>NC_140487.1:49293869-49913035 GCF_964271855.1 Acomys minous | reverse complement strand
AACGTTCTGAAAGAGGGGATGGCAAGATATAAGATCCAGAGGCAGAGCATGAAACAAGAGACAGCCTCTTCTGGGCCCAGCAGGGTAGCTGCACATTTTTAGTTCACTTAATTTCATCTGTAATTTTAACTCTTTCTTCCTGTCTTCTGTTTCAGGACTTTGTTCTTCTTTTTACCAAGGATTCAGGGGCATTATCAAGTTATTAAAATGAGATCCCTCTAGATATTTTTTATTTAAAAATTTTAAATGTTAATATATCACTTGGATTATACATTTTCCTTACATATTCCTTTATATTCCTGTTAGTTTTCAGCATTGCCTTTGTTGTGTCTCAAATTTGGTGTTTTTATTTTCATCCCATTCCAGAAATAAAAATTTTTCCTCTTGATTTCTCCCTCACGCAGTTTTCAATACATTGCCGTCTTGTTTTGATTTCATGAGTCTGTGTACACTCTGTTATTTCTCTTATTGTTGACATTGAGCTTTAATCTGTGATGGTCAAACAGAAAGCAGTATGTAATTTCACTTTTTCTAAATTTGTGGAGAACTACCCTTTGTCCTAAGATGTGGTTGTTATGGGGAAATTTCTACAGGGTTCTTGAGAATAAATTATATTCTTTAGTGTTTGGGTGGAATTTTTTGTAAATGTCTGTGACATCCATTTGGTTTATGACATCGAACTTAAGATAAACTCCTGCATTTACAATATCTGTGTAGAGGGTAGGACACACAAATTACTTGATTTTCAGAAAGTTCCTGTGAAGTTTCATTTTAGTTTATGAGGTGGTATTTAATTAAATATGGTACAAACTCAAGAATCCAACTTTCGATACCAATTGAGAATATTCAATTCCCATTGAGAAAAAAATCTTCATTTGGACTTATGTATAAAAGACACTCAGAGGAAGGACAGCAGGTTACCAAGAAGAGACTTGATACCCTATGAACATATACAGGGGGAGGTAATCCCCCTCAGGAACAGTCATAGGGGAGGGGAACAAGGGGAAAATGGGAGGGAGGGAAGAATGGGAGGATACAAGGGATGGGATAACCATTGAGATGTAACAAGAATAAATTAATGAAGTAAAAAAAAAAGAGAAAAAAAAAAGAGTATCTATAGAAAAGTAACGATGCATCTTCTCAGCATCCTTGAGCAACATACCAAAAATTAAGATCCTGGACACTAGCATAGGCCTAAAGTTCCAGCTACTTTAGGACTGAGACAGGAGGGGCATAAATTCAAGGCCAAACTAGACAATTTAATCAGTCTTTGTTTCAACTGTTTTTATTTATTTTAAAGATTTGTTTATTTTTTATTTAATTTGTGGTTGTTTCTTGCCTGTATGCATGTGTGTGCCACTGGCTTCCCGACTCTATGTGTCCTCTGTTCATGAGATTTTTTTCCCAGGTATTTTGTGGTCTAGACTCCTGTTTCTCTGAACTGCTTGCTTGAATGTCTCAAGCTTTAAATTTTGCGGGACGCTGCTTGTCACGTTGCAGTGCTCCTCCAAGTTTCAACATTCCCTCCAAAAGGAAACATCTGCTCCAGGAGGGAAAGGGATACTCAAGAACCTCAAGAAACAAACTCAAACTGGGAAGAAGTCACATGTGTGGAGGAGAACAACAGCAAAAACATCCTTGAAGGAAGCCTGCTGTCCTTCCTCTGAGTGGCTACCAAGAAGAGATTTGTTACCTTATGAGCATATACAGGGGGAGGAGGTCCCCCTCAGTCACAGTCATAGGGGAGGGGAGTAGGGGAAAATGGAAGGGAGGGAGGAATGGGAGGATACAAGGGATAGGATAACAACTGAGATATAATATGAATTGATTAATAAAATATATTTTTTAAAAACTTGAAGGACTCTTAAGTGACTCTCTCAACATTATAACAGGGACTAAATAGTTGCTGCAGGTGGCAGCTCTCATCAGCCAACTGCAGAAAAAGAGAAGTGCATTCTGTAGCGCTGCCTGCAAGAGTTCTGTGTGGAACTCTTCAGGGTGTGGAATAGGTCTTCTGGTAGTGCAGGTGCTTTAGAGTTATCCCTGTTCCTTGCAAGTAACCCCTCATCCATACCTCTGTTAGTAACCCCTATAAAAATTCCATTGGTTTATCAAATTGGGAGCAATCTTTTCTGTGATTGGCTCCCTATCTCAGATGCGTACACATGGGTGTTGTAGCTCCCCATGGAAAGTCTGTTGCAGCAGGGTGTGGTGGTGCACGCCTTTAATCCCAGCACTCGGGAGGCAGAGGCAGATGGATGGCTGTGAGTTCGAGGCCAGCCTGGTATAGAAAGTGAGTCTAGGACAGCCAAGGCTACACAGAGAAACCCTGTCTCAAAAAACAAAACAAAAGAAAAAAAAAGAAAAAAAGAAAAAGAAAAAAAGAAAGAAAAGGAAGGTCTGCTGCACAGCTTTATGCGATTGTGCTCCTCCATGCCATTACTCTTCCTCCTCTGGGCACTCATACTCACTTTCTCTCTCTCTTTTCTCTTTCACTACCATGCATGCATGATTCACAGGAAAAAGAAGTAGAATTTTATTGCTGTTCAATTATATACCTTGAAGGTTTATCACAATATAGATGTCAAATACATACATATTTTTGTGAGTCTGTGGTTATTTTATGACAGTGTAAGGGACCTGCTTGTGGACTACATCCTTCTGGTGAAATGGACCACCTGACAGAAGAGGCACAAATCATTGCCTCCTGCTGGATGTGTGTCTAAAGCAAGAGCTAAATAAAACGTAATTTCGGTAGACAGAGAGTATAGAGTCACCTTTATATGAGAAGTAGTTCTTTTGTCTATAGACAATTGGTTGCCTAATGCTGACTCCTAATTGGCACACAGTATCTGCAGAGCTCTGGGCTGTGGCTGATAGAGTAGGTCAAGGACAACCATATAAGGAAAGAAACAAAGCTGTGTTATCCATGAGTTTCCATAGCAGGTATGCATCTTTCTTTTTTTCCATTCTGAGGAGTAACTGGGAGGTAGGTATCTTGGGACAGAGATGAAGGAGTTTGTGGGAGAAAGTTGGGAGATGGTCACTACTATTGCCCCCAATAAATTACTTTTTGTACATGTGCACATACAGACACACACAGACACACACACACACACACGCACACATACACAAGACAAACAAGCAGGAACAAGAAATAACTGTCATCTTCTAATGTCATTTATAGACGTCCTCTTTTGAAATGTCATTATTATTATTATTATTATTATTATTATTATTATTATTATTTTGTTGTTGTTAAAAGTACTAGATACTATACCGACCCTTTAATTATCTTGTCAGCAAACCATATACCTCAAAAGTCATTCAATGCTGAGACTGAGGCACATGCCTGTGATTTGAACTGCTTGGGAGACTCGAATCACGAGGTCAAAGCTTTCCTGAACTATATAGTGAGTTCAAGGTCAGCCTAAGCAACTTAGTAAAACCCTTTATTGAGATATTGAGGCAGGGCGCTGGGATTAGGATAGTGCTCAGTCATAGAGTTCATGCCTAGAATGTACAAAGCACTGGGTTCGATCTTCAGCCATGAAAAGCAAAGAAAAAGAAAGAAAAGAGCACACCTGGCTGGAATGAAGTAATTGCTCAGTATAAAACTATCACAATAAGTACTGTGATGGGAGAAGTTTCAGAGGCTTTAAAAAGAGGAGACCCTGCTAACTCATCAACTTCAGTAAAAGGCATGGATCTTAAAGTCACAGACCTTCCCTGGGTTTCCTTTAAGCTACAGAAAGCACATCAGAAAGAAAGATAGGCAACAGATGCACTCTGTGGCCTGTCTGGGCTTTCTGCATGACTGCACTGGAATCATCTAAAACCCAAGGGGATGAGCATTCCTGAAAGAGAAAGATTTTGATCAGACTACTTGAATCAGAAAGACCCACCCTAAACCTGGGATTTTTTTCTCCTGGATTTCTGTTCACAGTTCTGATGAAAGGACACAGAGGAAGGAAATGTAACTTTTGCATGTTTGCTCTTACTCTGGCTCTTACTCTCAGGGTCATGTATTCCCATACTGCGGCATGTTTTTTAAAGAATACATATCACAACCAAGTCCATCAGGTTTCCAACAGAGATTGAAGACAAGCAGCTCTTCCGGAGTCCTCCAGTGCTCTAGTGCCATGCTGGGACTGCTGAGAGAGAGAGAGAGAGAGAGAGAGAGAGAGAGAGAGAGAGAGAGAGAGAGAGAGAGAGAAGAAGAAGAAGAAGGAGGAGGAGGAGGAGGAGGAGGAGGAGAGATTGTAAATAGAAAGGCTGAAGAAGGAGTGCCATCTGAATCTTTTGACATTGGACACAGCTAGAGGATTTGGTGTTTGCTCTGTTGGGTTCTGGTTTTCTTTTGGTTCAGTATTTCATTACTATGTTCCAATTCCTCACTTTTTTAGTGGTAAAGCATACACACACACACACACACACACACACACACACACACACATATATATGTATACATGTATGTGTGTGTATACAATTACAATTACATACATTGGAGTATGTAATTTGCCTTTTGATGTAGAGGGAGTTACAATTAAGAGATTGCTTTGACTTTGGACTGTTGAACACTATTGGGATATGACAAATTATGGGAACTTTTTAAGCTGGACTACATTTATTTTGCTTTATGATATAACCACGAACCTACTGTGTCCAGGAAGACCACAATGAATGTAATAATTTGAATGAAAAATCCCTGTAAATGCTGTTGCAGGATATTTGATCACACTGTGAACTCAGAGATTGTGTTGTTTATGGGAAAAAAACTTGTTTCTAGTTGTGATGTGCCTTAGTCCTAGAACACCCCTTTAGTCCAAGAGCTTGCTGCTTGAATTAAATAAAATCAACCATAGGTCAAAGGGCAAAGCAAGCAGCCAGCTGAGGGGGAATAAACACAGTGGAAAACATAGACAATAAGAGAAAGTCAAGAGGATGGATAGAGAGACAAACAGGAAGCAGAAGCAAGGGACATTCAGTTTTGTTTTTTGTTTTTTTGTTTTGCATGCAGAAAGTGGTTTCCTTTTCCTTCTAAGATGTTGATTGAGGAGGAAGTCCAATCGGGTGTTTTCTCTACATCTCTGAGCTAGCAGGCATCCCAGCATCTGGCTTCTGAATCTTTATTGGTAAAATCGAATGACTGAGATTTTGTTTAAAACAATAGTCGCAATACTTGAACATAATGGTCTTCATTTGGGAGCATTTATTGGAGAGGTCTAGGCAATGCAGCCTTGCTAGAGGAAGTATGCCTCTGGGGGCAGGGCTTTCAGATGAAAAGCCTTGTACTGCTTCCAATTCATGCTCTCTGCTTCATACTTATGTTTGAAGATGCATGCTTTCAGCTCCCTGTTCCTGCCACTATGCCTGCTGCTTGTAGCTATGCCTCAGGGCCGTGATAGAGCATTAAGCAAAAATAAAATGTCCCATCTATAAGTTGCCATGGTCATAGTGTTTTATTATCACAGCTCCATAAAAGAAAATAAGATGTACACTTGGACATTTATTACAGAACAAACACTGCTACATAACAGTGCGCCAAGCAGAGTTCTGGTCCTTAAAGAACCCATTGGGAAATAACTCTAAGCGAAGGTAGAGTGAAAATGAAACATAAGCAACAGTAGAAAATATGTGCTTTGAGGCTGAAAATGGGGAAGTCTGTGGATGGTTTGCGTGCTCTATTGTGTGTCGAAGATTGACAAATGTCTCTTACATCACACCTTAGTATTGAAGGTACTGTTAGCACACAGTCGTATCCCTGTAAAACAAAGTTTGAAACTGGAGAGAGAAAACAGCAAATAATTAACATATAGCAAAAGGTGTACTGTGTCTTAGCCTACATAAAGAAAGAAAAACTAATCACCTTTCCAAGAAGAACAAGGTGGTTTAAACAACAGAGTAGTCAGCTGGGGAAAGCAGAAAACAGACAGGAAGATTGCTCTGAGATCTGCAATCAGAACTAGAGTAAATGGTAAAGGGGTGAAGACAGGCAAAGAGGGACTAGGGTGTAAGTGGATCAAGTGCACAGCTACACACACACACACACACACACACACACACACACACACACACACACACTCAACTAAAGCCAAGGGAGGGGAGAATACAGAGAATCAGGGAATGATAACAGGTAAGACTTTTCTTGAGTAAAGTGTTAGAAGTGCCTCGGGTTTAAAATCATAACAGTTCCTATCTGTAAAACTAAAGGCAAATAACAGAGTCATGAGTGGATGCCGAGAGATAGTAAGGAAAAGCTAAAACTGCAAAACCAAATGGAGCTGAAAATAGTTTATTAAAAAAGAACTGGAGTGAGAACAGCATCTCACAACCATGAGGTACCTGGGAAGTGTTAGAGACTTTACCTTCAGAGGAATGCAAGAGGCCCTGAGCTGAGTGTGAAAGGAAGCCACTGCCAAGAAGCCACTGTGAATCCTCCATGGTGACATGTCCGTTGCTCATGGATTCTTGAAGTGCTCTAATGAAAAATAATTCACTGAGGATTCAATGAAGACTGCAGAAACAGGGGCCTAGGGAGAGATGGTCACAGATGGATGGATGGAGTAGAGTAGGGGTAGGGGAGCTTGTACCAGTGTCCTGTTCTCCATAAGAAGCATGGGTTTTCCTGAAAGTATGACTGATCTGTGTTTTAGTAGAACACGCTGCCACAGAGTGGAGAAAAACATGCCAAGGAGGCACAGTGGAGGCTGTGGGTGTCATTTAGATAAAAAGTGATTATGGCCTCGATAGAGGTGACACAGGAGTTAAAGCGGTCAGATTCTAGAATCGTTAGGAAGTAGGATTTCAAGGATTTCACAAATGGTTGTACGTGGGGAGAGAGAGACCATGCAGTGTGTTCCAAGGCAGCAGCTTCGGTGAAGTCCAAGCACGGTAAGAAGAAACTGGAGAAGGGTGGAAACTGTTGTGAGTCCTCTGGAGAGACTTAAGAACAGCATCCAGTGGGAGAAGAGATTGTAGAAAACCCCAGGGCAGGGTCTCATCAGGGAAGCAAATGCTGACATGGAAAAGACAGACAAGGAGGCAGAAGTCAATGGTAAAAAGAAAAGATGGAGGAGTCAGACATGAAAAACATGCTGGTAGATGGAAGGCAGAAGACTTAAGCGCGAGGAGGTAGAGAGCAGTAACTTGCCTTTCTGAGAGGAAGGGCTGCAATTGGCATATAGCAAGGTTAAATAGGTCATGAGAGAATGAAGGAATCAGTTCTTGCTTCAAAGGCTGGAAGAGCCTCTCATACACCACTTTGTGCTCAAGTTGGTGATGGCAGACCTCTAGTGGCAGAAATGAAAATCTTGCAATCTAGTGGCTGTGGACACATTTGAATTCAGAGGGTGAAAGCAAATTTAGATGCTAAAGAGAAACCTCTCACAAATTTAGTTGTTAGAAGGGCCTATCGGATTCAATCATTGCTTGGCTCTCAGTTTCTTACCAGAAAGGTTCAGTGGCATATGCATTCTGAATTTGCTTTTATAACTTATTACTATGAGTGGCCTGTGAAAATAAAGCCAGTGATATTTTAATGATGTTTAGAACTTGAGGAAGTCCATGCAGGAGGGGAGTGTAGACTTATTTTGGAATTTTGTGGTACAAGCTACATAAGATAAAAATACCTATTCATTTTCAAATTCAGAAAAGGAGAAGGAGATAATTATAATTAGAGGAAGCTTCTGGAAGCCTCAACTACGATGTCAATGGTATATTTGAAAATGATAGCAGGGATTTAAATGTTAAATAAAGTCACAAAGAGATGAAAAAAAAAAAAGGCTAATAGATTGCTTTAATCCGAAAGGTTGATAAATCCACTTCTCAGCTCCTGGAAGCTTGAGTTGTTGATGCAAACTCTATTTCTTTCATGGAAGCCAAGTTAAGTTAATCCCAAAGCTATCACCACCTAGCATAATGCCTGGCACCCAGTCCATACTAATTAAGTCATATGGGGTCTCCATTTTGTGAGCCAGTGAGATTTAAGTGTAGAGACTTAAAAAAATAATTATTTCAGTTCCAGTGCAGTATTTGTAAGATGTCAATAATATATAGTTTATTTGTTACTTTATTTTTTTTAATTATATTAATTTAATCAGATTACAACTCAATTGTTATCCCATCACTTGTATCCTCTCACTCCTCCCTCCCTCCCGCTTTCACCCGATTCCCCTCTCCTAGGTCTATGACCGAGGGGAATCTCCTCCCCCACTATACAGTCATAGGCTATCAAGTCTCATCTTGGTAGCCTGCTTATTCTTTCTTTAAGTGCTGCCAGGCCTCCTCACCAAGGGAAGGTGGTCAAATATGGAGCACCAGAGTTCATGTCAGAGTCAGTCCCTGCTCTCCACATAACTGTGGAGAAAGACCTGTCCATTAGGTAAATCAGAGTAGGGGTTCAATGTTTACTATTGTATTGTCCTTGGTTAGTACAATAGTTTGAGCAGACCCTCCCTAGGCCCCAATCCACCCATCACGATGTTCTTCTTGTAGGTTTCTAAGACCCTCTGGGTCCTTCTATTTCCCCATCTCCTATATTTCTCTTACCTAGAGAAATTTGGATATTAGACATAGACAAAAATGTCTAATATCCAAAATATATAAAGAACTCAAGAAATTAAACACCACCAAACCAAATAACCCAATTGAGAAATGGGGCTCAGAACTAAACAGAGAATTTTCAACAGAAGAATATTGAATGGCTGAAAACACTTAAAGAAATGCTCAATGTCTTTAGTCATCAGAGAAACGCAAATCAAAATGACTCTGAGATTCCATCTTATACCCATTAGAATGGCTAAGATAAAAAATTCAAGTGACACCACATGCTGGCAAGGATGTGGAGAAAGAGGAACACTCCTTCATTGCTGGTGGGAATGCAAACTTGTAAAACCACTTTGGAAATCTATCTGGAGCTTTCTCAGAAAACTGGGAATAGGGCTTCCTCAAGACTCATCTATACCACTCCTTGGAATGCTCCACCACACAACAAGGACATATGTTCAACCGTGTTCATAGCAGCCTTATTCATAATAGCCAGAACCTGGAAACAGCCTAAATCTCCCTCAGTTGAAGAATGGATAAAGAAACTGTGGTATATTTACACTATGGAATACTACTCAGCTTTTAAAAACAAGGAAATCCCAAAATTTGTGGGCAAATGGATGGGACCAGAAATGATCATAATGAGTGCGTTAACCCAGAAGCAGAAAGACTTCACATGGTATATACTCACTTATAATTGGGCACTGGCCCAAAAGGCAAGTTCCATGAAAGTCATCACGTACCAGGAGATTGGGATAGATGTGAGGACATCCTACTGAGTATATTTGTTACTTTACAGGGAAGGCATTTATCAATAAACTTGTGGTGGTGAGTGTTAGTTCTAAGGTAGTCCATCTAGCCTGAAATAAGCTCAAGCTACACAGTAGAAGGATTTCTGGTGGCTAAATGAAAGCCAGTCTCCCTCAGGAACAGGTGAACGGGTTTTGATCCCAAAAGGAATCATTTTCCTTGCATCAGGAAACAGATACATGGAGGCTCTCCATTGATATGCACATATGACTGCATACCAAAGTCCATCATGGCCTCTAGGCTTTCTCAGTTTCTATTCACAGTACCTGTTAACATGAGATGCACCATGTTATCCTCCTGGCTCCTCTCACCTCAGATCTTTATACCCATTTCCCCTGACTACTTGTGCTATTTTTATCTTTTCCTTTCTTGCTGTTCTCTCTTGCCAGCTTCACTATTCTTTCCCACTACCTAACTTCTCTTTCAGACAGCCCTGGCCATGTCCAGTCTACTCTCTTTTCTCTTCGCTGCAGACTCTTGTAGATGCCTCTGGATATCTTTGCCTTTCCTTTTCACAATAAAAACCTTCCCCACAAAGAAACAGTCATTTTAGTGGTTTCTTTACTGCATCCCTTCACATACAGGGAGTTACACATCATGCAAGGGTGAAGGCCTCCGTTGGAGTCCCCAGAACTCACGTAAAGTAGAGCATGGCCACATGTGCCTACAATCCCAGTGCTGAAGAGACAAAGACAGGTGCATCCTGGGAGATTGCAGACCAACTTAGCCAAAATGCTAAGCTTGGGTTCAGCAAGAGACCTTGTCTCAGAGGAATAAGGTGGAAAGCAGTAAAGACGCCCCAGGGTCTCCTCTGTTCTCCTTATGTGCACATACCGTTCCCTTCTATCACACACTGTTGTTAAAATTCCTTCCCAAAGGGAGTCTTCCTCAATGACTACTCATCCTCTTTCCAATGTCCCAATGACAAACAGAGCCTATTCTTCCGGAGCTTACTATGAGAAACCAAGGAGTGTATTGTGCTTTCTTCTAGAGTGGAGGTGAGAGGTTCCTTGTAGGCATATGGGTGCTCCTCCCCCAAAGAGGCAACATCTGAATACCCTTACACAGTGAGTCTGAAGGCTTCCCCCTAGCTACAGAGGTAGGGCTCCATTCCTCTATTCTCAGCCTATATACTCGAACCTCTCCTTCGGGCTATATGCAATTAAGGCAGAGTTGCATCCATAACCTGGCAGGGGAAAAGCTAGACACTCACCCCCTCCATGAGCGTCAGTAAGCAGTCAAAACCCTCAGTGTGTATGACATTTTGCAAGATGCTAAGTTTCTCATGATGCTGGTCACTTGGTTTCCAGGACAGTGATTTACACCGCACACTGTATATACAACACACATCCATTTACATATGTAGATTCATACTAATACACAGATACACATGTATATACACATCTTTTTCTGGTTAGGTTTCTTTTCAACTAGACTGAAACAAGAGTTATGTGGGAAACCTCAATTGAGAAACTGTCTCTATTAGACTAGTCTCTGGAGCATTTTCTTGATTTACAATTGATGTGCGAGGGCCCCGCCCACTGTGGGTGATACCATCCCTGGATAGGCTGTCCTGGGCATCATAAGAAAGGAGGATGGAAGTGATTCTGGAAATTAATCAGCATCTTTCCATGATCTCCACATCATCCTCTGCCACCAGGTTCCTATCTAGAACTGCTGCCTTGACTTTCCTTAAAAAGTTTAAGCTAAACTAAACCCTCTGCCCACCCCAAGTTAGTTTTGCTCAGTGTTTTATCACAGCAACTGCAAAGTAGCTAAAACACATACAAACACACACACACACACACACACACACACACACACACACACACACGAGTAATAGGCACATATACCCATAAAAAAAGAGAGTGAATATAATATGACTGATTTGTACAAATCGCTACCAGTAAAAGAGCTTTCAAGTGAGCAGAATTATACTTTTTATTTTTTAAGTCTCAAAATAATTGCACATCAATGATTATTATTGAATTCTGTAATTGTTTTTAAACATCAAATAGTCTTACTTTTTTATTTTGATTATATTTATATTGGCGTGGATGTGAATTCCCGGAAAGATGCTGTGTCTGCAGAGACTGACTGACAGAACTGCAGCACTGTGGAGAGATTGTAATGTTTGTAGGTTCAGAGGCAAATTGTCTTATGTGGGCTAGCTTTAGCAGTCTGAATAACCAAACATTCCTTCCCCACCTCTGTGTCAGAACTTACATTCTGTGATTACTAGATTAAAAAATAAAAACTTTTGGAATCTATCAATTTAGCAAACCGTCACTTCCATCAACCCAACAGCAAAGCTTCCCTTATCCTATTGAAACTACCTCTCTGATATACTCACCAATGTATTTGTTTGTTTGTTTTCCAAATATTGGACTCTAATTGAACACATATACCTGCTCCCATTGCCTTTACCCTGCTCTGAAGCCAGAGACAGTCTTTGGTCCCCACTCCCATTGTCTTCCTTCCAGAAAGGACTTCAAATTTCCACTAAGTTCAGTGCTTCCTTGCTGAGTGGTTAGGACCCATCAGTGTTCCCTAGCACCGGAAGCTCCTGGTATTTCTCTGTGCGGGTGTACCCATGTGGAGGTCAGAGGCCAACTTGTTCAAGTTGGTTCTGGATTTGGAAAATCATACTCATCTCATCAGCCTTGGCATCATGACCCCTTACATGCTGAGCCAGCTCACTGGCTCTATGTCTTCATTTTCTTAAGTGCTAGGGTGCAGTCTTCAAACAGGGCATTTCAGAATATATTGTCTCCCTAAACATGAGATTCCAACATCAAAATCTGCTTGGAGTCACTCCTTCTAAAGCTATGAGGAAACCATTGTCCCTTCTCCTCAGCGTCTGTTGAGGGCTAGTGACTCTTGGTGTCCTTTGTTTGTAGGAGCATCACTCCTGTGATGCTGCGTCCTGCAGCCTTGGCAGAGCTAGTCTTCCCATGCCCCAACCTCTCCTTGTCTAAAGATCTGTTATGGCAGCCTAGGATCATTTCAACTCTAATCTGATATCAGGGTTAAAAAACTCCATTTCCTAGGGCAAGCCACTTTGGGTGGCCCTAGATCGGAAATAAACATAGGCATTTGAGTGTAGGAGGGTATTACAATTATTTTCTCCCAATTCTCCACGACTTTGTTTGAAAGGATAAGAATACCCAGATGGCCAGATGTGGTAGCACACACCTATCATCAGGAGGTGGAGGAGGTTCAGGAGTTCAAGGTCAGCTTCAGCTACATAGAGAATTTGGGGTAAGGTAAAGCTACCCAAGACCCTGTCTCAGAAGTGGGAGGAGGAAGGGCCAGGAGAAGAAGTTGGGACAGAAGCAGACATGTTGTAGAAGAGGAAAGCAGAGGAGTCCTTGCTCTTTCAACCTTTCGGCACAAATTGTTCTGTGTTCTTAGGAGGACTAGTCACTAGTCTAGGGTGGTCCTTAGGCCAGCAGGGTCAAATGTCAACATCATCCAACATCCTCCCTAGGCCTTCTCCAGGAAGTAGCTGGTGGGACTTGGCAGTGAGGTGTGCTGGTCATCTTGTGCAGCAGGTCTGGCCACTCGAGCAGCTCTGTAGCCAGCATGTATGGGTCAGGGGTGGAGTCTACCTGCTGAAAGCTGAATGAGGTCATGGCCAGACTATACACCAGGCCAGCTCACCACTGTAGGGCTGACTCATCTGTGACACCATCACCAGCTTTACCACCATTTTCACCAGATTTCCCCACCACCCTCCGCACCTCATTTCTGCTACAGGTGGACCCTTTGATGGCCTAGTGTACTCCTTAGCGGCCTGGTATAGTTCATCTAAAGATCAGTCTGCTGGTGTCATCCACAAACACAGCCACCAAGATCTTGGAGACCATCTTGCTGAGAACTTTCTTTTGAGCCTGCAGGACCAGGGCCTTTTTGCTGAAGGTGTCCATGAACCCTATTCCCTGGGATCCATGCAACAATTCAATATAGGCACTTCTGCAAGACTGGGGTCTCTGGGAAAGCAGAGTACCACTGTGGGACTTCTGTGGGCTGGGAGGTTACATATCCCACTGGTGTATTTTAAACTTGCCTTGATTTCTGACTTTCTGTAAAACTATAAAACTCCACAAAACTACTTCTAGAACATGGAATTTAAGGAAACCTAAATCTGTACTCCATGGGGACTAAAGATGAATCCAGAATAAATTCTCTGTTATTGTCTCAAGTAGAGAGTTGAGGTTTTGCATTGACGTTGGGATGTGGTGACATCCTTAAATGAAGAATGAGAGGATTAGGAGGAGAGGAAAAAATAAGCAAGAGAATGATTAAGACTTACTGAGCAAGGTGTAATGCCCTGAACTCCCACCCCACCCCACCTCTGCCATGAATTATCCTGTGCAATTTGGGGGCCAATTCTGGGTCATTTGAATCTACAGAACACAATCTTCAAATGGAAATTTGCTGAAAGCCATTGTAACAAAGCAGGTAGCTACTGAGTGGATAACTCAAAGAAACAGAAAAAGCTGTGTGAGCAGGGACCCCTGTAGTGGAAGTTTGGGTTTCTTTAAAAAAAAAAAAAACAACAGTTATGTTATACAAATATGTTATTGTTTTAAACCCAAGCATGGGATATGTGACTGCATTAGTTTATCCACAGCAACTAATTGTCTTATGCGAGACGTGGTCTATGCCAACAGATAGCTTCACACAGCTCAGAGAGGGGTGTCGTCTTTACCATATGCAGATAGTCTAATTTTGAGGACTCTGAGAGAGTATAAATAGCTAGGCTGTGGTGGCACTCACCTTTAATCCCAGCAGCTGGGAGGCAGAAGCAGGCTGATCTCTGTGAGTGCGAGGCCAGACTGGTATATAAAGTGAGTTCAAGATGGCCAGGGATACACAGAGAATCTCTGTCTCAAAAAAACCAAAACAAAACAAAAAAAACAAAAATAAATTAAAAGAATATAAATATCAGAGCTCAGAGAGAGGAAGAGGCTTCAAGGAGATGGATGGAGGAGGAAGAAGGCTGCTAGTTCACCCTGCTGTGTTTGAGGTTTGCTATTGCTGGACTACTAGATATCCTGATGACTGAGATTGGTATTTTCCCAAAGAACTGATGACCCCAACCAGCCAGAACTAAGTCTAAAAAAGTCTACGTCTCCTGTCCCCTCTAACTTTCTTTTTTTCCTATCTAGAGTTGGGAGATTGGAAGAGATATAGAGGCATTAAGGAACCCCAAATAAAATCAAGTTTAAAAAGACTCAATACACACCCCCTTACAGATAGATTTAAAAGTATAGCATTTGTTTTACTTTTGAAAAATGAGATGTGGCTATTTGGTTGTTGAAGCAGTTAAGTTAGTTGAATTGTATTCCAGACCCACAGATAGATAACACATACCTCATGTCCACCATTAACTTTGTCATGATTGTATACATTTTAAGTTTCATCTTTTAAAGTATTAATTTTTAGTTTTAATTATGTACAGGCACATGTCTTGTGTAGGTATGTGCATGTGAATGCCTAGTGTTTCACAGAGAACACAGCTATAAGTCTTTCTAGAGCTTGAGAACAGGTGTTCATAAGATGCCTAAGAAGGATGATGGAAACTGAACCCAAGTTTAAACCATTGAACCATCTCTGCATCCCTTAAGGTTCATTTTTAAATATGGAATTGTCATATATCCAGAAGAACTCTCTATCTTTGTGTGTCTTTCCCTCCTCTCTCAGTCTCTCTGTCTTTCTGTCTGTTTCTCTCTGTCTCTGTCTCTCTGTCTGTGTCTATCTGTCTCTGTCTGTCTGTCTCTTTCTCCCTCCCTCCCTCCCTCTCTCCCTCTCTCTCTCTCTCTCTCTCTCTCTCTCTCTCTCTCTCTCTCCTTCCCACCTCAGCAAATCAAATATAGCATTGTATCTATTTTTCAAGCCTCAGCACAGCAGGCATATAATAGAGACTTCATGTGCAGTTAGATTTACAACGTGGAGCTATAGAGATAAGGCAAACATCTAACTAGTCTATTTACTGAGTCAAAACAGTCTGGGTTTTGGCTTACATGCTACTAACCATATGGAACGATTGACTAGATGAGGTAGTTACTGCTTTTTGCTTATTTGTTCGTTGGTTGGTTTACTATTACCTATCTGTCCCAGATGTTCTGAAAGCCTTTTCATGCCTTTTAAGAATGACAGCCTAAGGTCAAGTTCAGGTGACTGAAAGTAGCTCATATAAGGTTGAAAGCAGAAGGCTGGACACGGACATATTTCAGAAGGAGCTGACAGTGAAGAGCTCTAGAGATAAAATTATCAGGGACCAAGGTATTATTTTGTCACTTTCATTTGTAGGAGCAGACTGCACATATTTCAGATAAAGCTGGCAGTGAGGACACTGGAGAGGAAATCATCGGAGACATAAGGTATCATTTCATCACTTTCATTTGTAGGAAAAATGAATGAAACCACTTATAAGTATTTATTTTGTCACAGAAATGGCCTTTTAGAGCCTACTTCGTGGAATCATTATTCTGTAAGAGAAACCTCTTTTTGTATATCTCAACAATGAATACATTCACAAGAAAACTTATGCCATTTGAAACACAAGCTCCATTTCCTCTCCATTTTCAGGGATTTATCTTTACAACAGCAGAATGTGCTCTTGAGAGGAACTTAGGACAAGTTTACCATCTGCTTCCCTAATGCAAAGTCTCAGTTGACATCAGAAATATCTGTACCAGATGTAGGTAAATTTTACTGAATTCTAAGTATAAAATTTAAAATTCACATAGAGATGAAAAATGAGCTAATGCTAAACCAAGTGAAAACATGAACGTATCAGTATAAACAAAGAGAAAACTGTAGGCCAAGGCCTACAAATGACTCCCCATACTTCCTCCAGCAGTGCCTCACCTCTTAACCCTCTCTAAACAGTGCTTCCTCCTGGAGACCAAGTGCTCAAATGCCTGAGACTATGGGGACATTTATCAATAAACCACTACATTTTACCCCTTAGACCCCATAGGCTTGTGGCCATATCAATGAAAAATGCATTAATCCAATATCAAATTTCTTCATAGTCATTCATAAACTCAGTGCTATTTAAAAGTCCAAAGTTCAAAATTTATTCTTAGAATGAAAATAATCTAATTGTAACTACTTGTCAAAAAAAAAAAAAACCACAACAATTATATACCTCCAACATACAGTGGTACAGAATATACAGTATTATTGGGAAAGGGAGGACAAGAAGCATAGTGAGTAACTACTAGACCAAACCGAACCTGGAACCCAGCAGAACACACACCAAGTCTTACCTCTCTAGGTCTGATGTCAAAAGGCAGACGGCTCTACTCTCCCAGCTTTGCTGCCTAAAACAGAGCTCCCCAGGCTCTTCCCGCTCCCTGTGAGCAGCTCTTCCAGTTACTCCACAGCTCTGGCATCATCACCATCTTGGCATGCCTATTATAACAATCAGCCTCTAAGGTTCTTTGTGCAGGGACTCCCCTGCCACACGTTGCCTCGGGTCAGTTGCTCTCTGAAATCACAAAGGAAAAAAAATCCATGATGCTTTTATTCTTGCATTCTTCATGCCTCTAAAGCCAAAGGAATGAAAATGCCATTACCAAGTTTGGGTTAGAATGGACCATGGCTGGCCTCAAGGGAGGGCATGAGAGCAGGAGAGCTGGTTGTGCTCCATCACTGGTTGTAGTACTCAGGAGAGCAGGCCATGGGCGGCAACACAGTGGAGCTCTCCCTGATGGTGAGAGCATGAGAGAGACAGACTGAGTGCATAAGAGCAGGAGAATTAACCTAGCCGGAGCAGTGCTCACCCTGGGTATGTGAATAAGGGAGAGCCTGTGTACTGCTCTGCTGCCTCTCAGGCCCAAATCCAGGGCTCCGAGTTGGCCTACTCCAAACACACAAATTCATCTGGGAATGGTTGGGACATGTGAAGAGTCCAGTCCTTCTTCTCCAAAGCTGCAGGACCTTCATGACACAGGACAACAACAGGATGACCTGGAGAAGTCCTCTTGAGGATCCAGTATTGGAAGTAATGAAGCCTGAGTTCTTGAGCCAGATCAGTGACTTCTTACAATGAATATTTGCAAATGAAGATGTATATATAGAAGGCATATGTAGAAGATGTATATATACTAAGGGGCACACTGTGACATACTCCAGCTTCCCTGATAATAATTTCTTACGCTTTGTTTGTTTGTGTTTGTATATTTTATTTGGGGCGGGGAGGAGTTGCAAGGGTGAAGGGCAGATATGAGGAGCAGGAAGATGATTGGACTAGGGCGCATGATCTGAAACCCATGAGGAATCAATACAAAGGACTTTGTGTTTTGTTTTGAAAGAGGATTTTTTGGGGGTGGGACCTATGACTCCTTAGTTAGATGAGTCCACCATGGCAGCAAGGCAAGTAGGACAGCAGAGGCACGAAGCTAAGAACTCAAGTTTTCAAGCTGCTGTCAGAAAGCAGGGAGTGATAATAATAAGAACTTGGAAACAACCTACGTGTCCCTCAGTAGAAGAATGGATAATGAAACTGTGGTACATCTACACTATGGAATACTACTCAGCTATTAAAAACAAGAAATTTCCAAAATTTGTGGACAAATGGATTGAACTAGAAATTGTCATAATGAGTGAGTTCACACAGAAGCAAAAAGAGTTAAATGGTATATACTCACTTATATCGAGACACTAGTCCAAGATGTACGTCCCCATGAAAAACTGTACCTACCAGGAAAGGGGAGGACATCCTATTGAGACTTTAGGTGTGAAAAGCCTGGGAGAATGAGGAGATAGAAGGATCCAGCGGGTCCTGGAAAACTACAGGCGAGTCTGGGCCCTGGGGTCCTCTGCAAACTATGGCACCAGCCAAGGAAAATATAGGCAGTAAACCTTGAACCCCTACCCAGACTAGCCGATGGACAGGACATTCTCCACTGTTGAGTGGAGAAGGAGATCTGACTTTCACACAAACTCTGGTGGCCCATATTTGAACATGTCCCTTGGATGGAGATGCCTGGTGGCACTCAGAGGAAGGATAATAGGTCACCAAGGAGAGACTTGATACTCTAAGAGCATATACAGGGGGAGGAGGTCCCCCTCAGACACAGACATAGGGGAGGGGAGTAGGGGGGAAGTGGGAGGAAGGGAGGAATGGGAGGATACAAGGGATGGGCTAACAACTGAGATGTAATATGAATAAATTAATAAAAAATACATAAAAAAAGAAAGTAGGGAGTGAAATGTAAACAAGGAAAGCTTGGCTAAGCTTTCTTAAGCTCTCCATGCACATCTCAGTGACATCCTTCCTTCAGGAAGGTGACAGTTTCAAAATATCCCAACCAGCTCTGTCAACTGGAAATCCAATGTTCAAACACCTGAAACAATGGGGACACCCCTCTTTCACATCACTATAACAAGAGCCAGTACATTCTCTTTCTGTTTTCCTCTGTGCAGTTTTGAAGAATAGAAACAAAAATTACCATTTACTACAAAGTGGAAAGCCAAGAGACGATTGTACGGTAGGATCAGGCAGAGGCTGCAGCCATGTATTGAATGGACTATGTTTGGAATTTCAAACAATACGCTGAGTTTAAGATGACTATTAGATTGAACTTTTTTTGGTAGGTGCATTGGTGTTCCCCTCCCTCTACTAGGAATCTTTTTTAAAAATATAGTTTATTAATTTATTCATATTACATCTCAATTGTTATCCCATCCCTTGTATCCTTCCATTCCGCCCTCCTTCCCATTCTCCCCTTACTCCTTTCCCCTATGACTGTGACTGAGGGGGACCTCCTCCCCCTGTATATGCTCATAGGGTATCAAGTCTCCTCTTGGTAGCCTGCTATCCTTCCTCTGAGTGCTACCAGGCTTCCCCCTGCAGGGGACGTGGAAAGCCAGGGTCTCTTAACAAGTTGTGTTCTATCTCTAAGCTGCACTACTGTAGCCTTCCTATACACAAATGACAAGCTTGCAGAGGAAGAAATTAGGAAAACCACACCTTCACATTAGCCACAAGCAATATAAAATATTTAGGAGTTACTCTAACTAAGCAAGTGAAGGACTTGTTTGAAAAAAAATTCAAAACTCTGAAGAAAGAGATTGAAGATGACATGAGAAGATGGAATGATCTTCCTTGCTCATGGATCGGGAGAACTAACATAGTAAAAATGGCCATCCTACCAAAAGCAATCTACAGATTCAATGCAATCCCTATCAAAGTACCTCTACTAGGAATCTTGTCTGGTTAGAGGGTATCCCCTTCAGTCTCTATGGCTCCTGCTACTAGGTGTCTCTGCTAGAGTCCCCCTCATATTTTCCCAAGAGCCTACCCTGACTTTGATATCCAGCCTGTCAGAGACGCCCTTGCCCCCCCCAAAAAAAATCCACCCAAAAATTTATTCTGTCTACATGATATGAAGGAGAAAAGAGCAGATAGAGCAGAGATTGAGAGAATTGTCCAACCAATGCCTGGCCAAACCGAAGACTCATCTCATTAGAGATAGCCAACTCCTGACACTATTAAGAATAGTCTGCTATTCTGGTGCAGATAGGAGCCTAACCCGAGCAGTGTTGTTGAAGGACAGATAAACTTGTATTTTATGATCTGAAGTATGGGATGGAATGGTCTCGTGAGAGAACAGGTGATGTTAATTCACTAGAAGACCAACCACCTCTTGCGGGAGCTTGATTGTTGCCAGCTGAAAAGATCCCACAAATAGACTCTGGGAGGAGATATATAAATGAGCCCAGAACTGGAGGTGGGGCCATTGGAGACTTGGGATAGTTTTGGCTGTCATAGCTGCACTTCCAGATGCTCCTAGAGAGAACCACTCTAGGGAAGGCTTCGGGGCCCCAGCTCCTGCTGAGGTTTTGGGTTCTGATTATTCCAGGTTCCAGCAGAAGAAATTCTGATGACTATGCCAGGAGAATCGTTCCTTGGAACTGAAATCCTTACAGTTTTGTTATTGTGTTCTTTAATCCTCTGTTCCTAATGTTTTGGTTAGTTGGGTTATAAGTGACGTATGCTCAGCTAATAAGTTGTTAATAAAATATATTAGTTAAGAAAATTGTGCCAACAAGTGACACCCAAGGTGCTTCGGGCATCATGGGGAACTTAACTTCTAATGTTGTGGAGGAGGAAGATAATGGTTTTCAAGAGATTTGCTTTTTCAGGGTGTCAGCAAAATCACAGCTGCTGCTACAAAGTCCTTTCCTGCCTTATACCCAGATGGAATCATTTTTTTTTCTTGGTCTTTTCACTGTATAACATATTTTAAAGGTTTGGAAGAAAGACTGACAATATGCAAAAACTGGAAGGGACAGTAAATTCTCTCATTCTGGAAAGGATTGCAGAGTTGGCATTACAACTAGAAAATTTAAAGGTAGAGATTAAAGCAATTGGAAAACAAAAGGTGCCATCGATAAAGGAGAAAAACCCGGTAACTGAGAGTGAGTGTTTCCCACAATTGCCACTCCACCCTGCTCCATGGGCCAGGTGGTCAGAGCACCAGCATGTGGAAGGGGGTGGAGAGAAATGGGAAGCCAAAGAGGCTGTTTAAAAAAAACCTACAGGAAGAGGAGAGCAGGAAAACAAAAGGGTCTTTGGAGGAAAATGTTCCCATAGAGGAACCCCATAGAGTCACACCATCACCATCGGCTTTTCCAGTTACTGTAAGATGTGTGCCGGCTCAGAATGGAGCCGAGAGTTATAATGAAATGGTAGGAGTCCAATAGATATGTTAGACTTAAAACATTTAAGGAATCTGTCCTCAGGTATGGATTACATTCTGCTTTAGTCAAATAAATGTTGAGCAACTGGACCACACAGCATAGACTTGTTCCCCAAGACTGGAAAAGTATGGTTTTAGTGGTATTAGAAGCAGCGCAGCAGCTGCAATGGTTATCATGATGGCAAAGGGAGACAGAGAGATTAGAACAAGAAAATAGGAGAAGGGAGATAAATATCAGTAAAGAGCAATTACTTGGTGAAGGGTGATATTCTGACTTAAGACAACAAGTCAAATATGATGACATAGTGACCAAACAATGTCGTGCTGCAGCCTTAAGAGCTTGGGACATGGTGGAGGAACCCAGTAAGATAACCATTCCTTTGACTAAGATATATCAAAGGCCTGGGGAAGCCCTCACAGAATTTTTACAGAGATTGGGATCAGAGTTAGATAGAGCAATAGCATTGAAACTCATTATGGCATATGAGAATGCTAACACTGAATGTAAGAGGGCAATTAGACCCTTAAAGGAAAGAGGAGCTCCATTAGATGAATGGGTAAGAGAAACAGTTAATATTAGCTTTCCAGAACATCAAAATAATATAGTAGGTCAAGCTATGACCAGAGATCCCAGATATTATAACATCTGGTGCCTTAAGGGCGGCAGACTTGGTCAGGTACAAAAAACCTGTAAGGGTAAAAGTTCCAGACCTCAAAATAACAGGTGCAGTCAATCTGGAGTAAATGATACTTGTAGGGCAGAAAAAGGAGCGTCTGGCCATGATGATTAGGAGGTGCCAAGACTTCCAAGGTATTGTAGCCGATGTGGGAAAGGAAAACATTGGGCTCTAGACTGTCAGTAAAAGAGACATGTGCAGGGTAATACCTCACTGGCGGGAAACATCAGAAGGGGCCCGTCAGCTCGGGGCCCCACCAACAACAATATAAGCTGAATTTCCTGGCCAGTCCAGAAGTAACTGACTCACAAGAAAATGGGAGTTAGGTATTAGTGATCTAATACATGCTACTGAAGGCAGCGCAGCCTTGAATCTGGCCTCAGATATATCTATTACATTATCTCCACAGGTTGATTGTTACAAACTGAGTACTGGTGTTTATGGCCCTTTGCCTTTAAGCACAGTAGGAATGGTTCTGGGAAGAAGTGGGCTGAATTCTCAAGGTCTTATTGTGCATCCCAGTATTATAGATGGGGACTGTAAGGAGGAAATAAAAATCATGGCAAAGTGTTTAAAGAAGTACAAAGCATTCTGCCATGCTGGGAATTAAAAATTGCTGTAGAAAAAGTACAAAGAAGAGATCAATTACCTGTTCAGGCTACAAGATAACTGAACAAAAAATTAAACCCCAAAAGGCACAGATCTGTAGAGATCAATTGCAAACGCTAAATGATTTTCAAAAATTAATGGGAGACATTAACTGGTTAAGGCCTACAATTGAACTAGCTACCTATGAGTTAAGTAACTTATTTCAAAGGTTACAAGGGGATTCAGATTTAAACAGTCCAAGATTTCTAACAGCTAAAGTGGAAAAGGAGTTAATTTTGGTAGAGGAAAAACTGCAAAAGGTATATGTGGATAGAGTTGATCCTATCCACTTGGTTGCATTCTGGTTATTTTGCCTTCAAAACGTTTGCCTCCTGGGCTCCTTATGCAAAGGGAAGACAGGATTATGAAATGGGTTTTTCTAGCAAATAACAAAATAAGAAGTTGAAGACGTATATTGAAAAGAATTTCTGAGTTGATTACAAAGGGAAGAATAAGATTGCATCAACTATCAGGGATGGACCCGGTGGAAATTGTGGGGCCTCTTACTAATTCTGAAATCATGTCACTATGGGTAATTAATGAAGATTGGCAACAGACTTGTAGTAAATATTTGGGAGAAATTAATAACAAATACCCAAAAAGCAAATGTACACGATTTATAAAGAAAACTAATTGGATCCTTCCAAGTATTGTAAAGAGGACACCAATATCAAGGGCACCCACCTTCTATGGGTCGATAGATCATTTGTTGGAAATAATGGAAATTATGGGAGTATCTTCACAAATAAAAACTGATAATGCTCCTGCATATGTGTCCCTTAAGATAAAGAAATTCTTTACATGTTATAATATTAAACATATACCACACAATCCAACAAGGCAGGCAGTTGTTGAAAGAGCAAATTCTACTTTATTTTTTTCAGTTTTTATTTTTTATTTTTATTAATTCATTCATTTTACATCTCAATAGTTATCCCATGCTTTGTATTCTCCCATTCCTCCCTCCCTCCCATTCTCCCCCTACTCCCCTCCCCTATGACTGTGACTGAGGGGGACTTCCTCCTCCTGTATATGCTCATAGGGTATCAAGTCTCTTCTTGGTAGGATGCTATTCTTCCTCTGAGTGCCACCAGAAGAAGGCGATGTGGTCAAATATGTGGCACCAGAGTTCGTGTGAAAGTCAATCGCCACTCTCCACTCAACTGTAGAGAATGTCCTGTCTATTGGCTAGATCTGGATCAGGGTTTGATGTTTACTGCATGTATATTCCTTGGCTGGTGTCATAGTTTGAGCGGGACCCCTGGGCCCAGATCTGACATCATAATGTTCTTCTTGTAGGTTTCTAGGACCCTCTGGATCCTTCTATTTCCCCCTTCTCCCATGCTTCTCTCACCTAGAGTCCCAATAGGATGTCCTCCCCTCTGTCTCACTTTCCTGATAAGTGAAGACTTTCATGGGACATACCCCTTGGGCTAGTGTCCAGAAATAAGTGAGTATATGCCATTTGACTCTTTCGGCTTCTGAGTTAACTCACTCATTATGATCATTTCTAGTTCAATCCAGGAAATCGTACTTTAAAAGAGAGCCTTATTAAACAAAAAGGAAGGGAAAAGAACCCCTGGGGACAGATTAAATAATGCTTTGTTGACTTTAAATTTTCTGTATGTTGGTGATGAAGGGACAACAGCAGCTGAAAGACATTGGATTATAGAAAAAACTGAGGAATTAGGACAAGCAAGTTACTATAAAGACTTAACGAGCATGGACTAGAAATCTGCAAAATTTTGAGGTATGGCCAAGGCTATGTCTATATTTCTACAGGCAGTGAAAAATTTGATTGCCAACAAAACTTATAAAGATTAGATCTGACCAGGAAAGACCTCTTAGTACATAATACATGAATGTGTTCATATAGCAAGGGAATAATAAAGGATATCTGGTTCTTATAACATGACATATTTTCTTACAGCTTGGATATTACAGTTCAAACAGATGTATAACATTGATGGCTTATACCTGCTCAAAAACAGGGCAGAAGTTTACCTTCAAATAATTTTTACACCTTGAATATTTCATATATATGTATGTATGTATGTATGTATGTATGTATGTATGTATGTGTACTTATGCTAATACTTATGCCTATAATAAATAAGTTTGCTTATTTTCAGAGCAAAAAACAGATAACTATGAAGACAAAGCAGGTAGCCTGGGAGATTCAACATCAAAGACTTCTTCAACTACTGCTTCCTCAAGAAATTGTAAGCATAAACTTTAAAAAGGACTAGCCCCAAGGATCAATCGAAGGAAGAATGGACAAAACAGATACAGGTAGCTTTTGCAGCTTGGCGAATATCTTATTTTTCTAAGGGTACCCAAAAGATCTTTTTCCCCCAAACAGCAAAAAGTAATTTTAAGAGAATGATGCCTCCATTCCCAATAGGTGGGGTGGTGGGTTTTGGTGGGTTATCAATGTTTGTTTTTTGCCTAGGGGGGTTAGTTATAAGTTAATAAAAGTTTCACTTAGGGATTTCTTTCTTCTATCCTTCTTTCTTATTTTCCTATCTTATCTAACATTAGGGAAAAAGAGGGAAGAAAGGCAGGAGATAGGGAGGATATAGATTTATAGAATAAAAAGTAGATTATTGAATCTACTAGCCTCAAATAATTTACATTGGTATTCAAATATTTCACATTGGTATTGTAAGTTGATGGAAATTTAATATTGTTTTCTTTTTTCAACTTTTGCTTCATAAATTGTATATGGTATGTTAATGGAAACTGAAATTGTATATTGTATGTTGGTAGAAACAAAAGATCATTTTGTTTGACATTTATTTAATGTATTATGCATGTACAGCTTATTTAAAAAGGTGAGAAATAACTGTTATAACTTGTTCAGTATGATTGGAAATAGAAATTGGTAGTTGGTCACTTATAAATCTTACTAGATACTAACTTACTTAATTATAGAATAAGCTTTATTTAGATTTTCTATCTGTTTTCAAAGGAATAGATAGATAATAGATAGGATAGATGGTGTTCAAACACTTCATAGATCTACAGAAAATGGCATTTAATAATAGAGGACTTTTATGACAGAGAGACACATGTGTTCCTGGCAGCAACTCCAGTCTAATTATGCAGGCATCAAGAAACAATAGTGGTAAATAGCCCCTGGACTGAGAAATGTTGCTTATCTCTACTGCTGATGACAGAATGACTGTACGCTATGATCAAGCCTGATATTCAGAAATTGGCTGCCCAGCCTTACAGAGATTAGGTGGGTCAGTCCTTCAGGATTCATGCTTCAGAGCAGTCTGTAATATGCTTTAAGCTGGCTGGCTGAAGGTGGGATGCACCTTCGATGGAGAGAAACTTGTGACAGTCCAGAAGCAGTCTGTCAGATGCCTTGGGCCAGTTGACTGAAGACAGGATGCCCCAACAATGGAAAGGAACTTGTGACTGTCCAGACAGTCAGCTCTCTGTCCTGTCAATAATTTTGGAAATTGCTTGCTTGCACTTCCTTCATATTAGATAGTTTTTTTTCTGGAGTCTCTGGTGGGGATGAAGACTGGATAGCTATAGTACTAAAATAAGTTTAGTTAAAAGGATCTGTAGCATATTATAACGGAATAATTTCTTAAAAATAGTTAACTACAAATGGACTGGTCCTTGTAAATGTTGACATAATGGATAATTCTTATTTTGTTGTATATAGCTTATTTTGTTAAATAGAAAAGGGGAGATGAAGGAGAGAGAAACTTGTTTTTTTATGATACCAAGTGTGGAATTGGAATGGTCTCATGAAAGAACAGGTGATGTTAATTCACTAGAAAACCAAACACCTTGTGCGGGAGTTCTGAAAACCTAGTTCCTGGGACGCTTTCTGTATGCCAGGCTGAACTTACAATCATCGTATCTTCAATGCAGCACTGTGAGGTCTGTTACTACTCTTTAGAGCTTTAGAGCAAGAAAAAAGATTCTACCCTTACTGATCATGCTTGGTTTCTTACATTTCCTGTGTGCTGTTGTTTATTGGCAATAAGAAGTGGAGAAATGGAGAAAAGGGAATAAAAGAAGTCTAGGCAATTAGAGAAAATAGGAAAAGAACATGTTAAGAAATATAAAAAGCATCTCTGACAATGGCCCAAATTTTAGAAGGGGTGAAAGACATTGAGAGTGAGATGTAAGTTTTGTTTCACTGTTTCCAATAAATATTTTAGAGTCTTTTGCTTGCTCCAGCCATGATCTCAGAAATAGGTATGTCATCTAGGGAAGAAGGAGGAGGAGGAGAAAGAGGAGGAGGGGGGGAGCAGGAGGAGGAGGAGTAAGAGGAGGAGAAGGAGGAGAAAGAGGAGGAGGAGCAGGAAGAGGAGGAAGAGGAGGAAACCTGTTAATAGACCCAAACAGCAGGTAAGTGGAAGAAGTGCATGTACCATTTCCATGCTGCCATTTGACATCTTAGAATAATGTGTATTGAGGTTCACCAGAGAAAAAGAGCCATTCTGGTAGCCTAAATACACAAGAGGAGCTCTATGATATGGGGATTGCTCATGTGTTGATAACATTAGCAGTATGCCATCTGCAAACCGGAGGCCAAGGAGAATATAACAGTGAGTAGAGTTCAGAGTTTCAGTGCTAGGGACTGGAGGAGCACTATGGTGGGCCTCAGACTGGAGGCAGAAGGCCTGAGACAGTGTGGGGAGCAGCCAAGGTACTGGTTTGAGACCTAGAGTCTGTTCTTGAGATTTCCAGATTCTCAGGACAGGATGCATAAATGTTAACCTGTAACCAATTGTCAAAACAACAACAACAACAACAACAACAACAACAACACAAAACAAAAAGAATTGATTAAAAAGCTCACAAAATTATATACATAGAATTTGTGTTCCTTTATAGTCTAGATTCAGGAAATGCTATGTTATTTTGATTAACACATAACAATTGTATTAGAATATCAATCTTAATTCAAAATTTTAACTAGGTCAATGTTTCACATTTTTCATAGCTCAGATTATTTTAGCAAAACAACACAAATAAAATAGACTTTAAAGAAGAGTCTTTAAACAAGCCTTTTCAGGTTTAAAGTAGAAATATACAGCTAAAATTTATCTCTTTTATTTATGAAATCATATGAGGGCAACAAAAATAATGAAATTTAATGTATGTTCCTTCTTGGAGGAGACTAGCAGATGTAAGGGCAGTGGAGAGCAAAGAGCAACACTGGGACAGTGAATGCTGCAAGGCACAGGTGACTGTTTAATCTCCGGTAGGAGAAATATAGTCTAAGTCCAATACAAAATATAATAAAAAATTGAAACCCTGTAGCTCATAAGCAGTGATAGTAGTAATCAATAATGATGATAGGGAAAACACATGGAAGAGAAGTTATCTGTGTAAAGAAGCCACATTCCATTCAAAGGAGCACTAAGCTGGCTGGGGCGGGGGCGGGGGGTAGGCCGGGGGGGGGGGGGGAAGCAAGGATGGATTCAAGTGAACTGGGGACAGGCTATAAATATGAGTAAAATAAATTGCATGGGATTATCAAAGAACTTAAAAAAGTATCTAAAAAACCACCTAAAATAAAAAAATGATTTCCTAATATTATAAAAATAACTTCTAAAATCAAATAAAAGTGTCATTGTTTTAATATTAAAAATAAAAACAAGCTTAATTACTTGGCAAATGAAGTCCTATACAGAACTCTTTCTCCCGTCTATCTTTGTAGGATATCACTAATATTTTCCTCTAGCAGTTATACTGCTTCAAGTTTCAAATCCTAATTCACTCGCAAGGTGGTATATGCAGGTTTAATTCATTCCTCTTCATGTGGGCATCTAGTTTTTTAAAGCATCACTTGATAAAGATGTTATCTACTCTTCAGTGTATGTTTTTTTTTCCCTCTTTGTCAAGTGTCAGGTGGCTGTGGTTATGGGTATCCATGTTTGTGTCTTCTATTTTATTTCATTGGCTTACATATTTGTTTCTGTGCCAGTACAGAGATGTTTTTACTGTTAATCTGAAGTCTGAAATAACATACCTCCCAATATTCATCTAGTCTCAGGATTGCTTTGTATATCTGGATTTTTTTTTTTTTGGTTCCATATAAATTTTAGGATTTTTTTTCAATTTCTGTGAATAATATTATGAATATTTTGATTGAGATTGTATTGATACTTTAGTTTGTTGGAGGGGGCATGTCAGAAGGTAGTGTTTACAATATTAATTCTACTGATCCATAAACACAGGATATCTTTTCACTTCCTAATATCTTTCTTAGTGCCCTTCCTCGGATATTTAAAGTTTCCATTGTAGAGGTCTTTCCCCTCCTTGGTTAGATTTATTTCAACATATTTTATTGTCCTTGGCACTATTGTGAATGGATATGTGCCTATGATCTCTTTCTCTGCACCTGTGTTGGTGTGCTGAGCTACTACAACTGGGACCTCATAAGAATATACAAAGCATATGTACACCTAAGGAAATGATCAATTGAGTGAAGAAGAAAGCAATAAAATGGAAGAGAATATTAGTCAGCTATTTATCTGACAAAGAGGATTAATATCCAGAATATATAAAAAACTTGAAAAACAAAGAATAAAGGAAGCAACTACCCAATTGGAAAATGGGCTAGGGCTCTAAGCAAAGAGTTGTCAATAGGAGAAATAGAAATTTCTAAAAAAAATAAAAAATAAAAATATGCAAAAAGGAGTTTGTCATCGTTCACTGTTAGGAAAACGTATATTGAAACAAGTTTGAGATTACATTGGCTAATATCAACAAAACAACACAATTGCTGACTATGTGGAGAAAGTGAAATGCTCATACACTGTGACAATGGATGTAGCTCCCCCTTGGGAACTCAGGAACGACTGGCTTAAAGATGATGGCAGAGGGCAGCTTTTGTGCATGTTTTGGTATCTTTTAAATTCTGAAGTACTCAAATTTGTTTTTATTTCTATTTTTATTATATTTCATGCTAATATATTGTGACCTATAGGGACATATCAACCAAATATGCCGAATCTGGTACCCATAATGTAGATGTCAGGAAGGTTTCTCAGCAGCTGGATGTCCCAGCACTCAGGAGACAGATACAGGAGGATTTCAAGTTGGGGGTCAGCTTGCCTCAAATTCCTTTTCAACAGCAGCAGCAGCAGCAGCAACAGCAACAACAACAACCACCTCAGTGGCCCTCTGGGAGGTCCCAGCTATGGAGAAGAATCAGGAGGGAGGATTTTGACAACAAACAAACAAAACCCACAAGGAATATATATATGGCATTTATAATTTTAAAAATCTTAAGAAATTAAAATTATACTTGTAAATGCAATTTTATGAAAGTATTAGCAATGTGGTATGAATTCAACACGTTTACAAAGTCTATTAAAGTGCATGCATATATTCCAAGATATATACATCATTATATTAACTCTCAGTGTACAGAAAGTGAATAGTTCTACCTTAGTGTGTATGTCAATTTGATTTGGAGTGCTACACTGAGAAGAAGATGCACTCCCGAAAGTGCTTGGATTGAAAAAAAAAAGTGCTTGGATTGGAAAACAAAATAAAGCACTACTGAATTGTCTCACTAGGTCCAAACTATTGAAGATTGGTAGTGACGTGCTCTGCGTCCAGGCAGGCGGTCTGACCAAAGCAAGCAGGTGACCCATGTGGAACCATTCCATTTACTTACATTTGTGTAGACCTAGGATTGGGATGCAAAGATCAAAAAGTCAGAAATGTGAAACAGCTTCACCACCGTCTTCTCTCAGTTAACTTGGCCTATATCCATATATGGGAATCTTAAAGATAAGGCTGCTTTCAAGCAATGTTGAAAACTCAAAACTTGATATACTCACTTATTGCTTAAGTAACATAATATTTGTACTATTCAGTTATCCTCTGAATTTCTTTAGTTGTTAATTTTTCTACTTATGTAGTAGGCATTTCAAATACTTTATTTATGCATTTTATTGACAAGTTACAGGAAGGATTACTTTCATCTTTCTCAGAAATTGAGATCTGTGTGAATGTCGATGAGGTAACCAAGCCTGGTGACTCCCTCCTGCACACCATCCTTTTATCTTTGTTATTAGCTTCTCAGCGCCCCCAGTCTGGAGGGGGAGTGTGTGAAAATGTTCCCAGCATCCTCAATAGCTTACTGGAAGTAGTAAGATAAAGTCAAGGCTGAAGTTGGACTATTTAAAATTTGGTCAGAGAAAAAGTAATTTGCTAGTGAAAAAAAAAAAGATAGTTGTTTTTAATTTGTAACTTTTGAAATGCTTGGGGGGCAGGGGAAACAAAGACTTTTCAATAGATCTGAAACTTATCCTGACCTAGTGTATGAGGTTACCAGGAAGTAACTTAACCTTGTCTAATGATGACATGAATCAGAAGCATAGAGAGCGTGAGGCCCAGGACAGCTTCAGACGTGAGCTGGAAGGATGCTGACAGGCACAAAGAAAATAGTACTTCCGGGTATGATCAGGAGTCAGAAGGAAGGGAATCTGGTCCTTTATAAACCCTTTATAAACTCACGTGCAGTGTAGAGATTTCTTCTGACAACTCCACCTGTTTCCTATGGCTCCTTAGAGGACCCTTGGGTCTCATGAGCAGACCGAACAGGCAGCTCTGATATCAGCAACTGCATATATAATCGTGCATTTCAACAAATCATTACATTGAAATACCACTGGAATCAATTGCCAGAAATGTTGGGATCTGCCTGTACAGCACTCAGTCTAGTATTTTGTGTACGTGTTTTTGCATGTGGGTGCATAAGCACTTCTTTCTTAGTGGGCATCTACCGTGTTTTTGAGGCAGGCTTCCATTTAGAATAGTGGCTTCCTGATTAGGCAGAGTCAACTGAACAAGGAGGGCAAAGGATCCACTTGACTCTGCCTCTGCAAGCAGTAATTACCCACATTACCATGCTGCTCTATTTGCCTGTGAATGTCTTCTGTGCTCACTCTTGAATGGCAAGCACTTTAGTGACTAATTAATATTTGTTCATTCTCATTCTCTCTCTCTCTCTCTCTCTCTCTCTCTCTCTCTCTCTCTCTCTCTCTCCCATTGTCTCTCCCTCTCTCCTTCCTCTTCCTGGCCTCCTACATCTCCCTTTGTCTCTACCAGGCCCACATTTCTATATTCACAATGTGTGGAAAATGATTATTATTTATCATACCCTTTGTAAGATGAAACTTTCTTATGTTGATGGAAAGTATCAAGTTATAAATTTGAAACAAATATAAAATGAAGTAAAATCTGAAATCTGCTAGCTTAACTACCATGCTCAAGAAGACATCATGCACTTTTTCCTGTGTACAGTAGATGTCACTAAAATTTTGCAGATGCTGGATAGCAGCCACTCTTATTAAAAAATGTTTATATTCTGTATATTATTTCAGTCTAACTGAGTAAAAAAAAAAACTGACTGGGAAGTGTGCTTTTTGTGGGCAGTGTCTCATGATTCCTTTTTCTTTTAAGTACCTATATTGATGGCCCTAAAAAGACTATGAATTTTTATTCATTTAAAGTATCCTATTATTTTCTCTCCCACCCTGCAATTCCAGTCTTTAAAACAGAAAACAAAACAGCAGAACAAAACAAAAGGACACATTACCCCCACAAACATAAAATTGTGGTGGGCAAGTACTTAGAAAACCCCATGCCCTTCTTCATAGATTAATTAGTTAATTTCTGTAAGCCTGCAATTCTCAGGCAAAAATCTACTATTAAAAGATGCTTAATTTCACTTTGTTCCAAATAATCATGTTTTTCTATTAGACTGGGGCAAAGAACTCTTCATACGCAATTGATAATCTCAGCATCACTGTCCCTGAGTATTACTGTTTAATTGTCAAGCATGGGCTTCTGGGGGCTGCCTCCCAGCAGGCGTCAGGGAAAGTGAATTCAAGGCATCACAGCCTGCTCCAGATTGCTAAAGGCTGGTTCATTCCAAGCTCACACTAATGGTGTCGTCACTCCTAAGACAAGAGCTGAGCAATACACAACCTTTAGGCAAAGAGAAGCAAATGCCGGGGTGAAGCAATCCTAGCCCACCCACCTTGGCAACCGCATGCTCTAAAGAAATCAAGTGGGATTGTCACAATCCTAAGGCCTTACAGTGGAACTATATCTGTCTTTAAATCAGAAAGCCCACTTGAACCTCCAGGATGGAAGTAGCCACGGTTCTTTTCAGATCACAGTATTTAGCCCACTGAAAAGCCTGTGGGATCAATGCAAGTATTACAAATGCATAATATGGCCCTGATTAGGTACCTTACAGGTAAGAAACTCCACAGGCTTATTAGCATTCTGTGCACCCAGGCATAAACATATGAAGAAGTTTAGTTCCCAGATCCTCAGGTTTGGACCCAGCTCTAACTGACTCAACCTCATTAAAGCAACCAAAACATCTGTGCAGATCGCTCAGCTTTCATCCAGTGGCGCTCACAGAGCTATCTTCACACACAGACATGGGGGTTGAACAAGAGGACTGTAGTTTGAGTTTCTCCCTTCTAAGAATGTACAGGTGATTTCAAGTCAGACTAAGTTCTGCAGTAAGACCTGTTCAAGTCTTGCCTTCCTTCCTTCTTTCCATCCTTCCTCCCTCCCTTCCTTCCTTCCTTCCTTCCTCTCTTCCCTCTTTCCTTCCCTCTTTCCTTCCCTCTTTCCTTCCCTCTTTCCTTCCTTCCTTCCCTCCCTTCCTTCCTTCTTTCCTTCCCTCTTTCCTGCTTTCCTTCCTTCCTTACCTCTATCCTTCCTTCCTTCCTTTCTTCCCTCTCTTCTCCCTTCCTTCCTCCCTCCCTCCTTGATTCCTTCCTTCCTTCCTTCATATGAAAACTGTTACTTGGGTAAAAGCTCCTGCTGAACTTCAGTTGTCTAAGTTGAGTCTTGACCAAATATTTTGCCAATATTCTTTAGAGCACATTTTTAATGGTAAAAGGGTGGTGTGACAATGCAAGTTTGGCTCAAAGACTGTATCTCATCTTCAAATTATTAAATTCTAGTAGAAATCTGAACGACCTACTCATCTACTTCCTCCTCTACAACATTTAGGCCAGTTGGACTGTAGCAAGAAGGGTAATGAGTTTGATCACATGAACAATGTTTCTACCCAAGGTTATTTTCCTTTTATGTATTCTCTGCAGTGCTATGGCTTTCAGAAAGTTGATTTCATTTAATGTTTTTTTTACAAATTGCTATAAAATTCTCATAAATAACTTTAATTACTGTCCACTAATATAGTATCAGTTTATAGACCATACTAATAATTTCTTCTTGCTAAGTACCTGTCGTATTTTGCTATAATAAATAACCCTACAATGAATACAAACATTCATTTCTTTAAGTAATCCCTAGGAAAACGCTCTTAAGTGCCATTACTATGTTAGATGTAAGAATAGTTACATAATTTTTAGAATACTTTTTAAAAATTATTTCTTAAGTTATTTTCAATTTTTACATTACCACCATAGTTATTATTATTATTATTTGCTTTCTATACTTTAAACATCTCTTTATATTTTGATTATCAAGTAAATTACCAACCAGGTTTTAAATTTTGATTTATATCTTTCTGATTTTCCTTTTGAGTGCTATAATCTTATTTTTTGAATATCATTTGTTTTCTGGAATACATTTTATTAGCTTTCTTCCTTGATTATGTATATTTATATTCTTAAGGAAGAATTGCCTTCTGCTTTTAAAAAATCTGAATGTATTTTGTTTTGTGGCATCATTTTTCTGCTTTTTTATCAAGATTATAAATGAATCCAAGTTCCTGTAAGGTCTTCTGTTAATTAGTTTGTATAATTCTTCCTGACAGCCAAGCTGTAGGGAACTTCCCTATTTAGTTATTAATCACTGGCTTTGATGGGAAGGCATACGATGAAAGGATCTTTAATAAATCTTATTAACTTTGAAACAGTTGCTACAATTATACAATTATTTACTGTACTGTCTTTATTGATTTCATTAGGAGCAGCTAAAAGTGAAAAATCTCTTAACAGGAAATACATTAAAAGTTTAGAGTGCTCCTCAGCTCTGTGAATTTCATAGTTTTTTTCCCCTTCTGCCACTTACCACTATCTAACCTTAAAAATTAAAGGCAGCATCTAAAGTCCACCCTTCCCCAAGTAACAACATGGCACACGACTCTGTGGAGCTTGCCTTTCTCCTAATCAAGGAGAAACCTTTTAATAGTGGTGTTTTGTTTGTCTTGTGGGACAGAGATTCAAATCCAGAGCTTTGCATATGGGAGCCAATTGCTCTAACACTATATACATCTGCAGTCCCTTAACATTAGCATCGAGTTGGTGCTTAAAATGCTAATATTTATTTTCATATTGATTTGGATTTTTTCTTTCATTTTTTAAATTTTAAATAATTTATTCAGATTACATCCTGATTGTTATCCCTTCACTTGCATCTTCCTGTGCCCCCTTCAACCTATTCGCCTCCCCTAGACCTGTGAAAGTAGGGGACCTTCTCCCTCACCATATGATCATAGACTATCAGGTCTCATCCTGATAGCCCGCTCCCCTTTCCTCTGAGTGCTAATATCCAAAATATATAAAGTACCCAAGAAATTAAATACCACAAAACCAAATACCTTAAAAAATGGGGTAGAGAGCTAAATAGAATTCTCAACAGAGGAATATCAAATATCTGAAACACACTGAAAGAAATGTTCAATGTCCATAGTCATCAGAGAAATGCAAATAAAAACGACTCTGAGACTCCATCTTACATCCATCAGAATGGCTAAGATAAAAAAACCCAAGTGACAATATATGCTGGCTAGGATGTGGAGAAAGGGAACACTCCTTCATTGCTTGTGGGAGTGCAAACTTGTACAACCACTTTGGAAATAAAAAAAACCTGGGAATAGGGCTACTTCAAGACACAGTGGTTCCACTTCTTGGAATATACCCAAAAGATACTCCACCACACAACAAGGACATATGCTCAACCATGTTCATAACAGCCTTATTTGTAATAGCCAGAATCTGGAAACAATCTAGATGTCCTTCAATTGAAGAATGGATAAAGAAATTGTGGTACATTTACACAATGGAATACTACTCAGCTATCAAAAACAAGAAAATTCTGAAAAATTCAGACAAATGAATGGAACTAGAAATGACCATCCTGAGTAAGGTAACCGAGACCCAGAAAGACAAGCATGGTATATCCTCACTTATAAGTGTATATTAGCCCATCATAGATGTCCTCCAAGAGATTCTACCCAGCAGGATATTGGGACAGATGCTGGAATTTGCTGATGAACTCTGGGTGGAGTGTTGAGAGTGGTGAGGAAGAATGGGTGGATACAAAGAACCAGAGGATTCAGAGCCCCACAAGGAGACCAACAAGCCCAGCAGATCTGGATCCATTGGGGGAGAGGCCTTCACAAACTGTTGCATCAACCAAGGACAATGCATGCAGTAAACCTAGAACTCTTTTTCAGATCTATCCAATGGGCAACTCTTTCTCAAAATTGTGGGAAGAGTGGGGATTGCCTCTGACATGAACTCTGCTGTTCCGATTTTATCACTTACCCATGGTAGGGAGTCTTGGTGGGCACACAGAAGAAGGGGAGGCAGACTATCCAGATGAGACCTGATAGGCTCTGGTCATATGTCAGTCCCCTTCTTTCAGCTGTCTAGGGGAGGGAAATAGGGCAAAAGAGGGAGGAAGTGTGGGAAATGGAAGATATGAGTGAGGGAATAACAATTGGGATGTAATCTGAATTAATTATAATATATTTATAAAAAAAATAGATCTTAGAGTTCATGGGCTGGACTTACTGTCTTGGTGATTGATCATTCCTGGAGAACAAATGAATCCCTTAGGCTTTAATTTCAAAAGATCCCCAAGGGAAAGCCGATTTGCAGGGGGAAAGCCACACTATTTAAATTTGGCTTAATGAATTTAATTAAGGAAAACAGTTAAAGAGAACTAAGACCTACAGTGTTCTTCTATTTATAGATGATCAAATCTCAGGGCCACAATGTTACTTGAGGGGCTTCTTCTGTAATCACACAACATTCAGGAGATGTCTGTCAGGGGGAGAAAGCAAAATAGAGAAAAGTTTTCTATTACATAAAACTAGGTGGGGGAGTTGGGTGGAGCCTATAAATAGGAAAGGATGATGAAAAAACAAATGAGATGTGTTTGTGGTTTGAGATCAATTTTAATATGGGTCACACACGATACCTTAGTAAATGTTATATGCCTTAAAAAAAGATGCTAAAAGAATTATTTCTTCAGTTTTATAAGTGAAAATATGAGTGAAGTGAACATGTTGAAAACACAAGTTTCCACAGCTGCACATGAAACTCTATCCTCATGTCAAAGGGAACAACAGCTTAAGTGATCCACTGCTGGATAGAGATTCTGATTCTTACTACAGTGCTCAAAAACACAGGTGATCCACTGCTGGAAAGAGACCCTGACTTCTCCTAATGCAGGGATCACACATGTGGTCCAGAGCCGGATAGGGACCCTGACTTCTATTGAAGTGAACAAAAACATAAGAGATCCATAGCTGGATAGGACTCTGACACCTCCTATTGCAGGGATCAAGAACACAGGTGGTCCAGAGCTGGATAGGGACCCTGACTCCTCCTATTGCAGTGATCAAAAAGTACAGGAGATTCACAGCTGGATAGATATCCTGATTTCTCCTATTTCAGTGATCAAAAACACAGTTGACTTACAGCTGGATAGAGACTCTTGCTCCTCCTATTGCAGAAATCAAAAACACATGTGGTCCATAGCTGGATAGAGACTCTCCTATTGCAGCGAACCAAAACAAAGGTGACCCACAGCTGAATAAATCCCTGATGGAAAAAAGTACTCCAATGAATGCATGCTGTACAGTCAAAACAAGTAAGATAATGTTCTTTTTTTAAATACTTAAGTTACTTATCATTAGAATTTCGTATATGTTATCCTGTTAAAGCCTAGCTCAATAAATAAACCTTTTGTTTAAAAAAAAATCCCCAACTCCTTATTTCACAGGGATCAAAAGCAGAGAGTCAAGGGTAGGTGGCAAATGTTTTGTTCTAGTGCGTTCCTTTGGTCCTAAAATTGTGTCCCTTTGTTCTGTGAGTGTGGCTTTCATATATCATGCTTCAGAATCTGGAAAGATAGTCTAACTCTAATACTCTCTTTCCAAAACCAAAACCACATTAAATTTTTTTCTCTTCAATCTCAAGGAAATGTTTTAAAGTATGGAAATATAAGCAAACAATAAATAAGCATTTAAAATCCTTTTTGAAATGGTCAGTGAGATTGCTTTGTGGCTAAGGTCCCCTGTGCTAGGCTTGATGCCTGAGCTGGTTAACTTCTCAGAACTCATATGGTGGAAAGGCAGAACTGACTCCTGGAAGATGTCCTTTCTCCTCTTCAAAAGGGCACTGGCATAGGCATGGTTGTGTGTATATTTATGTACAGTGTAAACACATGCAAACAAATCATGTGAAAATTATATAAAACAATAATCTATGATATATGTGTATATTTGAGTTATCTGTAATCAAAGGAATAACAATCATTTTCTTCTTTGTTTTATAAGGAAATTAAATATAAAGTTGGAATGCATTTTCTCACTTGCCATTACCTGTTTAGTATTACATAGCTATAAATAATTAATGTAGCTTAGTGTCTTTTCCCCAGAAAGTTGTTTAGGAATATAATTAGAGTACATAGTTTCTTTTGGGCTCTTCTTCCCATTATAATATTCTGCAATTAGCAGTAATCTTTGCTTATTACCCAGCCTTATATTCCTTCAAGCAACTGGACAACCTAAAATATAAATTTCCCAAATTTTAAAAAGAGACTTGTCTTGCTTTGCTAACTGCTTAAGTATGAAAATATATTCTTTTTCTTTCATTGTTTCATAGTTGCAGTAGCTTTCTATGTTATGATCTAGTCCCTAATTATAACAGGAATAAGTTTCTTCACAGTTGATTACAGTTTGAATCTCTTCTGGCTTCCTTTCCATAGATGATTGCATTGAAACCTTATTCACCTTCAAAGGGGAACAGCACATCTTTTTTGTTGAGTTGTGATGGTTAATTTTAGATGCTGACTTTACTGGATAACAAGATGTGAAGACAGCTAGTATAAGTGCAATGCACAGCTTTGCTCCTGGTATAGAGCTTGGATGCCCTAGCCCTTTCATTCCCGCCTCCCCAGACTTACTCTTTATCCTTCTGCATGCCCTCATCCCATCCTACCTCCATTCCCTTGGAACTCTGACTTTTGTTACCAATTAGTTCTTTCCTACTTAACCTCTCAGCCCATCTCCACTCCTGTGTGTCAGCAGAAACACTTTCTGCTGAGAACTTCCAGTGGCCACACTGGGCTGACCCCCATCACAATCTCTCCAGACTTATTCTTAGTCCTTCAACAAACTACCTGCAGGAACATCTCCTCCCACCTTTCATTTACACCCTAGAGACTCCTTCTCTTGTTGCAGACCCAGACACCCCCGCCCCACCTCTTTCCCACTACTCTCAGCCTTGCCTTTTAGTTCTTCTCTATTCCTTTGTGTCACCTAACTACCCACAGTAGCACTTTGTACTAATGTCACAAAAGCAGCATTTGCCTAGGATCCAGAGTAGGAATTGGCAACCAAAGAATAAAATACTCACTCAGTGAAGACAAAACAAGATATTTAACCAAGAAACATTTGAAATACTGTAACTCCAGATAATTAGATCCTGGAGCAAACGGACAATCATGAAAGTCTAAGACAATATGTCTCTCCACAAGCCTGTTATCCTATTGTAATTGGCCCTGAAAAATAAAATTAAGCTGAAGCACAAAAACAAGATTTCAAAATAGTAATTATAAATGCATTCAAGAACCTTAAAGAGGATATAATAGATGCCTTAAAGAAGACCATAAAAGGGCAAATAGTTTAATGAAATAGTGAAATCGGTTCAAGACATGAACACTCTCTCTCTCTCTCTCTCTCTCTCTCTCTCTCTCTCTCTCTCTCTCTCTCTCTCTCACACACACACACACACACACACATACACACACACACACACACACACACACACACACACATACACACACACATGCTGAAACAAACAATCAAACAACTGAAAATGAAAAAACTTAGGATTTTTCCTGAGAAGTAACGGTTGCCAACAGATTACAAGACATTGAAGAGAGAATATTAGGTCTTAAAGACAACGTAGGAGAAATGTATCTTAGTCACTGTTCTATTGAAAAGAGACTCCATGGTTAACTCTTATAAAGCAAGAATTTAATTGGGGTCTTGCTTACAGTTTCAGAAGTTTAGTGCATTTCATTACGGTAGTAGGCAATGGCTGCAGGTGGTTGACTAACAAGGTCATAGAGAAGTAGCTAAGAGATTTATTCTGAGAGGGAGAGACTCTGGGCTTATCATGGGCTTTTGAAACCTTAATGGCCATCCCTAGTGACTCATTTCCTCCAACAAGGCAACATCTTCTAATCCTTTAAAATTGAGTCACTTCCTAGTGACTAAGCATCATATATGTATATGCAAAAGGACGCCATTCTTATTCAAACCTCCACAGGAAAGATAACTCAGTCAATGAAAAATTTAAATCTAAACATTTTGAGGCACAAAAGATTAAAGAAGTCTGGGCCATAATGAAAAGAATAAACCTACAAATAATAGTGATAAAGAAAAGAGAATATATATATATACATATTTCCCCAATCTTAAGAGGGTACAAAAAGCACATGGAACACCAAATAGACAGGACCAGAAAAAAGGTCTCTAGGACTTGCAATGATCAAAACATGAAATGTACAGGGAAAAATAAGTAAGCATAGTAAAACCTGCAAGGAAAAAAACCAAGAAACATATAGATGCAGTATCATTACAAAAACAACAGACTTTTCTTTTTTTTTGTTTTTTGTTTTTTTTCTCCTTTTTTAATTTATTCTTGTTACATCTCAATGATTATCCCATCCCTTGTATCCTCTCATTCTTCCCTCCCTTCCATTTTCCCCTTATTCCCCTCCCCTATGACTGTTCCTGAGGGGGATTACCTCCCCCTGTATATGTTCATAGGGTATCAAGTCTCTTCTTGGTAACCTGCTGTCCTTCCTCTGAGTGCCACCAGGTCTCCCCCTCCAGGGGACATGGTCAAAGTTGAGGCACCAGAGTATGTGAGAAAGTAATATCCCACTCTCCACTCTACTGTGGAGAGTGTTCTGTCCATTGTCTAGATCTGGGTAGGGGTTTAAAGTTTACCACCTGTATTGTCCTTGGCTGGTGCCTTAGTTTGAGCGGGACCCCTGTGCTCAAATCTGCCTATCATAATATTCTACTTGTAGGCTTCTAGGACCCTCTGGATCCTTCTACTTTGCCATTTTCCCATGATTCTCTCATCTAGATTCCGACTAGAATGTCCTCCCCTCTGTCTCAGTTTCCTGAATCAAAGACCCAGAGATGAATCCACACACAGATGGTCATTTGATTTTCGACAAAGAAGCCAATTCCATTCGATGGAAAAGGGATAGCATCTTCAACAAATGGTGCTGGTCTAACTGGATGTCTATGTGTAAAAAAATGCAACTGGACCCATATTTGTCACCTTGTACAAAACTCAAATCCAAGTGGATTAAAGACCTCAACATAAAACCAGAGACACTAAGTCACTTAGAAGAAAAAGTGGGGAAGAGCCTGGAACATATTGGCACAGGAGACAACTTCCTGAACAGAACACCAACAGCCCAGACATTAATGTCAACAATTAATAAATGGGACCTCATGAGGCTGAGAAGCTTCTGTAAGGCAGGAGACACTGTCAAGAGAACAAAGCGACAGCCTACAGACTGGGAAAAGATCTTCACCAACCCTACATCTGACAAAGGTCTAATATCCAAAATATATAAAGAACTCAAGAAATTAAACACCACCAAACCAAATAACCCAATTGAGAAACGGGGCATGGAACTAAACAGAGAATTCTCAACAGAGGAATATTAAATGGCTGAGAAACACTTAAAGAAATGCTCAACCTCCTTACTCATCAGGGAAATGCAAATCAAAACAACTCTGAGATTCCATCTTACACCCATCAGAATGGCTAAGATCAAAAATTCAAGCGACACCACATGCTGGCGAGGATGTGGGGAGAGAGGAACACTCCTTCATTGCTGGTGGGAATGCAAACTAGTACAACCACTTTGGAAATCTATCTGGTGCTATCTCAGAAAAATGAGAATAGGGCTTCCTCAAGACCCAGCTATTCCACTCCTTGGAATATACCCAGAAGATGCTCCAGCACACAACAAGATAATTTGCTCAACCATGTTCATAGCAGCCTTATTCATAATAGCCAGAACATGGAAACAGCCTAAGTGTCCCTCAATAGAAGAATGGATAAAGAAACTGTGGTACATATACACTACGGAATACTATTCAGCTATTAAAAACAAGGAATTCCCGAAATTTGTGGATAAATGGATTGAGCTAGAAATGATCATAATGAGTGAGTTAACCCAGAAGCAGAAAGACTCAAATGGTATATACTCACTTATATCTGCATATTAGCCCAAGGGGCATGTCCCACGAAAGCCTTCACAACAGACTTTTCATTGGAGACTATAAAAGCCAGAAGGGCCTGCATGGCTGCTCTACTAACTATAATAGACCACAAATGCCAGCCCAGATTGATACACACACACACACACACACACACACACACACACACAGAGAGAGAGAGAGAGAGAGAGAGAGAGAGAGAGAGAGAGAGAGAGAGAGAGAGAGAGGAAGGGAAGTCCATACCATTAAACCAAATGACAGTAAAATAAATCCTTCTCAACTGATAACTCACAACATTATTGCTCTCAATTCTCCAACAAAGAGACATGGCATATACTGTCCTAGAACACAGGATCCATCTTTCAGCTTTATCCAAGAAACACACCTCACCACTGAAAATAGGTGTTATTTCAGGGTACAAGGGTAGAAACATGTATTTCAGGCAAATGGATCCAGGTGGCAAGCATGTGTAGCTTTTCATGTGAAACAGACTTCAAAACAAAGCTAATCAGAAGACGTAGGTAAGAATACTACATACGTATTAAAAGAAAAGTCAACAAAGGGGAAATTGTTGTTTAAATATTTATGCATGCAAGTTCATAAAAGAAACACTACTACACTAAAATCATATATTTACATATATATCATATACTCACACTGTGATAACGGGTGATTTCAATGCCCTTTTCTCACCAAAAACCAACAAAAAGAGACAAAAACCAAACAGAAAATTGCTGGAATTAAATAAAATAATGGCATAAATTGGACCTAGCAGATACCTACAGAACATTCCACCCAAACACACACAGACACACACACACACACACACACACACACACACACACACCCCACTTCTTAGCCGCTCATGGTAATTTCTTCAAAATTGACCCCAAGGAAATCTTAACAGATATAATAATACTGAAATAACACCTTGCTTCCTATCTGACCACCATGGATTAAACCTGGTTATAAGAAAGCAGACAAACTCATGGAAAATGAGCAACTTACTACTGAATAAAAAGTGAGTCACAACAGAAATCAAGAGGCCAGCCCTGGAGAGATATAGGCCTGCCTTCACAGGACGCAGCAAGTGCTTGAGCTGGCCCAGTCCCTTGCCAGGGCAGGGCTGGAGAGCTGGCCCTGATAGCCTGATAGCCTGATTGTAGTAGAGTTGGCAGGCTGACCAACTCAGCTACTTCCCAGGCGGGGATCAGGGCTTTGAGCTGGCCCACCCTACGCATCTATGCCATCTGTGAACTGCTGCAGTACACGAAGGGGCCAGTCTTGCTGAACCAGGATATCCATGACACAGGGCAGTAACAGGATATGCTAGAGAAGTCCCAGTGATGATTCAGTATTTACAGCAGAACAGAAGCCAAAGGCCTAGAACCAGGCAAGTGACTCATTGCAATGAACATTTGCAAGTAAAGCTATTTGGGCAGAGGGGGTATACTGTGGGACACGCTGCAGCTTCCACAGCAAGACTCTAAAAACATTTTTTATTCTTGTTTTTTGTTGTTGTTGTTGTTGTTTTGTTTTGTTTTTTGTTTTGTTTTGTTTTTTGCGAGGCGTAAGTTGCAAGGGCCGAGTGAGGGTAGGGAGGGACTGGAGGTGAGTGGGATTGAGGTACATGATGTGAAATTCACAAAGAATCAATAAAAATAAAAAAGCATTGGCTTTTGTCGGGGCCATAGTCATTTTGTGTGCCCCCTGGGATTTTTAGTAATTCAAAATTCCTGCTTCACTTGTGGAAAATATTTCATCTTATTAGCATGAAAAATTTAGAATATATCATCATTTTGAAAGCAACTTACTTAGATATTAAAACAATGTCCAACCACTATGAATTAGCACTCTCTTGATATATTGGACACTTACTGCATTGGACTCAAAATTTTATGTTCTCACGTTATGTGACTGGATATACATATACATATACATATATATGGTATTTTTATAATCATATACATTTCCTGCCTTTCATCTGATTCTAGTGAAAACTGTACCTGAATCATCAAAAGTTTCATAGAACAGTATAGTTTTATCTGACCATGGCTATCTCCTGTTTGGTGCTTCATTACTTTTTAAAACTAAGGTTTTAAAAGTTGTCTATCAAGTGTCTGACTCATTTTTATTACTGGCTCAGATGGCTGAATGACAAGAGAAAGGTATATGTGAGGGGATGATGTTGACAAAAGGTAATCATCAGTTACCTGGGGCTCTAGTGACATTAGGGATAAAAGATTTCCAATGGAATATTTTTTGACAGAAATAAAGGTTTGTACATATGGTTAAATAGCACTGCACTTGCCATCCCAAGTTAACAGGTGTGTTTAAACAGTATTGCATTCTCTGTCCTAAGACATAGGTATGATTTAGTAGCATGGCTTTTCCTACACCCTTGAAGATTGGGTCCTGTAACCCTGACTAGGGCAAGCAACCGAATGAAGGAAGGACAAACACACATACAATAAAGCTGGGAAAAGGTAGGAGTGTTCTTCTACCAATCCAGAGCCTGTATATTAGGTACAGTGCAGTGGGGAGTTTATCTAGTTTCAGAAGGTGGCTAATCTTAGGCTATAACCATCTGGGAGGAGGATTAATGCTTGCTTCTCTTTGCACACATTGGCTTCTTGTTCATGAACACTTGTGTTGAGACCCCAAAGGAAAGATTTGCTATCTGTCTTAATCCTGGACCACGTGGTGAGATGGCTTTGTTGATATCCAGTAGAACCAAGGCCTTAAAATCCTTGATGTGGCTGTGCCCCTGTCAACAATACACATTCACTTAGGACTTCGCTCACTCAGAGCTTTCTCCACTTTCTACACCACATTCACTGTCTGAAGTGCCAGGTGTGTTTATATAACATTGCATTTGCTGTTCAAAGTACATAGCTTTTTTTTTGAAATATAAATATATGTGAAGCATAAGCTGTACCATATGTTTACAGGAGGCATGAAGACCAATGCAGAAGAGAATAACAGGAACACTTCCTTTGATCTCTGTTTTAGGTGAAGAGGAGCATAAGGCAGGGTTTCCTGTGTACTTTGCCAGTCTCCTCTTTATGGACAATGTTCTCTATTCTAAGCCAGCCTGCTCTGACTTTTGACATTCACTGTCCTAATGGAACATTTGTCACATCAGTGGGACACAGTGTTTGTTGTTTTGCTTGGTTATAAGGAAGTTAATGACTTACTGTCCTCTTCTGGATTAAATTTATTGAATGATAGGCATTTCCTGCCCCCAAACACTAACATGAATATTTAATGACAGTTTCATTTTAGAATGCATGCTAAATTTTCTTACTAAATTATTTTAGCCTCTTCTTAATCGATACCAACTAAGGTAAGTTTCACACTAAATATAATAAACTTATTGTGGCAAATATTTGTGTGTGTGTGCTTTTGCTGGGAAGGTGAATCATTTTTCCCACTTCTCTACTGTAGCAAAAAAGCAGGTGCTCTGGGTCATGCCTTATGTAAATTATACCTTCAGTTTTGCAGAGCTCCTATTTTAGTTAATGGCCACCATGAAGTTTTCATGTCTATTCTAAGAAATGAAGGTTAATTTCTTCCACAAATAATTGAATGTCCCTGTAATTAGATATTTAGTGAGAATCACCTTCTTGAAAATAGATCTCCATTTGCAGTGAAGATAGAAACAGTCTTATTCATTCCAGAAATTTGTAGTGATCTTCAGATGTGACAGTGCAAGTCATTAGCAAATAGTGAAACACTGAAAAAATTTAATTGTTACCATTGTAAGGGAAACTGAACAACTCCCTAGTCAATGATATCTGGGTAAGAAACAAAATTAAAAAGAAATTAAAAACTTCATAGAATTCAACAAAACTGAAACCACAGTATACCAAAACTTATGGGACACAATGAAAGCAGTGTGAAGAGGAAAGTTTATAGCACTACGTGTCTTTATAAAGAAACTAGTGACATCTCACACTAGCAACTTAACAACTCACTTGAAAGCTCTAGAACAAAAAGAAACAGACTCACCAAAGAGGAGTAGATGGCTGGAAATCAACAAACCCACGGCTAAAATCTATAAGTTAAAAACAGAAAGAATAATTCAAAGAATCAACAAAACCAAGAGTTGGTTCTCTGAGAAAATCAACAAGGTTGACAAATTGTTAGCCAAACTAACTAAAAGACAAAGGGAGAGAATTCAAATAAACAAAATCAGAAATGAAAAGAGAGATATAACAACAGACATTGAGGAAATCCAAAAAGACTACAAAAGTTTGTATGACACAAAATTTGAAAACCTCAATGAAATGGACAATTTGGTGATAAATACCAATCACCAAATTGAATCAAGATCAGGAAAACAAATTAAATAGTCACATATCTCCTAAAGAAATTGAGGCAGTCATCAAAATTCTCCCAACCAGGAAAAGCCCATGACCTGATGGGTTCAGTGCAGAATTCAATCAGACCTTCAAAGAAGACCTAGTACCAATTCCTTCCAAACTATTCCACAAAATAGAAACAGAAGGAACATTGCCAAACTCATTCTATGAGGACACAGTCACCTTTATATCCAAATCACATAAACACTCAACAAAGAAAGGGATTTTTCAGACCAATTTCTCTTATGAACATTGATGTAAAGATACTCAATAAAATACTTGCAAACCAAATCCAAGAACACATAAAAAATGTCATTCACTATGACCAAGTAGGCTTCATTACAGGCATGCAGGGGTGGTTCAATATACAGAAATTCATTAATGTAATCCATTATATAAGCAAACTGAAAGAAAAAACACTTGATCTTCTCCTTAGATGCTGAAAAAACATTTGACATAATACAACACTCATTCATGTATAAAGTGTTAGAGACAGCAGGGTCACAACGCACATACCTTAACACAATAAAGGCAATATACAGGAAGCTTATAGCCAAACATCAAACTGAATGGAGAGAAACTTAAATCAATTCCACTGACATCAGGGACAGGACAAGGCTGTCCACTCTTTCTGTATCTCTTCAATATAGCACTTGAACTCCTAGCTAGAGCAATAAGACAACTAAAGGATATCAAGGGGATACAAATAGTATACATAAGTAGACCTAAAAATTCTACCAAAGAATTCATACAGCTGCTAAGCCCCTTCAGAAAATTGGCTGAATAAAAAAATCAACTAAAAAAATCACTAGCCCTGCTGTATAGAAATGACAAATGGGCTGAGAAAGAAATTAGGGAAACTACACCCTTCACAACAGTCACAAATAATATATAAAGTATCTTGGTGTAACTCTAAGCAAACTAGTGAAAGACTTATCTGAAACAAACTTCAAGTCTCTGAAGAAAGAAACTGAAGAAGATATAGAAAATGGAAAGATCTCCCATGTTCATAGATCGGGAGAATAAGCATAGTAAAAATGGCCATCTTACCAAAAGCAATTTACAGATTCAATGCAATTCCCATCAAAATTCCAACACAATTTTTAGTCCTTGAAAGATCAATTCTCAACTTCATATGGAAAAAAACCCCAGAATAGCCAAAACAGTACTGTCCAATAAAAGATCCTCTGGGAGAATCTCCATCCCAGATCTCAAGCTGTACTATAGATAGAGCAACAGTAATAATAAGCAGCATGGTACTGGCATGGAAATAGTCTGGTTGATCAATGGAATCAAATAGAAGACCCAGAAATAAAGCCACACACCTATGGACATTTGATTTTTGACAAAGAATACAAATCCATATTATGGAAGAAAAATAGCATCTTCAACAAATGATGCTGGCCTAACTGGATAGCTACATGTAGAAAAATGCAAATAGACACATATTTATCACCATGCAGAAAACTAAAGTCCAAGTGGATTAAAGACCTCAACTTAAAAACGGGCACCCTAAATCTGTTAGAAGAAAAAGTGGGGAAGAGCCTTGAACTCATTGGCATAGGAGACAACTTCCTTACAGAACACCAACAGTTCAGGCTCTAAGGTCAACAATTAATAAATTGGACTTCATGAAATTGAAAAGCTTCTGTAAGGCAAAAGAAACAATCAACAGAACAAAACACCATAGAGACTGGGAGAAGATCTTCACCAACCTTACATCTGACAAAAGGCTAATATCCAAAATATATAAAGAATTCAAGGAATTAAACATCAACCAAGCCAAGTATACCACTTAAAAATGGGGTACAGAGCTAAATAGAGAACTCTCATCAGAGGAATATCCAATGGCTGAGAAACACTTAAAGAAATGCTCAACGTTCATAGCCATCAGGAAAATGAAAATCAAAATGGCTCTGAGATTCCATCATACACCTGTTGATGAATGAGTAAGATCAAAAATTCAAGTGACAGCACATGCTAGTGAGGAAGTGGTGAAAGGGGAGCACTCCTCTATTGCTGTTGGGAGTGTAAACGTGTATAGCTTTGGAAATCAATCTAGCGCTGTCTAGGAAATTAGGAATAATCCTACCTTAAGACCCAGCCATATCACTCATGACCATATATCCAAAAGATGCTCCACCATACAACAAGGACATTTGTTCAACTATGTTCATAGAAGCTTTTTTCATAATATCCAGAATCAGGAAGCAACCTAGATATCCCTCAACTGAAGAATAGATACAGAGAGTATGGTATATTTACACAATGGAATACTATTCAGCTATCACAAAGAAGGAAATCTTGACATTTGGCAAGGCAAATGGATGCAACTAGAGACAATCATCCTGTGCGAAGTAACCCAGACCCAGAAAGATACACAGGGTGTATACTCACTCATACGTAGATGTTAGCCATTTAATGCAGAGTAACAACATTACAATCCAGAGACTGACCACCAACCAAGGACCAGGTATGATGTTGACCTAGATCTCTGCTCAGATGTAGTAGATAGGTAGCACAGTCTCCTTGTGGGTCCCATAATATGGGGAGTAGGATCTACTTCTGACATGGACTCTGGCCTTCTAATGTTGATCACTTCACCCATGGCAGAGTGGCCCTTCCAGGCCACAGAGGAAGAGGACACAGGAAATACAGATGAAACTTGATGGTCAAGGTCAAATGTTAGGGGAAGAGGACTCCCTTTTCTGAGGACTGGGGGATGGAGAGAGGGGATGAGGGAGGGAGGGAGAGTGCAATCAAATGGTGATGAGGGAGAGGGCCACAATTAGGATATAAAGAATTCAAACTGCAGAACAATCAGGTAATTTATATTGCTAATACCATCACAGGAGAATAATATCTCTGAGACTGGTTGGGACATGAATACCTATGCATAGACAATGTTTTTTGTTGGACACAGAATACTGGAGGCTTATTTTTCATATGGCATGAATGAAGATTTGCAGATGTCTTTCTTCTGCTCATACAAAGAGCAGAGAACCAGCCTTAATTGTTCTGTGCATCTTGCGTACCTCATACATTTATAATTTTAGACTGTATAACGCTTGTGAGAATTCATGTTTTCAGAACGAAAGAACTGGACACTGATGCTAGATCAGACTTGACAGGATTTGTTCCTCTCAGCATGTTGGTCAATGACATCCTGCATCCTTCATGTTTCAGAGCCAAGTGCATCCGTTGCTGTTTTTCATCAAAACAGGAAAGTTCCCAGGACAGCTTCAAAGAAAGCTTCAGATCCCAGTTGGCCTAGCATGTCAGACTGTCCACACAGGACTTCTATTAAGCCTGGAATTTCTCAACATTTAGAAACTAGACCACAAATACTATTCCTGGCTTGTTTAATAATTTTCCCCAATTTTATTTGTGCCCCTACAAAGGTACTCTTTGCCACAAATCAGCCAGAAGAAATCTTATGAGAAAGATGCCCCATTTCCCCTAAGGAGGGTTGGGTAGGTTTTTGTTTGTTCTTTTGGGCCACAGATGATTATTTTCAATGGGAATTGGTTATACATTAGTATTGGCCTTATTTGGAGAGAAAACGAGGTTGGGCTCAGGGATGTCTTTTTCTTCCTCTGTCTTTCTTTTGTAGGTATAGAGATAGGGGATGAAAAGAAAGAAGGGGAAATATAGGGATGATAGGACAAAAAGGAGATTATTGATCTACTCCTCAACTTAAGGCCTTAATTGTTACTCACAAATAAGGTTATTTTTAATTCATTGGTGTAGAGTTTTGTATATTGATACAAAATAAGTTTAATTTTGGTATATTCATATAGAATTCAAATTTAAGATTAGTTTTCACACACATTATAAATATTTCTACTCTAATATGAGGTATTGTACCTATACAACTCAATTATAATACAAGGTTTACTTCCAATACTTTTAAAGTGCTATTCCAGGCAATTTAGGATAGTTAAGTTATACAAGCTAATTGTTAGTTGATCAAATCATGGACATGCCAATTACTACTCTATTTTTATCACAAGAATATACATCCTAGGTTTAACAGATAGATATGATTCTATATATACATAAATTAAAATAGGTAGTTAAGGTCTTCAAAAACCTCAGATATACAGATTATGGCATTTAAAGATGTTTCTATTATTTTAAAGATTCTTTGACAACAAGATATGTTAACTCCTGGAAACACCCAGACTACTCAGAGAAGATTAAGAACATCAGTGAACCTCTGTATGGAGATAGCTTCAAATGTGGCAAGCCAGAAACTGGGCAAAATGTCCTCATTTCTTCCACAGACAGAATTCTGCCTAAAAATGGTCATCTTTGAATGCAGAGTCGACGGCCAATCTCTGCCTAGATGGGGTAAAGCAAGTCCTCAATAGTTCTTGCCTCACAAATACGTCTGTCATATATACTGGGCCAGAAGACTGAAGATGATGCTCCAACATTATAGAGAGTTTTGGTTTACTGATCAGACAGCTACCTGTCTCTGTTATTTTTTATTTTTTTATTTTTTATTTTTTGCATTTTGGAAGCTGCTCACCTGCACCTCCAGTTTACTCAGGTAATCAATTTTATTCCTTCTCAAGTGTTTGATGAAGTTGATGACAAGATAGTTTAGTTTTACAATTAAGCTTAGTTGTTTAGGGGTAAGTTATTTTTAGGTCAAGATGGATGGTTTAAGTTGATAGAGATGAGATATAATTGATATTGATATACATTCAGAATTTTAGACTCATCAGGATAGGAAAAATGTTGTCTTCATGGTTGCCAAATACAAATAACCAAAAAGGCTATGAATGTAATATTTATATAATTCCTGATTGTTTCATGGTTCTTCTTGTTGTATATAGTGTATTGTATTTATGTGTTAAACACTGTAAAAAATAAATAGCAAAACAATTCCAAGATTTTTTTAGTTGAAAAATTATTTCATATGAAGAATAACTAAAATAAATCAACTTTGCAACTCTCCATATGTGTACTTATTGGTAGATGCAAATATTTGGGACTAACCAGCTATACACTTAGTATTTAATAATATTCACTCTATTCCTTGTAACCGGCTTATAGTTTTAGAGCACTTACTATTTTTCTCTATAAGAAGAATGAGACATGAAAAGATATATGGCAGGCTCTAGGTCACAGGGAATTAATTTAACTTTGGTATTTATAGAGCTGAGGGGTCACAATGTAAAACAGAGAGCCACATAATGCAGGTATTGGAGATATTTAACCGATATTGTTAAAGCAAGCCAGAGCTGTATAATAAGACAGTAGGAGAATACATTATTCTGGAAGCATAGCAAGCAAGGGAAGGAGAATTTAGTAGAGAACTGGGTTCCATTCTGAACACAGCATAAACAACTGGAGATTATATACCAAGATGTAGGTCAGTGAGATATGAGGAGCTTGGGAGAAACTAACTATAATGCAGATTCCATGGGCTGGGAATAAGGAATTAAATCACACATCAAAGATGGTAGATTCTTACAAATCAGATTTCTCAGGATTCTGAGTAAGTTGGGTGATGTAGAGCAACTCCTGGAAGTCCACAGGGTAAGTCTTAAATTAGAAGTCAGTTCATAGAGAAGTGGTGGTAATAGTTGCATTGAAGGAAGGTCACTTGCCAATAAAACCAACTGCGTACTTTTGCCATATGTGCAATTGTTATTGGAACAAGTATTTTTGTGAGATTTGTTTTGTCTAAGATGCAAGGTATTGAACATTATTTGGGACATCTTCCTAACTATCGATGTATGATGTGGCTACTCTTCCTGCTTCTCCCTTCCGCCTGGCTTTCGCCTGGACCCTTAAATGTTCAACACGAGCCATGATGACTCTCCAGGGGAATTGCTAACACTTTCTTCCTCCTCTACTTCTTTTTTATATTCCCCTTCTTTGTCTTTCTTACTTAATCATCCCCTTCTTCTTTCCTTATTTCTCCTACTTCCTTTCTCTTCTGTTTCTGATCTTAATTCTCTTTGCCTGTCGAGTCTTACAGCTTCGAAATTTGAAGGGAGGAAACCGAAAACTTTTACACTCTTAATTTCTAGAATTTTAATAAAGTCATAGCTCTGAGTATTTTCACTTACTGCAGTCAAAATGCTATTGCTGAGAGGTTTTTTTTTTTCACTAAGCATTCCTGAAAATTGGTTTTATTATGCGAAGGGGTAGAATGTTTTACCAATGTATAATAAAGGCAAAGCCAAATAGGCAGAAGTGCAGGCTTGTGGTTCCAATTTTTTAAAGTTAGACCAAAAACTTCCTAAGAAGATTGCAATGAATGCACATTGTTCGTTCACCTTTCACTCCTTTCTCTGTTTATCCCACTGCTTCTTGAGACTCCCTCAGATTCCTGCTGTGCTTCCCCCTTACCTAATAAGCATTCCCACAATTGGAGAGGCTTTTGAAAGGGAGATTTAAAACCCACTTTCCCAAATGGACTGGTGAATAAATATTTGCATTTTCTAGTAGGTTTATCTCTTGTTTACAGGTTTATAGGGAATGAGATTATCACACACTTTAATCCTCTTGGTATTATAGTTTCCCAGACAACCAGTAGAACTCCTTTGCTGACTTAGTAATGGTGAATGGTAAGATTAAGCGGAAGTGGTGTTCAGGAAGCACCAGTTTCTAGGTTCTTGAATTTATTGATTAGGTGTTCAAATGGCTAAACTTCACATTTGAATGCGCATGCATATATTAGTCTCACAGGGAACTGATTTCTGAAATTACTGAAAAAGAATCTGCACAATATGATTTTCTAAGTGAGAACAATTTGAAGAAGTTAAGGATGTCATGATTTCAGAGGAGCAAGTTTACTCATGTCACACCTTTCTTTACCACAGAAAGACAAGTTTTCAAATCTGTGCTCAGAATTTGTTTGTTCTGACAATGTTCCAAAAGGTGACTCTCCTCACTTTATGGGAAGTTCGCCTCTGGCCACACTAATCATTTTATTTGCTGCTTCCAGTGTTCTCATTCTGTCATCTGTCGAGTCCTAGAAAACTTGTAGTGCCTTGATTGTGAGTTATTTCATTATTATTGCATACTTAAATTTTCTACTGCACTCAGATTTTCTGTTTCCTTTTATGCTGTTTAATAAAACATATTAATGACTAATACACAATGAATCTATCTTCCAGGAAAGTGACAAAAATGCTGATACCTTCAGGGAAGCTGATCCTCTTAGAAGGTTGCCTTCTTTTTCATGCTATCATTATGTTGAAAGGTTTTGGCTAAGGGATCTCTGTTTCATCACACATCATACTCAGGAACCAGCGCAATGTTAACTCGATTCAACATTAATTTCCAACTAAACATACTGGCCCTAGCCTGAAGTAGCTGCAAACTCCAGGAGACAAACAAGACCAGTGTGTTTCTTTTGTTGTAGTGTTTGCTCTGCTCTCAATGCTGCTCATTAACATATAGCAAATATTATGATGCATCCATTATTTCAGATAATGAATGAATTAACTTGTCTTCTTATGTTCACATTTCTGATATTTTTCATTTTAGGTATTATTGGTTTCACCTAAAGCAGTTAAAGATTAGCCTACAGGTTCTTTGTATACTGCAGTACAACCAGAAATTAAGTCTCTGGCTAGCTATCCTGTTTTGTTCTTATTAAATGAGCGGACATTATCCCACTGAACAGTGACTATAAGTAAATTTCTGAAGGCAATGGTCAATTTAAAAGGCAACCAATGGTGTTATTATAAATACAAAAAAAACAACAACATCAAATCTTTCAAATGTCTCTAAAATGATCTTTCAACAAACATGTGCACAAGAAAGAGGGAATGGATATGGAAATTTTTGTAGTGGGTAACTGACACATTCACATGTATAGAATAACATGTTGCCATCAAATTATATCCATGAAACAATGAACTCTTGGAATGCTTAGTCACAAGACTACTGAATACATTTTCCCTGAACATTCTGTTTCTATAATATTCTTACAATAATCTGGATCATCTTTTAGGATGAAGGTATACACTGGTGTTTATGCCAACCTCTAAATTCATTTCAGACTTTTGTCAAGCACAAACACTGGTGTAGATTGTTATTAATTCTAGAAAAATGGGCTTTAGTATTTAAAGAAATGAGCTATACTTGCCTCTAAAAACCAAGTATAAGAAGAATAAAGAATAAAATAAGAAAGAATAAAAACAGAAAGACAAAACCGGGAAAATGTATTCTGGCTAGTGTCATGATTGTTCAAACCAACTGCATATGATAATCATCCAGGAATCAGAAAATAAATTCATGGCTGGGTTTCAATACTGATGGCCAGTCCAGAGATTTGAATCTTTTATCTTCCTTGGAGTATTATGGCTTTGGCATCATAAAATAATCAGTTTGTAACTCTAGTGTATTTTTAAAGTCTCTGGATAATTTTGTTAACAATTTTAGTCCTGGAGTCAAATCCAATGTTGTGACTCTTGGTCAACCATGGTATCCAGATATTCACAGTTTAAAAGAGAAGTGCCCAGAGTCTCAGATCTGTTATTGACACTTTTCTCAAACCTATTGTAACCACTTAAGATTCACATAAAGATGTTACAGCAGGCAAGACCAGACCTCTACTCCAAGTGGCCACATCACTAGAAAAGCACTCCAAGTCTCTATTCACTTACAGCGTCACCCTGTGCTTCCTGCCTAGGGGCTTTATTCTTTAACATTCATCTCTTGGAATTCATTGATTCTTTGAAGCTCCAGGTCTCTAGGCTCCTGTATACCTCCACAGCAATTGCCATCATAATAATGTGAGAGTTGCAAGAATCTTAATATATTCTTATCTGTCTCTTCAGTGTTACTCAAGTTTCCTTGAAATTCCCCACTCCCATTAGATGAATTTTTTTATTTTGAGTAGTTGCCTCAATTTCTTATCACTGTATACCTTTAAATCTTCAAGACTAATGTATAAAAACAGAATTATGAAGCATGGAAATAATTCTAATATACTGTGAAGCATTCTATTTCAAAGAGAGATACAATGTGCCATGGAGTCAGATCAATTTTTTTTCATCTCTGAAATTAATTTATTCATGGCATATCTTCTTGGTAATTAGCATGAATAATTCAGAGGAGGCTATGCTCCGTCTCTCTGCAACAGAGATGCTCACAGGCAGTTATGTCAATGTTCTAAGCTATCGGAGAGGAATAAAAACAGATAATCCAAAATCACTTATATTCGTGTTTGGAATATATTTTTGTTATTTTCTTTGGAATTATTGTGAGCAATTGTCTAGGAATTTCACACGGTTCATATAAAAGACTGAAGCTGCATCTTCAAGCCTGGTTCTCCAGAAGCCGTTCTTCTGGTTTGCTTTCTCACATACTCCCCATATGGTCCACTTTCCCAAGTCCTCCATTGGGAATGAGAACAAGCTATTTTTGAAAAAGAAAGAAAGAAGGGTAGAAAGGAACAAAATCAATTTGATACCCATAGCATGCTGTGTGTTTTAATCTACAACTGCCTCCCTTCTTAAGTAGAATGTGGTGTTCCTGTATGTCTGCGTATGCCACATAAAGAATATTATGCTTATAATATAGCAAACAAGGCTGTGGTACACATAGGGTCTTGACTCACTCAGAAGCATCAGAGGTACCGTCTAAGGGTTGTGTCACAGGCTTTCATTTCCCCACCACAGATGGTGGTCACTTCATAGTTTGTCTCAGAGTTTACTACAGATACAGTTAAGTTGACCATTGTGGTTCTCCATCACCATCACAGGGTACTCAGCACTTAGACATTTTTTAAAGGCATCTCATATTGATTGCGAGTATTGATAACAAAAGAGAAGAGCCATGTTCCTGAGAGGTCAGTGTGCTATCCCGATGTTAACAGGTCAAGGACAGTAATCAGAGTAGGAATAGACGGGCCTTCCAAGGAGGCAGCACCTAGAGCACAGTAGTTTTAATGGCTAACTCGGGAGGCATGTGAGTGAGAAGCAGCACAGTCTTGCCTGGTTTAAACTTTGAATGGGCAATTCCTCAGTCCTTTACTTCATCTGTAATTAAAACTCACTGAAGGAGTATAACCAGGGTACTAAACTGGCCAGATTTACTTTTAATAATACCTCAGCACTGAAACAGACTCTGTAAGCTGTTTGTGCTAGTGTAGTTAGAAAAGCTAATCGCCAACATTAAAGCAATGACTGAGAGAGAAATGCATCGAGACCTATTTACTCACTGCGTGCTGCTGAATGTTGTGAATGTTGGTGCAGAAAAAAAATGCTTCCCCTGTGCAAAGGCTGAGAACATTAATCATAAACAATTACATATAAACAGTGAGTGGCAGCAGTAACTACATGTATTACAGAGTGAATGAAAGCTATCAAGTAAGCAACAGCAGTTAAGGGCTTTTCTTTTCCAGCCCTGAATCCTGAGGGGGAAAGAGTCAGCATGAACTATGCCTATCCTGACTCTCACAAAGCTCATGATTTTGATTATTGTAAGAGGTAAGAGACTGGTTTAAATATTACATTTCAGGGGTGGAGCTTGGGGGCTAAAAGCACTTGTTGTTCTTACAGAGGATACAGATTTGCTTTCCAGCACCCACGTGGTGACCCACAAGTATCTGTAATTTCAGTTCCAGGCGATCTGATGGTCTCTGCTGACTTTGTGAGTACAAGGAATGCATTATGCACATTCATTGTAGGCAAAACATTTATACTGACAAAATAAAATAAAGCTTAAAAAGAAAGCAAGCTTGTCAAATAAATAAATGTTATATTTATAAGCCTTCCTGCAGCTAGATAACTAATGAAATACAGTTCCAAGTTATAGACTGATTTTTTTTCTAGAAAGTTTTTAAAAGGTTGCTTGAGGTGGAAGGTCTTTCCTTCCCTCCCTACCTCATTTCCTGAAATGGAAATGAAAAGGTGAAGTCCCATGAAAAAGGTCTATGAAAAAAGGAAAGAGCTGCCAGACACACTCCAATTCAAATGCTCCTGGGTGCCTCAGGCAAAGCTTCTACTGTTCACATGGGCTTGTGAGAAAAAAGCCTTTGAACACCTTATTATCAGCTCTTTGTTTTTAACAGATGGATGTGATTATAACCTGACAGTGTATCATGCCTGAGTAAGTAAGGGTGATAGAATATCTGTATATTTCTACTTAAAGCAGTCGCTCACACGCACATACTCGTATACCCACATACACAAACAATATAAAGGACTGAGACAATATGGCCTCCTGATGTCTATCAGTCCTTTTCACCCCAATGGGAATTATGTAAACAGAACCCAGGACACGGGTTAAAATAACAATTAATAACATGATCAAAAAATTCAAAGAAATCAAAGAGGACACAGGCAAACACCTGAATGAGCGTAACAGGGGAGGATAAACTTGTAATTGAAGCTCAAGATAATATAAACAGCTGGATGAGAGTATGAAGTCAATGCAGGATTTGAAAACTGGCTTCAAAAAGGAGAACTACTGAAGAGAATTCAAGTTGAAATGAAGATACAATTGAGAATTCAAAAAAACCCAGATTGTCAAAAACCAGTAGAATGGGTCAGATAGACGAAAGAATATCAGGACTTGAATATAAAATAGAGGAATTAGGCCAATTAAGAAAGGGATACGCAAGAACATTGGGAGACTGTGAAAAGAACAACAAAAAGAAAATTATACTCCAATATCCTTGATACATATAAATGTAAAAAAATTTAATATTTGAAAACCTAATGGAGGGATATATACGAAAAAAAAACCATCCATCATGATAAAGTTGGCTTTAACACACAGCTGCAGTGATGGCTCAAAATATGTAACTCTGTAATAATCTGGTTAATGGATTTAAAGGGAGACCCACCTTCTGGAACCCGTAAAGTGAAATAAAGAATAAAATGAGTGACCAGGGATTCGTAATCCTCTTCTGGGGCATAACCCTGTGACAGTGTTTGGTGTATAGACTCTATCTCTAGTTCCACCATCTTCCAAATCACCACAGACTGACATTCAAGCTTCTCATCCTGACCAATGAAAAGACATGTGACAGACTATCAAAATCCTGTCATTGTAGATCTGACAAACCAGGAGACCACTGTCCCATAGTACAGTATATGCATTATATCCAAGAACTTTCATTCTGTCTTGCCCTGATTTAAATAATTTGGGGACAATGTTATAGAAGACTAAGACTCTTGAGGACCAAAAGCCACAATGGCAAACTATTAAATACTGCCTGGAAAGGCCCAAACAGGAATAACTGATTGCCCAGTACATTGGAGAAGATATAGACAACTGGGCATCTAGAGACATGAAAGGACTCAGATGCAAGAGAAAAGAACATCCTGATTCTTTCAAACTACTTACCATATTTCTCATAGTCCTTGAGGATGTGTTGTTGTTGTTGAAATCAGGGAAAGACATATGTTTATACAGAGCTGTAACTAAATGTCCATGACAGCTTTATATTATACTTTACATCTTTGTATCACATCCCAATTAAAAGCAGTGTTAATTGCAGCAGACGGTTAGTTGGTAAGTTGTAGTGGTCCCACAGTGATCTCTACATCCATCGGTGACTGGGCATAGGGAAGGTCTGGCTTAGGCCTGTTCCAGAGACTCCAAGCTACTGCAATGGTAAACTGCCAGAGGTCAGCTTCCCTTGACCCAACCTTCCCCAAGAACGTACTGTGCTCAGTCTAGGCTTTCTCAAATGCTCTTTCCTCTATTTCTGTGTTCTAGGATGTGAGAACCAGGACGCCATGAAGTCCCTGAGCTGATTAGACTTTCTTCTCTTCATCTTTCGCAACATTTCTCCCAGTTTGTTGTCCTGGCTAATCCTACCTGGCATCTTCTTCCCCTCCTAGAGCATGCAAATCAGCAGAATCTCAGCTGAGCTATGGTTCGGTATAACTTTTTAAAGGAGTAAAAATTTATTCTAACAATTAAGATATTCATTTGACAAAACTTACTGAAATGTACATTTTATGCATTTCATCCCTTATAAGACTGATTAAAGAGTCATCCCATAAAGGGTCCATGGCTGACTTGTCCAGACAAGCACTAGTCGGGTCCCTGCCATGCACAGATTGTAAACCTGTCTGTACAGTATTAGTGTACACATATGGTCCACTTATTTAGAATTTGCATTTAAAAGTCATGAGATCCCAAAACTCTCCTCTTAAAGACATGCCTATGTATATAGGTCACTATAATAAGTTCCTTATTAAGCAGGCATACAATATTGATAGCATAATAGAATACCAAATGACTAAATAAGGCATGGCATTTGAAGGAGAAAGATAAATTGTCATTATAGAATGGCTTTTTGAGGAAAAAATAGATATAATTTTTTGGGTAGCATTTTAGTCTGGAAATTATTGCACCCCATCTCCCGCTTTAGATCCTGAATAGGATCTGACTTCTGAACCAGTGACAGTGCTGGAAGTGGGGAAGGGAAGGTGCTAAGGCTGCAACACATTTAGCCAGGCACAGATGTAAGGAGATCTGCAGTCCTTGCACCATCAGAGAGTGACGGTTCCCCTTCTCTGCTTCCCCCAGACTGTGACCTTCTTTTGGGTGACAACAAATTCTCTGTTTCTCCATTAGCTCTCACACAATAACCAGGTGGTATGTTTTTATTGTGTATACTGTTGAAGGAATAATGATTTCCATCAAAGCCCTGTTTGTCATGGGCAACCTTTTAAAGTTCACCACACCCCTCCCCTCCTCCAGAAAGGCTGAGTGCCTGTAATGACAAAATGGTTCCCCCGTTCTTCTTCATCTGTTTTGGGGGTTATTCTTCCGGTGACTGACAAGCTGTATCAGCAGGTCATGTGCTTACCAACAGGTCAGAGAGCTTGCGTTTGTAAGATCTGTATGCAGAGGCTCTGATGTGGCACCTAATGGAATTGCAGTGCTGCTTGGGTCTGAATGCAATCTGTCTTTTCTAGGAGAGTTGACCTTCCCAGGACAATTGCCCAGGACAGTGTCAAAAACCCGTGAGTACATGGTACTCCTCAGATACCTTTTAAGGTCTTTATAGTGGTACAACATGAAGAAAACAACAATTGTTAAGAAATAAACTGAGTTTTAGAATGATGTCTCATAGATATATAGAAAAATTGACAAGCCAACAACAGTTTTTAGTTTATTTATTTATGATAGTTTTCGTATCTATTGTTCATGGTACTGTGTCACATAAGGAAAATCTCATACATGTATAGAATGTATTCAGAAGAAATTCCCGCATGGGCCCCATCCTATCCTTCTTTCACAGCCCTCTGCCCGTTTATTAGTGGCCTTTGTTTCCTATTCTGAAGTTTTCATTTTACTTAAAAAATTACTGCACCCCCTCAACTCACCCCCACTCCACCCCCGAGCAATGACCAAAGAAGCACCTTGTTGGTGGTGGTATTCCTATATCAGTCAGGGGCAAAGCAGAGGGTGGTCCTTTGTTTATTCTAGCTTGATGCCTGGCTTGGTGGCCAGTGCTGTTTTATGCCTAGGACAGATCGAAGAGAAAGAGAAGTGGAGCAGCCTGAGCATTATGAAGATAGATGAAGCAGGAGCTTCAAGGGTAGAGAGGAGAAACCTGTCACGAGTGGCCAGCCCCACTACCTGGTGCCATGTTGTCCCAGCCCTAGCTGCCACTGAAGGTCTTGCCTGGGCTCATACCCCCCCACCACGCTTCAGGAGAGCAGATAAGCTAGCCCTGCCACATCACTAGCTGTAGTACTCCGGGTATGAGAACAGGGAGAGCTGTTCCAGCCCTTTACAGGCTGCAGCATTTGGGGAAGTCAGCTGCGCCTTGACTGAGCAGAACAGTGGAGCTGGCTCTGGAGGCATGGGTTCAGGTGAGCCACCCGAGGGCACAAGAGCAGGAGAGCTGTCCCTGCCTCCTGTCACGACAACACTGGGCTGCCTAGCCAGAACAATGCTGGAGAACTTGCCCTGGTGGTGTGGATAACAGAGATCCAGCGGGCTGACCCAGCTCAGCTACCACCTAGGCCCTGATACAGGGCTCTGAGTTGGACCACCCCCAAATCTGTATCAACTGTGAATGGCTGCAGCATGTGAAAGGGCCGTTCCTGCTGATCCAAAGCTTCAGGGCTCTCCATGACATAGGGTAACAAGAGGATAGCCTGGAGGAGTACCAGTAAGGATACACTATTGATGCTCAGAAGCCAGAGACATCGAACCACAACACTGAATCATTGCAACGAACATTTGCAGGTGAAGATGGATGGACATAGGAACACACTGTAACATACTAGAGCTTCCATGATGAGATGTTTTTCTGTGTGTGTGTGTGTGTGTGTGTGTGTGTGTGTGTGTGTTATTTTGTGGGTGATGTTGCAAGAATGATGTATGTGAGGGGATGGGGTGATAAGTGAGACTGGGGCACATGATGTGAAACTCCCAAAAGAATCAATAAAAAGTTAAAAAGTATGCTTTGATAATTTCTTACTTGTGTGTGATAAACTGTGATTACTATGTTTACCCTTCAGCACCTTCTTTCTTTCCCCTTCTGGTCCTTACAACCCCCTTCTTTCCAACAAGTGTCCTTTCTTCCTTGAGCTCTCTGCTCTCCTACTTTGGCCGTCTTTTACCCTGAACAGCTTCTGCAGATGGTCACAGCTACTGTGTCGATGATTGCATCAGCCATGTCACATACAGAGCAGAACTTCACTCCTCCTCACCCTCTAGTTTTCAGTCTTTCTATGCTCTCTTCTGGGACTCAGAGCAGGTGAGATGTCTCGTTTACAGTCAGACACTCAGCAATGACACATTCTAAGCACTTAGACCATAAGCCTATGCTTTGTCCATCACCCACTTCCAAAAGAAGGTTCTCTGAACGATATGGAAAGCTGAACTAGTCTATGTGTGTAAATATAAACACTTAGAAATTTATTGTATATCCATTCAGCAAAGCATATATAGTAGATTTTCCAGTTATACAAGTTGACTAGGTTTAGAGTACAGTACTGTCCTATATAATAGACCTCAACTCCAATCAACAAACCTTTGATTACCACCAGAACATTTATGCCTCTATTGTATCATTGCCAGTTAAGTCAGTATTACAGCAGTGAGGGTGGGAAAGACCACTGATGACTCTTCTCCCTCAACAACTTGCATGGCACTTCTAGCCCAACGAGTGCTAGCTGCCAGGATAGCTTCCAGCTCAGTTCCAGTTTTATTTGTCTGTGTCCTATATATGTGGTGCAGAGTATCTTCAGCAACAGGGTCTTCCTGTCTATTTAAAGTGGCTATCTACAAACAGTGACAATGGCCTGTAATTGCTTCGGGAGCCTCTTGAGACTCTCTACCAATAGCACACAAAGGAATTTTCTCAAATCTGGCACTGGAATTTTGTGCTGAAAATCTTTAACTTCCCAGAGCAACACTACCTACTCATGTGGAGTACATCCATTTAATCTGCCCCCCCTTTTTTTTTTATAAAGAATGTAATTTTTAGTTAGTTTACAAAATGGTGGAATCCTATATGGCTTTCTCATAGTCCTATGGACTCCTCCCCTCCTGTCTCTCATCCTCCCACTCCCATGACCATTTAAATATATCTAGCCATAGTATTCATCCCCTCTATTTTTTTTTTCCACAGATTTAGCCATTTCTGCCAGATTTAGCCATTTCCTCCTTACTTTCTGTATCACAACTTCTTCTTTTACTTCTTGGATTCTGTACACAGTGCTTCCAACTTAAATTATAAATCTTTAGCTCTGAGATCCATGTTTGAGAGAGAACACATGGAATTTGTCTTTCTGGGCCTAGATTACCATACTTGGTGTAGTATTACCCAGCTTAATACATTTTCCTAATTTTTTCACAATTTAATTTGTTTTTAGCACTTCACATTTCTCATTATGTAATATGCTACATTCCGTTATCCTTTTATCAGTTGATTGAACTCTAGGCTGATTGCACTGCTTACCTATTGTGAATGGGGAAGCAATGAGCGTGGCTGTGTCGGTGTCTCTGCCATATGGTGTGATGTTTTTGTTTAGATGCCTGGAAGTGTTATAGCTGGATCATACAGTAGTTCTGCGTTTAGCTTTTGGGGAAACATCTGCACTGGTTTCTATAGTGGATGCACCAATTTTTGTTCCCACCATAGTAAATGAAGGCTCTTTTTCCTCTATATCCTCACCAGCATTTGTTCTCTAGATGATGGTCAGTCCAGCAGGGGTAAGATGAAATATTGAAGTAGGTTTTCATTTCCCTGAAGGGCAAGGGTGTTGCACATTTAAAACACACCTTTCTACGCATTTGAGTTTCATCTTCTGAGAACCTTTTTCAGTTACATGATAAGTCTTGTAATTAGACTGTTTCTTAATATATTTTAATTTTTCATTGCCTATTCTAGCTAATAAGCCTCATATTTATAGCTGACAAAAGCTCTCTTATCTTTGGGCTGTGTATATATTAGTTTATTTATAACAGTATGGCCCTTGGGTATTTATTTATTTATTTTGCCTTCAGTTGTTATTTAATGTAATCACTAGATTTTTCAGGCTGACATGCCCCTATCCCTCTGTTTCCTGATCACATTTCTCCACTCTGATATTTAAGATACCTCTGGATTCATCTTGTTTGTTTCTAGCTCCAGCTCTGTGTTGCCCATGCTCCAAGTGGGTATCTTGTATCTTTCTGTTATTTAAACCACAACGTATACCTCCCTGGCCCCTATAAGCTTGTAGATATACCATAATGTAAAGTGCATTTAGTCAAACTTCAAAAGTTCCCATAGTCTAAAGTTTGAAGTTCAAAGTCTCTTCTGAGACTCATTCAGTCTCTTAACTATAATCCCATATAAAGCCAAAATGAAAAATCAGATCACATACTTCCAAGGTACAATGGCACAGGATGCACATTACCCTTCCAAATGGGAGGAAAGGAGGTATAGTGAAATACTGGACCAAATCAAGACTGAAAACCAGCTGGGAAAACTCCAAACTCTGCATCTCCATCTCTAATGTCAAAATACTCTTCAGATCTCCAACTACTTTAATCTTTGTTGGAGGATGATGGTCTGTTCTTTCTCTTGGTGTTGCTCCCTGTTAGCAGCTTTCCTCACCAGGTATCCCACAATTCTGGCATAGCCAGCATTTTGGGGTCTCCAAGGTAATCCAGGCTTCACTTTCACAGATTCACACAATGGCCTCTCTAGGCCTCTATGCAGGGATACCCCTGACACATGCTTAGCTTCAGTGGCTTTCCTTAGCCATGAAGGAAGATTGCATAACCCCTGTAATCTATCTTTGACTCTAAGACCACCATCTTCTGCAGCTTGCTAGAGCTGAAATATGTTCCTTTTGTTCAGTTACATCTTTTCCAGCTTTCTGTTTTCAATGGTTTCCTTCACTGCCTAAGCTTGGCTGTCCTGGAACTCACTCTGTAGAGCCACCTGGCCTCCAACATAGAGATCTGCCAGCCTCTATATTCTGAGTACTGGGATTAAAGGTGTTTGCCACTCCTCTAGGCCATGAGCTCTTCTTTAATTCCTTTTCACTTGTTTTTAACTTATTTCACAAATTGAAAGGTAATCAGGGTAGAGTCTTGCTCTGAGGTCACCACTCCCTTTATTTTATATAACATCAAGATTTTCTTTTGTCTGTGGGATTCTATTCCACTTCCTGGTACCCCTTTCTTCTTAAATTGTACATTTTGTAACTTTCCTTTCTCATTCTTCTCCTTTTCATTATAGATCCGTATAAGCGTAGTCACTAATAACCACAGGGGCCAGTCCACACTAGACTGTTTTGAAATATCCTCTGCAAAAATAATTAATCCAAAAATTTTTTTCAGGCAGATATTTTTTTGGAAAGGGCCAGAAAACAGTCACATTCTCTGCTAAAATATCACAAGAATTGTCTCCAACTAACATAGTCTCCTATACTAACATTAATTTCCTCTGAAACCTCTTGAGCAAGACCCTCACAGTCCATGTTCATTCTAGGATGACTCATTAAGTCCCACTTAAAGGGTTCAACTGCTTTCCTAACCCAAAGTTTCAAAGTCCAAATTCCTCCAAATAAAAACACGGTCAGGCTTAACACAGCAGTGGCAATACCCCAATGCTTGCTACCAACTTCTGTTTTGGTATGGGTTTTAGTGCTATGATGAGATACCATGACCATGGTGACTCTTATGAAGGAATCCATTATTGTCAAGGTGGGAAGCACGGCAGTGAGCAGACAGACATGGTACTGAAAAGGTAGCTGAAGGCAACAGGAAGAGGATGCTCCACTGGTCCTGGCTTGAACATCTGAGACCTCAAAACCCACCCCAGGGACACACTTCCCCCAGAAATGCCATACCCACTCCAACTAGGCTACCCCTCCTAATAGTACCATTCCCTATGGGACTATGGGGACCTCAAACCACCAAAAGAAGCATAATTTTTTTCAGGAGGCTACTTAAGAGCATGGATCTCACACACACACACACACACACACACACACACACACACACACACACACAAAAAAAACCCTTCTAATTCCCACACTGAATGCCATGCTGTCAAAGGCCTTGATGCCCCTTCTTGATGACATCACCACTTCCTCTAGGATCAAAAATTCAGGAGGACCTTGGTTTGCTGTCTCAGTCACTGTTCTATCTCTGTGAAGAGATGCCATGGCCAAGGCAACTCTTATAAAAGAAAGCATTTAATCAGGGGGCTTTCTTAGAGTTTTATGGAGTTACTCATGATCATCACAGTAATAAATAGACAAGCATGGCACTGGAGAGAGAGAGAGAGAGAGAGAGAGAGAGAGAGAGAGAGAGAGAGAGAGAGAGAGAGAGAGAGAGAGAGAAAGAGGGAAACTGGGCCTGGTGTAGACTTTTAAAACCTCAAATTCACACCCACTGACATTCCCCCCAACAAGGCCACACCTCTTAATCCTTCCCAAGTAGTTCCACTAACTTAGGGGCAAACATTTGAACATAAGAACCTCTGAGATCACATTCTCTCAAACCACTACACTTGCTGTTATGTGTTTTTGGTCCTTTAGGCTGTCAAGTCAGCCCTGTTTTCACAAGTACTATAAGTACTCAGATGATACAATGACAACAATTGCTAAATTATGGAAAAAATAACCTGACAACTACGTGTGTGTGTGTATGTGTGTGTGTGTGTGTCTATAGAATCTTAACATCTCTTTAATTACATGCTATAAAAAGAGAAAACAAGGCAATGCAAAGCAAAACAAACTCATTTGTTGGATTTACCTCTATAAAATGCTTCTAGATAATTATCGCAAATGCATTTTACCAGATGAACGTAGATACAGTAGAGGCCTCCTTTAGCCTGCATGCTTTACTCCATCAATCCCCATGTGAAATATGCTTTGTTGTTATATACACACAATGAAAAGTGTGTGATCTTGGACAAGTGGTTTAATTTGTCTGATTTAACTTTCCCTATCTGCAACATGAAAGAATGACGTTCTATTTCAGAAGGCTGAGATATAGATTAAACAAGATAAAACATGTCAATGGCTTTAAACATTCATTTCCAGATAGTAAGCAGTGGATGATGGCTAGCCGCAGTCAGGTGCAAAAATATCTCCAAGAGCAGTGTAAAGCTTCAGTCAGCGTTTCAAACACAGTGGCCACACTCTTTCCCTGGCAGAATTAGTGCTGCCCTGTTAAAGTGTTGTAGGTTAACAGGCAGTTATCTGGAAAATAGAGCTGTCATTCGAAAATACTTAAGTTATAGACTAAATTCCCTATGTTAATCACCAAAGCTGAGTGGATGCTGTGCTAATGGCTAAGGTCTCATTTTGAAATAATCTGATTAAAAACTATGAGCAGGTCCCTGTGAGCATTTATTCTTCCTCAGTGTAAGAGTCTGGTTGGGGTTGTCAGCTTTAATTATGATGATCAATATATTTGTATGATATTATTATATTATTATTATGTTAGAAGTACTTCCTACTCATTAATTAATAGGTATTCACATTACCATTTTAATCTGAACATTCAAATTTCAAATTGCTGAGTTTGATGGCATTTTTCTTCCAAAGCAGCTCTGTTTGGAACTGAATAAGCCATCTATAAAACAGCAGAGATTCTGGTTGAAATGGCCCCTCTCTGCAACTGTGTCTCAAATGCAGGACTACAGAGAGGAAACTCTAAAAAGTGCCATCACTCAAATCATTGCTCACATAGACATCTATGATTTGGGTCCACAGACACCCAAGGATAAGTGGGATGCACATCACTTAGCAGGTGCTTTTGAGTAGGCGATCAGCAAAGGTGACATCATCACCAATCTCCTGCTAGACTTTTAATTTTCTCTGCTTAGGTTTCTCAGTAATCTAGGAGGATGGAAATGTCTCAGATGCTTACCCGATCCCCAAACTAGAGATCAAGAGTTATAGGGATGGTGAGAACTCACGTAAATGCCAATTGAGAGTGGTGGCCCACCTGCAATGTCAGGGTTCAGTAGCTAGAAAGAGGATTCCTGGGACAAGATGGCCAGCTGGATTTGCTGATATTACTAAGCTCTGGGTTCAGCTTGGAGATTTTGCCTCAGGGAGGAAGGTGGAGAGTGAACCAGATTGATTCCAATACGAGCAGCAGACCTAGACCTCCACGCACTCACATACACACATGTACCTGCATACAGAGATGCAGCTTGATGCAAATACACTTAGATGCATGTACATACACACATACACAATCAAAGAGTATATAATGTATAAAATATCAATCAGAATACACACCAAATATCTGCATAACAATGATAAATAAAAGGCAAATATATGATGTGGTAATAAAAATAATAGAAGGAAAAAATAATAGAAGGAAGGCAGGGTAGAATATAAAGAAAGGATCCATGAGGAGGCAGAATATGATATTCTCTTTGCAAAGGTTGGTCTAGAAAGGCCTTTCTGGCAAGGCAGTATGTGCACAGACATCTGGTGCATGAGCATATGCTCCATGCTCTACAAAGTAATATAAGTGAAACATTCTGTAGCCCTTGATAACAAATGACAATTGCTCAGGATTCAGTTTTGGAAAAGCTGCCATTTTCCTTTCAGAAAGAGAGTGAATCCATTCCACTTTTCCTAAAGGGCCAGTGGCTCAGAGTCATTTTCAGTCAGGAATATTAGTTGTCTTACAACAGTACGGGCAGCCATGTAGATAAGATGAGTAATCAACATAATAAAAGTGCCATTTCCCAGACCATTGGCTTAAATAGCTGATGTCACTGGTAGAATTTTATTATCAAATTAAATTAACATTGGATGCTCATTTAGATCACATCTCCAGGGAAACCTGGCAATAGGATATAAATGAAATATATTAGCATTAGCCCTTTGATGTTTTCAGTCCTGCTGCTTCATTAATTATTTCATTAAAGCTAAGGAACCAGAATATAGTGTCTTAGGCACTGTTCTGTTTCTGTGAAGAGACACCATGGCCAAGCCCCTTGAATAGTTTTGTATGAGGTGTTTTCATACGCATATGCTCATGCACACACACATATGTACATGTATGTATGTATGTATGTATGTATGTATGTATGTATAACTTTTCCATAAATCAAAACAGGAAGGACTGGAAGTCATTTTGTTCTCCATTCAGTTTGCTTTTGTTGTTTTCATCCAAAACTGTATGTAAACACCTTATCTGAAACAAAAGGTGACATTTCTTGAAGCATATATTACGGCTAAATATAAGGCTTACACAATTCCCTTTATGAGACATTTTGGCATGTTTATACATGGCATGTTATAAATGGCAAACTACATAAGCGTTATGTTAAAATAAATTTAAGACTTGGGAGTTACTTCATGATGATTTGGAGGCAAAATAATGAATAATTAAGTTTGATGAGACAGATATAAAGCTGTTAATCTTTTTAAAATCACTTAATTATTCTGGAGAATTTCCATGTATATTTCTTATGACACAAAGCAATATTGATTTTAATATCAGCTTGGCTGGCTTTTATCCTACTAAGGCCTTTTCTTGTTTCCATCAGCAACAAATTTTGGGTGAACGGACTTGGAGTTGGAAAGTACCCAGGTCAAATGCTGGGTCTCTTATTCATTCCACTTTCCAGGGCTTGTTCCACTCTGTTGCAAAGAGAAGTGAGGTGAGAGAGAAATGTCCAGAAAACAGCTCAGTAAGGAAAGCAGTACAGATGTTTCTCAGAAAACTTCAAAATGAAACTATCAAGAAATTTGTCAATCCCACTGGCATTGAGTATATTTCTGAACTGAAATGCTGAAGAGCTATTTGCATGCTTGTGTGAGCTGCAGCATTACGCACAATAGCCTTGGCTACCTAAGTGTCCAGCAATTAGTAGAAAACAAAAACAACAGCACTAACAAAACCAAAAATGAAGCCAAAACAAGACAAAGGCATCATGCACATGACAGAATCTTGAATAAATGTAGAGGACACAACAACTAGCAAAATGTTGAATCTAAAAGATCATAGATACAAAAGAGTGGAATAGTGGCAGCCACCACCAGTGTGGAAGGTAGGCATCTGAGGACATGTCTGCCAAGGACAAGTCACTTCTGCTGCATAAAGTGAGTAAGTTCAACAGATTCTGTGCAACATGGTAACTATGGAGGATAACAGTGTTATATTCTTGAAAAATCAGAAAGAACAGACATAAGTGATAAGTAGGTGAGGAACATATGTATGAGGTATGTGTGTATGTATGAGGAATTAACCATTCCGTGGGATCTGTGTATTTCAAGCCATCGTTTGTATGTCATAAATATAAAACATGGTCAATTAAATATATTCAATTTTAAAATAGAAAAGAGTAGGGTCCACAAGATGGCTGAGAAGGGAATGATGTTTGTTTCTAAGCATGAAGGCCTGAGTTTGATTCCTAGAACCCACGTGGTGGAAGAAGGGGATGGGTAGCTGCAATCTGTCTTTTGCCTTCCACACAAGCATCACCCACCATGAACAACTGATAAATGTAAATGTTTTAGATACAAATAAATAAAGTTTACATTTAAGGCTATACAGTGTCTGCCATTCACTTCGCCACTTGGAAGAATCCAATTTGGGACAAAATAGTCTTACTTGTACCAGGATATTTTCTCCATCAATTCTCTCTGTTTCTTGTTTTATTTACTTTTTTAAAAAATATAGCTTTACAGACCTTTGCTGTTTCATTTTTAATTAATTAATTTTATTTTATTTGCATTGTATGTCTGTGGGTGTCAGATTTTGGAGTTACAGACAGTTGTGAGCTGCCAAGTGGGTGCTGGGAATTGAACTTGGGTAGTCTGGAAGAACAGTCAGTGCTCCCAACTGCTGAACCATCTCTCCAGCCCCTGTTTCTTGTTTTAGATGGCACATTTTTTATGACTATATTATAGTACACCTTGATCTCTGTATTATTTATTTCCATTCTGCATAACTCTCCTGTAGTTTGTGAACTATTTTTCCAATTGTTTCTAACAGCAAAACACAAAATAAAAATAAACAAACAAATAAATAAATAAGTTCTGCTCCTGTTAAGTGATTGATTCCAAGCTTGTTGTGTCAATGCTTTCCTGTTGCAGCATCTGTCTTTTGCCTTCCATACAAGCATCACTCACTTTCTCTTCCATGCACTTACTGGTTCATTTTTGTCTGTGTTTGGGGAGTGCCTGGATCATTAGTAACACCATCATCCAAAATATAATTTTTGGCTTATTGTTTGCATTAGTGACAGAACTGTAAACAAACCATGCTGGCTTATAAAGGATATACGGTGGTTAATCTTGACTGACAACTGGGTAGTCACCTAGGAAATATATGTCTAAGTGTGTTTATGAGGAAGTTTCCAGAGGAATTTAAGTGAGGAGGGAAGACCTATGTGAAGTGCATGCAGCACTACCCCAAGGGCTCAGCTTCTGACCAGTAAAAAGGAAAGGCAAATAAATAGCCAGCATTTCTCCCTAAGCACAGTCTGCAGACACAATATGACCACCTGCCGCGCACTCCTGTCACTCTTCTGTCTCTGCAGTGATGGACTGTATGTCTCAATCCACGAGTCAGAACAAGCCCTTTCTTCATCAAGTTACAGAAAACAAGTACCAAGTAGTGAGGGTATGGCATGGCTGCTGTGTAGTGCTGTAAGACATAAAGCGAGAGAGAACAGAATATGAAAAAATGGGCATTTAGTGAAGTGAGTGTTACTGTCAGTGAGTACACTAGGGAGCTCCAGAGGAAGCAGGTGCTACGATTTCAAAGACTAACACAACGAAGGAGAAACACCACAGTTCCCACTGGACCAATATGGAAGGCACCTTGAGGGCAATGCCATCCTTGGAAGACTCCGGCTTATAAAATCACAGGTTCCTAGCCGGGCGTGGCGGCGCACGCCTTTAATCCCAGCACTCGGGAGGCAGAGGCAGGCGGATCGCTGTGAGTTCGAGGCCAGCCTGGTCTACAAAACGAGTCCAGGACAGCCAAGGCTACACAGAGAAACCCTGTCTTAAAAAAAAAAAAATCACAGGTTCCTTTTAAGGGATGACAACCCCCGTGAAGGAGTTCTCTGCTGCAAATATGTGAAGGTTTTTGTGACCAAAAATCACAGAGGATAGAACCGTTGTTGTAAAAGGAAGTTAGGCTGCGTGTGGAGTGGGCAGGATAGCTCCTCAGCATCGGCCACATAACGCTGGTTTATCAGGCACGGCAAGGGCAAGAGTTATAAAGGAATTGAGGCTTGCACCATGGTCTCAGAGCAGCTGGGGCCAGGCAATGTGCGACAGAGTGGAAGTACAGGTAAAGAGGCTCTGAGAAGCAGCTGTATTAAGCAGTAAAAGGGAACGTAAGTTTGGAGGTGTTGAGCATGGCAGGAACATTGAGGCATCTAGGAGAACTGCAAGCATGGAGTGAAAGTGGCCCAGGAGATAGGTGCTGCCTGGTCTTGATAGCAGATTCAGAGCAGTGAATCCAGGCCCATCAGAGCTCAGGCTATGGCACCATGATACCAGAGGCTAGCCCCAGGGAGGAGGATTTTGTGGTTTGCTTATCTACCTTGCAGTGTTACTGTAGTCCAGTTTTTTTTTTTTTACTTGTTATGCCCTCATAACTTACTTTCTGGTTTTCAAGGACTCACAGTTAAGAAATGCCTTTGCATTTCAGAAGAAACGTTGACATCTGTCTTTTGAATAGCTAGAAGAGTTACGTTTTTGTGACCCTCTCACATATGAGCTAAAGGCAATTTTAGCTTGTGAGAAGCCTGTGAGCCTTGAGGACAGGGAGTGGGACATTATGTCTTACGTGATGTGTCTGAGTCTCAAAGGGACAAGGTGTAGAAGTGTAATGGTTCACTTTGATAGCATTTAGAATCACTTGAGAATCTCCGGCTAGATCTGTGAGAGGCTTTCCACAGACATCTAAGGGAATGTGGAAGCACTCACCCAAGACTGAACTAAAAGGAGAAAGTGAGAGACATTCATCATGGATGACTCTGTCTTGGGCCAGTGATGCTCAGACAGAAGCTCAGCCACCGAAAGGCCACCCATGGCAAAGACTGGGCAATGAGCCTTGTAGTCAGCCTCTGGGCTCCAGCATGGGGCCTCAGGAGTGTTCCAGTACCTTATCAACTAAAGACAAAAGGTAACAGTGTGTTTTGCTATTGTTCATGTCTAATCTTAACCTATACACATTGGCACTTAAAAATTATTTTTTTTCAGAAATGAATTGGTACATTGTCTCAAAAAAAAAAAAAACAAAGCAAATCAACACAAGTTAATAAAACCTTATTCTAAATGAATTGAGAGCTGTTGGTAAGTGTGCAATTCTCCCTGCTTCTCTTTATCTTATTTGTCTTTTTAAAAATTTTTTTCTTTATTAATTTATTCTTGTTACATCTCAATGGTTATCCCATTCCTTGTATCCTCCCATTCTTCCCTCCCTCCTCTTTTCCCCTTATTCCCCTCCCCTATGACTGTTCCTGAGGGGGATTACCTCCCCCTCTATATGATCATAGGGTATCAAGTCTCTTCTTGGTAACCTGCTGTCCTTCCTCTGAGTGCCACCAGGTCTCCCCCTCCAGGGGACATGGTCAAAGGTAAGGCACCAGAGTATGTGAGAAAGTAATATCCCACTCTCCACTCTACTGTGGAGAATGTTCTGTCCATTGGCTAGATCTAAAGGGGAACGATTTGTGCAGCCTCGCTTTTAACTTTGTTGCTAATAGCAGGGCACAGAGTTGCCAGATGGGAAGGTTTATTGTACCTCCACCGAAGTTAGGAAGTATTTCTTTTTTTAAAAATTTTATTTATTTATTATGTATATAGTACTTACATGCTAGAAGAGGGCATCAGATTTCAGTATAGACAGTTGTGAGCCACCATGTGGTTGCTGAGAATTGAACTCAAGACCTTTGAAAGAGCTGCCAGTGCTCTTAACCTCTGAGACATCTCTCCAGCCCTGGAAGTATTTCTTGAGCACAGAAGGAGCACTGGGCATTATCTCAACCACAAAGGGGTGAAGGGGCTTAGAACCCAGAGGATGCTTGAAACACAGCCGTTATTGGCCCCCTTGCTGAATGAGTTGCCTCCTAACATAATAATCCGATTAAATGAGCAGGTCTTCTGGGTGTTACATAAGTCTGACAGTCAGGTTTGAGAAATAATGCAGGGTCATTACTAATGAGTACTAACTACCTTTTATATGTCAGTGCTAGTGACACTACAAAACTGATCTATCACAGTGCTAGTGACAGTTTGGATAGATGACGCTGAAACTCAAGATGCAGAAACCCACTGACATGCTGATGCTTGTCAGTCGGGATCTAGTCCGAATCTGCTGATTAAGAGAAAGTGCCAGAAGCAAACTGAAATGACTACTGTTCTGGAAAACGAAAACACACTATGGCGTCCGGTTCAAAGCAGAAGTTATTGTTCATCTCAGAGAGGTATGGGAAAGCTACTTGAAATGCGGTTACAGCTGAAGGAAGCTGAAGGCAGACATTTAAATCCTTAGGAAAAGATAAAGGAAGTAAGGAGTTGAGGGCAGCTGCACGGAGGGAATGCCTGCATGGAAGCCGGCTTTCAGTGGGCTAACATAAAGGACTGAGGCAGAACTGCTTTCAGTGGTCAGATGAAAGGAAGAACGCATAGTCACATGAGGAAAGTTGTTATAACAGCCTCATCTTAATCCAGAGAGGGCTTTAGACTGGTGTACAGTCAAGGACAAGGCTTCGCATAACACTCATCTGAACAGCAATGACAAGATGGAGTTTTATTTAAACACTTTAGTAACAAAGGACCAGTGGCCGGCATTGTGGGGTGGGTCTTGTTGGTTCTGAACTCTGTGCTGGTCTGATACGTGCTGGGTTTGTATACAGGCTAACTTCATTTTTCACTAGTGAAGACATATTATTCAAAATGAACTTGGCTCTGAAACTCTTCTAGAGAACATGTGAAGCAAAGAGGTTTCCTCCTAAATGAGCTGAGTGGGATCCATCCCAGGCTGCCCGTGAGCTGCTGAACGTCGGGAACAAGTTTCACCTTTACCCTCAGGAAACTGCAGATATATATCGTCACACACCTAGTTCACAGCTTAGCAACAGCCTGTCCTTAAGCAGGAGGCCTGGACCGTACCCACACGTGCCTCCTAGGTCAGCTAGATTCACCACTTACTACATGAGCAGCTGCATTAGCAAACTGGCTTTAGCCAGAGGACAAATTTCTACTGGGGGAAAAGAAGGAACTGTGCATCTTGCATCAGGACCTCCAGCATATCTAACCGCGGCTCTCTCTCAAAAGCTCTGTGGTAGGGCATGGCCTGTACTGTGCTGGGGTCACAGTGATGAGCACCAGGCTGTTGAGTAACTAAATCCTGAGACATAAACTTGACACAACTGTCTACATTTTCAAAACAAACCGCATACATTTCCGAGATGAAAACACACAATTTCATGTTTCCTAAAGTAAATGTCTTAAGATGAAGAGATGGGAGGGGACACCGTCCCTTTGTGCCCAACAGGGACACAGACTTTATTATTCTCATGATACATTTATAACTACTAGAATCTATACTGAAACATATAATAGGCAACATGCCAATTCTTTAAAATAAATCAACAGTCTTCTTGCTTAAAGTATAGAAATACAATATTAACTCGAACAGCTTCCAATGAGTCCTTTTTTTCTTTGGTTGGCTGTTTGGTTGGTTTCTCACAGGAGAAGGGTCCCTTTGGCCTGGTCTAGCCTGGATTTAGCTTCACAGCTGAGGATTGTCTTAAATGTATGGTTCTTCTGCCTCAGGCTCCTGTGTGCTAGGATTAAAATGTGCACTGAAATACCCAATGAGACTTTACAAGTCTGAAACAAATAGTTTGTAATTATTCTTTTGCAGTTCTGGGAGCTGTACCCACTGTCTTGCTTGTTTGCCAAGCAAGAGCTGTATAAATGAGTTACATGTTCTGCCCTACTTAAAATAGAAACAAAGACAGAAAAAAACCCAACTGGGCATGGAAGTAGCTATAGGTGATTCTGCTAGATCTATTATCTGAAAGCATAGGCCATTTCAGGGAGGGCTTGCAACAGTCCACAGTACTAGGACAAAGAGTAATGAGTATGGCTCCCCAGAAAAGACTAATAGTCTCCAGAAACTTCTGCTTCTGAGTATATGAACACAAGTAATACATTTTTTTTCTTTTCAAACTGGTATGTTTTTGTTTTAAGAGATGTTTCACAGCATGGATATTTTCCTTTCCCTATTACAAAACCCATGAAATATGCTCATCCAGTCCATATTAGTAGCTATTTTAAATTGTAGAGTTATGGTATTTAAGAAAAATGGAAATACCAATGTATGTCTTATAATGCAGAGGTGTACTTCCCTTCACTGGGAAGGAAGTAGGCTTGCTCTAGGGCCCAGAATTAAGTTAGGGTTTCCTTAGGCATTACTAGAAATTACTGTCCCTTAGAGTTACACAATAGCTTAGAAATAGCCAGGCGAGGCCTGCTGTTATGCTCAACTCTCCATCTGGAGCCTACTACTCAGCTGTGCAATCAGAAAACTTTGTAGGGAACCCAGGTGCAGCTGTGACCTTGGAACACAAAGCAGTGCAAAAGAAGTTCAGGTGAAGTCTCCCACCCCAAATAAGGCTAGGGCCAGATGGTTTCAGTGCAAAATTCTGCCAGACTTTCAAAGAAGAGCTAATATCAATACTCTTCAAATTATTATGCAAAAATGAAAGGAACATTACCAAACTCATTCTATGAGGCCACAGTCACCTTGAAGCATAAACCATAGAAAGACTCAACAAGGAAAAGGAATTTCAGATTAATTTCTCTTATGAACATTGATGTAAAGATACTCAATGAAATACTCACAAACCAAATGCAAGAACACATCAAATATATCATGCACTATGACCAAGTAGGCTTCAGCCCAGGCGTGTATGGACGGTTCAATACACAAAAATCCATCAATCTGATCCACCATATAAACAAATAGAAAAACAAAAAACCCACATGATCATCTCCTTAGATGCTGAAAAAGCATTTGACAAAATCCAACCTCCTCCCCTGGTTCATGTTTAAAGTCAGTCCAAGATACAACGCACATACCTAAAACCTAAAAAAGGCTGTATGCAGCAAGTTCATAGACAACATCAAATTAAATGGAAAGTAACTCAAAGAAATTCCACTAAAATCAGGGACTAGACACAGCTGACCACTCTCTCCATATCTCTTCAATATAGTTTTAGCTTACAGTTTTGAAGTTTTGGCTAGAGCAATAAGACAACAAAGGGAGATCAAGGGAATCCACATCAGAAAGGAAGAAGTCAAAGTATTGCTATTTGCAGATGATACCAAACATACATAAGGGACACACAAGATTCCACCAGAGAGCTCCTACAGCTGCTAAACACCTTCAGCAAAGTGCCTATATACAAGCTTAACTTTCTAAAAAATCAGTAGCCTTCCTGTATACAAGTGAAAACAAGCTAAGAAAGAGAAATTAGGGAAAATACATCCTTCACAATAGCCACAAATAATATAAGATATGTTGGTGTAACTCTAACCAAATAAGTGAAAGACTTGTATGGAAAAAAAGAAGTCAAGTCTCTGAAGAAAGAAACTGAAGAAGATATCAGAAAATGGAAAGGTCTCTCCTGCTCATGGATTGGGAGGATCAACACAGTAAAAATGGCCATCTTACCAAAAGCAATCTACAGATTCAGTGCAATCTCTATCAAAAATACCTACATAGTTCTTTACAGCCTAGAAAGATCAATTCTCAACCTCATATGGAAAAACAAAAAAACCAAGAATAACTAAAACAATCCTGTACAATAAAAGATCTTGAGGAAGATCCATTCCTGATCTCAAGCTGTACTATAGAGCAACAGTAACAAAAATGACATGGTACTGGCATAGAAATAGGCTGGTTGATCAATGGAATTGAAGACCCATAAATAAACCCATACACCTACAGATACTTGATTGTTGACAAAGAAGCCAAAATCCTACAATGGAAAATAGATAGCAGCTCCCATGTTGCTGGTCTAACAGGATGTCTATATGTAGAACAATGCAAATAAATATTTATTTATCACCCTGAACAAACTAAAGTCCAAGTACATTAAAGATCTCAAATAAAACCAGACATACTAAATGTGTTAGAAGAAAAATTGGGGAAGAGCCTTGAAGTCATTGGCACAGGAGACAACCTTCTGAACAGAACACAAATAGTTCAGGATATAAGATCAAAAATTAATAAATGGTACCTCATCAGACTGAAAAGTCTCTGTAAGGCAAAGGACAATGTCATTAAAACAAAACTATAGCCTACAGACTAGAAAAAACATCTTCACCAACCCTACATCTGGCAGAGGGCTAATATCCAAAATAAATAAAGAATCCAAGAAATTAAACACAAACAAACCAAATTAATCAATTAAAAAATGAGGCACACAGCTACACAGAGAATTCTCAACAGAGGAATAGTGAATGGCTGAGAAACACTAAAGGAAATGTCCTTAGTTATCAGGTAAATACAAATTAAAATGACTCTGAGATTCCATCTTACACTTATCAGAATAGCTAAGATCAAAAACTCAAGTGACAGCACAGGATGGCAAGGATGTGAAGAAAGGGGAACACCCCGCCATTGCTGGTAGCATTTCAATCTTTTTTTATTAAATATATTTTACATATACATTTATATTATTAGACATATATACAATAATCTACCTATAGCAAGAAGAACTATTACACAATCAGGAATTATATAAATGTTACATTCTTAGTGTTTTGGCTATTTATATTTGACAGCCTTGAAGAAAACATCTTTCCTATCTTGGTGCAGCTAAAATTCTGAATGTAAATCAGTATCTATCATATCTCATCATTATAAACTTCAAACATCTATCTAGATCTAAAAACATCTTAGCCTCTAAACAACTAAGCTTAATTGTAAAACTAAACTATCTGATCTTCAAGCCCATCAGAGACTTCAGAAGGAATAAAATTGATTACATAAGTATATTGGGAGTGCAGGTTAGCAGCTTTCTAAAGGAGTTTGCTACCTGAATAGTCCCCCACTCTTTTCCTATATTTTCCATTCTTAGGTTTGGAGATATGGGTTGAAAAGAAAGAAGGGGAGAATATAGAAATATATAGGGAAGACAGAACAAAAAGTAGATTAATGAATCTACTCCTCAACTTAATGCCTCATTTGTCACCCACAAGGTTATTTTTAATTCACTGGTATAGAATTTTGTATATAGATGAAAAATAAGTATAATTTTAGATACAGTGGTATAGAATTCAAATGTAAAAATATTCTTCACACACATATAATTTTACTCTAATATGAGGTATTGTACCCATATAGCTTAATTATAACACAAGGTTTACTTCTAATACCTTGAAAGTGCAATTGCAGGCTTTTTAGGACCTCAATTTTGTATAAGCACTTTAGAAATCAATCTGGCTCTTTCTCAGAAAACTGGGAATAGTTCTACCTCAAGACTCAGACATACCACTACTGAGCATATCCCCAAAATGATGCTCCACCATACAACAAGGACATTTGCTCAACTATGTTCATAGCAGCTTTATTCATAATATCCAGAATCTTGAAACAACCGAGATGTCCCTAGCTATCAAAAACAAGAAAATCTTGAGATTTTTAGCAAATGGATGGAACTAGAAACTATCATCCTGAGTGAGGTAGCCCAAACCCAGAAAGACATACATGGTATATACTCACTTATAAGTGGATATTAGCCTAACATAGATGTCCTCTGAGAGACTCCACCTCGCAAAGGTTTGGGACAGATGTTGGCACTAGAAGGTGGACTCTTGGCAGAGCACTGATAGTTGTATGGAAGGGTTGTGAATGAAAGGACTGGGAGGGGTTAGGAACCCCACAGGGAGATCGTCAAGGACAGCAGATGGGACTCAGGGGATCCTGCACAAACTGATGCACCAACCAAGGACAATGCATGCATAGAACCTTGATCATCCTATTTAAATATAGCTGATGGACAGCTCATTCTCCACAGTTGGGGTGGGGTGGGGGTAGAGGAACTGCCTCTGAAGTGAACTCTGGTGCCTGCAATTTGATCAGTTCTACTAGGTGAGGAGGTCCTGGGGGCACTGAGAAGAAGGGGATGCAGGCTATCCTGATGAGACCTGATGGGCTGTGGTCAGATGGTGGAGGAGGAACACCCACCTCTCCCAACCTCCATCCCCACTGTCAAAGTTCTAGGGGAGGGGAAAAGGGCAGAAGAGGGAGGGAGGATAGGAAAGGAAAGGAAAGGTATAAGTGAGTAGATAGCAATAGGATGTAATGTGAATAAATTATAATAATTTTTAAATGAAGGAAAAAAGAAGTTGAGGTGGATCAATGATTATGGAATGAAGGAAAGTACACATCCAAAGAGGTAGAGATGGAACAGCTATTAAGAAAGAAGTACACTTTGGTGTTTTAAAAATGGCTAGATAGATATTCAATTCTGCGGTCTTTACAGCTACATAGTTCAAACAATATAATTTATAACTAGGTTTAAAGGTTAACGTCTAAAAATTAAATAACACTGGGAGCGTCTCACGCTATATTAATTCTATTCTTAAGCCAGATGGTGGATAGTTTATGAGGCCCTCTGTTCAGGGTAATGGTGAGAAAAGTGTGATAGTGAGCATAACCAAAGGTCACTGAGTTTAAGGAATGATTTTGGCCCTAATCATGGCTCGTTAGATATCTTAGTAATATTGCCTTAGAAACTTCTTAGCAAAGGGACAGTGCTTTCATGAATGAGGTATTTGTAGTTTGGTCAGTTGTGTCACAACTATTAAATTTCAGTTAACACATCTGGAGAGGTAGGGGGATATATTTCAATTCTGTTTACATTTTTTTTCTGTCTTTCCATCCTGTCTTAGAAAGATCTTAATGTTCTATGCAGAAATCCATGATTCATAGAGGGCAATATTCACCTACACTTGGAAAAAACAGATTCTTTCGCCAATATTTAGCATAAAAATAAAGAGAAAACTGATTTGGACAGAGAAATGGTTACTTCCAAAACTGTTGGAAAACTGGAAGCCTAGACCTTAAACCACTGGATTAGCTCCATCAGTAACATAGAACTGACTAACCAAAGAACCACAGTTATCTGACAGCACTAGCTGGGAGGCACTTAGTAGCCTAAGTCGTCAGAATTGAACAAACCAAGTAGGTCCACCCATTTCTACAAAATGCAAATGGGAAGGTAGTTAAGAAGGTAAGGATTGTATTCAGCATAATTATATTGGCAGCATGGTGGGCCAGAATTCTTGGCCCTTGAAGACCTGATAAGAGTTCTGTGGTTACAAAAATGAATTCGGGAAAGCTCTAAATAAGCACTAAAGAGCATCACAAGGCACCATGAGAACTCTGGAGCATCATGGTGCACCCTGGAGCATTGTGATCATTGCTGTGGACCACTGTGTCTTGGACACGCTACTCTGCTTCATCAGCATCAGCACTGTGGTGCCTGGGTGAAGTTTTGACTGTTGACATAAGTGTTTGCTGATCCTATCACAACAGGCAATCCTACCAGTTCCTGATGACTCTGAACTGTATAGTCTCTTACTCTGCTAAACTTTTCTCCAAAGATCTTGTTGCCTAAGGCAGGTGGAAGAGTAGTTGAAGGAAGAAAACATGCTAGGAAAGTATGAGGCTGAGGATCCAATCCTTTGAAGCAAACAAACAAAATTAACAAACAATAAAACAAAAAACAACAACAACAACAAAAAAAACCTTACTGCCTGGTCTGAGTGTGTGTGTGAGAAAAAGGGAAGGAGTAACTTTTTATTTCCTGCCTGTTTCATTCACCAGAGCTTTGGCTGTGTGAGAGAGAAGGCCATGTGTGGCATCAGCCACTCATTCCTAGTCATTCAGACAATCCTCAGAGCCAATGATGCAATTAATGTTGTTAAATCAGGTGACTAATTAAACAAAATCAAATGTTGTTGTGTTGTTGGGTAAAACTCCCCTTTATTTCTTGTATTATTTAGAAGCTGTTGGTTATCTATTGAAGCACACCTGGTTTTCTGTAGCATTTGGCCGTGCAGACTTACTTTTATACAACAGTGCTAGTTGGTTTATATTTCTGTGATCAAATACGTAAGAAGAGACAATTTAAGGAACAAAGATTTATTGAGAGCCCTGTTGGAAGGAAGGGACAGCCCACCATGGAGGCAGCACGGACTCATGGGGTGAAAGTGAGAGGGGAAGCCTGCCTTTATTTTGGCAGCTCAGGAACCAGAGTAAATGCAACATTTCCTTTTTCCTACTCTTATCAGTTCAGGATCCCAACACATACTGGATGAGTCCCTTCTGTTAAAACATCTCTAGGAACTATCAATGTACATCACCTCAATTATTTACTAACAGTCAATTAGACAGTAGAGATAAGCACCTGCAGCAATTATAACCACAATGTATAATTTATTGGTGGCTTTATGTGACTATAGCAACTGTGTCTGATTTTTATTTCTGGCTCTTTGAAGAAAAAGAGAAATGAATACACATATACTCACCTATTTTGCTTTGCTTTGTTTTGTTTTTTGCTTGTGCTTAGCCTAGTTTCTCTATTTTTATATACCCCTGGACCTTCTGTGTGGGGAATGGTGCCTCTCCTAGTATGCTGAGACTTCATATATCAAATATTTTAATTAAGAAAGTCCCTTAGAGATATGATATATTTCATTATATGTATCATATATATCATTGTATATATATACATATATATGTGTGTGTGTGTGTGTGTGTGTGTGTGTGTACAATATAGCAATCCTTCCTTGACACTCCTCTACCGAATGATTCTTTGTTGAATCAAGTTGGCAAGGCATTGAAGCTGACATCACCCTTACCCATGTTGAGTTTGCAGAATTTATGGATCATTCCTGTGCGACAGCAGTGGAAAATTACATGTGTAAGTGTGTTCATTATCTTTTTAAATGTTTGTATACATAAACATGAGTCCAGAGTGTGGAGAAAGGCAGTAGGTGAGAGAAGTCAGAAAAAAATGTGGTTATGGTATATATAGGATCTCTCTCACTGTATCTTTATCTGCCTCTTAGGAAAAAAGAGTGAGTGTTTGAAACCTAAAACATACTACTGTTTAAAGTTAAATGATAACAAATAATGAAGAAATAAGAAAGGCAAGTAAAATATATTGAAGAATGTTCAGTCTTCACTTGCTTTCTAACTAGTCCACGTAATTAGTCCACATAACCAGTCCAGCTGGTCAGTTATTGGGGGGCCGAGGGGGGTCGCAACCTGTGGTTAAAGATATGGGCGAGAGAGACGCAGGGCTCAAGCGAACAGTAGCTTGTCAAGAGCCGTTTATTGAGGGTGGGGGCAGGCTTTTTAAAACCTGCTTTAGGGAGGGCGGGGTAAGCGGGGAGGGTAAATGGAAAAGTACAAAATCTTCTGGGGTTGAGCCCCGGGAACATTTGCAAGGAGAGGGGTTTTCCTAGGTGAGACAAAGCAGGATGTCTCTGTGGTTATCTCAGGATCGGATCGCTCTCTTCTCAGGGCTAAGCCGGATGCCTTGCATGCCTAATGAGTGGCCCAGCAGGATGTTTGCTGCAGATGCTGAATGGGTGGGGGTCGGCCACAGGCCGTTTGGTCCCTGGCAGCTTTCATTGGTTATCTATTCAATAAATATATAATGAACTCCCTAACAACCCAGGCTGATCCCAAATGAGAGGCTGAGATGAAAGGAGACATTCAGCCAATTATTTTGAAGTAAGCCTCACTGAGGATGCTCAAGCTTGAGGATCTGTGGTCCATGGTATTATTGTGATTCAGAATGACACACTGTAAGTTCTGGTACCTGAAAGCCTAAGTTGTTTATTTCCAAATTTTATTTTTAGTTACGTTTTTGTAAAAGATACATATGAATTTCAATAATGTGACATTCTCAAGATCCTCATTCAAAGATGCTTGATTTAAGGGATTACATATATATGAGATAATTAAAGTATAATACTGAGAGGAAGCACCTCGGTGGTAACATTAGGGAAGACATATGTTGAATACTGTAATAGACTGCTATATGCTCTGACCTGTGCAGAATTATCTAGCACTGCAGGTATCCATAGCAAAGGAACAACAGACATTGTCAAGCACACCCCTGTTGCTTAGGGGTGTCTAGTTTCTAGTCCCAGGTCCACTGCCTTTGATCTGTGTGAGTTTGTGTGATTTATTTACTTTCTGTGATTTGATTTTCTCACTCCTAAAATTAGTCAAACAATTGCAATTACCTGAAAGCCTGGCAGTCTTTCAGTACTTGCAGTAATGTGTTTATATCAACTGAAAATGCATGGTTACATTCTTAGGACAATGAAAGTTCTCAAATTTATTAATAGCTTATTATTATCCATAAGGAAGTTCTTTTTTTTTTACTTTTTTAAATTGAAAAATAAAATCATTCATATTACATCTCAATTGCTACCCCATCCCATGCATCCTCCCATTCCTCCCTCCCTCCCATTTTCACCCTATTCCCCTTCCCTATGACTGTGACTAAGGGGAATCTCCTCCCCCCGAATATGATGCTACAGTATCAAGTCTCTTCTTGGTAGTCTGCTATCCTTCCTCTGTGAGCCATCGGGTCTCCCCATCATGGGAACATGGGCAAATATGGGGCACCAGAATTTGTGTGAAAGTCAGTCCTCACTCTCCACTTAACTGTGGAGAATATTCTGTCCCTTGGCTAGATCTGGGTAAGGTTTGATGCTCACTGCACGTATTGTCCTTGGTTGGGGCCATAGTTTGAGCAGAAGCCCTGGGCCCAGATCTGCCCATCATAGTATTCTTCTTGTAGGTTTCTAGGACCCTCTGGATCCTTCTATTTCCCCCATCTCCTATATTTCTCTCACCTAGAGTCCCAATAGGATGCCCTCACCTCTATCCTGCTTTACTGTTAAGTGAAGACTTTCATGGGACATGCCCCTTGGGCTAGTGTCCAGTTATAAGTGAGTATATACCATTTGAGTCTCTCTGCTTCTGAGTTAGCTCACTCATTATGATCATTTCTAGTACAATCCATTTGTCCACAAATTTCGGAAATTCCATAAGAAAGTTCTTGAAAGAAACAGGCCTTTGTTAAAAGAATTCTGAGTCATACTGTGGGTCAGCATTGGTGTGTGTTGTTGGCTCACTATTTGAAAGAAGAGAGCAAAGGATGACAGACAGGGAGGTCAGAAGCAAGGAGGATGGCCCTTCCTCACTGGTGTGATATTTCTGTTGGGCACATCCAGAGTCCTTTGCTAAATTCCTATGCTAATTGCCTCATCCATTTTTGTTTAAATATTTAACAAACTTTGAATATTGAATATGTGAATAGTTTGAGCACCTGTTTAATTAACTTTGCTGCTTTTTAAAATAAAGATGCAGTTGGCTGAGTGTTGGAGGTCAGTCTGATGTATTTTGATGCTAATTACTGCTGGCAATCTCTGCCCAACCTGTACTTTGCCTAAGAGCCTAATCTGCTTGACCAATAAAAGGCCATCACACCTGGGCAGGGCAAATGGGAAAGGTATGGCTAAGCTTCCAGGGCTCAGGGAGACAGAGAGAATCTTGAGAAGGACCAGAGAAGAGGAAGAAGGAGGCTGCACCATGCATGAGGTGTCATGGCTGCCATGGCTGGAGGATTTGGCCCAGAAGAACATTAGCAAGTATAGGGGCTTATGGATGAGAGGTAGCTTGATAGAAATTATTAGAACCAGATGGCATGGGATTAGGACAGGTTCTTACACGGAGAAAGCCTCCCTTTCCTTTGAGAGTAATTGGAACCCAAAGTCCCCACTGCTCTGTATTGGTAAACAGGAGCTAGTTGGGCATAGGAACCAGAACACCCGGCCGAAAATACAGGTGGGTATGGCCGAGACTGGCTTTTTTTTTCCTCATTTTTTCCTTTATTAATTTATTCTTGTTACATCTCAACGGTTATCCCATCCCTTGTATCCTCCCATTCTTCCCTCCCTCCTCTTTTCCCCTTATTCCCCTTCCCTATGACTGTTCCTGAGCCGAGACTCTTATGTAGGAGGCAAATTACTTAATCAGCAGGAGGAGAATGTTTCGAAGATAAGGCTGAAGTTTGTTTCACAGCTGTTAGGTTTCCTGGAGCTGCAGGACATCTCAGCTCCTTAAACACTCATCCACCGAACCCTCCCAAGCCTTGCGTGCGGCACACTCTGGTCCTCCTCCTGAGGAGGCCATTTCCTCTGCCTGGGATTCCTGTCCACACCTGGGTTCCTACACCCATCAGAACTGCATTCACCTACCTTATTGCAGTCTCTCCTCCTGCCCCACACATGAGTGGCCTACAGCATGCCCTGCATCGTGGAGACACTGTGGTACTTCTCTTATTTCTTTGGGAGTCTGTTCACAGGTCTGTATTCCAACAAGATTATGCCTCAGTGGCAGGAGCTTGTCCATTTTCTCATTCTGGCACCAGCCTGGAAACACAACCTGGGTGCTCAATGAACGTTTGAGGAATTAAATAGTAAATCCCAGACTTTGGCTTTACTTAACTTCATATCCGTAAAAAGCTGAAATTTAATTTTTTTTAGCCAACTTCCAAAATTTGCAAATATCTTTGAATTTTAATTTCTTTATCCCTAATATTTAATAAATCAGTGTTTGCTTTTGCTGGTGTACTTTCCGTTGTCTGGTCTTTTGTCAGATGATAATGACCACAGCCTCACAGCAGTAAAACAATTCAATCAGTGATTTTTCCAAAATATTTTGAACTGTTACTTAACAATATGTTTAGTTGGTTATGATTTGTTAATTTTGCCAAGTCAGGATCATTATTTTTAATAAAGTGTGTTTTATGTCCTATGCTTGCTTTTTTCTGTTTCTATCATGTTTATATGTATATATAATAAAGTTTACCATAACCATTTTACAAATATAATGGTGATATTTGGGCATTCACAGTGCTCTGCAAACATCAGCACTATTTCTTTCCAGAAATGTTTCATTATCTCAAACCAAATGTTTCACTCATTCTACAGTGTGTCCCTACCCCCCAACCAGCCCCTATCAAGATTTGTGTCTGTAATTTGCCGTTCTGGGTCCAACACGTGAATAAAAGCATGTCATATTCTCTGTCTTGTTTGTCTCATCTGATATAGTGTTCATCCACCTACCACATAGGTCAGAGTTTCATTCCTTTTCAGGGGAGAGTAAGCCCCACTGCATGTGCGTGTCATGTTTGTTCATTCAGTCATCTGTTTTTGGACACTGGCTGGGGTGAACAGAGCTGACGTGCCTATCACTGCGCTGGTTCCTAAATCTCAGCTTCTAGTGATTTTGGATAAATATAAGTAGGAGTGGAACTGTTAGATAATAAATGTTTTAAGTTTTTGAGAAACTGCAGCTACAGTACCTGCAGTATTTTATTCTACCAACAATGCAGGAGGCTTTAGTTGCTTCCCCTCCATCTCCTCCCACCCCACCTCCTTGCCACAAGTCCAAGTCAGGCATAAACCTTGGGTATGTGCCATGCCTCAGGAGCTGTCCCTATGCTGGGATTACAGGTGTATGGCATCTAGCTTGGCTTTTTGTATGATTCTGGGATGGAACATGGTTGTTAAGCATATGTAGCAAGCGCAGTCCGAATTGAGCAATCTCCCCAGTACCCAACTCTGGGTAGGCTTTGAATTTCCCCAATGGCTAATGGAATTTATTGGTTATTCACACACACACACACACACACACACACACACACACACACACACACACACACACACACACACAAAACCTTTGTTTTAAAATTATGAAATGTGTTATACGTTTAAAGTCTCTACTGTGTGAAAATTATAAAGCTAAATAATAGAATATAATCCTGAAAATGCAATAGCGAACCTAAGATACAGCATTCATAAGACTGTTCAAGATCTGTTTGCTTCTTCCTGATTCCTATAACGCCTATCAGCTCTCAGCTCTGCCACACTCCCCATGGTGTGGGGGCACTTCTTCCTTGAAATGTATGTTTATTACTTTCTTCAGAATGTCTATTATTTCTCTAGCTTTCTCATATATATGTATCTTCCAAAACAATAGATGAGTTTGTCTTAATTGTTTGTGAACTTGATCCCTGTGTGTGTTTTCTTGAGAACATTATGTTTCTGAGATGGATTGATATAATTATAAGTTATAATTATAAATTATTCATTTCACTGATGCAGAGAATCTCATTACATGATTATGCTACCGTCTATACTCTTGCAAGTTAAACTTGAGTAGTTTGTGCTTTTCTTACTGTGGCAAATAACAGAACATTCTTACAAGTATATCCAGGAACCATGTAAAAGCATCTCCAGGTATGTAGCTAAGAGGGGACTGTCGAGTTTCTTTGCTTTTAAATGTAGCAAGTAACAACAACTTATTTTCAAAGAACCTGAGCAAGCTTGCACACCCACAGATGCCCACAGGGATCACACAGGCTCTAAAAGACAGAAGAAATCCTGATACTGCCATCTGGCATGCCATGAGCCTTTCCGCTGCCTGTCATATCTGCTTGCTTTGGTTTCCATAACTCTCCTACAAGTTATTTTGAAGATAACGTGACTTTAATATTCACAGGGCTCTCTTTGTATCCAAGTATGCAAACAACCATGGATGCTAAGAAGTCTCATATGATATTAGGGTAATTCTTTAATTTTTAAAGCAAGGTTACCAGGTGCAGAGAATTTTTAGCTGATAATTTTGTCAGGTGAGCTGTACTGTCATTTAAATTATTATTAGTCCCTTCCATTGTTTTCAACGGCTTAGTTTTTTCTTATGCCTGTCTTTTATTTCTTCTGATGAGAAAGGTATGTCTTATAAAATAGCAGTACAGAATGTATGTTGTTCTAGGCTTATTGTTCTTTTTCTATTGCTGTAGCTTTTTTTTTCTTTGCAGATCCTGCAATTTTATTTTCTAAATTGTAATGTCTTTATTTGCCATAGGTCAGCCTTGCGAACACATTCGATTTTTCACTGAAACAGAGCTCTGGGGCGGGGGAGGGGGCACTGGGTTCACTTTTTGGGGCCAGCTAAGGGCTCTTCCAACGTTGGTCCCCTGAGTCCTCCACAGTTAAAAGGACTGAAGAAGTTAGTGAACTAACACAGGGATTAACTTTAACACATATCATTTTTGCTTGGCTGTGAAATATAAATCCTGTTGTAACTAAATGATTGCAAGCTTTTATGAGATTAGGTAGGATATAAAGATTAAATAGCTGGTCTTAGGTGAGGGGTGCCTCATCCTATTTTTCTACAATTTTATTCTTTGGATGAATCATAAATGTTTCCATTATAAGTTTCCAAACAAAAATAACTAGCTCACCTTCAACTAGACTACTTCATAGCCCTTTATATACATGGCCTGAAAATTATTTGGTTTGGGTCAGAAAACAAAGCCCTGCAGGTGGTTTAAGAAGAAAGCCCTGAAGGGGAACTCTAGCTGCCCTCATGCTGTCATGAAAGAAGCAGGGTCTAACTGCATGGCCGATGCCTTTTCTTTTGAATTTTTATATTATTATTATAATTTATTCAAATTACATCCCGATTGTAATCCCCTCGCTCTTATCTTTCTCTTCCCACCCTCCCTCCCTTTTTCATTCTATTCTCCTCCCTTAGACCTCTGACAGGAGGAGACCTCCTGCCCTACTGGCTGAGCACAGCGTATCAGGTCTCATGTGGGTAGCCTGCACCCCCCTTCCTCTGTGCTCCCACAGGGCCTCTCTCCTAAAGGGCAGTGAACAAATCAAGGGCACCAGAGTTCTTGTCAGAGGCAGCCCACCCTCTCCCTGTTCCCCACGTGAAGGAGGAGCTGTCCATTGGCCACATCTGAACAGGGCGTCTAGGTCTTCTGCTTGCGATGTCAGATGTCTTAAGGAACAATCTGCGGTCCCTCTGTACTTCCTGGTTTACGGTTATGAGGGTTAGTCCTTATGATTACCCTACTAAGTCGCTCACAGGTGGACCTTTCTCAGAGATGGCAGGTTCCTCGAGGAGTTCGAACCTCAGCACAGTGTCAAAACGCGGTCACAGGGAAAGCCAGACAACAGATGTGATATGTGAAGTTGCCTATCAGGTGACAGTAAGATATGGTAGGCGCTGTGACCCAGCTTTCTCAGTGGCCATGAAAACATCAGGCGTTGTGATGGCTGGCGTGGTCTTGGTCTATTCAGATTGCTACAGCAAAATGCTATGTTGTCGATCATTTCGGAAGACTGACCCAAGGTCAAGACACCAGGAGATTCAGCATGTGATGGGGGCCCCACTATGTCTTCACACGGCAAAAGGGATCTCATTTATGAGGATTTTTTCCTCCACAGTGTAGTTAACTCCTGAAGACCAGTCTACTAATCCTATCACCTCTGTGACTGGCCACTCTAAATTCAGATTTAGGGGCAGAAAAAAAAAAGTTTTCTAACTAGAGTACAAGCATTTGCATTAATACTTTTACTTAACTCCTTTTATGCTCTGTTTTGCCTTTCCAGCTGGAGGGTCCACTTTTCCCGCTGCTGAGCTTGGTTTTGGCCTGTGGAAATGGTGAGGGATGGCACAGGCAGGACATCTTAGTCTCACCCTGCCTTTACGGTTCCTCCTACAGTTTCCGTCTTCAGTATGGCTTGGCATGGTTCCAGACACTGACAGTTGACTGTAGTTTGGGAATCTGCCCATACCACTCGTTCCCCTTGTTCCTCAAACATAGGGAAGATAGCTACTTTCTAGTGAATTTCTAATTTCGACAGAAGCCTAAGGAAAACAGTCGCAGTGCTCTACGCCAGGTAACACAAGTCCCTTCCTTTTCCCAATGCAGCTTGATAACTCTCAAGACTCTAGGTGCCTCAAAGCTTTTCCCATCTCTGCTTCTCATAAACATATTATTGTACCCTGAGAAAAGACCATTAAAGATCGTTTGATTATATTGTGGGACAGGGAATTCAGACCAGAAAAAATTCTCATGGAATCACATGAGGAAAATATTCTTCAGAGTTACCTAAGAAACTAGTAGGCCATTTAAGAAGTGATTAATCTGACAGGCCTCAGAATGGGTACAGTGCCTAAATAAGGTGACATTATACAGTATAGTGTTATCTCATTTTACATTTTACTTCAGGGATTTCTAACTTACCAGAAAAAAAAAATGCTACCTGGCAACGAATCGTCACATAATACTCCAGCAAGTAGCTAAATTTGACATCAAAAGAATTGTGTTGAGTGTTTGAAAAAAAATGATTTTAATTATGTGTTGTAGAACATAAGTAAGAAATTATATGGCCTATATGGTATTTCAAATAGAACAGTTTTTGTTTTGTTTTGTTTTTTACCTTCAGTAATATCTCAGAAATGATGTCAAAATAAGCATGCAATAATCAGCTACATACACTCAGGGGGCAAAATGAAATGAGCCTCCTGACTGGGAGGCTGATGGGGTTTTCTTATGATGCATAGGTGTAATTCACAGATTTATTAATTTGTGATGGAAAAGAAAATAATTTAAAAGTAAGCCAGTCTTTCCTTCTTGGGTCAGAGACTATAATTGTGAGCAATGCACAGGTTCTGTACAGGAAAGTTAGCTTAGCTCTGCACAATGCCGCAGTGTAAAGAATGATGGAACCATTTAACAAGTTTAATTATTTCAGTGCTTAGACTGACAGAGTATTAACATTTTTATTTATTCAACCCTCCAATCTGTTCAATTCCACACAGCTTTAACGACAAGTTCGCTTCAATGGTATATTAGAAGACTCGTTTTGCTACAGCCCAGATGTAGCATTTTAAAATTTGGTTCTGGTGGAATTTGCATTTCTTCACTCCCAGTGGAGGTAATACTCCATGTGGCTAAGACTCAATGGCACAGTACTTACAAATGCCAACAGAGCAGATGCTCTGAAGAGGAAGGGGCACCAAGAAGACCCCACAAGTTCTGTTTTCTCCATTACGATGATAAAGCACTGAAAACCTAGTTTACAAATGAGCTAATTAATTATGCTAATATGGAGCTTAATATTGTCGGCTTGGCAGAGGTATAGTTTATGTGGCTAAGCATTGGCAGCAATGGAAATTTCTGAAGAAACAATACAGGTATATTTTTATGAACTCTCAAGTATTCATTCATTTTAAAAAATATTGAGAGAAAAATTTAATTATCACTGTCATTCATTTTCTTGCAACATGATTTCAAGTGTGGCTTTTTAAATGTAAACATATTCCATTTGAATAAAAGGGGTTTACATTATAGGTTATTAAGTAAATATCTAAATCTTAGAATTGTCTTTCATTTACAGAAAAAAATTATGAAGCTAGGCCATGGCTCTGTATAGCTCATAACTAGTTTTTATGTTATAAATCATTTCTATTAGTCAGAGTCATTCAGCATAGTTAATAGCTATTGTCATCATTATTGTTATTGTTTTGTAGTTTTCTTGAGACAGGGTCTCACTACACAGCCCAAGCAGGCCTTAAATCACTATGAAGCAGGAATATGCAGGATCCTCATAGCTCAGCCTTTTGAGCCCTGGAATAAAAGGCATGTGTCACCATATTCTACTTTGATGTACTATTTACTAAAATAAACTTTTCTCTTTTTTCTTTATTGAGATTAGATCTTTTATACAATATATCCAGAACTACATTTCTTTTTATCCTTAAAAGACAAATAAGCATCTAAGTAATAGTAATAAAAAAAAACCCAAGCAAATCAGAATATGACAAAGCAACCAAATATGAGAAAATTCAAAGAAAAAACCCACAAGAAATGCATATAAACAAAGAAACACACATATTCTCACACATAGGAATCCCACAAAACACAAAACAGAAGCAATGATATAGACACAAAAGGCTTGTAAGATGGAAAAGAAATTGTCCTGACTGACTGCTGTGATACAAAAAGATCTCCACAGATGCTGTTGAGTTCCTTTCATGTTGGCCATCTTTTGCAGGGCATGGGGTTAGGCATTCCCTTAAGAGTGCTTTGTGCCCTCAGCGAGACTTCCTTGGAAAAACTGTTTTCATTTGCAAGTGGCTATTAATTGGAGATAGCTTCTGGGTTAGGGATGGGTCATATGTCCACTTCTTTCACTTCTAGGACTCCATTTAGTGCAGCCCCAAGCATTCCCTGTGCATGCTGCCTCAGTTTCTGTGATTTCATATGTGCCTAGACAAAAAAGAAAAGCCTTATTTTGTCTAGAAGGCCTTGATTTCTTGGTGTCCTCTGTGCCAGCTGACTCTTAACACTCCACCTTTGTCATATCATCTGGAAATAAATATAGCTTGACTTCTTCCCCTTCTATTCATATCTCCTTGATCTCCACCAGTTGTCTTATTGCTCTAGCTAACACAAGTGCAATGTTGAGTAGCTATGGAGAGGATGGAAAACCTTGTCTTGTTTCTGATTTTAGTGGAAATGCTTTGAGTTTGAGTGTTAGATTTTGTAAAAAGGCCTTTTCTACATCTAGTGATATGATCCTTTTTTCTTTCATTTGTTTATATGGTGGGTTGCACTTACTGATTTTCTTATATTGAGCTATCTCTGGGATGAAGCCTACTTGATCATGGTAGATGATATTTTTGATGTAGTCCTGAATTCATTTTGCAAGTGTTTTATTGAGATTTTTGCATCTCTGTTCATGAAGATAAAAATTTAACTCCTTTTCTTTATTGCATCTTTAAGGACTTTAAGTATCATGGCAACTATGGCTTTGTAAAGTAAATTAGGCAGTATTCCTTCTGTTTCTGTTTTGTGGAATAATTTGAGAAGCATTGGCATTAACTCTCCTTTGGAACTCTGGTTGAAAACCATCTGGCTCTGGGCTTTTGTTGCTTGGAAGACTTTTGATTACTGCTTCTATTTCTGTAGAAGTTATAGGCCTGTTAAAATTGTTTATCTGATCTTGATTTAAATTTGGTGGGTGGTATGTATCAAGAAAATTACCCATTCCCTTTAGATTTTTCCATGTTGGTAGAGTACAGGTTTTAAAGTCTGTCTTTATAGCTCTCTGGATTTCCTTGCTTTCTAGTGTATGTACCCTTTTATCTCTAATTTTGATAGTTTGCATCTTTTTTCTCTACCTTTTCTTAATTTGGCAAAGGTTCTTCAATCCTATTAATTTTGTCAAAGGCAATTGTTTCTTTGATTCTTTGTATTTTTAGTTTCTTTCTATTTCATTGGTTTCATCCCTGAGTTTGGTAACGTCTGTCATCTACTCCTGGGTGTTATTTTGTCTTTTTTGTACTAAAGCATTCAGATTTTTTGTTAAGGTACTATTATGAGATCTATTTTTTTTAATTTAGTGCTATGAACTTCATTTTGTCTCATATTTTGGGGTACATTCATTTTCACTTAATTCTAGAAAGCTCTTAATTTCTGTTTTGGCCCATTATTCATAAAGTACAGAGTTATGCATTGTCCCTGAATTTGTTAGCTTCCTGCTATTTCAGTTGTTGTTGCTATCCAGCTTTAATCTATGGTAGTCTGGTAGGACGCAAAATGTTGTTTTAATTTTCTTGTATCTGCTGATACTTACTTTGTGTCCAAATATGTGGTCAATTTTGAAGAAATTTCATGAGCTGCTGAGAAGATGAAATATTCTTTTGTATTTGGGTGAAGTATTCTGTAAATATCTGTTAGGTCAGTTGGATTTATGAAATCAGTTAGACCCACTATTTCTGTTTACTTTTTGTCTGGATGGCCTGTTTATTGGTGAGAGTAGGTTATTGAAGTCCCCCACTATCAGTTTGTGCGGGTCAATATTAATCTGTAGTAGTATTTAGTTTACAAATGTAGTTGCCCCTGTGTTGGTGTGTAGATGCTAAGAATTGGAATGCCCTTTTGGTGTTTTCCTTTAGTGAGTATATCATGACCTTCCCTATATCTTCCAGTTAGTTTTGCTTTGGTGTTTCTTTTGCCAGATATTAAAATGGCTGCACAGGCTGGATTCTTAGGTCCACTTGCTTATAATATCTCTTTCCATTCCTTTACACTTAGCTGATATCTATCCTTGATATTAAGGCCTGTTTCTTTAATGTGGAAGAAAGATGGATACTGTTTTCAAACCCACTCTTTGATTTAATCCTTATTATTGGGGATTGAGACCATTGATGATGAGAGTTATCAATGAGCAGAGTCTGTCGACTCCCTGTCCCTTGTTGTGCTGGTGTAGCTTTATTTCTCCTGTTTGATTTGCTGGTCTGATATTATTTATCACTTGTATTTCACTAGCTATGATTAGTCTCTTTAAGTTAAAGTTTTCCTTCTAGTTCCTTCTATAAGGCTAGATTTGTAGATAAATACTGCCTCAATTTGGTCTTTAATATTGACTCTCTTTCATTCTCCATCTATTATTTGTGATCTCTTAGAGTACATAGAACATTTGTCTAAAGCCCTTCTGGATTTTAGAGTCTCCATTGAAAAGTCAGGTGTTATTCTAACAAGTCTCCCTTTATACGCTAATTGGTCTTTTTCCCTTGCAGCTTTTACTTATCTTTTCTTTTCTTCCTTTTCTTTCCTTCATTTCTTTTTTTCTCTTTGTACATTTAGTGTTTTTATTATTATGAATCATGAATTATTATTATTATTATTATTATTATTATTATTATTATTATTATTATTATTCAGTTTATGTGGTGTTCTGGTATGCTTTTTGTACCTTGATATGCACTTCTTTCTTTAGGTTGCAGGAATTATATTCTAAAATTTTTAAAAGTATTTTCTACTCAAATATATATATGAATTAATGGTGCTTCCTCGTGCTTTAATTAGTACATGGATTGTCCTAAACTTCCCCCATCACTTGTCTTCTCACTTCAATGCTGAACATCGTTGGTCTGCTCACTACCGTCTGGTCACTTGGCTGGTTAACTCATGGTGCATGGGAAAGCTGCTTCACTCCAGGCCCACTGCCTTTGGCCTCCTGCTCGGGGAAACTAGAGGTTTAGCTGGGGACATTTCTCAGAGAAGTGTTGAAAGCAAATTTCTTTTGCTTCTTTTTACAAAATGGGATGGAGGGGTAAGATGACAGTGACTGTTCAGTAAAGGGAATCAGAGCTAGAAGGAAAATGTGAGCCTGTTTACATTGCAGAACAGTAAAAGATAGAGAGCACGTTGTCATCTTAATCAGCCATTGCGGTGTGAACCAGGAAATAGGTAGGGGCTGTTGCAGAGATAGTGCCAGTATGAGCTGAGAGAATAAGCAAAATTGGGCAAAGGAAAATAAGATTCTTCATTTCCTCTGGGCTTAATTAGCCTACTTTGCCTTTCAAGAAAAGAGAGAGATGGGATTGGGGATTCAGCTCAGTGGTAGAGCACTTGCTTAGGAAGCACAAGGCACTAGGTTCCAGTCCTCAGACCAAGAGTGGATAAAAAGACAGAGGCGGGCTGATCTCTATGAGTTTGAGGCCAGCCTGGTCTGTAGATCAAGTTCTAGGAAAGCCAAGACTATACAAAGAAACACTGTCTCAGAGAGAGAGAGGGAGACAGGGAGGGGGGGAGAAGAAGAAGAAGAAGGAGGAGAAGGAGGAGGAGGAGGAGAGAGGGAGAGAGAGAGAGAGAGAGAGGGAGAGAGAATGAATAAATGAATCAGGTCTTAGGACTGAAAAGATAGGATCAAATCATTAGCTTCAGTGGGGTTGTCCTTAAGAAGGAAAAGCAGGCCCCTGAGGGGAAATCAGGTCTGAGCACCTGTTCCTGGTTGTGGAAAAGACTATTTGGAGCAGAAAATTTGATAAGCAGATACATTTTATGCTTGTTTATTGTTCAATTACTGACTGAGAGGTCATGCTAAGTAAAATTCAACAATAAAGAAAGAAATTTCATAAACATCCATGTTTGCAAAGGCATTGTGAAGAAAAAGTTTTGTACAAAATACATTTCAGAGTCTGGGAGAAAGAAATCTTTACTCAAATCAAAACACCCCATCTCAACCCTTGCCAACCCAGGGAGGGGCCCCAGAAAATGGGCTCAGAGTAAACCTCTGCTACTTGTCCTTTGGGGTCTTCCTCATCCTGGCTCCCTGTGTACTAGTTAACAAATCAGGGACTAGGAAGGAGGATTGACTGCACAGAATTTTGAATCTCATTTGTTTGCTGAAAGGATTTCTTGCAATTAGTTTTCTGTGTGAAGCCATTGATTAAGGGATAATCATTTATTCCTTATAGTTTCTTTGTAGAACATATGGAAAATACCAGAATCCACACAGAAAGAAAAATTAGAAGTCATTTCCCAAGCTCAGAGAAGCTTCTTTGGTGCTTGACAGGCTTTTTAAAAAACTGAGATAGATAGATAGATAGATAGATAGATAGATAGATAGATAGATACATACATACATACATACATACATACATACATAGACAGAAAAAGAGAGAGGATTGTTGAAGTATATTATTTTCTTGCATTTTGTATCTATGTGCCTGGCCACTGAAGAGATAGTGTCTGTAATTATATATTCATGACTGCAGAAATGAGAATCTTCATGGCCTGGAAATTGACAATTAGCAGTAAATCAAAAGGACTGGAACAGCCTAATGCTGACATCATCATTAAAATGAGCAAGAAGATTACATGGGTCAGATGGGAAAAGAGGCTTTGAACATCGAGTCTGCGGGTTTCTGCAGATTATTAGCTTAGAAGTCTGTGTGACCTCTTCTCCTTGTCAACTAATTTCCAGCATCCAAATGATGTTAGTATTAAAAGCAGTTTGTTTAAAACAATCTATGGTCTTTTTCCTGCTCATTCCAGTGTTAGAATTTATAACTTTGAAAGATCGTAGCACTCTTTAGGAGAGCACTCCATTTTAAAATTTATTTTAAAAAATTTTATGCAATATATTTTGGTTGTATTCTTTTTCCTCCCTGAAACTTTCTCAGGTTCCTGCTTCCTCATGAACCCACTTCATGTTCTTTATTTTTCTTTTTAAAAATGGTTCAATTTCTTCTCCACAGCTTAAGTCAGTAAGTCTTTCTGAGCACTGAATCCATATCTTTTTCCTAACATACTGGATCTAGCATGCATCTCATAGGCAGTGCCATGGCCTAGTCAGGCCACTCTCACTTACACCACAATCAAATCGTAAGCTTCTACCAGGACTTGCCCTACCTGCCGCCACCAAAATGTGCTTTCTCCTTCTCACCCAGCCTCTCTGCTTAGCTAGATCTCCAACTTGCTTCTGTATGGTGTGTCTTCCTGACACTCCCTATTCAGGCACCCTGTCTATCTAGGTCCCATAACCAAAATCCAGGCAGACTCTGATAACCCATACCTCTATGCCTCATCCAATCTCTCAGCTTCCTCCAGGGTCCTCTTTCTCTTCCTTCCAACTCACTACATTCTCCCACACCATATTTTGACTTTTCCATCCAGGAAGATCCACTCCCATACTCCAGGCTTGAACCAGAAGGCACACCCTATACATGAGCCCAGTCACCTTTATCCACCTCACTTCATGCACCCCAAGACATTTCCAAACTCTAGGCACCAATCTGCTCTGTCCACATCAGAGTTATTAACCAAAGAAGTCCACATGTCCAGTCTCACTGCAAAACTGCCAGCAATATAAAACATTAAAGCCAATGTCGTACGTCCGAATCTTAACAGTCCATAGGAATGTTTGCCAATGAGCATTGCCTAGATAAACCCCAGGACACATAATTTAAAAGGATAGTCAAAAAGCTCATCAAAGAATTTAAGGGGTTTAAAAACACACAAAGAAATAACTCAAAATTAAAGAGAGAACTTAATGAGAATAAACACTTAAAATGATATCCACAAAAAACCCCCATAAATTCAATGAAAATGATGAAGACAATACAGGATTTGAGATTGGAATTCAATAAAGAGATAGAAACACTGAAGAGAATATAAGTTGAAACAAAGATTAAATTGAAAACTCAAGAGCTCAAGAAGAAAATTCAACATGAAGCCTTGGAGGAGAATGAATTATAAAAACATTAGAATATCAGGATACAAAAGTAAAGTAGAATATCTAGACCAAATAAAGCAGATATATAAAATTAAAAGCAGACAAACAAAATACCATGAAAAGGTATGTACAGCAATGTGGGATGCCATGAAAAACAAATCAAACCTTATATGTAGGGTTCCTGAGAGAGAAGAATCTCATGTCAATAGCATAGGAAAAAATCTTCAACAAGTTCACAGAAGAAAACTTCGCCAAACTAAAAAAGAGACTCCCATACAAATACAAAAATCAGACAGCCCAGAAAAGAAAATATCCATAGTATATCACAGTTAAAACACTAAGTAGACATAACAAAGAAAATGTATTAAAGTCCACAAGAAAAGAAGTGCAAGTCACATAAAAAGAAAAAACCATCTGAAGACAGTTGATTTGACCACAGAAACTTTAAAAGACGGAGGAACCTGGATCAATGGAGGCCGTGTCCTAGGGACCGTGATGACCAGCCTAGAATAACAGTCCATGCAAAACTATTCACCATAAGTGAAGGAGAAAGAAAACTTTTCCAGTTACCAGACTAAGAAAATTATATCCAACAAATCAAATATAAAGAAAATTCAAGAGAGATTATTTTGGGCTGAAGAGTGGCATAAACATAGTAGGGAGACTGTGGTAAGAAACAGGAGCCATAATCATTGAAACAAAGGACCACTGAGAACACAAGCAGCACCAAAGATCAGCAATATGATAACCACAATTAACACCTATTTCAATAATAACTGCAAAACAAAACAAAACCTGACAAATTCAAAAAGTTTTAAATAACTCTTTATGTCCCATCAGCTCACAATTCAATAAAACTTAATATTGAAAGCAAGCAAATCTATAGTAAGTACAAAGCCATGAAGATTAAAAAGCTTATTACTGAATGACAAATGGGTCAGAGAAGAAATTGAGAAATAACTTTTGAAAACTTCTGGGACTAAATGAAAAAGAAAACACAGCAGCAAAACCTCTGGGACACAATGAAAACCATCCTTTGTGAGAAGTTTCTAGCTCTTGTATCCATATTTAAAAAAAAATCAAACAGAGCAAAAATGAAGCAACTCAAAATTTTGAAAACAAATCCAGACCTAATAATTTGTAATAAATAATAAAAATCAGAGCAGTAGTCAATGAAATAGAAACAAAGAAAAGAATACAAAGAATCAATGAGTTAAAGAGCAGGTTCTTTGAGGAGATAAACAAGATTGTCTTTACCCTTGCCCAACTAATGAAAAAAGAAGGAGGATCCAATATAACAGAATCAGAAATGAACAGGGAAACATAACTGACACCAAAGAAATTCATAATATCGTAAAGGAATGGTTAAAAAACCTGTACTCAGTTAAGCTTGAAGCTCTAAAGGAAACAAAAATTTCTGCATTTATCTAAACTACCAAAATTAATCTGAGTAGTCAACAACCTAAACAGAACCATAACGAATAGGGTTATTGAAATAGTAAAAAAACTTCTTCCACTTATAATAATAATTAATAGCAATAGTAATAAATAATGATGATGATTTGAAGGGTAAGATGCATTAGTCATAGCAGAATTCTACTAGACTTTGAAAGAATTCTTACAGCCAATTCTTCATAAACGAATTTTAAAAGAGAAAGAGAAAGGAGCACTCCCAAATTCCTTCCATGAAGCCATTATCACTCAAATATCAAAACCAGGAAAAGACACATCAACAATAAACACTATAGGCCATTATCCTCAGTGAACATAGACCAAAAAAAAAAAAAAAAGTCATTTGTTTAAGGATTTTATTCGTTTCCTCCATTATCATCTTCATTACTAAGGATTTGAGGTCATTTTCTTGTGCTTCAGTTGTGTTTGAGTTCCCAGGGTTGAATTCTTTAAGAAAGCTGGGATCTGGAGATGCCATATTGTTTTGGTTTTGGTTGTTTGTGTTATTATGCTGGCTTTTAGTCATCTTGCTATCTCTGACGCTGGGAGGTAGTTTCAGGTGTCCTTCACTGGTCATTGAGAGCAGTTCATTGGTGAGTGTCTATAGATCAAGAACCCTCACTTGCGAAGATCAGGGAACCCTTTCTTGGATCAGGCAGGTGACATGGTTTCAGCTCTAGAGGACTTTCTTTGCTCCACATCCTGGGCTCCCCACTAGGTCAGCAGAGCCCACTGCTGGTGCTCTGCAGCCCAGGGTAGTGTAGGTATAATCAGTTATACTGCCTTTGGATCCTGCTTTGGCTGGGCTTTGAAAACCCAGTCCTCAGGCCCTGGGCCTTTGGGGGCCTAGGCTCAAATCCACCCAGAGTCCCAGAACTCCCGCTGGCTTGTGGTGGTTGGCCAGGCTTCTGCCTGATCCATCCAGGTCGTGGGGCCTAGGTTCGGTCCTGCCTGAGAGAGCAGATACTGCTCTCTGGTTTGTGGCAGTTGGTTAGGTTTCTGCCGGAACACCCTCAGGCCGTTTCAGTCCAGCTAGAGAGTGAGGGAGCCCCACCCCTACACACACACACACACACACACACACACACACACACACACACACACACACGTTGGGTTGTGGCTGCAGGTTAGGCTTCCACCTGATCTGCTTAGGCCAGTTCAGTCCCACCCAAGTGTGCAGGGGAACAGTGCACTGGGTGGCTGGCTAGGTTTCTGCTGATCCATTCGGGCTGCGCTGCCTTAGATCAGTCAACCTGAGATGCGGCTACGGAGCTGTAGGTGGAGACTGTCCACGGCCACCTGGCAGGATGAACTGACGTCAGATCTATCCCAGATCCACACTCTCAGTTCCTGCTGAGCCAGCAGACACTGAAGGTGTTTTTCTCTGTAGCCCACAGATCAGTCGGAGAGGGAGACGGCATGGCACAATTGGCTGCGCTGGGCTTTGGATACTGTTCCCATGTGGTCGCCAGCTCCTGGGGCTTTCTGTGGACTAGCAGGGTTATCTGAAGTCAGATCCACCGGTTTCCATTCCCTCAGGCCAGCCGATCCAGACTCTGGTGCTTCACTGCCCACAGTTCCGTCCCAGACACTGTGTCCTTGATAGAGCGCAGGGCTGCAGCTCACAGGTAGGTCTAGACTCTGGGGTCTGGACACCATCCTTCATGGGACAGTTGGATGGCCTGAGGCCAGACCCACCTGTGCTCTGCACTGTGTGGACACCTCTCATCTGGGGCTCTCCAGGCCTGATGGTCTGTAGCTCCCAGCTGTGTCCCTAGTCTCCACCCTGAAGATCAGATACAGTGTGTATTCAGCGCCACCATCTTGGATCTCCACTCTCTACTCCTTTTCAATATTTTGTTTGAAGAACTAACTAGAGCAAGATAAAGAAATCAAAGGAATATAAAATGAGAAAGAAAAATTCAGACTATCCCCATTTGCATAATACTAAAATATATACATACCTTACTGTATATTAGAGATAACAGAAATTCTCCAGAAAGCTTCTAGAAATGATAAACAAATTCAGCAAGTGGCAGGGTACAGAATCAACTTTCACAAATAATAGCTCTTGTATACACCAACAACAAACATTCAGAAAAGGAAACTATGGACACATTCCTGCTCACAATAACCTCAAAGTAAAGCAAATATCTAAGAATAAACCTAACCAAGGAAGTAAAGAACTTCTATGATGGATACATTGAGGCTCTGAAGACAGAGCTAGAGAAGGATACTAGAAAATAGAAAGGTAAGCCCGTGCTTATGGATTGATAGGATTGGCATTGTGAAAATGACCATTTTACCAAAAGTTATTTACAGATTCAATGCAGACTAATTAGAATCACATATCTTTTTCATAGAAATGAAAAAAAAAAACACTACCCTACAATTTAATAATCACAGAAGACCCCAGATAGCTGAAATAGTCCTGAACAAAAGAACAACACTGTAGGGATTAGCTTTCCAGATGTTAAGATATATTACTCAGCCACAGTAATAAAAAACAGTACGGTGCCCACACAAAAACATATAGACCAGTGAACCAAAATGGAAGGCCCAAACATGAGTATGTGTAATTTCAGTCACAATATTTGGAAAAGATGCAAAAGAAAAAAAATACTAGAGAGAATAAAGCATCTTCAACAAATGGTGCTGAGGAAAGCTTTCACATGTAAAAGAAAGAGTTAGACTCATATCTTGTACAAAAATTAATTATACATGGATCAAAAACTTAAACTTGAAACTTGAAATTACTGGAAGAAAACATAGGCAGTATCCTAATTGATATAGGTGTCGGGAAAGGCTTTCTGAATAGGACTTCGTTTCTCTAAGAACTGACAAAGCATTTGTGTAGAGAATATATAAATGACTAAAAAACAAATCTCAGTGAACAAATGACCCACTCAAAAATGAATATGAAAGTCTTCAAAAGAAGAAAAACTGGCTAGGAAATGTCTGAAAAGTATTTATCATCCATAGCAATTCGAGTAACACAAATAAAAACAACTTAGAAATTTCATTTTTACCTGAGTCAGAATGGCAAAGATCAATGGAACAATAGAAAACAAATTCCAGAGAGATTGTGGGGAAAGGGAATCCTAATTCACTATTGGTGGGATTGAAAACAGGCATAATCACTATGGTTTTTGTATGGAGAACTCCTAAAAAGCTAAAAAATAAAACTACCATATGGCCCAGCCCTACCACTTTCTTACCCTGTGCCCAAAGGACTCTACAGCCACAAATACTTACTCACCCAGGCCCATTGCTGCTCTATTTACAATAGCTAGGAAATAGGAATAACTTTAATATTCTTCAACTGACATATGTATAATAAAAATATGACACATGTATACTATCAAATGCTATTTAGGTATTTAATAAATTTAAAAATTTAAAAATCTTCCCTGGCAAATCAGTGGAGCTAGAAAAGATTGCATTAAGTGAAGTAATGAAGACCAAGAAAGTAAAAAGTCACATGTTCTTTCTTATCCAAGGTTCCTAGGTTTAAATCTTTAGATGAGAGCACCTATCTTGAAGTAACTGCAGAAACCATGAAAGTAAAAACAAATCCTTGGTAGGGTATTGAGGGGGAAATAGATGGTACAAGTGATCTGATAGAAGAGATAGGAGAAGGGTAGATTCTAATTAGGGAGCTAATGGAATAAGTACAGAAGAAGGAGGGCAAAATAAAAGTGAAGATGTCTGATAAATGCATAATCATGCAATCAACTATTCATAGAAAACCATATAATACATTAAGTATGAATATACACAAATATATACATATTTAAATGAGATTTTCTTATCTGGGATAACAATGTTCCCTACAAGAGCTAAAGACCACTTTACCAAAACCAACATCAGGCCTGAAAAACTATCTTTTGAGTTGTTACCCTGAGTTGTACTAGACTTCCAAAATGAGCAATATTATACTTAGGAATATATATGTACACATGTATACATATATTTATACAACAACAGTTAATTTTCTAAAAGGCCATGAGTTTGAAAGAAAGCAAAGAGAAGTATATAGATGGGTTTAGAGAGTATAAAGCTAAAGGAGAAAGGATAAAATCATATTATAGTGTCAAATTTAAAAGTAAACACAAAGCTAAGCCAAGAATGTACATGTACACACACACACACACACACACACACACACACACACACACACAGAGAGAGAGAGAGAGAGAGAGAGAGAGAGAGAGAGAGAGAGAGAGAGAGACAGAGAGAGAGAGACAGAGAGAGAGATCATAGAATCTCTTTTTAATGTATATTTTATTATAATTTATTCACATTACATCTTGATTGTTTTCCCCTCGCTCTTATCTTCCTGTTCCCAACCTCCCTCCATCTTCTGGCCTATTCTCCTCCCCTAGACCTCTGATGGGGGGTGGGGGAGCCAATCCCACCCCACTGTCTGGCCACAGCCTATTAGGTCTCATCAGGATAGTGAACATTCTCTTCCTCTGTATGCCCTAAAGCCAGTCTTGCCAAGAGGAAGTGACCAAATTGTGGGCACTAGACTGCATGTCAGCGGTTCATCAGAAGTTGCCCTCCTCCACCACATGAAGAACCAGCTCTCCATTGGCTGCATCTGAGCTGGGGTCTTGGTTCTCTGCATGCACTGCTGTTGGTTGGTGCATCAGTTTGTGCAGGCCCCACTGTGTCCAGATCCTCAGGCCTTGATGGTCTCCCAGTGGAGCTCCTGACCCCTCCAGACCTTCCAACGCCCCCCCCCCCTTCTCTACAACTCTCAGTGCTCTGCCCAGAGTCCAGCTTCGACTCCCAAGTGTCTGTCCCAATTTTATGGAATCTCTTTTGTATTGGGCAGCTACTCCTAGGCAGGAGGCCTGCTGTGGGGTAATTTAATATACCCAGTGACACTCCATTAAAGCAAACTGATTTTTCCTATCCCAGAATGTATCAGTTGCAAAGAGCTTCTTGGTGAGGGGTAGGGTTATATCTTTCAAAGCCGGTAGAATACCACATTCAGTGACTTTTCATGCAGAGTCCAAGGGTCTGATTTTTTGGCCAGCACTGTTATTTACATGTCAGGAGTAACAATGGGTGATAAAACAGAAAAAGAGCTTATTAATTAAAGGGGTCAAAAGTGACCACCCCGTTGCTAAAATACTCTGACTTCACAAGCGAATGAAACATAAATCAATTAAAAAGGAGTCAATAATCCATTAGTGAAAGCATAATACTGTTGAACTAAGGCCTGAGAAAAATGGTCATGAGTGATTTAATGAGTAGTCTAAAATCAAGATGACTCTCAGTAGCGATACTTGAAAGGCAAATAGAAAGGCAATGGTTCCCTCCCCCTTGAGGACACCACACTGACACTGGACTCTTCTCCTGTTTTCATGATGTCGCTAAGACTGACAATGCTTGGGAAATAATATTTAGCATTGTGATAAATAACCCGAAATTCCACACCTGAAAACCAGTACTGTGAAGGTGGAGGCAGGTGCTCAAGGTCATTCTTGGCTATACAGTAAATTCGAGAATAGCCTTGGCCACGTTACATGCTGTCTCAAGGGGGGTGGAAGCAAGCGACAGAGCTGAAAGCTGCAAAGAAAGGGAGTTCTGATTTCCTTCAACCCCATCTCTTCTTTAACTACCTGGGGTCTCATGCTTTCTTCTTCTCATTATTATTTTTCTTTCCTTTTCAACTAGAGGAATGGGTACAGTATTCTATTCAGAGAAGCTAGTAGTTAAGGCTTAACTGTCAGTGGGAAAGAAGTATGAAAGAAGAGAGAAAGTATTATTAAAAGTAAATGATATTCATTCATTTGATTCTTTTTCCTCCCCAGGGCTCAGGAATCATCCACTAGCCACTTGCTTTAAACAGTGATGAAACTGTGGGTTCATGTCCCAGTTTTGAGACCTGGCCCTGCCACACAAGCCCTCAACCATAACGCCAGGACAGGGTTCAGATCCATATTCCATTTCTCCTAACTGTGTTACCTGGATAAAGGCTGGATTTGTCTGAGAATTCAGAGAAGACAGGCGCAGATTTTTAGGTTCCCACAATTCAAGGACTCACTGTAGTCAAAAGGTTGGTACTTGAGCAAAGACATACACTCAGGCCTGAATACAAATATATAATGGTAACAAAGTAGCCAGGCCTCTCCACTGCAGAGAAAGAAGCCTACAAATGTGGGTGTCAAGATGTAGGGGTGTGCCACGACAGGCACACAGCTGGTTGACAGAGGACACTGTCATGTTATGCTGCAGCAACAGTGCTGGTGAAATACCATCTATATAGAAGAGATGTCCGCAGCTTTCTCACTGAAATTATCACGTGAGTGAGGGGTGAATATGGTCTTCGGACACTAGAAATTTATATGCTAAACGTGTTTAAGTATCTGGTTGAATTTAAGGATGTCAGCTGTTTGGTTTAGAAGAGTCACTAGAGGGCAGTATCAACCAGGTAGTATGCAGCAATTTGGATTCAGAATGTTAGTACCCAATTACAGGAGAGAGACCCAAGAAAGTGCGATTTATTGCATGGGGATTCTAGAGATGATTGCCTTTGGTATGGAAAGACACTCTTGAAAGGGTCACAGGGTCTCAGAGCCTTGGGAATGCTTCAATGTCCAAATTTGCTTTAAAGCAAGTCTCTGAAAAAGAAAAATATTTTTAATCTGTCTGATCTATTATAGTTTCTTAGGAGCTTTCAAAATTATGTTTCCCATTTAATTTTCACTCTAGCTTTGAGGGTCTAGGAAAAATTGCTATGGTTATCTCTATTTTACCAAAAGTTTAGAGTCTCTTCAAGCCAGAAATTCTTAAAACACCAGGTGCTATTTGGGAAACTGAACAGGGATTGATTACCGTAGGATGGATAGCTGTGTCTGGATTCTCAGTAGTTGGCAGGTGGTTCCAGGTATGAGATATCCTAGCTCTTCAGGAAAACTCCATGTGATAAACTTGATCCAGGTTGACGATGACTTTTCAGCTCTGTTTACAACCTATAAACTGGTTTTTCAACCTTCCTAACGCTGCATGCCTTCATCTCACGTTGTGGTGATGCCAAGCATAAAATTATCTTTGTTTTTACTTCATAACTGCGGTTTTACTACTGGTATGAATCATAATGTGAATATCTGATAGTCAGGATATCTGACATATGACCCCTGTGAATAATAATACATTGTTGCAGGAGAGGAATGCCAGGTCAATGACACAGGCTGCGTTTTATTTATGAGTTTGATTCTAGGCTAGAAGAAGCCTTGGAAATACTTATTCTAACACAGACTTTATGTTTAATGGAGCCAAAAATTGCTGTCCGATGACACAATTACTAACTGCATACAGTGATTAGATATCCTGCCCCTGGCTGATTTAGATGCAGTGTTAGAGCCTCCAGAGGGCCTGGCAATATATAAAAAAAACACAAAGCCCCACCAGTCTCCTTGATAAAATCCCACTGCTCCTTAATCTGCCTACCTTCCTGCATCAGTTTGTTATTTGAGTTTCCCTGTAGAAGCAGATGCTTATACATCGTTATGACATAGAAATATAACAATATACAGTTAGCATTTCTTTAAATTCAGTCTTCTTTTAACTGAGGGATGTGTGCTAACAGAAGGAAGCTGCATGTTCAGTCTGCCAGCTCAGGCCAACTCACCTGTGACCTCCAGGGGGCATTTTAGCTGCTGGAAGAGAAGTGTGAATGGGAGGCCTTGAACAGCTGGTGATTCTGCTATAAAAAGAAAAGGAAAAAAAAAAAAGGCAGGGGAAATCTGCCATTGGTACTGTGTGATGAGTGCTGCACTAACGGTGTGAGCAAGATGTCATGGAGCACAGAGGACTGAGCGATTAATCCTGCCTGAGGCTGGAACAGGGGGATCTGTGCTGAGCTACAAACATGAAAGAGGGTAAAAAAAAAAATCAATGCTCTGATTTCTCTGAAGGCCTTTTACTCTGCCTTCAAGGAATATTTGGAAAAGCAATGCTAAAAAAAAAAAAAACCCGACACATTAAGAATTTTTTAAAGACACCTAGAGACATACACAATGGAAAATTCTCTCTTTGGAAATTGCTCCAAGGCAATGAAGTACATACTGAAAATATTAACTACAAATGGAATCTGATGATTTGAAATCCTGTGTGGCCTCGTGTAGAGATGACGTCGGCATGCCATGCATTAACTGAGCAAACCCGGCACAGCTGCATACAAATCTACAGGCCGCGGAGAGATGAGCTGGTGAGAAGTTCAGCACTGGCTCCTAGAAGCAAAACTCTCCACCAGCAGCACCTCCTAGTCTCTGTAATGTAAAAACCAGAACCAGAATTCAGACTCCTGATCCTAAAAGCAAAAGGAGGAGGAGGGGTGGGGAGTTGGATGTAGTTGGTCCTGCTGAACTGGTAGAAGCAGGTATAAGCTAGAGAAACCCAGGCCCAGAACAAGCACTTTGATCATTTTGTACTGGAAATACTGGATCAGTGATTCTAATTTTAGATTTGTCACTAACAGGCTGTGACACGGGTCTGTGTCATCACTGCCCTGTCTGATGGAGTCACTAGACACTGATATTTACTCTGCTTAGGATCTGTTCAGCAGGCATACAAGGTATCGAAGTCAAGTACTTAAACCTCCTTTCCAATGCATCCCACTCAGGACCATGAGAGGCAGACATGTTTTGTCTGATTTACAGATGAGGAAGTAAAAGGCAGAGGTTAATTGATTCTCCTTGATGCAACAATGAACAGGAAAACAGGAATTTTGGTAGGAGTTAAAGAAAACGTTCCCAGATGCATTGAAGTGCTCATTAAATATTTTGCCGCAGCTCACTGAAGTGTTTGGAGAACGTTGTCTGGGAAGGGCGTCTGCTGCCATGTGGCTGTCATCCACTCTGAGCTCTTCACATGTACCTGCCATTTCCAATATTTCCTGAGACGCGATACAGTCTTCTCTTGAGACCAGCTTATTGCAGGGTTTGCCTTCCCTTGAAGCATTCTGAAAACTAAGCTTTATTTTTATGACTTCCATAATATACACATCAAGATTGTAGGTTTAATTTTATTATTTGTAATAAAGCATTTATTCGCTTACTGAGCACAGAGAATGAAATAAAATAGAAAACTAATCATAATTAGCCTATCAGTTCTTTATTGACAAAAGTCCCATAAGAGTACACGTACAAACTTGCATTTTAGAAAATTGTAGATGCTTAGACCCGGAACGTCTGACTAGTACAGGAGTCGACAAGATAAAATGTGGTCATTGATGCTTCACGTACCTTCTTCCCCAATGCTATTAACTATTCAAGCAAAGAAATTTTTCTTAGTTTCTTCCATTGTTTTGTCTTTGTTTCTAACTCTCCCTCCCTGTCTCTTTCTCTCTGTCCCTGTCTTACAGCTTTTTTTTTTTATCTTTAATTTATCATTGGGAAATACCACAATAGTTTCCAAATGAGAATATGTAGCCTCTATTTTTCCTTTTCCTTTTGTGGGGTATATAATTTTAAAAATTATATATATATATATATATATATATATATATATATATATATATATATATATACATCAATCTGTGAGAAATAACTGCATCTTTTTGTTTGCCCCATTGACCTATGTTCACTGATAGAAAAAACAGTCTAATATTTACAGGGCAGAGGGTTTACAAAACTGAGCATCTTTTAAGTATATCTTTATTAGTTATTGCTTCTGTCATAAATGTAGGAGCCAGCTCAAATGCCACTCTTGAATAACTGAAAACCCCACAAGTGAGAGATGAGAAAATAACTTCTCATTTAAAAAGGGAGGAAGAGGGAGCTGCTCCTCTCCATGGAAATGGGTAGATCCTGGCCAGTGTTTACTTTGCAAAGCAAACCTCTCTGGAAGCCAGACAGTACCTAGGGTTTCAATTTTGTAACATAAGGATGACTCGGACCTTAAGCTCATCCTCTGCCTGGAGATGTAGGGTACATTGCCAACATCAGTAATTCTGGCTTCTTAGGGTACCTGGGAAGGGTTCCCCTAGGGAACCCTGAACTCCCTCCCAGGGTTGTAATGTCACCAGTGTTTTACATGCTTCTTCAGTGAAGTCCAGGCCATTGCAACCAAAAGTCAGACACAATGTTTGACTCATGGATACATCACAGGGCCTAGCATAAGTACAGCGATTTGTGCAAACTGGTTTTTGCTGAATGAGTGAGTATGTCTGCCTTCAGTTTCCAGGTAGTCACCATAATAGGTCTGGACTATCCATTGGTAAAGGGATTAATAATTTATATATGTGAAGATGTTATCAAACATGGATTTCCGAAGCAGCAAGGAATTTGGCTGACTAACAGCTTTCCTTCCACTATTCTTATAAACTTCAGGGAAGCATGTGATTCACTGTTTAAGGCCCTGACCTTGTCACTTAATAGCTTTGCAGTGAGACCCTCTGCCTAGCACTGTTTCTGCTGTAGGAGAGGAGTGACCATAGTCTTGTTGTCTGGAACACATAAAAGTGGGACCCATAACGTGTAAACTTAAAGATACTCTGCTGCCAAGGAGATGGTTCCTTGCAATTACACATTGACTCCCTGCTATTGGAAGACTGAGTGAAACACGCTTGTTACAAAGCTTTAAAAGCTTATTTGAACTCTCCAAGATTCTCCATCACTCTCACACAAATATACAAACATCTGGTGATCAACAGTTAAATTAACAGGGCCTTCTACGTCCATGAGTTGCATATTTACCCATTGGAAACAACAGCTCTGTGCAAAAGATCTGTGTTCTGATTCCTTTAAGTTTCATACTTACCTCATTGGCCTGGCTTTGAACTCTGTTCCCTTGGAGATGGGGGAATGTGTTAGCTTGCTAGAGGAGATAACCTTTTCTCCCATTGCATCCACCAAGCCTTGTCTGCTGTAAATCAAAGGACTGTCTGCTTAATGCTTTCTTCTATTTCTTTATTTCTTTTTTGTCTGTGGTATTAAATGTTATGATGCTATGTGTGTGTGTGTGTGTGTGTGTGTGTGTGTGTGTGTGTGTGTGTGTGTGTACAGGCTCATTCCTATTTTAGGAAAGACAAGACTGTTACATGCTAATGACCTTCATAGCCATGGGGCATTCTATTGCAGTAGCATCATGTCCAAATTGAGCAATAATTTATACTTGACTAGCCCTGGCAACAGCCATTGCTACTATTGTAAATGTAATATGAAACTAAATGTTTCTGTGTGACATATTGCTTAATAAATTTTAAATATTATCCTATCAGATCTGACAGCAATACACAATGATGAATAAATGGCTGTTTGTCATATCAGATGGCTTAGGGTTCAGCATCAATACTTACTATGATGTAATCCCCAGCATTACAGGCCACTTATGCTATTAGCAATAAAATTAAAAGTGCCTTTAACATTTAAAAGTCATACATTTTACTAGCCTCACTAGATTCCTCAGACTAAATGGCTTATTTTAAAGTGTGTAGGTTTCCAGAGGTGAGTAGCAAACACACTTCAGTTATGTTAAAGCATAAAAAATAAAGTGACCCCTTAGAGACCGTCTAGCTACTCATCAAAGAAGTTAAATAACATTTTTCACTTCTGAGCCTGAATGAGCTAGTCACAGGAGTCAAACTCTTTGTCTGAACACAAACAGCACAAGTTATTTTTCTTCAGTCCTGAAATCTTCCTTATCTATGTGACCATGGCCATCTTCTACAGTTATAATACTAGCACCCAAGATGCCATCTTGAATTTCCTTAATTCATTTCCTTCCTTCTCTAGGGGAGGCAACACTGACCCTGAGAGGACTGGCAACCTTCCTGACTCCATTTACAAATATAGTGATAGAGAAGAAAGGAGCTCATGCTGTTAGTCCTGAGATCTCAGAAGGCTTTTTACGTGATTGCACTGTGAATGGTTCCTTTGTATCCTAACAATGGCTAACAAAGCATACAAAACAATTAATTAAGAAACTTTCTATTTTCCCTGCTTATCCTATAGGAAGGGTAAAATTTGGACTGAAGATTTTGTGGGTGGTTTGGTGTTCTCTGCCCTCCACTAGGAGTCTTGTCTAGCTAGAGGGTGTCCTCTTCTGTCTCCATGGCCCCTGCTACTAGGAGTCTCAGCTAGAGTCTCCGTCATATCTTCCCAGAGGCTTATTCTGACTTAGGTCTCTAGCTTGTCACAGAGATGCCCCCAGGCACAGTTTCTCTTTTCTCTGCAGGCCTTCTGTCATACCTTACCCTACTCTCCGCAAGTGTGATCTCCACTCCAATTTCTCTCTTTGCTTCCTTTCCTGCTTGTTCCCTGTCTTCAACCTCTCCTTCTGTTTATTCTATTTCCCCTTCTAAGTAAGATTTAAGCATCGTCCCTTGGGTCCTCCTTGTTACTTATCTTCTTTTGGTTTGTGCATTGTAGTATGCTTGTCCTGTACCATATAACTAAATCATAAGTGAGTACATACCATGTGTATCTCTACTGGGTCTGGGTTATAGATAGAACAGAGATTGAGGGAATGTCCAACCAATACCTGCCACAACCTAAGCCCCTCCCCATAGAAAAGAGCTGACCCCTAACGTGGTTACTAATACACTGCTATGCTTGCAGATAGGAGCCTATCCGAGTTGTCCCCTGGAAGGCTCCACCCAGCAGATGGAAACAGACGCTGAGACTCATAGCCAAATATTGGGCCAAGGGAGTCTAGTTTTCAAAAGAGTGTGTGTGGTGGGGGAGGGGGGAATGAAAGGACCCAGAGGTGACAAGAGCTCCACAGGAAGACCAACAGAGCCAACGAACCAAGGCCTAAAGGGGTCTGTGGAGTCTGAAGCACCAACCAAGGACAAAGCACAGATTGGACCTACGTCTTCTACATAGAGGTAGCTGATGGGCAGTTCAGGCTTCATAGTAAGGGAAGCAGGGGTGTCTATGATGTGGATTCTGCTGCCTGCTTTTTGATCACTTTTCCCTAAGGGAACTACCTTGCCAGGCCACAGAGGAAGAGGATTAACTCAGTCCTGATGGGACTTGATGAGCTGAAGTGGGTGGCTAGGGTCTCATTTTCTAAGGAATAGGGAAGGGGATGGGGTATAAAGGGGGAATTGGGAGGAGAGGATGGAGGGAGCTACAGCTGGCATGAAAAGTGGACAAATAACTTAAAAAATAAATAAATAAATAAATTCAAAAACTGAAAAAGAAAAGAAATCTTTTAAATTCTTTTTTTCCTTCTTTTTATTTTATTTATTTTATTTTTTTATTTTTTAAATTCTTAGAATGGATGTATGGTAGGTATCAATACTCTAGTTTTCTGGTTGGAAAAGTTTAAGTTGGAGCCATCTACCAGATTGTTCATACTGAGACATCGGGTAGAGCTGAGCTGTGACTCACCCACAGTCAGGAGACTGAGCCCAGACCACACCCACCTCTGCTCCATGTTCCCCTTCAGTCTAAAGGCACTGAGCACAATGTTCTGCTGATGTTTGCTTTGGGAGACTAGAAACTAATTTGAGCTTCTTGCCTTAAGTTCCAAGTCTTGGTTTAGTTCTTCCAACAGGAGATTCGGGAGTGAAAATATCTATGTAAACGTGGAGCTTGTTCCTGGATAATGAAGAAGAGTACACACCTGATAACAGCTACAGAAAGCTGCCAGTATTGAATGAAGCAATGTCTGAATTTGCTTTATAAACCATAAATGTTATATGTAAAATTAAGGCAGATGATAGATAGAAGGTACCAGACTATAAGAAGGTACCAGATGCCAGATATTATGGTATACAGAGTTTATTAAATGAGGATGGGGGAGAAGAAAAAGGGGGAGGGGCATGCGCGCGCGTGCGAGAGAGAGAGAGAGAGAGAGAGAGAGAGAGAGAGAGAGAGAGAGAGAGAGAGAGAGAGAGAGAAAGAGAGAGAGAGAGAGGGGTTGAGAGTAGAAAGAGAGAGGTGGTGACCACATGGAGGGTCTGTCTTTTATATTGCCCTGGACAGGGCCATGCCCCCATGGCAGGTAAGCAGTGACATCACAGGTAGGTGGACTGAAGCAGAGAGGAAGGACAGCACCTTACCAAGAAGAGACTTGATACCCTATGAGCATATACAGGGGGAGATAATCCCCCCTCAGGAACAGTCATAGGGGAGGGGAATAAAGGAAAATGGAAGGGAGGGAAGAATGGGAGGATACAAGGGATGGGATAACCATTGAGATGTAACAAGAATAAATTAATTAAAAAAAAAAAGAATACTAACAATAAAGACTGACTATAGTAAATAATTTTAAGAAGGAAAGCCCAGGGAGGTGAGGATAAAAATAGTTGCTCTATCTTCACACACACACACACACACATACACACACACACAAAGGACAAAATACAAGCCTGTATTTATATTATTCTTCACTACACTTGAATGAATGCCAGAAAGTCTGCATTGGTTCAATGCCAAAGAAAAGATGACTTGAAGGAAGGTAGCTCTGTGATTGTGCTGTATAACAAAGCCCCCAAAATACAAATTTAAAACAGAAGGCTTCAATTATTTAAAATTTGTGGTAGGCCAATAATTATGGCACACTCAAGTGGGAGGATTATAGGTCAGGCTTTCTTAATGAGGCTACAGTTACATTTTTTTAGCTGGATGTGGAGTCATCTTAAGGTTTGTCTGGGGATGTGGGGTACAGAAGAAGGCTCACTACATAGCTGTTAAATACAGTCTCCAGTGTCTTGACATTTAAGCCTCTCCATTGTACTGCCTGAACAACATGCTAGTTGCCCTCTGCAGAATGTGTAGTCTAAGATACACAGACAGGCACATTGTGTGGTATTTTTAATGAGTTACTGTGACAAGTCAAATCCTGTCACTACACCACAGTCTAGAACATGCCTACCACTCAAGGGCTGGGGGTAGAAATCAGAGGGCTGGATGTAATCCTCTGCTTTGAGAGGAAGATGGGAAAAGATAATTCATTGATATGTGAAAACCATTGCTGAGTTAGATATCCTCAAGTTACTATTTAATAATCAAAATCACTATGCTCCAAACATTCGTGGACCAGAAAATAAAAATTTAAAAAAAAAAAAAAGATTCTACTAAGACATATGACTTCCTGGTGACAGACTTGAGAGAAGAGTCCTAGATATATAGATCCCACTTTCTGCTTGTTCTAAATTATCTGTATTAGTTTACTTTTCTATTGTAGTAAAACGCCATGACCGAGGCAACTGATAGAAAGAAGCGTTTGTTTTGCTTACAGAGTCAGATAGGGATAAAAGTCCACCATGGTGGGGAATCGCAGCAATAGGCAGCAGGCATGGCAGCTGGAGCAGCAAGCTGGGCACTCACATCTTGAACCACAAGCATGAAGCAGCGATAAAGAAGTAAAAATGGTGTGAGTCCTTAAACCCTCAAAGACTGCCCCAGTGACACGCTTCCTTCAAGGCCACATCTCCTAAACCTACTCAAACACCACCATAGACCAGAGATGAAGTGTTAAAATCAACCACACTAACAGTATGATTTTGCTTTGTTTAGGATTTTATATATTCCTTGCGCATTTGAATTCGAGCAAAGGTTTGCCAAATGGTTTTAAGAGCTATTTAAGGTAACTCTCCAATGCTAGCTCAGCTTCCTCTCTACAAACAAAAACAGGCTTCTAAACAGACTGACCACATGTAGATCACATAGGCAACTCCACTTGCTTCTTCTGTTCAATAATTTTTGTCTTCATCTCCCCAGCAAGTGATGCCAATGGTCTCTATTTTCACTATCTTTCACTACAGAACCAACAGTACTCCACAGAAGATTTCCATTTTCTTGTCTTCTTCTTCTCCTAAACCTTGTGCTAGGTCTTTCTTGTTTTTTCGTGTGTGTGGTGTGGTGTGGTGTGGTGGTGGTGGTGGTGGTGGTGGTGGTGTGGTGTGTGTGTGTGTGTGTGTGTGTGTGTGTGTGTGTGTGTGTGTGTGTGTGTGTTTCTGTGTGTGCATTCTTTGTATGTAACAGTGTCTATCCATGATCTGTACAATGATGATATAAAAAGGAATGCACCGTTTTATAGAATTATTGAATGCCTGTGTCACTTCAAACACCTAGAAGTTATTTTGAAAGTTAAAAAGAAGTAAATTTAATTTGTCTTTTCTAGAACCATTTATTTCATAATCACAAATTCTACAATTGCTTTTCCAGATAATAAAATCAAGGCAAGTTCTCATCTGGAACTCAAACACTGTACATTCAATTGGCATCTCTGTAGCAACCCTTTCCTTGTTAAAAGTGGTGCAGACACTGAGCTGCTGCTGGGTCAGCTCAGGGTGATGCAGAACCCTGAGAAAATTGGTCACCTTTCTTCACCACCACTAGGTGGCCCCTGCCAGTTGTTTCATGATGGTCTCAAACTCTTATTTTGAAATGATTTTATTGGTTTTTCCTAAATTTTTTAAAAAAGAATATCATACAGTATATTTTATCATACTCTTTCCTGTCCCACAACTCCTGCCAGATCTATTACCTATCAAACAACCTTCATTTTTTCTCTCTTAAATAAAGAATCAGATATGTTGTATGTGTTAAAATTATTTTCAATAATATATATATATATATATATATATATATATATATATATACATACTTTAAAAAACAAGAAATCTACAAAGAAATAAAGGAAGGAAGGAGAAAGGAAGGAAAGAAAAATGCCACTAAAAACAGAAGTCTGATTTGTGTTCTCTTACTGAGCATGCGGTACCCTAGACTGTGGTTGATATACTCCTTGTCATTCCATTGATAAAAGCAAACAGATCAAGTACAAATGGAATACACATCAATTCTCCAGGAGAAAAGGTCTTCTGCCTAGTTACCTAAGGTTACACTGATGAGTGTTATTTGTTGGACACCGAAGAAGAGAAGGACCAAACAATAAGAATATTCACTAAAATTTCATATAAAAATCTATGAAAATTAATAGCTTAGAGAGTTCTACATTATATAGGAAACAGCTTTTAAAGTCATTCTATAGAAATCATCTATTTTTAACCTATGTTTTTCAATAACTATATGGATTCTACAAGGAAGGGTGGCCTCTATTTGGAATCAGCCAGGACACATTGTAGGCTGATTAAAATACAGTTGAGTTGGCTCTCACTGTGCCAAGGTATTTCACCTGAATAAGTAAAGGTGTCAGCAGCCACACATTAGTACTGGAACATAATTTTCTGTCCTGTAAGGCCCACAGGGCATAGAGAACCAATAACGAATCTTCTTAAAATTAAGTAACTGAGTAATATAACTTTTTATTTTTTAATAGTTTATTTAGGTAAACTCGAGCTTTATATTTAAAGTATTCACTCCAAAAAAATTAAGAAAATTTAATGGTATAAAGATTAATATTTTCACAGAAATGATGAAGATGTTTGTCAAAAAGCTTCAATAAATTTCAGAAGGCAGTATTCATTGTTTCCTGGGAAAAAAGAAAATGATTGAAAACCTTAAATGGATAAACTGTGCCCTGCCCCTCATCTGGCTCAGCAGCCATAATCAGGTAATCCAGTGCACCCGGAGATGCATTTCAATGGCAGTGACTTTTTCTTTAAAAGATAAAAGTATTCATAAGAATTTTAACAACATTAAACAATAAACTTCTAATTAACATTTTAAGAATTTCATATATTAACACATTTTATTTTGACCATATTCCTCCTTCATTTCTACCAAATATTCTCTTCTCATGCATGCCCCAATTTCATACTCAAGTGCCCTGTCTTGGTGTCTTTTTAAAAAAAATGTCCTACCACACTTGAGAGGCAGAGGCAGGCAAATCAATGTGAATTCGAGGCCAGCGTGGTCTTCAGAGTCAGTTCAGGATGGCCAAGGCTACACAGAGAAACCCTGTCTCTAAAATCTAAACCAAACCAAACCAAGCCAAGCACACAAAAACACCTACCGAGGCCAATATTTCATACTTGTGTTCTCATGAGTGTGGGACCATCCACTGAGGTTTGCTCAACATACCCAACATCAGCACCTTGAAGAACACAGACTCTTCCTCCTCTAGCAGCCATCAAATGTCAACAGCTTTTCAGATAGGGTGGGGGCCAGTGAGGCTCTATCCTTTCCGTGCTACAATATTGACTGGCTTGATGTCAATGTTCCAAAAGTGAGCAGTACTGTCATACTCAGGAGACACTGCTTTATTCTAATTCTCCTTCACCCCTGGATCTTAAAATATTTCCACACCCTATTCCAGAATAGTCTCCACTCCTCTCTAACCAAAGGATAGGTTAACAAAACAGAAGCTAAACCAAGAAATAATGAAACTAACACATGTCAAGAATCAAATGGTTCTAACAGATATCTACAGAACTTTTCTACCAAACACAAAAGATTATACCTTCTTCTTAGTACTTCACAAAATCTTCTCCAAAATTGACCACATAGAAGGTCACAAAGCAAGCCACAACAGATGCAAGAAGATTGAAATAATACTTTTTATCCTAGCAGACCACCATGTACTAAAGCTGGACCTCAACAACGAGAGAAATAACAGCCTACACACACATGGAAACTGAACAACTGTCTACTCAATGATAACTGTGTCATAGAATAAATAAATAAATTAAGAACTTCCTAAAATTAAATGAAAATAAAGGTACAACATACCCAAATTTATAGGACACAATGAAACTAGTGGTAAGAGAAAAGTTCATAGCACTAAGTTCATAAAGAGACACACTCAAGAGGAGTAGATGATTGGAAATAATCAAACTCAGACCTGAAATCACTAAATTAAAAACAAAGAGAACAATTCAAAGAATCAACTAAACCAAGGGCTGGTTCTTTGAGGAAGTCAATAAGACAGACAAACCCTTAGCCATGTTAACTAAAATATAGAGAAACACTATCCAAATCACCAGAATTAGAAATGAAAAGGGAAACATAACAACAGAAACCAAGGAAATCCAAAGAATCATTAGATCTTACTTCAAAAGCCTATATGCCACAAAATTTGAAAATCTAAAAAAAAAAAAAAAAAAAAATTCTTGATATAGTCCACTACAAAAGTTGAATCAAGATTAAGTAAACAAATTAAATAGTCCTGTACCCCCAAGGATAGAAACACTCATCAAAAGTCTCCTGACCAAAAACACAAACAAACAAATAACAAAACAAAACAAAACAAAAAACAGGCTAGAGGGTTATAGGACAGAATTCTATTAGACCTTCAAAGAAGAGCTAATATCAATAATCTTCAAACTATTCCACAAAATAGAAATAGAAAGAACACTACCAAACTCATTCTAAAGGCCACAGTCACCTTGATACCTAAACCACACAAAGATCCAAAAAGAAAGAGAATTTCAGACCAATTTCTCTTATGGACATTGATGCAAAAATACCCAATAAAGTACTTGCAAGCCAAATTCAAGAATATATCAAAGGTATTCACCATGACCAAGTATACTCCATCCCAGGCATACAGGGATGGCTCAATGTATAAGAATACATGAAGGTAACCCACCATATAAACAAACTGTAAGAAAAGGACCACATGATCTTCTCCTTAGATACTGAAAAAGCATTTAACAAAATCCAACACCCATTCATGTTCAAAGTTTTGAAGAGATCAGGGATAAAAGACACATGCCTACACATAATAAAGGCTATATACAGCAAGCTGATAGCCAATATCAAATTAAATGGAGACAAACTCAAAGAAATGCCACTAAAATGAGGGACTAGACAAGGTACTTGAAATTCTAGCTAGAGCAATAATGCAATAGGAGATCAAGGGGACCCACATAGGAAATGAGAAATCAACATATCGCCATTTGCAGATTATATGATAGAGTACGCAAATGACCCCCACAATTCCACCAGCTAACACCTGTAGCTGACAAACACCTTCAGCAAAGTGGTTGAAGATTAATTTTAAAGCAGTAGCCCTTATGTATATAAATGCCAAACAGACTAAGAAAGAAATTAGGGAAATTGCATCCTTCACAATAGCCACAAATAATATAAAGTATCTTGGTAACTCTAATGAAGCAAGTCAAAGACTTACATGAAAAAGTCTTCAAATTCTCTGATGACAGAAATTGAAGAAGATATCAGAATATGGAAATATCTCCCATGCTCATGGATTGGGAGAAGCAACATAGTAAAAATTGTCATCTTACAAAAAGCAATCTACAGATTCAATGCAATCATTATTAAAATATCTACCCAATTCTTTATAGACATTGAAAGATCAACTCTCTACTTCATATGGAAAAGCAACAAAACCCAGAATAACTAAAACAATCCCATACAATAAAAAATCTTCTAGAGGAGTTTCCATCCTTGATCTGAAGCTATACTATAAAGCAGCAGTAATAAAAAGGCATGGTACTGACATAGAAATAGGCTGGTTGATAATTGGAATAGAATTGACTAAAGACCCAGAAATATACCCACACACCTATGGACATTTGATTTTTAGAAAGAAGTCAAATCTATACAATGGAAAAAAAGATAGCATCTTCAACAAATGGTGCTGCTCTAACTGGAGGTCCACATGTGTATAAATGCAAATAGATCCATATTTATCACCTTGAACAAAAATAAATGCAAATGGATTAAAGACCTCAACAAAAAACCAGGCACATTAAATGTGTTAGAAGAAAAAGTGGGGAAGAGCCTTAAACTCTTTGGACAGGATACAACTTCCTTAACAGAACACCAATATCTCAGGCTCTAAGACCAAAAATTAATAAATGGGGCCTCATTAAGCTTAAAGGCTTCTGTAAGGCAAAGGACACAACAACATAACAAAATGGCAGCCTACAGACTAAAAAATGATCTTCACCAACTACACATTCAACAAAGGGCTAATATCAAAAATATATAAAGAACTCAAGAAATTAAATACCAACAAACCAAATAATCCAATTACAAAATGTTATACAGAGCTAACAGAGAATTCTCAACAGAGAAATATCAAATGGCTGAGATACACCTAGAGAAATGCTTAACATCCTTAGTTAACAGGGAAATGCAAATCAAACCAACTCTGAGCTTACACCTAGCAGAATGGCTAAGATCAAAAGTTTAAGTGATAGCAAATGTTGGTGAGGATGTGGAGAAAGGGGAACACTCCTCCATTCCTGATGGGAGTGCAAATTTGTACAACAACTTTGAAAACTGATTTGGCACTTTCTCAGAAAATTGAGAATAGTGCTACCCCAAGACCTAGCTATACTATTTCTTGGCATATATGCTCTACCATACAACAAGGACATTTGCTCAACTATGTTCATAGCTGTTTTACTTGTAATAACTAGAATCTGGAAACACCCTAGATGCCTCTCAACCAAAGAATGGGTAAAGAAACTGTGGTACATTTACACAATGGAATAATACTCAGCTATTTTTTTTTTACCCTTTGAATGCCTTTATTTTGTACCTGACAAGGTCATAAGAATTTTATCTATGATTTTTAAAAGTTTATTAGTTTATTCAGATTACAACTCAATTGCCATCCCATTACTTACATCCTCCTATTCCTCCCTCACTCCTGCTTTCACCCTATTCCCCTCCCCTAGGTCTATGACCGAGGGGGACCTCCTCCCCCACTATATGGTCATAGGCTATCAAGCCTCATCTTGGTAGCCTGATTATTCTTTCTTTGAGTGCCATCAGGCCTCCCCACCAAGGGGAGGTGGTCAAATATGGAGCACCAGAGTTCATGTCAAAGTCAGTCCCCGCTCTCCACATAACCGTGGAGAATGTCCTGTCCATTGGGTAGATCAGAGTAGGGGTTCAATGTCTGGGAATAGGGCTTCCTCAAGACCCAGCTATTCCACTCCTTGGAATATACCCAGAAGTACTCAGCTATTAAAAACAAGGAAATCTTCAAATTTGCAGCAAATTGATGGAACTAGAAACAATCATCCTGCGTGAAGTAACCCAGACCCAGAAAGACAGGTATGGTATATACTCATTTATAAGTGGATATAAGCTCAACATAGATGTCCTCTGAGAGTCTCCACCCAGTGGGAGATCAGAACAGAAGCTGGGACTTGCTTCTGGACCCCAGGTGAGACTGGTATGGAAGAATGGAGGAATGAGAGGACACAGAGGGTTCAGGAGCCCCACAAGAAGACCATCAAGGCTGGTGGATCTGGACACAGGGGGGCCTACACAAACTGTTTTACCAACCAAAGACAATGAATGCAGTAAATTTAGTCCCCCTGTTCAAATATATTCAATGAACAGACAGCTCATTCTCCACAGTTCTCAGGGGAGCGGGGACTGCCTCTGATATGAACTCTGATACCCCCAATTTGATCACCACACCTTGTTGGGGGAGACCATGGGGGTACACAGAGAAATGGGAATCAGGCTATTTGGATGAAACCTGATTCCCTGCTGTGGTCATATGGTGACAGAGGAGGTCCCCTTTTGTCAGGGGTCTAGTGGAGGGAAATAGTGCAGAAGACGACGGAGGGAGGGTGGGAACAGGAAGATACAAGCTAGGTTATAACAATTGGGATATAACCTGAATAAACTATATAATAAAAAAGAAAAATAAATAAAAAAAAAAGACAAAAACCCGCCCAAAACCAAAATGATGACATTTGCAAGAAATTGGGTGGAATTTAAAAAAATAATCATGCTGGGTGAGGCACTCCAGACCCAGCAAGACAAATATAATATATATTCACATGTATGTGGATTTTAGCAAGCAATAATCCATAGAATTACAGAGGCTAGGCATAGAGTAAAGGACAAGAGGGACCAGATATGTCTTATTAAGAAAGGAAAATAGAATACATGGCGATGGGTGGGTGGGGCATGGGGCTGAAATGAGAGGATCAACTGCCGATAGGGAGGTTTACTCCGCAAAATGAAAACAGAGGGCAGCTCAATTCTTTTTTCATGGCCACAGTTACTCTGATACTTAAATATCATAAAGACCCAACAAAGAAAGAAAGTTTCAAATTTCTTCTTTGGATATAAACGCAAAAAAAGTCAATAAAATACTTGATGACCAAATCCAAGAACAAGTCAAAAAGATGATCCATTATGATCAAGTAGGCAATGTAAGGATAGATCAACATAAGTAAATCAATAAACATAATAATCTACCATATAAACAACCAAAGCCAAAAACCACATAATAACCTCACTGCATGGAGAAAAGGTCTATGACAAAATCCAAAAGTTTCAAATAAAATACCAAGAAGAGACTTGATGACTTATGAGCATATACAGGGGGAAGATGTCCCCCTCATTCACAATCATAGGGGAGGGGAATAAGGGGAAAATGGGGGGATATAAGGGAAGAGATAACAATTGAGATGTAATATGAATAAATTAATAAAATATAAAAAGTTTTTAAAACTTTTTGAGAGATGTAGGGATAAAAGTAACATACTTCAACATAATAAAGGCAGTCCTGTAGCCAACCTCAACTTAAATTAAGAGAATATCAAAGCAATTCCAATAAAATCAGGTACAAACAAGGCTGTCTCTCCATACCTACTTAGCATTGTACTTGCATCTAGAGCAAGGAAACAACTGATGGGGATAAGGAGGATACAAATAGGAAGGAACAAAGATAAAGTATCTTGGTATCCAGATGATATGAGAGAACACATAAGTCGTTCTCAAACTTCCAACAAGAAACTCATACAGCTGATAAAAAGGAAAGTAAGAGGATACAAAATTAACACAGAAAAATCAGTATTTTTTCCTACAAATGAAAAACAGACTAGGAAAGAGATTAGGAAACGTCTTTCACAACAGCCTCAAAAGTATAAAGTATCTTGGAGTGTGTCTAACATTCCAAGTGAAAGGTTTTTTTGTGATAAAAACCTCACAACATTGAAAAATTAAAGATATCAGAAGATAGAAAGATCTCCAATGCTCATGTATCATTAGGATTCATATACTAAAGATGCTCATCCTACCAGAAGCAATCTACTGATTTAATACAATTCCCATTAAAATTATAATACATTTTTTCAAAGAAATTGAAAGGACATTTTCACCTTTATATATATATATATATATATACATACACAAGACAAGCAAAACAATCCTGAATAACGAAAAAACTGTTGGCGGTATCACCATCCCAGAACTGACGTTTTACCACAGAACAGTTGTAATAAAAACAGCATGATATTGGCACACACAAAAAAGGCAAGTTGATCAATGGTATTGAGTTGAAGACCAAGAAATAAATCCACACACATAAGGACACTTGATTTTTTGATAAAGAAGTCAGAAATACACACTGAGGAAAAAGACATTGTCTCCAACAAATGGTGCAGATCAAAGTGAATGGTTGCATGTAGAATGGAAATAAACCCATACTTATCAATCTGCACAAAACAGACTCCAAACAGATTAAATACCTCAAAATAAGTCCAAACACATGGAATGTAATGAGAGAGAAAGTAGAGGAATAGACTTGAACTTACTGGCACAGGAAAGGACTTTCAGAACAAAACACAGGCACTATGATGGACAATTAGCAAAGATGACTTCGCGGAACATGAATAAAACAGCAGTTGAGCATGGTTGACAGTAAGTTTCTCTATAGTAGGGTTAAGCATCATTTGGGTATATTCCAAAAAGAAGTATCGCTGGATCTTGAAGGAGATTGATTCCCAGATTCATGATGAACCACTACACTGATTTCCATTGTGGCTGCAGAAGTCTGCACTCCAAACAGCAAAAGATAAAAGTTCCCCTTACACTATATCCTCAGCAGCATGACCTGTCATTTGTTTGACTGACCTTGGCAATTCTGACTGGTGTATGATGAAACCTCAAAGTAATTTTATTTCTGTTTCTGTGATGTTCAAGGATGCTGAGTAGTTCTTCAAGTGCTCCTCGGCCATTTGAGTTTTCTCTCTTGAAAATTCTGTTTAGATCCGTGCCAAATTTTTAAACTGAGCTGTTTTCTTGATGCTCATGTTTTGAGTCTTCATATGTTTTGGATAATAGCCCTTTAGTTGATATGTAGTTGATGAAAATATTGTCCCATTATCCAGCCTGATGCTTTGTCTGAATCATGATGTCCTTGGACATACAGAAACTTTTCAGTTTCTCTGGTTTTGTCTGTTATTGAATTTTTTAAGAAAATAATGTTTTCTCATATTATATATTCTTATCACAGTTTCTCCTCTGTCATCTATTAAGTGTACATGCAGCTGGCAGCAGGCTCATACGAAGCCTGGAGGAATGTTTACATGCATCAGGCTTAAAGCAGTTTGGAACATTAAGTGTATAGTAGACGCCTATGTTCTATCATTCTCATGTTTACTGACATTTATCACAAGAATAATGTTTTATGTTACTTACATATGTGATAGAAATCAAACATACCCAGTAAAAGAAACCTCAAGGCAAAAAAAAACCCAAAAACCAAAAACCAAAAAACAAAAAACAAAACAAAACAAAACAAAAAACAAACAAAACTTAAACACCAACAACAAAATACTGCATGGAAAATTACTTGGAAACATTTACCTTGAAAAAACCCATGTTTATAATGGACATAGTGGCACATATCTACAGTTGTAGCATTTAAGAGACAGAAACAAAAGGATCACAGTTTGAGAATGGCCTGGTCTGTGAAATGAGCACTAGCCTAAAATGTGCCTCATAATGAGACCCGGTCTCAATAAAACAAAAACAAACACAAAAACAAACCAAAGCTACATTTGGCATTTAGTCCCACCTTTTTTCAGTGCATCTGTTTATTTGTATACAAAATTATCCCCTTTCATATTGCTTATTTGTATGCTGTCTCTTTTAATATGCCTGCCTATTTGTATGCTTAGTAATATCACAGATTTTGAATGACACCAAATCTCATGTTTTGTTGTAATTATTCTAATTCATCTGGTAGAGATCCAGTGAATTCTTTTATATGAGATGCACAATGCCTCTGTCTGGAATGTGTTACACTCTAATAAACCTTTGACTGACTGCCTTTCTCTTTGTTTAAGTCTTTTGCAGTAATACTGACATACTGCTTTGCTTGATGATGCTTTTATTTCTATGGGATAATTGCCCTGGAGTGGGAATGTTGGTGCTTAAAAATACAAGCCTTTTCAATTTTTAATAGATGCTTCCTTGTGGCTTTTGAAAATGCCTACAACAGTTCACATTTTTACCCTTTCTACCAGCAGTAGATATTTTTGTTACACTTCTACCAGTCTAGTGGACAAGCTATCATTATTTTTATGTGCATTTTCATAGTTGCTATAATTTCCAATTCATATTTGATCTTTGTATCATATGCTTATACATTAGCAATCTAATACAAACAATTTAATGTAGTTTTGCTTCACCAGGAGTTAATGTGGTGTGTGAATGCCAGTAAAACTATTACATATACTCTGTATAACAGCAGGCATTCCACAACCTCTACAATATTCAATCTTGAGGCAATTATGGAGCCAATTCCAAGGCTAGCTGTCAAGACAGCTCTAAAGGAATTCATTCACTGGTACAAAAGCAAAGCTCAAATAACACCTGCTCTATGGGATAATTCTAATTTAAAAACCAGTAAGTGGTTAGGTCAGAGAATTTCAAGATGGAAAGTAATCATTCCAGATATGGTAGATAAATGTCATTGGTTCCAGTACACTATCATAAAATATCCAAATCCTGACAGGAAAGTGGGGAAAAAGAGCAACCCACAGAATATTCCAGAGATAGGAGTGACAGGAAAAGTGACAATTCAGACATTAGGTGAAGAATGTAGAGAATCTTCTGTAAGGTGCAGGCGTTTGTGCCCACACCTTCTTTAGGAGGATCCTCTCCTTAGGCATGTCTAATTCTGCTTTGAAATTATCACTTTGAGTAGGGCTTTCAACAGCATGAATTCTGAAATTACTGACTTCTTAAGACCAATGCAGATGGCAGCTTCCTAAGTAACTAAGGTATTTTAGGATAAAATTTTAGCTGGATTATTATTAATTATTGTTATTATTATTATTATTATTATTATTATTATTATTATTATATTAACCACTTATTGGTTAACATGCTCTTATTTAAATTCTAATAGATTAATGCATCCATTAATTTCCAGTGAATTTGAAAGTGAATTTTTCAAAGTCTATGGTCCACCTAGTGAACCCCAGGGTACAGAATTCAAAAGAACAATTGTAAACATCATCAAAGAATCCAAGGAGTTTATAGCACACATGTGCATGTGCACGCGCGCGCGCGCGTGCACACACACACACACACACACACACACACACACACACACACACACTCACCTGTTCAATTATCTTAAAGAGAATGAGCTTAAAGCAAATAAATGTCTGAGTGATGCCCAAGAAAACATAATGCTAAAGAAATGACAAAGAAAATTTAGGATTTAAAAATTGAATTCTATGAAGTGATCAAAATACTGGTGTAAACTCAAACTGAAATGAAGCTGTGCTTGTAGAACTCAATATGATTATAAAACTCAGAAAATAGATAAGTCAAGTAAGAGAGAGAGAGAGAGAGAGAGAGAGAGAGAGATGGAGGGGAGGCATGTAGGGACTGCGGAAATCCATAAAAAGACTACATCTTTGAACCATAAATAGAAGAGTCTCAGGTTAGTAACAGTACCAGATCTTCAGCAAAATTATAGAAGACAACTTCCTCAAACTAAGGAAAAATGAATCTATATAGATACAAGAAAAAAAAAAACCCCACAACACCAAATAGATAATATTAGGAAATAAATGCTTAACACTGCATCATACCTAAAATACTAAATATACAGAATACAGAAGGAAAATTAAAACTCCAAGAAAAGAAATCACGAGTTACAAAACCCATCAAAATAAAAGCTAATTTCTCAATTAAACATTTAAAGCCACAGAAGCTGGAGCAATGTACTAAAAGACAAAAGGTGATAATCTAGACTACTGTATCCATCAAAAATAACTGATATAGTTGAAAGAAAATAAAAACTTTCCACGATGGAAACAAGATATAAAGACTCATGTCCACCAAATCATTCTTGTACAGAATATTGGAAGCAATATCTCAGAAGGAAGAGAGGAATTATTATATCCAAAAGACTGTAAAATAAAAACAAAAGCAGCTGTAAATTCTGAAATACAAAGCCTGCATGAGAACAAAACAACAAAAGAAAAAAAAGGCAACAAAATGACTTCAATAAACACACTTCCTTCAATAATAACTCTATATATGAATAGCCTAACATCTCCAATAAAAAGACACAGGCTAATTAGGTGTATTAAGAAACAAAAGCCATCTACCTATTATCCACCTTAATGTGAAAGGATAAAAAAAAGCCTTTCCAGGAAGTTCAACCAGCAAGTGAGCTGAAATCAGTGTACCTAAATATGTTACAATACAAAATTCATATGAAAAGGATTCAAAAGACATAAAGAAGACCATTTCATTCTAATCAAGGAAACATTTAATTATGAAGATATTACATATCCACTAAACACGGGTGTACCAAATTTCATGAAAAGTGTGTCATAATGAAATTAAAAGACACAGATTCACACCAACCCAAAAACAGTAAGTGATTTTAGTACTCTATTTTCTCTGATGGCAAGTTACTTAAACAAAAATTCAACAGAAACATCAAAAATAAATGATATTTTACATCAAATGGACCAAACAGATATCTACAGAATATTCCTCCCAAACACCAAACACCAAAGAATATACATTCTACTCAGTAACCTATAGAATCTTCTCAAATATAGACCACATCCAGGGAAACAAATCTTAACTAAATCAAGTATATTTCCATTCGTCCTCACTGACCATATTGAAATAAAACTTAAAATATACCACAAACATATCTATAGTTAATATTAAGGTCTATGCAGATTAAACAACATATCTATAGTTAATATTAAGGTCTATGCAGATTAAACAACTTATTATTGAATACTGAATGAGCCAAGGGGTAAATAAAGAAGGAAATAAAAATAAAAGAAAAAAGTCATAATTAAAACACAACACACCAAAATCTCTAGGACACATAAAAGCAGCCCTTCAGGAACACACTAAAAATTCTGAAAGAGCAAAAATAAATAACCTAATGTTGCAACACAAAAATTCAGGAAAACAATAACAACGATAACAAAAGAAACCCAAATCAAGTAGATGGAAAGACATAAAAGTCAGAGCAGAAACTAATGAAATAGAAGCAAAGAACACAATACAAAGAATCAAATCTAAGAGCTTGTTTATGGAGTAGATAAACAAGATCAATAGATCTTTGCCTCAGTCAGAGAGAGAGAGAGAGAGAGAGAGAGAGAGAGAGAGAGAGAGAGAGAGAGAGAGAGAGAGAGAGAGAGAAATGGGGGGGGAGCGAATTCACAACTTTAGATTGCAATACTTTTAAACTTTGTACTCCATTAAGTCTGAAAATATAAATAAATGAGCAAGTTTATAGACTTATCCAAACCATCAGAGTTAAATAAAAAAGATATCAACAGCTTAAATGACCCTATCAAAAAGTAAGAAGATAAAAAAAAAAAGTAAGAAGATTAAAACAGTAATAAAAGCCTTCCAGCTACAAAAAACACAGGCCCAAATGTATTCCTAACTGACTTCTACCAGACTTTTAAAAATGTATAAAACCAATACTTTTTAAACTATTCATGAAATCCAGGTGTGGTGATGCATGCCTGTAATCCCAGCACTTAGGGATGTGGAGGCAGAATCAAATGATATTCTCTATAGTTAAAAGAAAAAGTCCAGTTCACCTTCATGTTCTAGAATAGGGCTGGAGGGGACAGGCATCAACACAAGTTTGTATATGACAAAGACACAGACAACACCGTACTAAACGTAGAGTGTCTTTACGCAATTCCATTGAAATCAGGAACTAAATAAAGCTGCCTATCATTCTCATTCCTTTTCAATATAGTTCTTGACATACTAGCTGGAGTAATAAGGCAAGAGCAAAGATTGATGAGATACAAACAGAGAAAGAAGAAATGGAAGTTTTCCTGTTTGCAGATGATATGATACTATACATGAGTGTAGGCTCAATTTTCTTAACCAATATATTTTATTGTAACTTATTAAATGAGAGTATGTCATCTATAACCCGACTAACCAAAACAATGGGAAATGAGGATTAAGGAACACAAGAACAAAACCGTAAGGATATCAGTTCCAAGGAGCGATTCTCCTGGCATAATCAGCAGGATTTCTTCTGCTGGAACATGGAGTAACCAGAACCCAGAACCTCAGCAGGAGCCGGGAGCCCTGAAGACTTCCCTCGAGCAGGTCTCTCTAGGAGCGTCTCGAGGTGGAACGATGAACAGCCAAAACTATCTAAAGTCTCCAAAAAGCCCCGCCTCCAGTCCTGGGCTCCTTTATATATCTCCTCCCAGAGTCTGTTCATGGGATCTTTTCAGCTGGCAACAATCAAGCTCTGGCACAAGGTGATTGGTCTTCTAGTGTATTAACCTCACCATTTGTCTTACAAGACTATTCCAATCCCACACTTGGGATTCTAAAAAACAGGTTTATCTCTCCTTCATATGAGCTTCTCAAAAAATATACAAGAATACTGCAACAATTTCAGTAGTGTGTCAGAATAGAGAATCAGCTTCTAAAAATCGATTGCTTTTCTATACACCAACAACAAACATACAAAAAGAGGAATCATGGACACACATTCACAATAGCCTCAATGGAAATTAAATAAATATCTACAAGTAAACCTAATTGAAGAAGTGAAGGATTTACAATGAAAACTTTAAATTCCTGAAGAGATAAAGACACTAGAAATGAAAGGACAGCCCATGCTCATTGATTGGCAGAATCAACATTGTAAATATGGCTATTTTTATTAAAAGTCAAACCACAAGCATGGGAGGCTTTTCCATTTGGTAGTGTCAAAACTTCCACAACATTCCTCATGAGACAATTTATTTTAGAATGTATACAGAACACAAGAAACCCCAGAGAGACAAAGCAATCCTGAGAAATAGAACAATGTTGGAAGGATTAATAGTCCAGCTTTCAAAATATATTAAAGATCTATTATAATAAAAAGCAGTGTGATAGTGTACAGGTAAAGTAACAACAAGTAAAGTAAAAAGGAAGCCCACAGAATGAGAGAGAATCATTGTTAGCTTTACATCTGACCAAGGACTAAAGTCCACTGTATATAAAGAAGTAACCAACCAACTAATTAACTAACTAACTAACTAACTAAATAATAAATAAATAAATGGGCCAAGAAAGCAAACAAGCTAATTAAGGAGTGAACTAGCAATCTAAGCAAAAGTTCTCAAAAGAAGTAACAAAAATGGGTAAGAAATATCTCAAAAATATTCATCAACCTTAGCAAAATTTTACTACTTTGAAGTTTCGTCTCACTCTAGTCAAAACAGCTAAAGTCAAAAAAAGCAACTAACAACAAATACCAAGAAAGATGTAAGGAAAACAATGAAAATAGAAAAAGAAATCCACATATTATATTTTTATATGATTCTATGCATGTGAATCTAAAGTCTTAACCTAAAAACTCTTATAGCTTATAAAACAAAACAAAACAACAACAAAACTCCTTCATTAAGGTGTCAGGATACAAAATCAACATGAAAGTCAATACTGCTCCCATATCCAATGGCATAGTAAAAAGGGAATCACGGGAACATTCTCACTCACAACAGCCAGAAAATAAACTGGAAATAAGTATGACGCTCGGGGATTGAAAAATATCTCATGCTTATCCATCAGAAGACTTAATATCATGAATATAGTCATGCTACCAAGAGCAATCTACAAACTCATTGAAATTCCAATAAAAACTCAAATTCATTCTTATTTTGAGGTGTGTGTGGGGAGCAGTGAGACAGGCTCTCTGTGTGCAGACCTGGCTGTCAGAACTCACCCTGTAGCCTGTGCTGGCCTTGAACTCACAGAGATCTGCCTGCCTCTGCCTCCCTGTCTAGTATTAAAGATGTGTGCTGCCATGCTCAGCTCCACTAACTCTTTAATAATTAAATATAAATTATGTTTTCTTAGATTTCAATATCGAAAATATTCATCTCATCTACCCTCTCTATTATTTTATATTTACACATAAGCTAAAGCAATAGAAAGGCAGTCCTGAAATTTATATGAAAGCAAGAAAGACCGAAGACATTCAGACCATCGTGCACAAAAATAACAGTGGGAGAAGAATCACCAGGACTTATCTCAGATGATAGTACAGAATCATGGCAAGACAGCATTATAGTGGCACAAACCAAACACATACATCAATGTCACAGAAATGATCTCTGAGAAATATGTTTATGCACACTAGAAAAAAAGACAGCATCTTCAACAGTGCTGAGAAAATTGGATGGCTACACGTAGAGATATGAAAAAACAACTTATTTTCCACACAGAACAAAATCTCCACTTCAAATATATGAAGTACATTGATATAATCCAGATATAATAAAATTTCTAGAGGGAAAATTAGCTGTTGTACTTCAACATGTAGGTGAAGCCAAGGATTTTTTTTGCACAGGACTCCAGTAGCTAAAAATATGACCAGTAACTGACAAATGAAATATCAAGGAACAAATATGTTTCTGTACAACAATTGAAAAAGTCAATACAGTAAAGAAAAAGGCTACAGAATGGGAGAATATTTTTGTGAGGTATGTCATCAGCAGATGATTAATATCTAAAATACAAAAAGAACTTGAAATATTCATATCAAGAAACAAAACCTAATAAGATATGTCATAGAGTGGAACATAATTATCAAAAGAGGAATTACAAATGCCTAATAAACATTTTTAAAAAATTTATTCCTGTTACATCTCAATGGTTATCCCATCCCTTGTATCTTCCCATTCTTCCCTCCCTCCTGTTTTCCCCTTATTCCCTTCCCCTATGACTGTTCCTGAGGGGGATTACCTTCCCCTGTATATGCTCATAGGGTATCAAGTCTCTTCTTGGTAACCTGCTATCCTTCCTCTGGGTGCCACAAGGTCTCCCTCTCCAGGGGACATGGTCAAATATGAGGCACCAGAGTTTGTAGGGGAGGACATCCTATTGGGACTCTACATGAGAGAAGCATGGGAGAATAGCAAAGTAGAAGGATCCAGAGGGTCCTAGAAACCTACAAGAAGAACATTATGATAGGCAGATTTGGGCCCAGGGGTCCCGCTCAAACTAAGGCACCAGCCAAGGACAATACAGGCAGTAAACTTTAAACCCCTACCCAGATCTAGCCAATGGACAGAACATTCTCCACAGTTGAGTGGAGAGTGCGGTATGACTTTCACACAAACTCTAGTAAACATTTTAACATAAAAGAATTTGAAAATTTCATATCAAGAAACAAAACCTAATAAGATAGGTCATAGAGCGGAACATAATTATCAAAAGAGGAATTACAAATGCCTAGTAAACATTTTAACATGCATTCAACATAATTAGCTACATGCATATATAGAAATTACTTTGGAATTCCATTTTACTCCAGTAAGACCAGCAAGTATGAAGAGATCAAATGAGAACAACTACTTTTGAGGATGCGAGGAAAGTGGACCCATCTTCACTTCAGGGGGACTGTAAACTCGTCATCCACCACGAAAATCAGTGTTGACGTTTCTCAAAATACTAGAAATCAAATTAGAATTTTACTCAACTTAGTACTCCTGGGCATAGACCAAAAAGATCCTATATTGTATGACACAGATAATTGTACAAACATACCTATTGGTGTTTTATTCACAATAGATAGGAAATGGAATCAGCCTAGACATCCACAAACTGATGAATGGACAATGAAAATGTAGTATATATACACAATGAAAATTTGTTCAGATGTGAAGAAAACCAAAACCTAAAATTTTCAGGTGAGGAAAAATAACATTGAGAGAGCAGTAACACTAACCTACAAAAAACAACAACAACAACAACAAAACAAACAAACAAACAAAACCAGCATGCCAGACAAGATGAGCCGAATGATGCAATAGTGGCAGGACTATACTTGGTTTTGAATCTAAAACTCCACAGGGAGGTGTCATGCCTGCTACCATAAATTTGACCAAAGAAACACGGGTAAGGTGTTTCTGCTTAGCTGCTAGGTATGAACTTGCTACTATTGCTTAGGTAAATTGTCATGGTGTCAATTTTATATCTAAATATTCATATTTATATCTATAGACAAATACTATCGCAGACTTATTCAGAGGTGCTTTTCTTTGCAATGGACAGCGATGGACTCGGAGATGCATACCTGCTCAAGGTGCTGAACAGAAGCGATGGTTGAATGCTTAGCACTAAACAGGACATGGGGATCTCTAAGACATGGGGATCATTGTGGAAGAGAGGACAGAGATAATGTAAATCTGGAAAATACAGAGAAGGACCATGGAACACTGTCTCTGCCTGGCATGACACAGCTAATTGAGTAATGACCTATTGATAGCTATAGCTGACTCCATGAGACAGAGCCTCTCAGCAGTTTAATTTGTATAATAGTGCCCTATTCTTGCCAGAAGAACTATTTGCTACTGATGGACTTGAGAGGGTGGGAGAAGTCTTTGTCTTTGCTGTGCACCCACAGAGAAAGCTTAGGAAGGTCCTTCAGCTGTAGCTGAAGCTCTCCCATCATTCCTGTTGTTTCACAGGCTTCTTCCGGGCTTTCTCTAAAGGACTGGCTTTCATTACATAAAGGGTCAAAGCAACACCTCATTTCATTACTATCAGAAAAGCATCTGTCTGTGTCTGCTACTTTTATATCTTTGAAAACCCTGCACACAGTTTCCACTTGACCAAAGCCACAGGAGATCAATTATCAAAGGATCACTGCCTTCTGAGTATTCTTAAAGGAAAGCACTTCCCTTTTGAGACGGGTTAGCAGAAACAGTAGGTTCCTGTTCACTCCACAGAGCACTAAACATGACAAATGGAATTCTATGTGGTGCAAGGTTCGGCGTGTATTGTTTCACCTACAGACTGGACAGGCCCATGCACATGAAGCCAGTGGCAGCATTTGACTACACTCTCCTCAGTCACATTGCCAGGCTGCTTCTGTGACCAGTCACTGGTACAGTCCAATGCTTTCTTCCCAGAGGGCTTAAAGCATCTGATTAAAGGTGACTGAGCACATATTGTGATATGCCATACAGCATCTAAGATGAAAAGAATTGCAATTGTTATAGTCAAGGCTAGAAAGTTGCAAGCCTGTAAGGCCAAATTAGAATCCTTTATTACCTAGCCAAGAGCCAACAATTGCCTCCAAAAACTTTTGTCACTAAAGTTCAGGGATATGTCCCATATAAATACTAAAACACAAAACAAACAAAACCATAATGTATCATTGCTGGTGTGTAGGTCAGAAGAGCCTGGTAACATCTGTTTTGTTTATACATTCGGCAAATAATTTGGTTATGCATCTGAGTCATGGTCAGGGTCATGGAAAATCCCAAGTGTGCTGCCGAGCTCAGATGTGACTGTTTAGTGGGCTAAGCATAGAAAAGCACCTGAGCAGACATGAACTGAAGTCTAGGTACGATCAGGAAAGATGGAATTATTTTGGAACTTCAGAAACAAGCAAGCTTTCTGGAGGTGCTTGGGATCAATTTTATTGTTAATGCAGATATTTTGTGTTAATAGAATTTCTGAATCACAGATCATCTCATCACATCTCTTACCTTATTTAATTAATTCCATAGGTCATCAAAAAAGATTCCCATGCGTGTACTTAATAGAGCAGGCTACTCACCTCCCTAAAACACTTCCAGGAGACATACTAGGAAGAAGCCAGCCTTGCTTTCTCAGATTTCTTGCTCGGTGTGATTTCAGGGACCCTTTCTTGTGTGTGTGTGTGTGTGTGTGTGTGTGTGTGTGTGTTTGTGTGTGTGTGTGTGTGTTTGTGTGTGTATGTGTGTCTGTCTGTCTGTCTGTGTGTTTTATAATATATGGGACATATATACTATATAGTATATGTTATATACTATATATAAATAAATATACAGGTGGTAACCTTCAGTACAAGGAAAATTAATTTCTGCCATAAAAGTTAGATACTACAAAATCAAATTCTTGGAAAATATTTGTAAATCTGAAAATATTAATAAAATCTGAGGACAATTGTACTGTGTCTACTGTTCTCAGAATAAAACAAAGCTGGTGACATGGACTAAGGTAGGGGTGATTTTGTTTTCAGGATATTTTAATCAACATTAGGATGGGTAATGAATGAGAAATGGCTCTTTAGTAATTTCTTAGGGAAACTCACAGACATTGTATTATAACAAATAGGATGGGCATGTTTTTAAGTAACAAGTTTAGCTACAGAAGGTAATTTTTGTCCTTATAAAATCGAATTGCAGTAGCCTTATTCAGGACTCAAAAGTCATCAAAACCCAGATTGGAGATCTGGCTTCCTTCTGTTTTGGCTCTAAAATCAAGTGTGATGTTGCCCTTTGAATTCCAGAAAGTTTATCCCTCAAATCCTCATAATCCATTGGATCCATAGGAAAAGCACTGCACCAATATTCCAAAACAGTCACTAAGCTTCACTTAATAATCATTTTGGATCAATACAATTCATTGTACTAAGTAATGCATTTCACTGATATGTTTTCATACATGCATATAACATATTTAGTTCATCTTCACCCCCATTATCTTTTCTAATCCCCTCCTGTCTATCCTGTATTCCCTTTATGGCTCCTCCCTATTGAACCAAAATTCTTTTGCTGTTCATTGAAGAACAGTTGCAGTCTGAGTTCATGAGGTATTGCATTGGTTTTAGCTGGTATGGCAAAAATGCTAGACTGAGGATTTACATTTAGAAGCATAAAGTAAAGTATTTAACTCATAGAACTGGCTATACACACCAAGCGAGCCAGGGAAATGAAGGGCCAAGACTGGAGCACTCTAATACTTTAATGTTAAGAGGTTGAGGCAAAGTAAGCAAAAAGGTAACCAAGAAGAAGCAACTAAAGTAAGGCACAATTCAACCAAACCTGAAAGCTGACTCAGTGAAAGCTGACACACTCAGGTCTTTCTTAAAATAGGGATTTGAACCGAATGTTAATGAAAAGTGTATGAAAGAGTAGTGGGGAGGCCACAGGTGACTTGATAAAAAAATGGTCTTAGTGAAATGAAGGGAATCAAAGCTAGGCTGGATGAGTTTTATCAAAACAAAACACAAACAAGAGTGGGACTAGAAACAGGCAAAGGGGCATAACAACCTTCCCAGAGTTTACTGAGAAATAGACAAGGACCAGAGGATGTCCGCGGTGCAAGAGAGTTCAATCAAAAAGATGTTTTTCCAGAGCTTTCCTGATATAGTGGGACACACATTTAATCCTAGTGCTCAGGATGCGGAGACAAGCAGATCTGAATGAGTTCAAGGCCCCTTGGTTTAACAGTGAATTCTAAGTTGGCCAGTACAATATAGTGAGACTCTGTCTCCAAACCAACAGAAAAATTTTCTAAGATTAGAAAACTATAGTTCAATGATGATAATGATTCAACGAGAAGCAAAACTCACTGATGGAAAAGAGAGGAGGAAACTGCTGACATGACGGACAAGCTGATGAGAGGAGCTGGAGCTGGAAGAAAAGACAGGCTGGAGAGGACACTAGTACTGTAACCTAATGGCTACACTCTGTGAAGGGAGTGCCTGAGATTGTTGGCATCTCTAAGCTGAAGGAGCCTTCTAGATGTGAGCTTTGTTTCCATCCTGTTCCTCTCTGACTTTCTCCGTGCAGTAAATTTTTGAAAAATAAATTTAAACTTGCTTTCTTACTTCACGTCTTTGTCAGTTACTTATTACCCCAAGAACAAAGTCCAAAAGTTCTCCACATGGTTTCTGTGGTCTTTACCTTCTGGTCATTGATTCCATTTTAAATCCCATTTCTTTCTACTCTTCTTCCTATTCTGGTCCAGCCCCATGCAGCCAGCAGCGTCTTGACTATCCTATCTTGCTTTTAGGAAGTGAGTCACTATGAGGTCATTTCTAGCCCCAACGCTGGTTGTTGCCCTTTTGTCCATTCCACACTTATAGCTTCTTTTGTGTTATTAAAAATGGAATCTACCCTCATGTAGATCCTAGGCCATGCTTTTGCTTTGTAGGAGATGATGACTCTGAGAGTAATATTGATGGAAAAGTCACAGGTTTGACTCCTCTCTGCCTTTTGCTTTCACTGTTATTTCTTTCAATTCTTGTAACATGACTTCTGTTCTGAATACTGCCCCTTAGTTTCCAAACACATATCCTATACAGACCTAGATGGTTACGAGCAGGAATGACTTCATAGCAATTCTCAGAGAATGCTAATCTCAGAAATGCATGGGAGGCAGAGCAACAATGTATCCAGGAGAAACAATATAAATATATATGCACACAGTCATACACACACACACACACACACACACACACACACACACACACACACACAGAGTCACACACACATATACCATGTTTATGATTTCTAATTATGGTTTATGGACAACTAACTGTCTTCATGCCATTTTGGTCATTGTTAACATAATCGTTTTTTTTTTTTAACCAAAAAAGTTTTATTAGTTTCCTTTGTGCGTTCCATAATTTCTGCTTAATACCCAACACAGGATTTGACTTGATCAGATCATAATAGAATTTGCTGGTGAGGTGCCACCAATCTCTGCACTGTTTCCTACTTCTTGTAAAACAATGTATGTATGAGCATCCCAGGAAAGAATGGAAACAGATGGCCTCTAACCTTAGTTGAACTATAGATTTTTATCTTGCAGAGAGTTCTTCAACTTGAACAATGGGATGTTGATAATAATGCCACTGAGTCCTGTGTGCCCCAGAGTACTTTGCTTTCACCACAGAATGCAACGGTCCCACTGTTCCAATTCTGTCACCATCTTTATTGTGACTGATACTTTTCAGGGAGGATACCAAGGCACAGAGACCTCAAAGAACCTTGGGAAACCATGAGAAAAAAAAACCTGAAGGTGGGATTGTAGCCTAGGCAGTCTGACTAAAACATGGACATTCAACCTCAGATACAGGCTTCTCAGGGGTCTCCTTCAGGTTACAGCTCACAGATCAAACAGATCTATTCAAGACTGATGTTTTGTTTCTAAATTTACTTCCCTTCTGCAAGAGACTGCATTGGGTAGGAATATTGGATTATGCATGTAGATGCTTTCTATTCTTACAACATACTACCTACAAATGCAGTAGGCTTCCCCGGGCCTACTGATATCTCTGTTCATATCTAGCTAGAGACATTTTCTTGTATTTAATGTAGCTCTTATAGTCTACAAAATTGACATTGAAATAATTAGTGTTTCTGAATAACCATATTTTTGAGACACATTATTAAATTTTTAAAAATACAAACCAGATTTTTGGGAAAGAGTCAGGAAAAAATTAATTCAGAAGATTTGAAAGCTGATTTATTTTCTAGAAAAATTTAAAAAAATGATCGAACAAAAATGATCGAATCAAAATAACTAAAAAAACTGATTATTATGAATGAAATGTTTCTGGTTTTGCACAAATAAAGCTACCACACTGACCTGAAATCTTTTCTGCATACTGAGGCTAGCCTGTCACAGTGATTAGTGGCTATCATTATTTGTTTTCCATCCTGCAGAAACAAGTGTTAGATAACATGTGCTCCTGAGAAAACAGATACCTTCAAGCTTTCCTTCTAGATCTGGGCCAGCTCTCTAGAGAAGCCAGGCTTCCACACTTAGAGATGGATCTATAAAGTGATGGATGCACATGCATCAAAAAGCTTCTGTAAAAGCCTTTGAGAAGGTCGACCCTCCCACATGCCACTCCCTGAAGGCTAAATGAAGGAAGACAGCCACCTACCCTTCCCCCTGGCAAAGACCACATGCAGCTACTAATGCAGGAAATGACTGAAAGCATAAAGATGGTACATTTCTAAAGGAGAAATAATAACTTACCAAGACAGGCAGTGATCAGATGGACAAAAAACTCAGGAAGAAGCTATTACCTTTTGAAGTTTCATAGCTGTTCCTTTTCTAAAGACCTAATCTTGCTAAGATAAGAACTCGTCAATCAGCTCAATGGGAAAATTGGGTTACAGTGTGACCGAGGGTCAGATGGCTTGAAGAATATCCTCGAGGACATGCAGTTAAATAACAATCAATCCAACAAATTCAATTCTTCCTCGATGTGAGACAATTTTTTTCCTGGCCATTACCTTCACTTTTCCTAACAAAAATGATGAAGGGCTACTTAAGTAGTCTTAATACTTTGCAGAGGAATATTCCCCTTCTCCTCTTATTGATCATGAGAAACCTGATGTGTTGCTTGCTCTCTCTGCTCAGCTTACTGCCTTGCATGCGTGTACTTTTGGATTTTCAGGCACTGTTAACAGACGGTGAGGATTAGAGCTGTTTGCCTTCTCTTAGTGATCAGCATACTTCAGGGAAGGCTGGCCTTTTTTCTGGGCAGAAATCTGTTTAACTCAGTTAAGCACATGAGATAATTGTGATTGAGTAAACTAGTCCTGGCAAATTCCATTGCTTATTGACAAGCGATTAGCTTAGGGATGCCCTGTGACCTAATCAGCCCAGTGGAAAGCAGGAGAAGGCTGAGCAGTTCAAATGAGTTTCTAAATCTTAAAAGATGCCAGGGACTATCACTACCAGCCTCTTGTTACCCATCCTGACATTGCTGTCCCAGCTCCTTCTGTTGATACCTCTGTGCCTATTCTGCTACCGAGAAGAAAAGCAAAACAAAAAAGAACAGCTGATGTGATAGGAAGGGTAAAGTGGAATGTAAGTCCTCAGATATAGACTTAATTGTTACAAAGTAAATCACATTTCTTCAATGTGATTTGAGATAAAGATGTTAAGAAATTAAATCAATGCTACAATCCACAGACCCAAAGAAGCCAAGAAGTGCCCAAGGGAAGATGCTTGAATCTCACGCAGAAGGAGAAATGAAATAGAAATCTGAAGTAGATGGAGAGAGGGAACTGGATGGGAGGGGGCTGGGTAACTAGGGTAGGGGATCAGGTATGTGCAGAGAGGAAGGGATAGAGAATAGAAATTGGTTGTGGGACATAGTGGGACAGGAGAGGCTTTGGGGGTGACCCTGGCTGAGATTTCTAGCAGGGCATATGGGGCCTGAAGTTTCCACCTTCTGTGGCTAGGGGGGGGGGCTTCCAGTGGAGGGAAGGGGACACCAACCTACCCATAAAACCTTCAACCCAAAATTTGTCTTGCCTACCAGAAGTGTAGAGATAAAGATGAGCAGAGATTGAGTGAATGGCCAAGCAATGACTAGTTCAACTTGAGGCCCATCCCATGGGAAAGAGCCAACCCTTGTAACTTTTAATGATACTCTGCTATGCTTGCAGACATGTACCTAGCATAACTGTCTTCTGAGAGCCTTCACCCAGCATCTGATGGAGACAGATACAGACACCCAGAACCAAACCATAGGCTGAGATCATGGAGTTTTGTGGAAGAATGGGAGGAAGAATTGAGGGAGCAAGAGAGGTCAAGGACACTATAAGATGTACAGATTAAACTAATCTAGGCCCATGGGAGGCTCAAGGAGACTAAACCATGAACCAAGAGCATGTAGGGGCTAGACCTAGACTCCCTACACATATGTAGCAGATGTGCAGCTTGGTCATCATGTGGGAAATCAATACTGATAGAGATTGAAAAGAATCCAAAGAAGTTCTGCAATAAGGACACAGAAAGCTAAGAAACGCTCCCATCATTTTTAATACTCAATACCATTTTAGTTTCTCAGTAATTATTTGAATTCTTGGCTATTGTTTTTTCTTAGCATGTTTGCATATCTGGGTATCTTATCATGTCCCTGTACTGCTCATAAAGGATCATTTTCTGACTTATATTTCTGATGTTTGAGTATAGCTGATGAATAATGAGTAGTGTGCAAGTCAGAGGTTCATAACAGCCTCTGGCTAGTTTTCTCATTTTCACCTGATTGCACATACCCATTTGATGTCAATCAACTATTTTTTTTAATATCATAGCCTGTTGTGTGCATTACTGTCATTGTATGCATAGAGAATTATCTCAAATTATATCTGTTGTGTCTGCCAATGGATATAGACTTCAGATGATGTTCATAGGTCTGTGATGCAGCTGAACAATAGAAAATGAGTTTTCAATACATCTTTTAAAAATACACTTCATTGTGTAGGTATCTTTTCTAATTAGCCTTTTGTCAACTTGACACAAGCTAGTGTCATTTGAGAAAAAGGAAGCTCAGTTGGGAAAAATGTCCCCAGATTGGCCTGTGAAAGACTCTTTTTTAATAACGACAACAACAACAACAATAATAAATATTAACATTAATAATATTATTGTTGATGTTAATAATGATATTATATTAATATAATTAATAGCATTCTTAAGGATGTAAATATTATTGTTGTTGATGATGTTATTAATTAATTGATATAAAATTATTAATAATAATGATATTAATAATCATATTATTGTTACTATTCACTTTACATCAATATTGCAGGTCTCTCCCTCCTCTCTTCCTGATCCAGCCCTCCTACCTTCTTTCCCTTTCCCCCTCTTCCTTTCCCCTTAGAAAAGAGGAGCCCCTCTACCATCCCGTCCAGGCACATCAAGTCTCATGAGGACTAACTACATCCTCTTCCACTGAGGTTCTTCAAAGCAGACTAGCTAAGGAAAAGTGATACAAAAGCAGACAACAGGGTCAATGTCAGAGGCAGCCCCTGCTCTAATAGCAAGGGGATCCTCATGAAGACCAAGCTGCCCATCAACTACATATGTGTAGGGAACTTAGGTCCCGTCAATGCATGCTCTTCTGTTAGTGGTTCAGTCTCTGTTCATCCTCATGGTCCTTTGTTAGTTGCCTCTGTTCCTTTTCTTCTGGAATTCTTGTCCCCTGTAGGTCCCTCTATCTATGCCCTAACTCTTCTACAAGTCACCCCTAGCTCCATCTAATGTTTGGCTCTGGGTTTCTGCATCTATTTTGATCCACTGCTGAATGGAGCCTCTTAGAGAACAGTTATGCTAACCTCCTATCTGCAAGCATAGCAGAGTATCTTTAGTAGTGTCATGGGTTGGCAACTCTCCCATGGGGTGGGTCTCAAGTTGGGCCAGTCATTATTTGGCTCTTCCCTCAATCTCTCTGATATCTCTATCCCAGCATACAGTTTAGGCAGGGTAAATTTTGGGTTGAAGGTTTTATGGGTGATTTGGTGTCCTACTCCCTCCACTGGAAAGAGGTATAGGAGGCCTTGGTATAGGAGGTGGCCACTGATATGGGAGGGCACAAATCAATGGGGATGGTGCTACCCTTGGAGATGTAGTCCTCGATGGTGTAAGAAAGCAGTCTAAGTAAGCCAGTAAGTAGTACTTTTCTATGGTTTCTGTTTCAATTCTTTCCCTAGTTTCTACTTGTAATTCCTACCTTGATTTTCCTCAGTGACTGCGTGTGATCTGAAAGTTGTTCAGTAAAATAAGCCTCACAGGTTGCTTTTGGTAATGGGACTTTTATCACAAAAATAGAAAATTAACTAAGATGGGGGCTTGCTGGAACACCCCTGATATAGATATAAATATAGATATTGATATTAATATATATACTGATGTGTATGTATTAATATAAATTGATATATATTATATATGGTATACATGTATATATGACATATGTGATATATATATATATATATATATAAATTTATATGATACATGTATATCATATAAAACAGTAGGCTTTTTCAAACATCCTTAGTCTTAGTTGTCCCTTTCCTCTCTTTTTCTGTACTCTACCCTTAAATTTCTCCTCCCACATAAATTTTTATTGCACTACGTTGCACAACAGAACTTGATGAGAAGATCCTATTGGTAACTACGTCAGATACTTTGGTCATAGAACATGGAGAAATCAAGTTGATACTACCCAGGAAGCTTTCTCTCTCTTGTTAAGTTTGCAAATAACAGAAGGTGCTATCGAGACCGCTGGTGGAAAATTCATCAGGAGTCATTCCCAGCTGTGAACCATGCAGGCAATAATCATATCTAGATTGGCAGGATATGTCCATGGGTACAAGAGTGGCACTAAACTTATTGGGGTAAGCAACTGCTTTCTTGTGGATTTAATACCAGCTTTATATCTACCAATACATATCTCATACTGAAAATCTGGCCAAGAATCTATTATTAGGGAGATCATATACCCCAGGTGTAAAAATGATTCTTTTTTTAAAAGAGATATATCATTAAACTGCATGATGAATTCATATCTCTCTACCCAGAATTTAGTGCAGCTTTCAGACTTCATCCCAGAAATGTTTTTATGTGTTAGCCATTGTGTTAATGTAGAAAGTTATAATGGTTAAATTGCAGAAAATAAGTGTCTATGGAGTGCTCAGCTACAGTTGGGACATCTATAACACACACACACACACACACACACACACACACATACACACACAGTTCAGAGAACACAGAAGAAGAGGATGCAAAAAAAAACAAAACAAAACAACAATAAAAAAACCAAATAAACAAACAAAAAGCAAAACTGTAAAAACCAGAAATCTAGAGGATCTGAGTGAAATCATCTCTTCAGAACATCAAGCCAGTGCACTCACGAACTCACAACATCTCTGATTACCCAGAAAATATCTGCACAAATAAAGACAGTCAATATTCCAATTTGGAAGTGTTGGCTCTGCTTCCTTAACAAACGTTATTATTAATCTATTAAATGAATGTATCTCCCTTACAACTCAACTATCCTAAGCAGGAAGGAAAGGAGATTAAGGAGAACAAGAATGGAACCTTTTGGGTATCAGTTCCTTGGGGCAAATTCTTTGGCATATTTCTCTGGGAATCTAGCAGATTTTCTGCCAGACAGAAGCCACGCAGTCCCTGGACCAAACCTGGAGGACTCCAGTGAGGTCCATCTGCCAACCCCGCGGTCCCCACAGGAATGCCCTGATCTCTCTCCGTCTGGTTGCTCAATGTCCTCCTCTTCCTCCTCCTTGATGGTCTATTTTTCAATACAGTAGCCCAGGAAGAGTCACTGGTCCCTTTCTTCAATCCTGCGCCAATATGACTCCTCTGAGTCTATCACAGATGCTTCTCAGTCTGTAGAGACAAAGCCTCAGTGATGTATCATCCTGAGGCTGCCTTCACCCTGGGCCTAGACCAAGGCAAGACAACATTCTCTTCACATGGAAGTGGTAGGGGTGCAGGAGCTCCAATTCTTAGCCAAGGAACTTTTGACAGGTGATGGCTGCTAGAAGAGGGAGAGTCAATTTTCTTTAAGGATATGGCTTCTGGCAGGTCAATCATGGTCCAGTGGATGGACCTACACCCATTAAGTTGATGGGCAGCGTGGACTTAATTGGATTATTAAAAAAAAACAAAGGACATGAAGTCATGAGTGGGAGGATACCAGTAGGGAGACTCTAGAAAGAGTTAGGAGGATAAACAGGATGTATACGATCAAAATAAATTATATTAACATATGAAATTCTCAAAGAATTAGTAAAAATATCTTATTATATTTTAAGCATATGAGTGGTCTGCTTGCTTAGATGTGTGTGTTCTATGTAATGCAGTGTGTATGAACACCAGGAGGGGCCATGAGAACACCTGGAATTGGACACATCTAGTTGTGAGCTGTCATGTGGAGCGAGAAAACAAACCAGGTCTTCTATAAGAGCAGTAAGAACACTTAATTAATCTCTAAGCCAGTTCTTTAGCCATCATATATATATATGAGTCTAAGTGTGGTGGCACACACCTTTAATCCCAGCATGTGGGAGGCAGAAGCAAGTGGATCACTGTGAGTTCAAGGCCAGCCTGGTCTATAAAGTGAGGCCAGGCCAGCCAGGGATACACAGAGAAACTTTGTCTTGAAAAAAAAAAAAAGAAAAAAGAAAAAAGAAAAGAAATTAATTTTCAGTTTATTGCAAAGAACCTGTGATTATTCCTAAGTATCCAGAAAACACATAAACACATTTCTCCAGAAACGTTGTAAGAGAGGTAGACAGAAAGGCAGCTGTAATTATGAGACAGAGAGAGGAAAAGCAATTTCTAGGGTTAACAGGAAAAAATATTAAAGAAAGCAGTTCTTTGCAGAGCAGATGGTAGGGGGAAGGTGAAAAAGGGAAAAAAATATTTACAGTAAACAACTGGGTAATGCTTAGCTTTTGAAACAAACAAAACACTTAGCGGCTCTCATCAAATAATTTTCCAAACACAATATAGTGACCCCAGGGTACGAACATCATATCTCAGGATGTTGAAAGTGAACCCTAGCGAAAATATTTTTACAATTCCTTGATCACAGCTCAATGGCCACCTTATTTCAGAATTCTTGCTGTGATTTCACAATCCTTCCTGGTAGGATGAGCTTGCAGAGGTCTGTTACTCCTATTGAGCTTATAAATGTTCCAAAATAGCAGAACAAAGCAAAGATGACAGTGGTATAGTTCTCTTTAAGGAAAAAAAGCATAGCCAAGCCAGGGTCCCCTGAATGGTGTCTTGTAAAGGGAACAGCCAAGGGGACCCTCTAGGTTACTGTGATTGCATGGTGTAATAAGAACTTAAATTTGGTTTTCTTGACAGATTCCTGGTCAGAGCTCCTAAAATCCCTATAAAGTCATGAATGATAAGAGAGATAAAGGTGAAAGGAGCATCTTTTATTTTTCTTGTGAGCTCCTTCCCACCTGAGTTGAGGGTACTGAGAACTTTGGAGTTGCTACAACATGAAGATAGACGACTGGAGCACTGAGCTATACTTTGATTTCCAGAGAGGAGTGAGGGTCTGAAGGACATGCAAATTAAAAGAAGAGAACCACTAAAGTCTAGGTATACAAAAAAAAACAAAAACAAAAACAAAAAACAAACAAACAAACAAACAAAAAAACAACGTTATTTATCGCAAGAGGAGCTACTAGCCAACTAGGACAAGAGGAGCTTCTAGCCAGCTAGTCAGACTCTGGAGCTGACTACAGTGGCGAGCGGGAAGGAGTAAGTTTCTTTTAAAGCAGAAAACCATAACCAGGTATTCAGGGGAGGATTAAGTAAGCATTCAATCATTCTTCGAAGTGAACATTCAGTCATTCTTTGGAGTGACAGACCCCCTTCCTGACTAAAGGGCCTGTTTCGGGGGATAATAAAGGGACACGAAGCCATCTCTTCTTAAAGCCTGTCAAAGGCCATTTGGTCTTCCCTGCAGTTAGAAGGAATCTAAAGACAAGAAGCAATAGGAATCTAGGGCAAAGGGCACTTGGCAGATGTCCCATTCCACGGAGCCACTCAGAGTGAGGGCCTTCAAGGGGAAGCTGAGGGGCAAGTACAAGGAGATTGGGTCCCTTAAGGATCTATTGGGAAAGGGGGGAGCCTGAGAGGCTGCCATGGGAGCGCTGATGGCCAGGGCAGGGTTTCAGGCACTGCAGGGCCAGCATGGCTGGAGGCTACTCTCTTTGAGGAGACTTGGGCCTGGAGGAGCCCCAGGACAAAAAGTGGTGGAGTTGGCATCATGCAGCCCTAGCTGCTGCTCTGGGTCAGGTTAGTTGGCCTGAGCCAGTAAGCAGCCCCCACGCCCCATGGAGCAGCAGGAAGGGAAACAGGGAGGGAACAACTCCCATCGAGAGGTGGGACTGCTGCTAAGCCTTTTTCCCTCCATTTTTTGGTGTGGGCCATGGATCTCAGCCAAGGCCCCAGCCCCTTCAGGAGAAGAGCTGAAGATAGAATTGATTACCTATGGGCAATGATATAACCAATCTTGCCTATGTAATGAGGCCTCCAGGAACCCCAAAAGTGTGGTTGGAAAACGTTATGGTCAGTGAACAAGAGTTCATCCAAGTGTCAACAAGGCTTACTTCCTGGTGTACTCACAACCCTTCTGAACACCTCTTTGAATGATTTATCTCTTTAATTAGATTCATTTGTGAATGGATTATTTTTTTTCTGGGCTTTGTGGGTACATCCAATGAGAGATCTAGTTCAGGATTTATTTATTTATTTTTATTATTTATTTTTATTTTTATTTTTTTCCTTTATAAATTTATTCTTGTTACATCTCAATGGTTATCCCATCCCTTGTATCCTCCCATTCTTCCCTCTCTCCTCTTTTCCCCTTATTCCCCTCCCCTATGATTGTTCCTGAGGGGGATTACCTCCCCCTGTATATGCTCATAGGGTATCAATTCTCTTCTTGGTAACCTGCTATCCTTCCTCTGGGTGCCACCAGGTCTCCCCCTCCAGGGGACATGGTCAAAGGTGAGGCACTGAGACAGAGGGGAGGACATTCTAATGGGACTCTAGATGAGAGAAGCATGGGAGAATGGCAAAGTAGAAGGATCCAGAGGGTCCTAGAAGCCTACAAGTAGAACATTATGATAGGCAGATTTGGGCCCTGGGGTCCCGCTCAAACTAAGGCACTAGCCAAGGACAATACAAGCGGTAAACTTTAAACCCCTACCCAGATCTAGCCAATGGACAGAACATTCTCCACAGTAGAGTGGAGAATGGGATATGACTTTCTCACATACTCTAGTTCAGGATTTATAGCAAATCAGACAAAATGGTGGGATCCTGAGGCTGACCGCCTGTAGCTAGTGTCTGAATTTGTGTACAATTTTGAGGGTTGAGATTCTTAACTCATAAGGTCTGTGCTGATACACATAATCAGAGTCTGAACACTTGGAATTGGAGACATAGATAGCCAGTGTCTGAAAAGTTCTATGCAGTGAGCCTTGCCTGAATAAAGTATAGTTCCTACAAAAGAACCAATCACAGGAAGATGCCATTACTCCTCCAACATAAAAGGGTCACGTTGTTTCTTCTTAAAACATAAAATAATGGCCATGGTAAAATAGAACATCACTCTGTGGTGTTGTTGTTAATATAAAATAATGGCCATGGTAAACCTGTGTCCTTTAATCACTCTACTCTGGGCATTGCTGCAAGGCTGCAGAAATGACTGACTTCTCACCCTACAGCTGGAAGCTGGTAATTCGAGTCTGGAATGAGCTGTGTCTGTTGGTAGAGGGATACAGCTAGGCCTGAATGGCCCTTTGGGGAAGAAACCAGGAAGTAAATGGCCTGCCTTTCTCTTCCTATACTCTGGTGCTGGACTGGTACTGCCCACTGTCTGATCCCAATCAGAAGGAGTCTGCTGACCTACTTAGCAAAAACATCCTCTTGGGGTCCCAGTGGGAGTCAGGAAAGTGAGGACCTCCCACGGTGTGTGTTTTAGTTGCTTGTCCATTGCTGTGACAAAACACTATGACAACTTATAGATGGAAGGGTTTATTTGGGGCTTCCTCTTTGAGAGGGATTTGGAGACCATTGCCGTCTTGGTGGGAAGCAAGACAGCAGGCAGGCATGGCACTGAAGCAGAGGCTGAGAGCTCACATCTCATACCACAAACAGAAAGCTTGAACAGCACCAAGCCTGCTCTCTTGACACCTTCTCAAATAAGACCACACCTTCTAATTCTTCCCAAACAGTTCCATTAACTGGAGACCAGTGATTCAGATGGATGAACCTATAGAGGCCGTTCCCATTTAAACCACCACAAGCTGTTTACAGTGGCTCCTTTATAAGCCTCACAAGTCTTAGGGACTTCCATCTGAGTGTGCTTGCTCATTGGAACATGGAGTCTCTTCTGCTGAAAAAGGCTTTAATTCTCCAGTTTATTAAATCTCCACAATGTTTGCTGTTGTCTTGAGCTCCATCTGGTTAAAGGCTGGTTGTAGGCACAATTATAATGTGGCACCTCCGGGAAGCTTAGACCATTTCTCACAACTAACAGATCTGATGGAAGCACGTTCATTCGCATAAAGTAGAACACCCAATAAAGAGGACTCAAGCCTGAGAGAAGTTTGTTCCTTAGTTATATAAACTTGATAAACTTGGGAATAAACAGAAGCTTCAGGAAACTGTCTTGTGGAAAAATGAAGAAATCCCTCTGTTTAGTGGAGCCTGGAGTCAAGCAGAGATCTCCTACAAGGCTTCTCATTACAGCTCCAGCTGTAGGATGAGAAGACCATCCTTCTACAACCTTGCAGCAATGCCTAGAGTAGAGTGATTAAAGGACATTGTTTTACCATGGCCATTATTTTCTATTCAAACAACAACAACAACAACCCAGCAATTGAGGGAAACAACTGCTTGGCACCTAGTGGTAGAAATCTGCTAATTTTCGTCAATGTTCTTAGGGTACTTGAAACTTGACGTAATTGCCCGATGGTGCCTGGCTGACTTGATTTCCTTAGGTAGCTGTTTTCTGAAGTAAAAGGAAGGGATGCAGCCCCCTGTAACTAAGCATCCCAAGAAAATCATCTCCAGACCTTTGTTTTAAGCCACATCAGGTATCACTTGAAGACAGTGGACACTGAGAGGGACTCTGCTGCCCTGGGTGTGTCAGGTAGGCTGATTATTCAGTTTCAGTGCTAACTTTAAGAGAAGGCTGCTCAGAGGAGGGAGAGAGGTGAGCAAGTTCGGGGGCCATGCTTCTCAATTCTTTAACAGGTAAGTCCAAAGTTTCCAAAACTTGGCAGAGCTTTGATAAAACAATCATTGTAAAGACAAATGTAAATTTTTTGTTACATTTGGAAGTTTGCTTCGGAGGATACTGAGAAATTTCATTCAAATGACATAGACTTGATGCATTATAACTCTCTGGTAAACCTTAAGAGATCGGTGGGGGGTGACATTCTAACAATATTTTCTTACTGCTTTGGTGCCACAAAAGACATTATATCTCCTGTCTATGATTCATAGCCTGTTCTCAGGCTGGTTTATAGCTTGAAATGTCAATCAGCCTTGGCTGTGCAGTGTCTCCTTCAGGTGCTGTGGAAGAGAAGATTGATTCTGGGTTAAATGCTAACTCCCAAAGGCAAAGCCGCAGGTTCACTTTGATATGTCATGGTGGAAAGCAGCTAGTTTTAACTGTTCTTGAAAGAAATGTCTGAAAATTGGCTATAAAGTTTGATTTGCCAGATGGGCTGCCTTAAGCAGTCCTGCTGAGAAGGCCTGTTAGAAGCCTAAACATGTCTGCAGTCTACACGTGAATCCCCCAGGCTGACAATAAATATTTAATGAATTTCTGGTGTGTCAGAAAAAGAAAACTGCACCCTGCGTCCATGCAGGATGGCTTGTGAGTACATCTGTCTCCTACTTCTCATGTTTATAAATGCATCTGCTTCCTCCTTCTCATAGTTTATGAATACATCTGCTTCTTGACTCTCATCTGTTTTTTTTTATATATACAATAGAGTTGAAGCATGTGTCTTGCCAAAGGACTCACAGGACCTTGCACCATCTATTAAGTCATATGGTTGTAGGAAGCCTGCCTGAAAGTGGTCCCTGAAAGGAAGAAGGAGGAGAGAGGAGGAGGGAGGGAAGAAGAGAGGGAGTGGGTAGGAGGGAGAAAATTTATGTCTCCTGTGCAAAGAACACAAATCCCTCATAAGCGAGAGGTGAGAGAATGTGTGACAGTATGAGAGTGACTGCAGCCGCTCATTCATCCAGAAATTGTTCTAATCCATCCTATGTCACAAGACCATAAAAACAATAATGCTGATCATGATTATAATAATGTTTATATCAAGAAGGAAGCTATCATTTGTTCTGGCATTTTACCTTACTTCTCTTCAAATTCATCCAATAGGATATAATTCCTATATATATATATATATAAATTCCTATTTATATATATATAAAACTTTAAGTCCAAAGGCAGTAATACTTTTGCTGCCTTAATATAGAAAGCCTAAGATTAAATTACAGCCTCCAACCTGGGCATGGTGGAACACACGTGTAACCCCAGAACTTGAGAGGTGGAGGCAGGAGGTTAACAATTTTACTACTAGTCTCTGCTTCATAGCCACTTTAAGGCCAATTGTGGTTACATGAGACACTGTCTCAAACAATAAAGAAAAAAATATGCCCTCTGCACTTGAACATTTATACTTTTTCCATTTTTCTATTCACTAAAAAGAATTCAATTATATTGGTAAAAAGAAAAGACACCTGCATTCTAGATGGGTTGACACCATGGTGGATGGTAACTGAGTGACTCAAACAGGTCCTATTTATATAAAAGGATGGAAAGATAATGAGCATGAATAATTGTAAAAGCAAGAGTCAAAGAAAGGAGAAAAAGATGGAAGGAAGAAGAAAAACTGAGCTACTGGTCCTCAACATATGAATGATACAGGGTAACATTATGGATCTTAATCAGATTTTTGAGGAAACACTGAGGGTCTGTGCTCTAATTCCCTTATCCAGGTCATTCAGGACAACAGAGAGCTTTCTGTTTATTGAGTTCCTACTCCAATGTTTGAGCTGGACCAAGTGTAATACTCAGTTTGCTTTAATACTCTCCCAAAAGTAAGACCTAAGAATAATTATTCTTATTGACCATAGTTTTATGAATGAAGTTTTTACTTACATTCATGTAGTTAATAAGTGAAGAACTGTGTTGTGAATCACCCAGTGCTGCTGCAAAGTCCACGTTTTGTTTTTCTTTGAGTGAGGAAAGGAAGACACAGTTGTATATGAGGTCTCTTACGATGTGTCTTGAGTCAAATTACCATTTTGCATGGAAACAACCATCATATTGTCAAATTATAGAAGCAGTCTTCAGTCATGTTAAAGAAATATGTGCATGTCAAAAGTCCATTCTATCCAGGGAGCTCGTTACAGGGAAAACACACTGAAGATCTGTTGAGTCCTAGGCATTTGGCTGCTCTATTGATTCTGGCAAAATAATCATGAAAAGTCTTTTCACCCATGTCTACAATAAAACATCTTTTGATTTACCTATGTTGTTATAAAAATCACTCTAGAGAGTCTTAAGGTAGTTATGTATATAAGGGTGAGGATAAATAAGGAACTAAATTTACCAAGAAAAGTCATTTTGAGCAATTTAGACAGCATCTGAAAGTTTTTAAAGAAATAATTTACTTTAAAGTAGTTTTGGAACCTGTGATAAGATCCATGTTCACTTTGAAACATGAGTGTAGTTCATACATATGCTGTGCAACCATTACCTCCATGTTTCTAAGGGAGGATGATTTGCCATAGCCTTCAGTATTATTTTGAGTTGAACAGTCTGTACCTACCAAAATTTATACGGAGGGTTACTTCTGTGTGAAGTGTTGAAGACAGGTCTGGAAGGAAGTCTTATAGAACTCAAACTTGAAGATGGTACAATTATTTATTTACAGTGATAAATGCACACTTCCTTTTTATAAGACTTAAAACATTCTAGCAAGTAGAAGAGTAATTACGATGGTTTAAAGACAGTGACACAGAACAGCTTGGCTTCGAAATATCACTTTCTAAATGCTGTTCCTCCTATTTCTTAACAAATTAATGTAAGTGAAGGTCTTACCTCTGCATTTACAGCCATTTTTCTCTCAGGGAAATATTATTAAGATTGACAAATGCTGATATATATAAACAGCAACTGACACAATATTTAAGTAGAGAAAAACCCTTTAGGGATGACTTGGTTCAATTGACAGCATACTAGTGACTATTTCAGAAATTGTGTGTGTGTGTGCGTGTATGTGTGCACATCCATGCGTATGTGCATGCTATGTATTTCATGAGAGTGCTGAGGATGGAACCCAGGGTTTTGTTCATGCTTAACAGGTACTCTAGCACTGAGCTGCATCTCCAGCCCTAGGAAATACTGCACATTCTTTGTATAAAAAAATGGAAAATGACACAAAAATTCTGTTATTCAATATACACCAAAATCTTGTAACATTTCTCTATAAAAATATAAATACATGTAATATATGCTGTTGACATATTTTTTTTCTCTATTTTACTAGGTACTTATATCTCTCTCTCCCTTGTAAGCCTTATTCCCCTTAATACCTTCCAATCCCCCAACACCTGGTAAGAGACAAAGAAGGTTATAGGGGAAAGAGATCTAGACCTCCATAGGCTATTTCCTGATGATTAAGGTCATAGTTCCTTGGAGCAAAGTTCAATCTTTGAAGTCAGGCTATTCAGCAGTCCAGCAAAATAGCAAAACTGCAATAGCAAATGCTCCAGCAAACACAGCAGCAGGATGAACCAGCAGCAGCTGCCTATTCTTCCTCAAAGTGCCCCCGATGTCTCTCAAGTCTCTGGAATTTATACCTTCCCAAGAGTTCCCAGAATTAAACTATCTGGAACTGGCACAAATCATGCTTCTGGTAGTGCACTGGACAATCATAGTTAACAACTGTGGGCAAACTGAAGCAGCCCCATATCTCACACCTGAGATTAAAACAAAAACATGGTTATATAACATTACTGGATTTTTTTTCAAGAAACCAAATTTTTCATTAAAATATGCAAATAAAATAACATTGTTTTAAATAGACTTGATTACAGAGTATAAGTTGTATTCTATCAGTGAGTATAAAAGCACATAACCAGACTTTCTATGAGCATAGAATACTACTGTGTCTTGGGTATTTAACCCAATTCTACTGCTTAGGTCTTTTTCTCTCAAAATTTTACAATTACATATAATGTTATGACAAAATATAATATATAAATGTCACTTTATATAGCTATCTGAGCATATGTACCTACACAGCACAATTTACTGGAAATAAAATTGTTAATTCATAGAAATGCTAATGTACACAGCTCACTGAAGAATTCCAAATGTGTAGAACAGTGGCCAGTTGGCATTCTCCCACAGAATGGATGCTCACTCTCACAGTTTGCTAATACCTAGAATAACATGGTTTTCCAACCTTTCCAAACTGGGAAAACAAACAGAGCATAATTAATTTTAAATTTCCATTTATTTGATTTATTTAAAATACAGTCAGGTTTTAAGTAACTCAATTTCCTCAATATCTCTGTGCACTGCTGATTGTCAGTACTATGACTAGCTACTTCACCCTATAACAGAAAGAGGGACTCACAATGCTGCTGATGAAGGTAAAATTAAGGGATATGCAGATACTTAGAAAGGTAGTAAGTTGTGGTCAATAAAAGTAGGTAGAGATTAGCAAGTGCTTAAGGTACCTACAAGTCAAAATTAGGTAATAAATCCCACTCTAAACCACTGATCACATGTACCCAACATGAACTCCAAAGATCTATTGCTTAACATAGTTGGAGCTGACACTTGGTTCCAGGCAGGCTCCCTTCCAGCCAACGTTGCTGCTCAGTCTCTTATTCAAGATGAACACTAATTTCAGCTAGTAATTTAGATACTACTGTGCAAATCCTACTCAGTTTAAGGCTGTACCATGAGCTTTGGCTTGCAGAATGTTAGGCTTGAATCTCACCATCATTAACTAATATGCCTTGGACAATTACTTTAAGCCTGAACTTTTCTATATTTTTAATAACCAAAGCAAAAGCAAATTCAATTGATTGGGCTTTACAATGATTAAATACAAACTTTAATATATATGTATGCATATGAGTTAGCGTCATAAATGACATGTGGTAAGTGCCAGTAAGTTCTGAGTAATGAAATTAGTAACATTCTTTTTATTATAGCAATTAAACTTTCCACTATTTTTAAATTTTTACTTTTTTCTTTAACTTATTAATGTATTTAATTTATATTCTAGTATGAATTTCCCTCTGTGCTCTACTCAAAGTACCCCCCTTACCTCCCCTCACCTCCCCCTATTACTCCCTCCCTTTTTTCTCAGAGAAGAAGACCTTCTTCCATAGATATCAACTCCCCTTGGAATGTCAATTGGGACTGGGCCCATCTTCTTCTACTGAGACTAGACAAGACTGTTCAGTTAGGGGAAAAGAATCCAAAGCTAGGCAACAGAGTCAGAGGCAGCCTCTGATCCTGCTGTTAGAGGCCCCACATGAGGACCAAGATATATGTATATATATATATATATATATATATATATATATATATATATATATATATATATATATATCTGTTACATATATGTTGGGGCCTACATCTGTCCCGTGGATGCTCTCTGGTTAATGGTTCAGTCTTGGTGAGCCCCTCTGGGTCCAGGTTAGTTAATTGTGTAGGCTTTTTGTGTGTGTGTGTGTGTGTGTACTTGACCTCTCTGGCCCTTTCGGTCGGTCCTACCCCTCTTTTATAAGATTCCTGAGCTCCAACCAATGTTTGGCTGTGGGTCTCTGCATCAGTTTTCATCACTTACTGGGTGAAGCCACTCAGATAACTGTTAAACTAAGCCTCCTGTCTGCAAGTATAGCCAACTATTATTAATAGTGCCAATGGTGGTCTCTCTATTTCCGTAGACTATTTTTAAAATATCTTAATTCACACTTAATTCATACCCGGTAGATGTCCTTTTGCTTTTGGTGTAAGCCAAAGAACATAACAAATCACACCCAACACGGACATCCTAGAATGTAAGATGGCTTCAAGTCTGAAGCTTTTGCTTGGCATTTGCTTTGGTACACTGAGTGGGAAAAAGTCTTTAATTCTGCTTAGAAGGTAAATCCAAGTTTGACAAACTGAAAAACTGTGCAAACAGAAAACAACTGCTGGAGCTGTCAACAAGTCAGAAGCCACAGAGAACTTAACCAATAGTCTCATGGTTCTGTCATCAAACACACCACACCCTCGAGTTTGCTTATAACTGCCTAACTTGTACAGTCGGTCAAAATTTCCCTAAGGTTGTCTAGATACTAATTTTAATATTTTTATTCCAATACTTAATGATGAATTTTGAACACCATTACAGAAGAGTCATGTTTGCCATAGTCATAAACACTGAAAATGGTAAATTTATTAAATGCAGACAGTATAAAATGTACTAAAAACAGATCATAAGAGAAATTAATTTAAACACATTGGGTGTGTCTATTGTGTGACATCCATAAATCTCTTGCAATTAAGCTATTCATATCATTTTCTTAATGTATTTTAATCAAGTAATGATATGACAATTATCTCATCATTAAAAACATTTGTTAGCTTTGTGAAGTTCTACATATTCAGTGAGTTTTGAAATATCATTACAAGGCAAAATAAATCATAGTAAATACACTAAAATTATTGATGCTTTGAGAGTGATTCTTTTCCAGTTATCTAACTTCTATGTGGCCAGCATCATCCCAAAAAAAATCTATGCAGAAACAATTAAGAGGCCGAAGCCAAAATTATCTTCCTTTATGTATGCAGAATCTTAGACTTTCTATCTGCCTACAGAATGTCTTTCCTTATTCTTCAGCCCTTATACCAACCAGCAAAAAGTGTATAAATAGTGGTGAGGGTGGATATTTGTGTAAGAAATTACAGATGCAAATCAAGTGTGGTAGCATTTGCCTACAGACCCATCACTAGCGAGGTGGAGAGAGGGATAATCATAAGTCACAAAGAGAAGTGAGGAGACTGGATCCAGGCAGTCTGACCAGAAATGAACAAGGAGAACCAAAAGGGGATAGTTGTTTGGGATGACAAAGACCAACCTCCCGCATCTTGGGTATGAAATGCTCCTGTGTCCCACACTTTTAAAGGCGTCTCTGCTTACTTACTTCCCAAGATGGCTTTGAAGGGCATTAAGTTTGTTTTTCTTATGATACTGACCATTTTATAATCATAGTTTCCTCTCATAAACTAAGTATTGGTTTTGAACCACAAGAAAAGACTTGGGTTTTATATTATCACTATGAGTATGCTTCGCACACTGATGCTTTGATTTTTATGACCACTCAATTAATGCATCTGATTAGTGACATGTTGATGTTCACGGATATCTCTTGTCTGAGTTTTCTTCTTCCATTCTTTCTGTGCAACTCTCACAGACTCAGCCTCACAGTACATCAAGGCATGCTTCCATTTGTACTAGGTCTTAGTATTAATTGTATCATGTACATAAAATAATTTCTGTAAAAGAATTTTTTTTAATTCTAAGAAAAATATCTGATTTAGCACTAATAGAATTGCAAACATAGGGTATATTATTTCAGGTCTCTAAACTTTCACTTCACTATTCACTTAAAAATTTTTAATTTATTTTTTTCAAAGATAGCACTAATCAAATGACCATGAAATCTGTGAAGTAAATGAGAACACTAACTACATGAGCAGGAAAGGAAGTGAAAAATCCATCAACTTACTGGTTGAGAGTTGGAAATTTTGCATCAATCTCTTTAAATTGTCATACATTGTGTTAAATAAGTTTCACTAATAGTGTATCCAATGAGGAGAAAAATCAGATATATGTAGATATTAATAAAAAGAAGACAAGTAAATTAAAGCTTTTTTTTTTTTACCACAACTTGACTACCTAAAAGAATCAGTATAGATTTAATTAAATAGTGTATTACTGTTCGATCTAGCTGTATGTTGGAGTATTTAACTATATGAATTTATTTAACTATATGAATTGTATTTAGTGTGTGGCTATGGGCCTTGCACATGCTAGGCAGCTGCTGCATCATTGAATTTTACTCCACCCTTCAACTATTTATTTAGGAAAATGGAAACATACTGGTGATATAGAGGTAACTGAGGAAAGATAATAAATATTATTACTCTAATTTGGGGGAGGATGTTTACCTCTGTAGTTCTTGTTTTCTTCTGTAAGTTCTTTTTTTTTTCTTTTTTGTTTTTTGTTTTTTGTTTCTATGTCCATCTTCAGATCTTGAACTGTTTTATTGATTTCCTTCACCTGATTGTGTTTTCCTGAATTTCTTCAAGTGGTTTATTCGTTTCCTCTCTATAGGCCTCCCTAACAGCTTCAATCTGTTTGACTGTATCTTCTTGTATTCTTTACAGATTTTGTTCATTTCCTCCATTATCATTTTTCATAAGCATAGATTTGAGGTCATTTTCTTGTGTTTCAGCTGTGTTAGGCTGATTGCCTTGGGATAATTGGGTTCTGGAGATGCCATATTGCTTTGGCTTTTGTTGTTTGTGTTGTCACGCTACCCTTTAGCCATCTGGATGTCTATTTCATTAGGTAGTATTTTCTGGTGCCATTCACTACCTGTTGAGAGCAGCTCATAAGTGAGTGGCTATACGCTGAGACCTCACTCCTGCAGGGACCGGGAACGTTTTTATGGACTAGCTGGGTGACCTGAGGTCAGACCCACTTGTGTCCCACACCATGGTGGCTCCTGCTGGCTGAGAGACCCAGACAATGGGACCTATATTTAAAATAGCTGTGTGGCGATGCCTTTGAGTGGCATGAACAAAGCCCTGTGTCTGACATTCAGCACAACAAAATAAATAAAATGTTAAGTTTGCATTTGCTGAAACTTAACATGAAGTTTTCAAAGCTAATTTTGTCAAAGGGAAAAAAATCACTATTTCAATATGCTATTTATATGTATAGTAACTGTGACTTCCCATGGAATAAATGTGCTTTATACTATTCCTAAAACAAATATATATAGGCAGGTTTCTTGTGTGATATGTAACAAATATGTCATGACCTCTCAGAACTGAAGTTCCTAGAACTACATAAACTCGCGTCTACATATTCAAATGTATAAGTTTTCTGCTTTAAGAAGTATTTGTTTTCTCAATAAGTATTTGTTTTCTCAATTTGTATACAAATTCTTAAATTCAGAAACCCAAGAGGTTTTACAAAAGTTTTGAATTCAGGACCCATGGTATATGAAGATGCTTCATATTGCAGAACAGCCAATTAAGATGAGGAAATAGGATTGATTTTTGCTGTTTTTATTTATTTATTTATTTATTTATTTAATTTATTCAGGCTACATCTCAATTGTTATCCTATCACTTGTATCCTCCCATTCCTCCCTCCTTCCTACTTTCACCTTATTCCCCTCCCCTTTATCTGTGACAGAGGGAAATATGATTTATTATTTCAAGTAATTATGCCTGAAGTAAGCCCAGGTGAAAAGGGGTAGAACTTTTTATTATGTCTAATGGGAAAAACAAGATCACTACATGGATCCAACAGAAATAAAATTACGTGTTAGTTTTATAATTTTTTGAGCCCGGGCCTTGCATGGCCTGTGATATCAGAGGTTTAATATATTTAGTGTGTTGACTCCCAGAGCTGTTTGATTTTTATTATTGAGGGAAAGTCTTTGGTTGACCTGCGTTAGTTCATCATTCATTTGTATTCTTACATCCCTTCTTGTTTCGAATTGCTAATTGATCAGGTAGGAAAAGTAAACAAATACTGTCTGACTTGAATGATATGAAACACATCTAAAGAAAACTTACAATAAATTATTTTGTTATTCCGTGCTTCAGGTTTTATTTTTAAAATCATTCCTACTTTAAACTATGTTTTAATACACATTAAAATATATTTGCAACAAAAAAACAGACAAAGATTTTTTTTATTTAGCAAAATAAAAATAAACTTTTAAGGACCCTAAAAAGAATTCAAGTAATTAAAATAAAAAGAAAGCCAATACATGAGATTGCCCATATCTCTTTAAAAATTCCCTGGCTGGAAGCCGCTAGTCCTGTAGGCTGGTAATAGTCATAGAGGTAATATGAAGTTCATCAAAATACAGAGTTCTATGACAGCCAAGAGGTCTCAGAATCCATTAAGTTCTGCATCCTTGTGCAAACATTAAGAAGAGGATACCACCCAAGCCACAAAGCACATTCACCCACAACAGTAACACATATCTGGCCTATTACCAGATATAGAACTTAGCTATAACTCTTTTTTCATGTTAGGATTCCCCAAAAGAAAATAATATAAGAGATGCAATATCTTCCACTAGATCAACTGACAACATTCAGAATAGGGGGAGACACTGAGGGATCACACATAAGTGTCTCCACTTTCCCTTCAGATTCAGAAAAATATAACTAAAACTAGGCATGGGGAAGGGTAAATTGTCATATTTCTCACAATTATTAGAATCAAGTCTGTAGCAGCCAAATTGGTTTAAACACACCAAGAAAGTTTAAATATAGACTCAGTTGTTCCTGTTTACATAACCATCCAATTATTTATCTAGGCCAACATGACATATGTCACCTAAATGATAATAGGAAAGGAAATAGCTACAAGTTCAAATACCTATACAGTGTTCTCAAAGTCAGTTGACTAAGAGGCAGAAAATATTTATATTGCTTTCACAGGCTCTCATATCTTTTGATTTGCAACAAATTGCCAAAATTAAGATTCCACTGTTGATTTTCATAAATAAGTAACTTGAGGAAAAAAAGCACTTCTTTTCTGGTTGAGCTAAATGAGTTCATTTAGAGGATAAATGTAGGCTTGTCCTGGCAATTATAAAACTATAGCAAGCAGAGCAGTGAGATGGCGTCACAGGTAAATGTGCTGGGCACCAAGCTTCCCAGCCCGACGTCAATCCCCAGGACACATAGCACGGAAGGAGAGAACTGATTTCAGGAAGTTGTCCTCTGACTTGTGCACATGCACCTTGCCATGTGCTCGTGCACACAACATTCCTCTGCCAGTTGAGGCACACCCTGCCCCATAAAATTCTTCACAATTAGAAAGCAAAATAAATGGGGAACTAAAACAACCTTTATGAGTTCTTTCCCACAGATAATTTTAGGATGATCACTATGTTGTTCTGGAGCCAATACACTGTTATCAAAGATACTGAAATAGACAAATTCAGAAGAGCAAAGGCAAGATCAACCTGCATTCTTCTGCATTGCGTCTTTGCGGTCTAGTATATACACAGACAGCAAAGGAAATAAGAACAAGGTCATATCCGATTATCTGATTCATGGTATTCAGTGCTTGGTTTCTTTTTTTTTTTTATTCCTTTTTAAAAAAATATATTTTATTAATTTATTCATATTGCCTCTCAATTGTTATCCAATCCCTTGTATCATCCCTTTCCTCCCTCCCTCCCATTTTCCCCTGGGAGAAGAGGGCCCCCTCATTCACAGCCATAAGGGAGGGGACTAAGCAGTGCTTGGTTTCTTGAGTTTCATTTCAGGGATAGACTTTCAAGGCAAAGACATCCATAGAAGTTTTAAGTCTCAGAAGGCGACTGAACAATAGACCATGCCTTGGTTTGCATTGTATCACCGGAGACAGGCAGAGGCATCTTTTCAGAGCCACACTGGATTCTATGCCTGTGTTTAACAAGCATTAAGTCTCGCGGCCAGAATGATTGAACATAATTTTCCATCTGACCCATCTAATACCTTGTCTCCTCTGCCTACAGAGCTTCAAGCATCCCTTCTCTGAGGACATCAGTTTTGGATTTTGTTGTCATTGCTTGGCTTTCTCTGAATTTCATCTTTTTATTCTTCGTATAAGTGTGACAATACATTCTTTTTTGTTTTTGTCTGGCTTATTTCATTAATAATATTTCACAGTAGTTCTTAACATTATCTAAATAATGGTGAAGTGAAAAACTATTTATTTTTAGGGAAGAATTTAATTTATTTCAACCTAAGGTGGTTATTGATAGTCTTGCAACAAGATAAAGACTTATTCCTATGCCATTTTGAAAGTTGATTTTCTGGGGATTATTCTGGGGTCTTACATTTATTTTTAGAGTACCTCAATCCTCTTGTCACCTCATGCAATTTGAGCTATGGTCTTTGACCATTTTTTGCAGTACTAAACTTTGATTACTTTCTATTATTTTTAATATTTTATTTACTTAATATGTATATAAATGCCTCTTTGTGTATATGTGAGACAAAGTCTCGTGTAGCCCAAGCTGGCCTTGAATTACAGTTTATGTAGAAGGAAATAGCACACATACAATTTTAAAAATACTTATTCAAAAGTAGTATGATATTCAATTAAGAAAATAAATTTTCTTCCACAAATATGTGCTTCTGGAACATATTTATATCTATACTTATAATTATATTTACAATGTTTATTTTATAAAAGTAAATTGAATTTATTTTTTACCAGGGTCCAGATTTTAATACAAATTGATATTAAGTTAAATAATGAAACTAATAGGATCTTCTATAAATTGGACCTCAGTGCTGAGGCCCATTTGTGCTTCTTCCAACTTCACAGGCCAGCATAATCAGTTCAAATAGCATGTAGTTTGGAAAGATTGAGAGTTTTTGTTCCTGGGAAAAATGATGCATGAGTAGACTCTAGGCTCCAGACAAAACTGTCACCCTCTAGGCGTTGCCCCCAAATGATAAGCATACAACCTTAGACAGGTTGTTTTCTACAGCTGATGTTCAAAATTGACATAGCAATATTATTGCTCAAAGTTTACAGTGACCTACTATGCATCAAAACATAGACTAGATCAATTCATAGCAGACAGTTTGCATGGAATACTTATAAGTCCTATATGTCTAAATTCTGGTGGTTGGGGGTGATGGAGCATACAGGGTTAACTTGCCAATCACTAAAGTTGGTAGTGTTACCTGGCACTAAAAACATCATCTTCTGCGAAGAAAGGGTACAAAGGAGGCTAAGGAGGAAAGTGGAGGAACTAAGAACAAGTAGCTAGGTAAAAATATTAGCTACTTTTAAAAGTAATTGAAGCATTCTCTGTATTTGAGCTTGATTTCTAAATTTCCATGTAATAATTACATCATGAATGTGCAGCTAGGCAAGCTGAGGATTTGGGGAGGTCTCTCGCTACTATAAGTGACTATTACAGACTGGACTCTTTAAACAGCAGGCACTTTCCTGTGGTTCTAGAAACTGGACACTAGAAGGATGGCACAGGCAGAGTCTGTTGTTCAAAAACTCTCTCCGCTTGGCTTTTAGATGGTCATCTCTTTAATGCGACTTGTCCTCAGGAGCCTGTACTTTTCTGTAGGGATGCCTGTCTCCCGAGTGATAGGCCTTCTTATGACCTCATGTAAAGCTAAGGATCTTCTCAAAAGCTGTATTTCCAAGTAGCATTGAAGAATTTGTATCTCACCATTACATACCTCAAGCAACCACAGGGGTAAGGAGTAGAGAAGAGGGTTTGAGGACATTTTAGTTGTTACAAAATCAACGGAGCTCCTGACAGAAAAGTATGTACTCTATTTTTCAATAATATACCAACTTCTTTTTCCCTAAAGAATATTATGTGAATGTGTTGCCCATGGTGTTCTGTTTAATTGTATCATTTGTAAAATAACAGAACTTTGGCAACTTTTATTTCCAATTTAGCCTGATGGAAAAAACAAGGGGATTTTTCGATATTTTTGTTTGTTTGTTTGTTTGTAAGCAATGAAATTTAACCCATAATATGTGAGGCAAGTTCTCTTACTCTCATTTTAAAATGACAATTTCCGTTAGTGTTGTGCTATGAGCATTGCACTAGTTCCAGAGCCTTTCAGTACCACATGCTGTCAGCCAAATGCTCTCATGGTCTTATTAAAATGTGTGAGTTTAATGAAAAGAGTTGAACACCCATCTTGCTGGGGTCTGGCTTGACAGGTAAGAGCAGCAAGCAAGTCACACTAAGTGAGTGAATGTTTTTCTGGCCCTACTTCAATCCCCAGTGAGCCCTGAGGGATCCTTAGCCCGGACAGCAAATGTCTGTCCATGAAGCTCAGGTGCACAACGTTCGGGCAAATGGATCTCAGTCCTGCAGCCTTTTTGCTTGACTTCTGGGCCTTGGTCTCTGCTGTATGAAAACTGTCTGCCCTGGGTGAAAAAAATTGAGCCGTGACTATTCTGACCCACGTTTTCTGTCTCTTCATGCACATGGCGTCATCTTATTTTAGTATGTGGTGCTGATACGTAATATGTTGGTTCTTTATTTAATTTTTTTATTTTTCATGTTGGAGCATTTTGCCTGAACGTTGCTTTTGGTGTCCGGGGAAGCACGATGAAGCCGTTTGATCGTCTGGGACTGGAGTTACTGATGTTGGTGAGAATCCATGTCCATATTGAGAAACAATTCCTGGCCTTCTCAAAGAGCAGCCAGTGCTGTTAGCCCATGAGTGATATCTCCAGCCCACTGTTACTCACTGAGACAGTTTTCCTACTGTGTTAATACCATCTCATATTTTATGTGTTTACACAACAAATTACATTTATCATTTTAATTAGTTTTAAATTATGAAACAATTTATTCTTCAAATGTTCACTTATATCATTAATGGAGATTACATGATGAGATTTATAAGAGTGCAATTACTCAATAATTGAAATTTTTAATATTTTATTTGCCATGTAAACTTATAACCCCCAATCCTGATGATCATATACTGAGGGAAAAATTTTTTTCTTACAGTTAATTCAGAAATGTGATGTCTGATGTCTTGAATGATTTTGAAAACAATTGGAGTTACTTCTTAAAAACCTGATGGTTAAGTCAGCCATTGTGGTGCATGTCTTTGATCCCAGCACTTGGGAGGCAGAGGCAGGTGGATCACTATGAGCTCAAGGTCAGCCTGGTCTACAAAGCAAGTTCAAGACAGCTAATGCTATTCAGAGAAACCCTGTCTCAAAAAACCAAAAACCAAAACCAAAATCAAAACAAAAAAACACTGATAGTTAATATGTGTTTTAAGAGTACTGTAGTACCTTTGGTATTTTCATTAGAGACATACTTAATTGATTGTTGTGAGTATGAGTCTATAAAATGGTATTTGATTGTGATCTGTTGATTGTAATGAGTATATATTGCCAAAAAACTGTATTATTGATGAGCTGACATTTCTCTATTATCTTAGGACTCAATGAACAGTTAACCCTTCACTGTTCACTGAATCCTAATATAATGATATAAAATATATTAAAATAGATATCCTTATCTGAAAATAGACAATTCTAATAAACAGTTCCTTAGGAATTACATATCCCTAAGGAACACAATTATTGAAGAACAGAATTTGAAGTTGGTCGGTGATACATACTATCAATATCAGCACTTGAAAGGCAGAGGCAGGCAGATCTCTGAGTTAGAGGCTACTATGATTTACGTAGTGAGTTCCAGAACAGAAAAAACTACACATAGAAATCCAGCACCACCCCCACCAGCAAAAAGAAAAAGAGGTGGTGGAAGAGAATTTGAGTCTGCTGGTTAAAATCATATCCGAATGAGATGTCCTAATACTATCTCATAAATAATTCTTTACAGGTTATTTTTATAAGATTATCTCCATCATAATTGGCAACTTTAGCATATCCAAACACAAACTAATCTTTCTTTAGGACATTATCATCCAAACTAGCTGCTGTTTCTGCACTGGTATTTATGAGTCCATATTCTGCGAGGCATATGGAGTGGATGAAAGCCTCAGATTCTCTTCTCAGTCATCACCAAGCTACATACAACCTCACCTTTCTCCTAGGAGACACAATTTTCAAAGACGGGAGGTCCTTCTCTAGTCTCCTCTCAATTCAGAATCCTGTGTGACAATAATGCTAAAAAATTATTCAGTGTTTTAATCCATTGAATTCTGTATAGAGCATTCCCACTGAGGAAAATACTTTCCTGTGCTTCCCTGGTCATATGGCTGCTGTACTTCCATGTTCTCTGTCACTTATGAAGAAGCTGCCATTGTTGGAATAAAACAGCTCTGTAGGTTTCATCAGAATTGTGCATCTGCTTTCACTTGGTCTTTCAGTAAGAGTGAATGACAGTAAAATGAAGCAGATGTGATTTACTTCCTAAACACAAGTTGAGGGACCCTGTCTCTATGACAAAAATTCAGCCAGCAGATGGCACCGTTTATCATTGAGCTGTAAATAAAAGAAATGATGCATTGAAGGAGAAAATGAAGGGATCTGTCGCATCCTATTGTTTCTCCTCCAACTCACTCGTGTTCACTTCCACAAAAGATATATAGATTTGCTCATCTGAAATGGACCAGTGGTCTTGTTTCTGGTGCTTTGTTTAAGGTTTTAAAATAATGACACGGAACATCTAAAAAGAGTAATTGAAAGAATTTGTTATTAGCCTTGAAAACATAATTACATGTGTATATGTTTAGTAACAGACAAATCTGCATTTTCAGATTATTATCCGGCCATAATTCTGTACATTAAAATGTGTTTTCTCAACACTTGATTAAGATAGAAGTGGTAACTGTGCTCTCTGAGAATACTTCCTCTCCCAGCACACAAAGCCAGATGGAACCTGAAAGGTGAAAATCACAAAGGCTGTCACTTTTGGAAGGGTGACAAGGATCCCATTGGACAAGAGGTAGACGTGAAGCACAGCTAGATCAAAGCAGAGCCTCTTGGCTCTCCGGGCTCTGGAGTCATAAGCGAGACTGCACTACTGGAAATGTTGCTCCTCAGAGATAGAGGGAAAATCCCCCAAAGAAGGAAACTCAAAACCAGTGTGCTTGATCCCTCAAAACTGGCTGGATGAGCAGGAGATGAGAAGAAGTTTTTTAGTCAGGACCTAAGCCAAGATGCCTCCTAGTCTAGGACATGTTTTCTAGTTTCCTTCTGTTGCTCTGATAAATACTCTGACCGAAAGCAACTTGCAAGAGGAAACCTGTGTTTCTGCTCACAGGTTACACTCCATCACTGAGAAAACTCAAGGCTGGAACTTGAAGCAGAAGCCACAGAGGAGCACTGCTTGCTGACCTGCGCAGCAAAGTCTGGCGCTCAGTTAGATTTCTTATATAACCCAGGGCCACCTGCCTAGGTTACAGTGATGCCCACAGTGGGCTGGATGGCCTGGCCCCTCCAGCAAGTAACAAGACAATCTCAACCCCCACAGACATGTCCACAGACAATCTGATTCAGGCAAGACCTCAGTTGAACTTCCTGTTTTAGATGACTCTAGGCTGCATGCAGCTGACAGTTAAAACTAATGAAGATGATGGGACTGGTCTCATACAACTAGAAAAGCACAGCTTCCAGTTTGACTATTTCAGGGCAGTTGATGGCTGCCGGGGGGCAGGGGAGATACTTTTCATCAGGAGCACGGCTGGTGGAAGGGTTTCCATGTTCTAAGTGACGGCACACACATAAACCCAAATGAAAGCAGCACTAACTGGACTCAGGAAAGAACAAGATGAAACAGAGAAAAGGTTGTGAAGATAGTAAGAGAAAATGTGAAAGGGACTCTAATGGAGGTAGAAGAAGGAGGGGAGAATATGATGAAGGAAATTATCAAAAAGTAAATTGAAATATTATTTTAAAAGTCCTTAAATAAACTTCAACTCTGCTTTATCCTGACTTGCCTCACATTCTTTAAAATATGAATAAAATAAAAACAATTAGCTAACATAATATTTGATTTACTTATTTGAGAATGTCACACAATGCATTTTGATATTAGTCACCCTTTCAACCCTCCTTCTAAATCCTCATAGGTCTGGCTACACCTACCTATGACCCAAACTTTGTGTCTTGTTTTATTTTCAGTAACCTCTTGAATCCAGTTTAATTTCCCATATACTTCTGGATGTGCTTGGTTGCCATGCCAGTGACCACATATTTAAACAAAACTAGTTCTTCCTCCCCAAAACACCATCGCATCAACTCTCTATAGCTCTGTGGTTGGGGTTGGGATTCATGTACTTCTTTCCCTTAGGTGCTCTAATGTTGATTGACTTGATATTATGCAGGTCTTTTACTGGCAACCACAGCTTCTCAGTGCCCTGACATTTTTTACTGAATCAAAGTCAAAGACCTGGTATTACTGAATTAAGTTACTGAGAAGATTAAAGAAACTCCTTGGGCTGTTACATGTGATAGTGTGGAGCTGCCGATGTCCCTGTCACTTCTGACAGCACAGGTATTAAGAAAGCAACAAAAGAATTTCAAAAAACCGTGAAGAGTAAATGGCTCTGACACTCTACCTTAAACATGGGAGGAAGCCAAGTGTTTCAGCGAACAAGCAAGTGCTAAGGGCCCTGACAACAAAAGCTCAGAGCTGTAACATTAAAAGATATCTGAGAAGATGAGTAGAGTAGAATAGAGAAGAAGTATTAAGAAGATAAAAGACAATGAGGAAGTTAAGACCATGGGAAATGAATGTTATGAAGATCTGGTGTCAGGAGTAAGAGGGCTGGGCATACTGGGTGCTACAACGAGAGCTGCCAAGGGACAAGGAGCCAAAGTTCCTGTCATTTAAGTACAAAAGCTATAAGTCTAGCCGCTGGGGTTTACTCTCGCAGCTTGGTGCAATAAGCATTTACATTTTATGATTGGGAGCCATAAGTCTCTGGTCTTTCTGGACTTGGAGCTAAACTTTTTTGGGTGTTTCCTATAGAATCGAAGACCACCAATGTTAAGGGAGCTATCCTTTTGGTTGTCTATGACTTTCATCTCAAAAGAGCAGAGAACCCCCCTCACGTGGTCCTCATGGCAATCTGAGAGCTTGTTAGTATCATCCACTGGGGCTCAGTAGCTCAAAGACATTTGCATTGTGCTGGTGTCAGCTAGAAACGTTACGCTTTAGCACTGAAGAGGAGAGAAGGAGGTTTGAGGGAGGGGCAGTGAGCCATACTCTCTTTCAAGGAAGAGATGTATTAATGCTGCTGGCAACAGTGGTGTAATGGGATCTGAGGTAGACTTTCAGCTCATGAGAGAAATTAAAGTGTCTTGCCTTGAAGGTTTTAGATGGGACATATTGTCCTATGGAGGAGCAAGACTGATTAACATGTGACACTTGCACTATGTGACAGAGGGAGTAGGGCATACATGACTTACTTCATAACAGAAGTCACTCTTGTTTCCTGGATGAAGAGTGCTGCCAGGTTAATGTATGACCCATATTAAGTGATAATAGTCAAGCTCTTTCTGATCACTCTGCAGCAAGGGAGATGGTGCGTTTTGCCCTGATAACAGCCCTTTCATCTTGTAACCTAATTACATGTAAGGCTTGGTAACTCAGAGGTCCTGGACTATCTATAATTTTGAGTAGAAGATATAGAGAGGGGTGTTCCAGCTGGGTTTTTCTCTTGCAGTGATAAAATACGCTGACCAAAAGCCACTTAAGAAGGAAAGAATTTATTTAGCTTATACTTCCAGGAAACTGTCCAACACTGAGGGAAATCAGGAACTCAAAGCATGATGCTGGAGCAGAAACCATGGAGGAACATTGCTTAATGGCCATCTCCCAGGCTCATACTGTCTTTCTTGTGACCTAGGACAGCCAAGGCCACACAGATGTTAGTATCCAATATCAAATGGGCAACCCTGAAAGTGCGTATATACTTAACATTATACAAACTGCACAAGATATATTTAGGAAGACATGTAAGAGATGTATATGCACAGAAAACATCAATTAATGAAAAAAAGATGCCATGGATTTGAAGGCTGTGGGAGGGTTTGAAGGGAAAATAAATAAAGGGAGATGGTCTAATAATACTGGAATTTCAAATATAAGGGGAAAAAAAAGAAAGAAAGAAAAGCCCTCAATTAAGTATGTGGGTTTTTTTTCTTATAAGAGTTGCCATGCTCATGGTGTGTCTTTACAGCAATAGTGACTAAGATACCTGGCTAGTTTTAATCCAACTTGACACAAGCTAGGGTCATTTGGAAAGAGGGTCTCTCAACTGAAAAAATAAAAATGCCCCCATGAGATTTTCTGGTATGCAGCTCTGTGGTGCAGTTTGTTAATCAGTGATGGAGGTGGGAGGGCTCAGCCCACTTTGGTGGTGCTATCCCTGAGAAGGCTGTCCTGGGTGCTGTAAGAAAACAGGTTAGCCGTCAGAGGGGTCAAGTGGAAGAAGCCAGTAAGCAGAACTCCTCCGTTGCCTCTGCGTCAGTTTTTGTTCCAGGTGCCTGTCCTGATTTAGTTTCTGATTTCCTCAGTGATAAACCTGGGAGTGTAAGGTGAAATAAATCCTATCCTCCCTAAGTTGATCTCAGTCAATAGTGTTTTATCACAGCAATAGAAACTCTAACTAAGACACTCATTATGTCTGCACTGACTACTGCTCACTGCAAATAGAAGCTTCTCTGACAAAGGCTGAGAACAGCTCAGATCTATAAACAGAAACATTTTTGAAGGCAATTTTACAACATGACCACTGAGGAAAATAATAACAGAAGAGAATACTCTGTGAACTATAAATACCCAAGCTTTGGGCTTATGTCCAGGAGTACAGTACCAGGTATAAAATTCCCTCCTGTGGAACAATTAAAGTCCAATCAGAAAGTCATCCTCTTATTCTATCAGTGGGCACATCATTCTCTTTCTAGTCAGTTTTATTATGCATGCTCCAGTGCTTCTTAAGATCAATTATCTCTCCCTCCCTCAGCAGGCTGTAAAGCCCCTTCTTGTACTAGGTAGCGAAGGAACAGATTTCCTGGTAATTTTGAGAATGATTTTGGTATGTTCTTTAGTCAAGGTGTGAGGAGTCTTCAATAGTAGGGCTTAGCCATTCAGTTAGAGAGGGTAACCTAAGCTGCATTCCCCTTTGTGGGCAGGAGTTACCTCACCCACCATAATTTTTTCCAGATCCAAAAAACTCACCAGAAAATTACAAGATTTATATTTTTTGTAGGATGGGTAGGGTTTTTTTTTTTGGCTTATATTTTCATATCACTATTCATTCGTTGAGGGAAGTGAAAAACTGCAGGAACCTGGAGGCAAGAACTGATGCTGAGGCAGGGGAGGGGGTGCTGCTTACTGGCTTGCTCCTCACAGCTTGCTCAGCTTGTTTTCTTATAAAACCTGGGACCACCAGGCCAGGGACAGCACCACCCAAAATAAGCTGGGCCCTCTGCCATAAGTTGCTAATTGAGAAAATACCCCATAGATGGTGAATTTTTTTCTTTTCTTTTCTTTTTAAAATATTTTTATTTAATTTATGTGCATTGGTGTGAGAGTGTCAGATCTTGGAGTTACAGACAGTTGTGAGCTGCCATGTTGGTGCTGGGAATTGAACCCGGCACCTTTGGAAGAGCAGACGGTGTTCTTAACCACTGAGCCAACTCTCCAGCCCCGGGGTGAATTTTCTTAATTGAGGTTCCCTCCTTTCAGATCACTCCGGCTTGTGCCAAGTAGACAAAGAACTAGGCACCGCAAAAGATAAGGGAAACTTACTGAGAGGAATGGTTCAACAGAAGGAGGGCATAAAAGAGGGCGCTAACCCACTGTCAGAGGAATCGCTGGCAGAGACTTTCTCCCATTCTGCTGGCTGCCATTTCACTTGCTCCACAGTTTCTTCTGATGAACGGAAACTTCTGTCTTTTTCTTGTGCTATCAGTCTTCATCAGAAAGTCCTTACCTGCACCTGTAAGCTAAAGATTCTGATTTTCACTTGTTTAAATGAGTTACATTTATCATATGTTAAATTTGAGCATAATGAAATATTATTTTTGACATGATATTGAATTTATTTTTGCCAACATTTTATTGATAATTTATGCATCAGTGTTCATCAGTGAGATAAGTTTGTAATTTTCTTTCTGTCTTGCTGTGTGTCTTGTTTGCATATAAAGGTAGTCCTGGCTTCATAAAGGAGTGGGGAGCTTTCCTCGCTTTTTATTTTATGGAATAATTTAAGTGATATTGGTACTAATTGTGCTTTTTGGAATTTACTTCAGTTTTTTTTCTCTTTGAAATTAGATTTATTTTCTTATATAATATATCCTGATTACAGCCTCTCCTCCCTGTACTCTTCCCAGAGGAAGAAGGTAAGTCCCTATAGTTGAAGACACCCTACACTTCAGACACTGGGCCCCCCAGAACACCCCCTTCTGGATATGACCTAAAAACTTCCTCACTGAGGACTAGTTTTCATGGAACCAGAAAGCACCATGCACGCTTCCAAAGGAAGGAAACAACCAACAGTTCTCCTCAGCTATGACACCTATAAACTGCAACCATGAACAGCATAGCACAAGAACCCTGAATTGCACACTCAGCGTGAAGACTGTGGCAGAAACGGGCATGTATCTAACTGGGTTTAAGACCTGTTGAAAAACAGGGAAATCTTTCCTGGTACTGGAACCTAGTCAGTCATGCATCTTGGAGGAGAAACTATAAGCACCACTTTATTTCCCCCTTGCACTACATGGAGACGATTACAGAACAACCCAACTGATCAAAACTCAGGGTTGTGGAGCACACTCCCAACTGATATATCTACACCTTCTGCACTCAAGGCTCAGGATTACTTGTGTAAGAGGAGGCAGAAAGTGTTCAAGAGCAGGAGGATTGGGGAGTGTTCCATGAGATCATTTCTTCTACAGATGTCAGAGAGGCCACACTCATGAACTCTCATCAACATGGCTGCCTAAACAAGACCTGACATTTTAACATTGAACATGGAAAGCCAACAGTGTGTCAAGGCAGGAAAGAAATGCAGAGAGCAGAATAATCTGCACCCGGGAAGAGCAAAAGAATGGTTATGCACAACCTTGAAAGCATGCATATGTACGTGTATATGGAACATTGCACAACTGTGCCAGTTGTACCTATGAATTAAGGAAGCAGCCATACACACATACCTCTATATGCTACAATTAAGGTTTAAGTAAAAGCCTCAGATTTGAAAGAGGGCAAGGTAGGGGAGGGTTACCATGGGAAGTTTATGAGGGAGTAAAGAGAAGGGGGAATGATATAATCATAGTATAATTTCAAAAAAGAAAAAAATTAAAAATGTATTATCCCTGAACTCTCTGGTCCTTCCATCTCTTACCACCTGCTCTTCCATACCAATCTCAACAGGCTAGCCGTGAGTCCCAGCATCTGTCTAAATCTCCTGCTGGGTGGAGTCTCTCCAAGGGCATCTACGTTGGGCCAATATCTACTTATAAGTGAACATATGCCATGCATGTCTCTCTGGGTCAGGGTTACTTCACTCAGGATGATCATTTCTACTTCCATCCATTTGCCTGCAGATTTCAACATTTCCTTGATTTTAAAATCTGAGTAGTATTCTATTGTATAAATTCCACATTTTCTTTATCCATTCTTTGTTTGAGGGACATCTATGTTGTTTCCATATTCTGGCTATTACAAATAACTATGAACATAGTTGAGCAAATGCCCTTGTTGTATGGTGGAACACCTTTCAGGTATATGCCCAGGAGTGATATTGCTCTGTCTTAAGGTAGCATTATTCACAATTTTCTGAGAAAGTGCCAGATTGATTTCCAAAGTGAGCTTGGCTTTCATGATGACAAGAAGAGTAGGAAACTTTCTTTGCTCACACCACATCAGTGGTAGAGGCAGCTCCAGTCTTATTGTTCAGTTGTTGTTGACATTGACCCCTGTCTATTCACTGACCTATGGCCATGATTTTTCAAGGTTGATAGCCATAGCCAGACATGCTGATTTAAGTGGCAAGGGTCTGAGGTTGGGGAGTGTGTTTCTTTTGAATAAAATATAAAACCTCCATTTTTCATTCCCTGTGTAATAGTAATGACTTCTTGGTGTAATTATTTTATAGGATCTGAAATAAAATCAGAATGCAGAAATCTGAATTGATCTTCTAGAGTATTGAAATATTTACAGTGCCTGACCATGATAGCTGTGTGGACACTCTACATTCTGATGCCCAAGCTTTATTTAAGAAGGGACACTTTTACTGAGATCACATTAAATCATCATTCCGTGGTTTCTCCAATCACTTCCCAAATCCCTCCTTTTCCTTTGTGACAGTAAAATATACTGTATAATATCCACATATCCAGTGACAGATACATGAGGAGTTAACTTTCTCTTTATGGTCTTGGAGCTTTGATAATCCATGGCTACAGAACCAAGCACCAGGCTATAGTGCTTGGAATCTACAGCTTTCTACATATTCCACAACATTTTAAATTCAACTCATATTGTATATATGTTGCGCCTATATGGCAAAATTCAGTGGTATATTATTTTTATGAGAAATAGGAAGATTTGAGGGTTATAAAAGAAAGTAAAACTAATTCAGAAACAAAAAGAAATGGAGATCTAAAGCAGTTAATCAGTTGCAACAGGAAATAAATAATATATATTAGCCTGTTAGCATCCAAAGGAGTGCAGCTTTTGTGCAGTTGTGCTTAGAAAACATCAAGGAGGAAGTAAAGTCCTACTTTCTCTGAGGTTCATGCACGTATATGGGAACTTGGAGCTTTCTATGTATTCTAGTTCTATTGTAACTCTTTTTGCAGTAAATTACCTGACAGAAGTACTTACAGAAGGGCTTATTCTGTTTCACAATTTGAAGGTATAGTCTTCCCAGATGAGTCAGGTATGGTGACAGAAGGCAGTCTAACATGTTCAGGAATCAGAGAGCAATGAATGTTTCCTTCTCTAGATTCAGTCTGGTACCCTAACTAATGGAATGGTGTTCTCTGCATCTAGTGTATGTCTCCCTAGCTCAAATGACCCCATCTAGAAATGTCTTCAAATATGAGACTAGAAAATTGTTTCCTAGCTGACTCTAGATCCTGTCAAATTAATAGCATAAACCATAATAAACTCAGTCCTTGTCAGCTAAACATGTAAATACAAAATGCATTTAGTCCATCTCTAAAAGACCCCACTGCCCTTAACAATGTCAACACTCTTCAAAATATAAGTTCAGAGTCTCCCCTAAGCCTCAGGAGATCTCCTATAACATTGAAAGCCAAGTGGATGTAACATACAATGGTAGCAAAAAAAAAAAATTACCGAAGCAATACCTAAATCTAACAGGGAAAAAATACCAAACTCTATATCTCCATGTTAGTTTCAAGATGGATACATCAGGGGGCTAAAGGACTTGAGCAGCCACACTCTTCCATATCTGGTACCTGCAGCACACATAGTCTCTCTCAGGCCAGTCTTACTTTGTGCCTGCAGCTTTCCTCAGAAGACACCACATAGTTCCTGCATCTGTGTTCTCCACTGTAACTTTGGCTTCACCTTTATAGCTTCACACAGTGACCTCCAAGGAACTCCAACTCTTGGTCATATATTACGTATCCCCAGCAGCATTCTAGGTCACTGGTGAGATGGGGCAGGTCTGAGACAGAGAAGTGTCTACACATTAATGTCTGCTTTGTCATCTGATTTTATTTTCTGTTTAGTTAATGTTTTTGTTTGTTTTGCTTTCAGATAAATAGTCTTTCTAAGTGGCCTTGGTTCACTTCCATTCACAGAAAACATTTCTTCAGTTACCTGGGTGCTAGGAACACAGACATCCACCACAATACTGGCTTTAGGTTCCATTAGCTATCAAATCAAAGAAGAGAGAAAAGATATGTTAAGTCAGCATCTTTTAATAAGTCAGGAAGTCGTAAGACTCAGTGTACACTTGTACATGTCCCAGCTTACCCATGTTGTGATTATGTTAAACATTACAAGTACATTGCTGTGATGTCAAAGGAGCATTCTTCAGCCTGTAAATATTGCATCTAAGCATGTCTTTATGTAAGTGACAGAGCAGTCTGAAAAATGATCATGGGAAGAGAACACAAAGAAACCTGCAGAGTGGTTCAATGTTTGCAAGGATGGAGAGGGCCAGGGAGTGCTCCTGTGTCCCTTGCAGAGTGCCATCTCCTTATTGTGCCAAAGAAAACTGAATTAGGGTGACAGAAGCATGAGAGTAGAAGAATGGGTTAAAGATGTGTTGAGGGCCTCGGCAGGGGATGCTTGACTTAGCACACATGAATAAAAATGTAATTTTGTTGTTTCTTAACATTATAATGAAGCTATGTAATAGCTGAGATGAACAGAACACAAGATGGTAGAATTAGCCCCATTTTCCTGTCACATAGTGGGTTCTTCTATTATTTATCTAAAGTTGTAGTGACACAGAATGGCTTAGTAATATTTCAAATTACTCATGTAACTGTAGAATAGTCAAATGAGAAAGAATCCTCACATTGTTAACTCTGCCTTTAGAAAAGAGGAAATACAAACAGAACAATGTTTTACTTGAAATTTATGTCCTGAGGTAATGTGGAGAGATTAACGCATCCATACAAGAACAAACGCTACTGTTTGAAAAGACAGACAGTGCTCCTAAAGCTGAAGTGTCGCCCGAATTACTTCTCAGGTTTGATTTCTACTTTAATTGGAGTTATTTAGAAGAGTGTTTATTTTAAATTGAGCAGTTTATCATGTTGTATTTCTCTATATTAATTCTATTGAATCAAATTGCACTGTGCTCAGAGAGTTTCACACCATGTAAGTCTACCTTCGAAAAGCTTTAGACGTTTTCTTTACAGTTGATTTTTCTAACTTATCATGGGATTTTACAAAATAATAAAAAAAAAACCATTCCTTTAGTTAGGTTGCACTGGGAGCTCTCACTCTATTAGAGTGCTGTGGTGCCCTGCAGCTCGGAATTCCTTTAGGCTGTATACAAGAACTTCATAGAGCACCCTCAACTCAGAGATTCGTATTTTTCTCTATTTCCTTATCTATTTCAAAGGCTTGTCTCCATATCACCAAGAACACAATCTACATATTTAATCAAAATAAAGTACTTCAACCTTTATCTTTTAGCTTGGTTTCATATTATTTGAAATAAATCTTGTGAATTACATACCCCTTTGAAGAATGGAGGGAAGAAAACAGCCAAAATCCTCCCTTTCATAATATAAACAGTGACTCTGTGTGTGCGTGTGTGTGTGTGTGTGTGTGTGTGTGTGTCTGTGTGTGTGTTTTGTGTATACACCTGTGGAGATCAGAGATCAAAACTTAGCATCTTCTGTTGCTCTCTACCTTACTTTTTGAGACAGGATATCTCAAGGGAGCTGGAAATCCCTGCTTCAGCTAAGCTGGCTTGCCATGAGCCCCTCCCATCCTCTTGATTCCTTTGCTGGGGCCTATAGTCATGCACAGTCACACCAGGCTTTTTGTGTGAAAGCCTTGGATCCAAACACAAGGTCTCATTCTTACTCAGAAAGCATGTTGTGAGCCTAGCCCATAAACAGTGATCTTTATGGTCCTTTAGTCTGTCTTGTTTCTATGTCTCTCTCTTTAACTCTATGTCAGCCTTAAGAGAAAATGAAACAAAACAAAACAAGAACAACAAAAACCCAGCCAAAACAAATTAACAGTGTTCAAACACTGTGCTTGAAAAATATAGTAGCCTGGCAGTATAGGCAAAGGAGATGATTCTTATTCACCTGGTGTTACCACTTGGCCTATGTAAATGTCGCTGGTGAGCTTCAGCCTCATGCCTTATCTTTATTTGACCAGATTTGGAATTTTCTGTGACAGAGCCTATATCCCTAGATATGTGTCTAAAGCAAACATTAATTTATCAGGTATCACTGGGACTAATAAAAAGCCTAAGAAGCCCAAATGGCAAGGCTAGGGAATGAAAATAACTCAAGGGCTTTGAGACATTCCAAATATTTACAGGAATCTCAAAAGCCACATGCATATGTGGGACTGTGAGCACATGAAGAAGCACTTGAGAAAGTCCCATTTTGTCATTTCTGCCAACCTCTGGACAGCTTGAGTTGCTGCACAGTGAGGAGGTAAGGACCACATTATAAATTGTTCACTAGAATGTTAAAGAAGTGGATCAACATAGACACTAATTTTTCAAATGCAAAATTCTGCAGGAAAGGCTTCCTGGGGGTCCAGGAGCTATAGGGAAAGCACTACTGAATGGCCAGTTTGTTGGCTCTGTTTTTTAACAATTAAACTTTATTATACAACCCAACTACTTACACAAAAGGGAAAAAAGATTAAAGGGAAACAAGAATGAACCTTTCCGTATCCGTTCCACGGGACGGGTCCCTAGGTGTCTCTGGCCTGCGTGCTGGTCCGACCTGTTCACTGATCTTCTTCATGATCCATGTGAGCTCAAGCCCGGTCTCAACTTGTTGTTACTCTCTGTCTTCTCTACATGCCTGTCTCTCACGTGCAGGGGACAGTCTCCATCTCGCATTGAGCGTCAATTAGAATAGTCCAGGTGGAGTCCCTTGGTCCCCTTCCTGAATTCCAGGCCCAGGATAGCTCCACCCAGTCTATCTCAATGTTAATATCAGGGAGTATCCATGGTGTGTCCAAGGGCAAAGCCTGCCAAGACTGCTTTCACCTGTGACAAAGCTTACAATCCTTCCCACACCAGTTGGTGACTAACTTAGCTGAGTAGAGATGTGTTTGAATATGCCAGATATTGCGGACTTAGTAAAACCAGCCTAGGAAAGGCAGGAATAAGACAAAGGCCTGAAGTTGAAAGAAACAGGGGGCAAGGAGTGCCAACATCTAAACTTAGGATAATGGGAAAAGGGAAATAAAATAGAGCATATGTATGGACAAGATAGAGTACTGGGGGGTTAGAAACAGGAAGAATCAAGTTGGGAGAGAGAGAGAGAGAGAGAGAGAGAGAGAGAGAGAGAGAGAGAGAGAGAGAGAGAGAGAGAGAGGGAGGGAGAGAGTGTTAGGGACAGAGAAGACTAGAAATGGGAGGCATGTGGGGGGGCAGGATATGGAGCCCAGTGCAGTGAAAAATTCCTGGAACCTGTGGGGTGACCCTAGTGAGGATTTCTAGTAGTGGAGGATATGAAGCAAGTGAATCCTCCTCCACTGAGGTCAGCAAGGCAGTTCATCCAGGGGAAACGGATCCAAAGGCAGGCAACAAAGTTCATGTCAGAGACAGCCCCCACTCCGTTTGCTATGAGATACACATGAAGAACAAGCTCCTCATCAGTTACATATGTGCTGGGGACCTAGATCCAGTCAATACATGCTCTGTGGTTTGTGCTTAATCCCTTGGAAGACCCTTTGGGTCTAGGTTAATTGCCTCTGTTGGTCTCCTGTGGGGTTCTTGTCCCCTCTGAGTCCTTCTGTACTTTTTTCCCACTCTTCTACAAGTCTCATTGAGCTCTAACTAATTTTCGACATGGTCTCAGCATTTGTTTTGATTTGCTGCTGGGTGAAGTCTCCCAGAGGACTTTTATGCTAGGCTCTAGTCTCCAAGCACAATAGAGCATCATTAATAGTGTCAGGGCTGGCTATCTCCCTTGCAGTGGGTCTTAGACTGTGCCAGTCATTGACTAGACATTCACTCAATCTCTGCTCCGTCTTTATCCCTGCACGTCTTATAGGCAGGGTAAATTTTGTGTCAAAACTTTTGTGGATGGGTTGGTATTCCACTCCCTCTACTGAAAGTACTGCCTGGCTATAGATGGTGAACATTTCTGTCTCCATGTCCCCCACTGCCAGGAGTCTCAGCTAGAGTCATCCTCATATTCTCTCAGGGGCCTATCCTGTTGCAGGTCTCCAGCTTGTCTCAGAGATTCCCTATCTCCTCCATTTCCTTTTTCTATCCCAACTTTTTCCACTTCCTACCTCCACTCTCTCTATATCTGATCTTCACCTTTATTCTCCTCAACGTACCCTCTCCCATCCTGTTCCCCTTCTTCATCTACTTCCAATGTCTAATCTATTTCCTTTTCTGAGTGGGACTCAAGTAACCTCCCTTGGACCCTCCTTGTTACTTAGTTTTTTGTTGTTTTTTTTTGTGTGTTCCTGAATTTTCGTATGTTTATCCTATACTATATGGCTAATATCCACTTATAAGTGAGTGCATATCATGTGTGTCTTTCTGGGTCTCAGTTACCTCACTCAGGATAATCTCTGCCATGACAGGGCAAGCAAGTCCTTCATCTTTCCTGCTTCACAATTAGGTCTGCCAGATATACTGGGCCAGAAGGTATAAGATGATGCTCCAATGTTAGAGAGAGAGAACGGGTGACTGGCCAGGGAGTAAACTGTCTCTGTCATCTCTGAGTTTTGGAAGCATCTTGCCTGCACATCCTACTTAAGTAATAATGTTAGTCCTTCTCAAGTGTCTGATGGGGTTGAAGACTAGATAGTTATAGTTTCAGTTAGGCTTAAGTTGTTTAAGATTTAAGAAAATATGATAATGCCTAGAAAGTTGTTGTTTTAAGTTGCTAAGTACAAGCTATGACAGAAAGATTTAGGTACAAAACTTTACACTTACCTAGATATGATAGATAGTATTTTCTTCAAGTTTGCCAAATACAGATGAGCTAAACATTTTTTTATGTAACTTTTACATATGGCTTTCCTGTTGTTTCATAACTATTTTTACTGTGTGTAGTTTATTATAAGTAAAGTCCATATGCAAAAACAAAAGAGAGAGGCTTCCTCTAAGCAGTAGATGGGAGCAGATACAGCAACTTATAGTCAAATACTAAGCAGAGTACATCGAATTCCTGGAAAAGGGTACAGGAACCTTGAAGCCTCAGCTGCTGCAGAAGCCATGGAGGAGAGGTGATGATTACTTGTTTAATAAATTGAGGGTATAGAAAATGGAACCTTGCTGGGAGTTCTTCTCAGAAAGAATAGAGCACTGTCTATGCAGAAAATGGGTTAAGTACAGTATTTAGTAAACATTCATCATATTGATACAAAAGTAAAAATTAGAGTAAAAGGATACGTGTGTTGTATTTGTTATGATAAATAACTGAAAATGCTGTCAATATTGCTTTTTTAAAAAGTTGCTTTATTTATGTAACTTACTAAGTGATAATAAGTTCATGACCAAATAATAGGAAGTGCTAGAAAAATTCCTACACCTTATAAAAACACCTTGGAAGAGCGAAGATAATATAGAAATCAAGAAACTTGATTAGAATTGTTTTTAAAGAGGATGACATCCTGGAGTTAAAACCAATAAAGAAAACTCAACCACTAATAAAGAAAATGCCTCACAGACTTGCCCACAGGCCAATATAGTGGAGATTCTCTCTTTTTGGGTGATTGTTGGTTGTTCCAAGTTAACAAAAACAAAAAACAAAACCTAGAACACACCTCATGCTCTTCTTGAAACAAAACTCAAATATTCTTGCTTCACATGGCATTAAGTTGTGTCACATATCATTGAGAATATATGCACATCACATGCATTTGTTTATAACAGAAAAGCTTTACTCTCACAGATTTATTAAGTCACAAATTGAGGAAGATAACATTGTGCCCAGGTCTAGGTGACCTTGCCTGTCGGCTGTATCAGGATCGAATGTGTAGTCCTTATCGTCTGGACTCGTGTCCTTTCTTCTTATCTTCTATTTCTTGCCTCATTTTCTGAATAATAAATGACGGCAGAGCACAGCAGAGGATGAAGCTGCGACTCCTTGAAGGAGGGCACTTCTAGCTTCTAAGGTTAAAAAAAATAAAATAAAGAGAAAGCAATAAACAAATGTACTTGGATGAGTAGATTACTTCTGTAAAATGGACCAAGAAAAGCCATAAACATCTTACTCTGAAAGCAGAAATGTCAAATTGGAAGTCATGTTGCTGCAACAGCCCTACGTACCCGTCTTTCTAAGTACTGGGAGTTCATTAGGCCTCAATCCCCTGAGATTTCCTACCTTGTTGAGAGGAGTTTCAGGCCACATGGGAAGGTCATGTGAGAGTCCAGCTGACAGCCACTGATCAGGGTTCAGAAGACAGCCAGGATTTATATATAGACATGTGAATTTCACTCTTAACATTCAAGCTAAAGTTACATAATATGCATTTAAAAATGCATATAGAGGGCATTCCAGGTATCAGAATTACAGTCCTTGTGACATATAGTAGACCAAAAAGACAATAGTTCTTTCATAATAGGTGAAATAAAAATTGCTGTGTATATCATAAATACCCATAAAGTAAATAACCATGTTTGCTCTAAACATGCATAGACTTTTGTCCTCCTCATTATTCCTTGAACAATGCACTATAATAATTATATACATAGAATTTTTACCCTATTGAATATTATCAGTAGTTGAGGTGTGGTGTGCAATATGCTGAAGAGCTGGCGCTTTGGAGCAAATGTTATGCCACTTTATGTAAGAGAGTCAAATGTCTGAAGAGTTTGGTAAACATAAGAGAACAATATTGAAGTTAGTCCTTCATAAATATGGAAAGCTGACCGAATGGATTTATATGGATTGATATAAATAATAATCATATAAAATATTGTAGAAATACAAGTTATATTCTACAATCACACATACAGTATAGTGGTGTCCAGATAGAATGCTAGTGACCTACGCTGCTGTTCAACATGGTAGTTGTGTCTCAAAAATAAGGGAATACATAGTGTGCTAGGTGAGCCTGTGGAAATTATATCATATTTGATGTTACAGTATCCTACTTTGGTAAGTTATGATATCACTTTTGTTGAATTTTTATTGAAATAGCTATAAAATCCAGCTCAATTGTAAGACAAGGGTTTTAGAGCGCATTAAAGACCTTTGAATTTTGTCTCTGACCAAAATGAGATCTACATTGTAGATGAATAACTCAGTTCCCATTAATTTCTCTCTCTCTCTCTCTCTCTCTCTCTCTCTCTCTCTCTCTCTCTCTCTCTCTTTCTCCCTCCCTGTCTCTGTCTCTCTCTCTTCCCTATCTCACCACTCTACCTTCTATTTCACCAATATATTGAGATATTGAGAAAATCTAATGTAATTGTTATAAAGCATTCATTTAGTACTCCTACTGGAGTGGTCCCCAGAGTGAAGGCTAGAATAAACAAAACAAGAAAAGAACACAGCATGATACCATAGCAAGTGGTTGAAGACACAGACTCTAATGTCAAATGCAAGTATATAACTCAGAAAGTCTTGAGAGTGAAGGATCTCTGAAATAAAGGATTCATTGAGCCATTGCTGAAGATATTCAGAAATGAACAAAGAAAATAAGTTCCTGGAATTCCCAGAAGCAAGATCAGGCGGCAGTTTGGAAAATAGCTTTAGACCTAGCACTGAGTAAATGTTTAGAGTATAACAAATGTTTAGAGAAAGCTGGCTATCTTAATTATTTTCATACTGTCATGATGAGACACCATGACCAAGGCAACTTGTAAAAGAAAGAGTTTATTTGGAGCTTATAGTTTCAGAGTGTTAGAGGCCTTTACCGTAATGGTGGGAACATATCATCAGGAAGGCAGGCAGGCACAGGGCTGCAGTAGCAGCTGATAACTCACATCTTGAGACACAATAATGATACTGACTGAGAAAACTCAAAATTGTGTAGGTCTTTGAACCCTCAAATCACACCCTCACACCCTACCTCCAACAAGGTTACACCTCCTGATAATCCTGAAAGAGTTACCAACTGGAGAAAGATGATTTGGACATATAAGCCTATGAGGGGAGGGCATTCTCATTCAAATGATCACATTCTGTCCCTTGGCTCCCATAGGCTTGTGGACCACATCGTAATGGAAAATGCATTTAGTCCAACTTAAAAAGTCCCTATAGTCTTATAACATTCTCAACACTACTCAAAAGCCCAAATTTCAGGTCTCTTCTGGAGACTCAAGGCAATCTCTTAATTGTAACTCCATGTAAAACAAAAAAGCAAACTGCATACCTCCAAAATACAATGTCATATAATATATTTTATCACTCCAAAAGGGAGGATTTGAGGCATAACAAGGAAAGACCCAGGAGGGCACACTTCAAATTATGTAGCTGCATGTCTAATATCCAAGGATTTAGATGGCTCCACCTTTCCAGCATTGTTGCCTACCAGACACACCTTGGGTTGGGTCCCATCCTTGGCAGATATCCCACATCTCAAAATCTTACAGTCTCCAGTGGAAGAGAGGCTTTGCTTTTTCAGTGTCAGAAATATTCTCTCAGGGCCTCCATGACTCCCCGGAGACACACCTAGACTCAGCAACTCTCTTTAGCTGGAAAGGAACCCCCTTACTCATGTATCATTTGATTCTAAAGCCAGAATTATGAGACCAACACAGCTAAGTTCAGCTACACGCTTGGGATACAGCTTGACCCCATGGAATCACGTTTGTATATGCTTTCCTTTGTTGTTTCTTTTTAGGCACAGAGAATTCCTCAGCCTTCTCCCTTTTAAAAATTGAAAGCTTAGCCCATAACCCTGAAAGTACCTATATCTTAACTCCATTTTTGAATAGGTCTTTCTTTAATCTTCTCAACTCTTACCTCAAACATTAAATTTTCTGGTTCTCTTTTTCTCTTCATTTTGTCTTTCTTTTTGTTGCTTTTTTCCCTTTTACTATGGATCTGAATAAGAAAGAATACTAATAACCAAGCAACAAAGTCAGTATTGGGGTGCCTTGACAGCTGTTCCACCCAAGAACCTAGTGTACTGCTTTGAAATTTAGCCTTAGGCAAATTCTTAAAACAAGGATATAAGGCAGCTATATTTTTTGTTAAAATATCATAAAAATAGGCTCTAGCTCAGTTCTTAATATTGTTCTCTGCAGTCTCTTTGCTGGACTCCCTTAGTCCACATTGTTCTAAGCACTACTAATTTTCAAGATCCTACAAGGATAGTCCATTAATCTCTGATTACAGCATTCAACCAGTTTCTAATGCAAAAACAAAAATCTTCTACATTCCTCTAAAGCACACACACACACACACACACACACACACACACACACACACACACACACTCTGTAAGGTCTTTCACAGAAATACACAATTCCTTACTGGAGGATGTGTCACTGGTGCAGGCTTTGAGATTTTAAAAGCTCAAGCTATTCTGAGCTTGTGTCTCAAGAGATAAGCTTTTGCCTATTACTTTAAGACTAGGCCTTCTGAAACTATAAGCCCCAAGTAAGACTTTCCTCTATAAGTTGTATTGGTGATGATGTCTTGTCACAATGATAGATAAGAGCTCATATCCTGACACAAGTAGAGAAAGCTAACTCAAAGTAACGTCATTTGAAATCTCAGTGTTATACTTTCCATTCCAAGACAGTGGCGTTCTTCCTCTAGTGAGGTGACACCTCCTAGTCTTCCTCTAACAGGCACCAGACTGGAGACCAAGTATTCAAACATAGGCTATGGTGGTTTGAAGAAGAATGGCTCCATAGTCCTATTTAAATGTGTAGGGAGCAGCATTAGGAGGCATGGCCTTCATTGGGGTAGGTGTGGCCTTACTGGAGAAAGTGTGTCACTAGAGGAGGTCTTTGGGGTTTCAAATACTCAACCCAGGCCCATTCTCTCTCTCTCTCTCTCTCTCTCTCTCTCTCTCTCTCTCTCTCTCTCTCTCTCTCTCTCTCTCACCTGCTTTTCCATCTAGGTGTAGAAATCTCAGCTACTTCTCTAGCCCCATGTCTTTCTGTATGTCACCATGCTTTCAGCCATGATGAAAATGGACTAAACCTCTGGAACTGTAAGCCAGCCCCAATTAAATGTTTTTTTTTATAAGAAACAAATTCAGGGATAACAACTGAGTTGTAATCTGAATAAATTAATAAAAAATAAAAATAAAATTTTAAAAAAGAAAGAAATTCCGTGATCATGGTGTGTCATCACAGCTAATGTAACCCTAACTAAGACACCAGAACATGGGCATAAGTTATTCAGTGAACAGGTTGAAAGGAATAACAAAGAGTAGGCAGAAAGCAGAACATGGTATAAAAGAAGTCATTGTTGCTTTGGAAATGTTTGGGGCTGTTAATGGGTTGCTATAGTATTTGGGAGTGGCATTTGAATTAAGATTTTACAATATAACCATGAGTCTGAACTGGTTTTTTGGCTTGTTTTTCTGCCTGTATTTGTTTAATGATGCACCCTTTCTATCTCTCTTCCACCCTCTATGATTAAAGCTAAATGTAAGACATCCCATCATTTTTCTCCTTACCAAAATTTATGATTTGTAAAATATTCTTTACTGAATCCAGTAGACCTTGGTATCTTTTGTATGATGTTACCATCATCCTATCAGAAAACTCAAGTTGCTTAAGTATGCAAGATTAAGTTTGTAAAATAGGTCCATGCTTGGCATATTTAAGCCTTCAGGAAATAAATAGTAAAAAATAAAAGCTATAACTATTCTTATTAATAAGAATAAGAGGACACAATGGACAATGGGAACAGTATTGTTTCCTCATTTAAGTTACATCTGAGACCAAAGCTTCTTAATCACTGGGAGAAGGACACAGTCACAGCGTGTTATCCAGTGAGACTGGTGAGCTTCCGTATCACCCACATTGGACCCTGAGTCCCTACCTAGCCAAAGCTGCATTAGCTGTGCTCCATTTAGCTGAGGCGTGCTTGCTTTGTCACACCTGCCAAAGGAGAATAACTGATGCTCTAAAAGGAATGCAGAGATAGAGTTCCTTAACTTCTCTCTAAAAATCAGCCATGGGAAAAATCACCATGCTATGTACTATAATTACTGTTCCTTGGCCTTCATTTCGGCTGCAGTGAAGTCTCAAGCCATTTACCATTCACTTCTGTGCAATTCTCTTTAGTGCCAGCTTCATGTTCTAAATGTTTCTAACCACCACTCAAATGTATACTCTCATGATAAGAAGCATTTTGTCACATCCTATGCCAATAACACTTTAAGCTTCTCTTCTCTGGTCTGTCTGTCTCTCTCTGTTCCTTTTAAGTTTCTTTCTCTAGTTCACCCCTTGTTGCTTTTCACTGTGACCTTGACACTCCCATCTCCTGCAAAGGGAATCTCAATTGAAGGTTTGCGCAGATCCCACTGGCTGTGCGCACATCTCTGAGGGGTTATCCTGATTTCTAATTGATATAGGAAGTCTGTCTTAGTATCTTTCCTAGGCATATGATCGTGGGATTTATAAAAAAAAAAGGTAGCAAAGCAAGACCCAGCAACAAGCAGCATTCCTCAGTGATTTTTTGTGGCACTTACGTGGCTATGCATGTTGCTCTCTGGTGTGCATGAAATAACAAGACATCGCATCTTCAGGTTCCTGCCTGGAGTTCTTTCTCTGCCTTCTCTCAGTGATAGACTGCTGGCTACATGTGTAAGCTGAATAAACACTTCCTCCAACTAGTTGCTTTTGGTGAATGTTTTTCAAAGCAAAAGAGACCTGACTAGAACCACTTTTGCACCACGATTAGTGGATGGCAGACATTATCACACTTCTTGCAAAGCTGGCATTCAAATAAAACCTAATTAACATTTTTAGAAATATTTGGTTTTTATTTTTTATTTCAAGAGAATTTGTACATACTTCTACACTCATCTTGCCCTCTCATAACAATTTCAAGCTTCTAATGTATGTATTATTTCCATTTCTAAAATAGTTAAAAGCAATCTAGGAGTTGCTTTGCACATGCATTAATTCTCTGCAGTGTATGATACTGTTTTGCTTAAAAACTCATGGGACTGATGACATAGAATTCCTATTAGGAAAAGAAATTCCATGTAACCTGTTTTCCCACCATAAATAATGAGTCACAGTTTTAAAGTTGAAATTGTGAGAATTGTGACATGTCACTTGCAAGGTAGGTTAGACTGTAGGTCAGCCCCTGGTCTATCCTTCCATCTATCCACCAATAAGTCCCTACACTTTCTATCTACACACCTATCTTTATTGTTACTAAGCTCGGAACCCAGGACCTCAGGCAGCCTAGTCCAGCACTCTGCCATGAAACAACAGCTGAGGTTATGACACAGGAGGCAGGGTAAGTGAAGTCAGAGCTGGTGCAGCACAGTAGGACCGCTGGAATATGTATCATCCTCCTCTTAGCTACAAGCTCCTGCTTTGCAATGTAAACACATCTCCTCCAGGGAGAGGAAAAGAAAATCTCTAGCTTCCCTGTACTATTTTGGAATCCACACAAATGGCCTCACTGGGAGCTGTACTTTTAAGGTTGTTATAGTCAACCAGTGTTTATTCAGAAACCTGGGTCATAGAGAAATGGAAAACTTTTTTTTTCATAGTACTGTGGTCCAAATGGAAGAACATCTCTCTTAGCAATTTGGACTTGCTGCAGGCTGATATGCTGCTGTAAATCCTTGGATAGTTAATGTTGCCAACTTGACAAGATCAGAATTCCCTAGACAGCCTCTGGTGCCTCTGAGAACAGTTCTGAGGGAATTATCTGGATTAGACTAATTTAGGCAAGAAAATTTACTATAACTGTGGATAATAATGTGTCATCCACAGGGGGTAGCGTCTTAAACTGAATAAAAGGGAGAAAGTATGCTGAGTTGAAGCATTTATCTCTCTGCAATAATAAGCATTTCAACAGTTGAATAGAGCTATACAAATATCATGTTCAAGCCCAAGATGAGAGAAGCCACTACTGGGAGGTTCTTGGAACCAACCAACTGATGATGTTGGAATAGTATTGCTTTGACTAGTTGCTGTTTTTCCTTTGCATTGATGCCAGCGTAGAGCCAGTATCCAATTGCCCTTGAAATTCTTTTGTTTCCATCTTTCTAGCATATGACTTCTATAAGTAAAAGGCTTCAGCTTTTCCCGCAATTACTACGCGAATCCTTCAAATATTTGTGAGTTATTTGTGTGTACATTTTCCTGTTTACAAGGGCACACAGTGCTGCTCTACCTGTGAGGTTCATTTTTCTTTCAGCTGTCTTAGAAAATAAAACTGGCATGCATTTGAAGTATTTTATTGGTCTTAGTAGCACTCAGTCTCCCTCCTTAGTTTATTTTGATGATGTGAATGAAGTGATTGTCTTGTGGCTTACCAAATTACCTAGCTGCCAGTGAAGACCGATTTTCCTAAGCTATTTTTGTGATGCCCTGTGATTCCTATTCTGTGATTGTCCTACAAATTCTACCTTGCCGTTCATCGCATTAATTGTAATCGTGTTGGTTTTGCCAGTTAAGTGGCTCCAATTGGTGCTTATTATCTGGAGAATCTGCCTTTCTTGGTTGTGTTGCTGAACCCTGTTCCATAACAGAATATTCTGCTGTATTTTTCTCACCTACAAAAGAAATGTCACCCCTGATATTCTCAATATTGCTGTATTCCTCTTGCAAGAACATCATTTATTATTACATTATGTATAACATTACTATTTTGGCAAAAGACATATTTTCCACCTCTTCCCATCTTACATTAATAATTCTACTACTCCTGTTTCCTCTCATTTGCTCTGTAATTTTTTAATTTCTATTCAGCTTTTCATAGAACTTCTAAACTCCATTCTAGCACTACACCTACACAGTCTCCTTGAGTCCTTACCACATTTTAAGATGCTTCATGGCAGTGCCACAGAATCAAAAGACCCCTCGCTATTGGACGTCTGTTCTATCCACTCCCCAACCTCTCAATCTAGCACTTGCAGAATGCATCAAGTCCCATTCATTGTTTTCTGGCTCCTGCTACAATTTGGAGAGATTACAGAACTACATTAGGATGTAGCTAATTCCTCTCTCTAGATCCCAGAACTTCGCTGGTCAGTTAATGTTGCATCTTGATGCCATGTATTACTCTGGTGGTCAGAAGAAGATAAAGCTAGGTCCTTATGTGTCTATTCTAGATGGAGAGTGCTGCCTCATTTTCTTTTTTTAATCATAACTATTTTTTTAATTAATTTATGGAATGCTGCCTTGTTTTCAAGCAGAGAAAAGAGGAGAAACTCTAGCTATGAAGAGTAGGGACATTACAGACCCAGGAATGTCAGAAGAACCCAGAGTTTGGGGGTTTGCTGTCCTCTGTACTATTCCACATATCTGAGTCTCACTGTTCTCCAGTGTGAGGTTTGGACAGCACAGCTGTGATTTTAGCATTCTGTGACATTCTCCCGCTGGACCTAAGCACCTCCACCCACATCTATAAAAGTAAGAGGTACTTGACACTGGCCAGCAAGTATCTCTAACTTCTCAGACTTCCACATTTCCTTTTGGATCTGTGATCACTAATCCTATGTCTTCTTTACTGAATCAGTTATACTCAGCAAACGCCATGTGACTTCATGTGTTTCTAATTAGCACTTCTCTGAACATACCAAATCGACGTGTCACAAGGCCTGCAAGTTCCCTCTTCTGGTGTCTGTTCGCTTCCTATGGAGTAAGTTTAACAGCCAACACTCCTACCAGACTCCTTCCCATCTTTCTTCTTTGCTAAGAAATATTCAAAATTATTCTCAAGGCTTTCATTCAGCACTTGGTACAATGCAATTATTCTGTTTACTTAATATGCAAATATCAGAACATTCTGTCAAGTTTAATAATTGGTTGCTCATTAATGTAATTCAAGTAGAATAAAGCTAATTATTTTTTCTCTTTTAAAAATTTAATTTTTAAAAATTCTGTTGTATATACCCATTACACGTAGTATTGTGTTCCATAAGAGCATTCTCATTAAAGTACACAATGCATCGTGAATATAATCTCCAATACCTTGGCTCCCTCCTGTTAGTTCCTAGGCTCCCCTAGACAGTGTTCTTTCTATTTGGATGTCATAGACACAAACATGATTTTAAAATTGAGGATCCATATTTGTCCTTTTGAGCCAGTTTAAAATAATTTAAAATGGATATCTCTACTTGCATCCAAACGGCATGACTTCATTCTTCTTTATGGCTCAAAAATCCATTACATATATGTGTGTGTGTGTGTGTGTGTGTGTGTGTGTGTGTGTGTGTGTGTGTGTGTGTACATATATATTGTTTTCTCTGTTGTTGGACATCTAGCTATGTTACATCACAGGCTTTTGTGAATAGTGCTGCAGGAAACGTTGGTGAGAAAATGTTTCTGTAGTACAGTTATTTGGCATCCTTTGGGCCAATACCCATGAGTGGTATAGACAGCTTGTATGATAGATTTGTGTTTAGCATTGTAAGGTGCCTCCATACTGATTTCCATAGTGATTTGTCTACTTCACACTCCCACCATCAACGCTTGAAGGGATTCTTTTGTTGGCATCATGTGTCTTGCCAGCATTTGTTATTGCTATCTTACTGATAGCCATTTTTACGGGAATAACATTTACCACAATCTAGTTTAATCCTCGTTTCATTGATGGCTAGTAAGATTAACGTATTTTCATTATGGGGATCATTTGATTTTTCATTCTTTGAGAAGTTTTGTTCATTTCATTTCATTGACTCATTTATTGATTAGGCTCTTTGATTTCTTGCTGTTTAGTCTTTGTGTTTTGTTTAGTTTTGGTTTGTTTTGGTCCTTTGTAGGCTGTAAATATTAATCCTCTTTCTGATGTATAGCTAGCAAAGACCTATCCCCATTCTGTAGGCTGCCTCTTGATTTGATGATGTCTCTTGACTATGCAGAAGCTTTTTACATTTACGATGTCAAATGAAATTATTACAACACATCTAAACTGCATTTTAGCTTATTGAATTAATTTAATTCACCATAAGAAATAGGTTACTACTAAGATAATGGTTATCTTATATTTAAAACTGTCTAATCCACATGGTTCCTGACTATACTTCTTTTGCTCAGCTTTCTTGAAAGAGAATAATATGATTTTCGGCATAGGTTTCTTCACATTTAGTAAATTAACACTAGTTAGAGCCCTGGGTTTATTTGAAAATCAACTAGGTAAACATTAGTACATTAGTCTTGTTAAGTGCATGATGTTACTATCCTTACAGATGCACAAAACATGTACAATTGAATTGATTAGGGCTTACAAAAGACATCAGGTGAGCTTCTTTAACTGCTGGAACATAATGAGATCCAGTCAACAGCCTCCCTCATCTAAGATCACAGAAAACCCTGCTTTTCCTTCCCTGTGCAGTTCTAGTTGAGGGAGGATAGCACACTATTGCAGAGATGATTCCATTGAAGTTTGTTTGCATCCTTTCATGGAGGGTCAAGGGTTCCAAGTATGTTTTTTCTCCCCCAAAGAAAGAAAGGACAAGAGAGATGTTGTCTGTGAACCAACCCTGGTGTTCTCACATATGCCATTTACCATAGTGCTGACCAGCAAGGAATCCATCCCTTCAGTGGCATCTATGCTCAATTCCTGCCTTCCCTGCTCTGCTGGTATATGGCCCTCCATCTGAAAGCACAAGTGAATACACAAGAAATCCGTTCTATTTTAGGCATTTCTGCTCTTGCTCAAGCCCCCAGTATTGCTCCAGCTCAGCATTCAGCTGCTCAGACAATGAGGGTCTATCCCTTCAGCATGCAATTTCCTGCTCTCCATCTGTCAATCACATGAGCCAACAAAAGGAGTTCATTAAAAAAGCTAAGGGCTTGGTTGTTATAAGAGGAAAGAAAGCAAATATTGCTATTTTTGGTCAGGGTGTCCTTCTATAACAGCATTAAAGACTGTTCATTCCTTAGTTAACTGTATCCCTCACGAATCATCCAGTTTCTTCATGATGCTATTACCCTATGATGGGCAAAAGGGTAACTATGAGGTTTGTTATTTAAAAATAAAGAATAGATATGTAATTATTTGAGAAACTCAGCTTTTTGTTGTTTGTTCATTTATGTATCACTTGAAGAGCTACTGCAGTTCTTGATAAATTATGGCGTAAATAAGGCTGACATACAATTAACAGTTTCTTTGCCGAGCATGTTATAGGACCATCTTTATCAATTTCTATCAGGGGAGGTTCATAACAGAGTAAAATCCTTCAATCTAAGAGTAATGAGGGCCTGATAGCTTTTACATAGCTCAGAAAGAAACCCTAGCTTATTTGTGCCAAAGGATTGAGCCCAAACATTTTTGATAATTATACTGTTATGAAGTATCCATTCTTTTATAAAATTGCTTTTCAGTGAAGCTTTCAAATGTCCTAGAAAATTCAGTACAATTGACGCATCCAAGATTTGACAAATGTCTCAGGAGGAAGAAAAAAAGTGAATAATAAAGCCGACTGAGATGATTTTTAAAATTTGATGTTTACTTTCCAAAATAACACCGAAAGCATTTGGATGCTAGTATCTGCATTAGAAGGAAAAAACTGAGCATGTATGCATTTGCTTGCTAAGTACAGTGATAATCTGTCCCTAACTGCTGAATAAGGATTATCTTAAATGTGTATTTATCAATGGTGAGAGTCAGTGTAGTTTCATTCGTTAAACTGTCACATTGTTCTTTTAGGTTGTGGAAGCAGCTCTTGGTTCCTGTGTGTAGCTCTAATAGTTCTCCCATCTGTGAACTGTACCTTACACCAGGTGATGGGGCTGGCCCCCCCACAGGTCTGCTGGGTTGCTTGTATCTGATATGCATGCCTCATTTAGCTCCAGCAGTCAGACCACCACAAGGATTTGGAGGGTGGGACGGGAAGACAGAGAAGCTGATGCTGTGGCAGCTGAGACTCACAGTGGAAGGACTGGGGGCTTCTGATGCCCAGCCTGTCCCTGCTGAGCTCTGCCTTCTCTTCTATGATACCCTCTAGTATCTTCTTAAAGAGCAGACTTATTGCATCTAAATCCAGATGGTGTTTGTTACTTCCAAGAATAAGAATCTTAACTAATTCCTGAAGCCTATCTTTAGCTTACATATATTCGTGCTTAGCATCAATGCCATTCCCATATCGCTAGCTTTCTAATAAAGATAGAGCAATTTAAATTCAATATGTACAGAGCAGAGGGAGAGATTTTCCCCAAAGAGTTTTCATACAGATTAAAATGCTTGTCTTAACCATAATTAAACAAAAATTCAGTAATACTCATACCAAAACTCCATACATTCTAGTTCACAAAAATAATATTGTTGTAAATGTGCCCACTGTAATATAATTAGACTATGTCCATCACTCCTACTGCTCAATACACCCTACTAAGTTTTGGTAAGCTTATATTCTAGATAATGACAAAATGTAGAATATAGTTGTGGAAGGAAACAGCACACTGAAGGTCATATCAGTATTTGAAATAGTTACATATTGATAGTTTTTAACAATACAAAGTCCCTAAAATGTCATAATGACAACCTTTTGCTATCTTAAAAATGAGGAGTAATACCAGATTTCATTGCAACTCTCAGCTAATGCTAAAATAGCACTTTATCAATGAAGAATCAAGTTAGTGGTGCCATACCTCATTTACTATGAAAGAAAAGGAGTAGCATAGATAAAGAAAAACACAAATCTTGTCTTTGATAACATTACAGCTCCCATTATCCTTTGTTTCCTATAGTATTCTTAGATTCTGAAATTAGTCTTTGTGAATACACAGGTGGTCCAAAAATATGGAATCAAACCTTATACCCCTGGGAGGCTAATGAAATTCACAGGGTGAAAAAAAAAAGCTGGAGGACATGCATGGTATATACTCAGCTATCAGTGGATATTAGCCCAACATAGATGTCCTCTAAGAGTCTCCACTCAGCGAGGGATTGGGACAGAAGCTGGGCTTCCCTGCTGGACCTCGGGTGAGAGTGGTATGGAAGAATGGGGGGACGAAAGGACTCAGAGGGTTCAAGAGCCCCACAGGGAAACCATCATAACTGGTGGATCTGGACCCAGGGGTTCCTGCGCAAACTGTTGTACCAACCAAGGAAAATGTATGCAGTAAACCTAGATTCCCCATTCAGATATAGGCAATGGACAACTCATTCTCCACAGTTATGAAGAGAGCAGGGACTGCCTCGGACATGAACTCTGGTGCCCACAACTTGATCACTTCCCCTTTTATGGAGAGGCACAGAGGCACATGAGGAACAGGAAGCAGGCTATCTGGATGACAACTGATAGACTGTGGTCATATGGTAGAGGAGAAGGTCCCTTTGTGTCAGAGCTCTACGGAAGCAGCATAGGGCAAAAGAGGGAGGAAGGGAGGAAGGGAAGATACTAGTGAGGTGATAAAAATCAGGATGTAATCTGAATGAATTATAATAATAATAAAAAGGCAAGCTGATAACATCATCAAGAACATGGTACCTAAAACATCAGTAGTTGGGGTAGAGGGACTTGAAGAAAAAACACCAGGTTGACAATCTAAATGAAGTCCTGACAGAGCTGAGCAGTGGACAAGAGTGAAAAGGACAGCTTGTACCTTTCTCTCTTTCTGTACTTTTCTTTGAGGCTTTATCAGAAAAAAAAAAACAAAGCAAACCAAAACAAAAGCAAAAACCCACTAGGAACTTTAATCCCACTAGTAGCATTAGAAGCTATTACACAAGAAGTCTGAAGTAGTTTGGCAGCTGAGTGCTCGATCCACTAATCAGGCATCTCTCTGTGTGCTGTACATTGGATTCACACTAGAGGAGACTTCAGATCCTGAAAACGCTGCAGTAAAAGCAAAGGTCTTGCCTTCCCAAAATTCATACTTTACCCATGACTCTGCAATTGCCAGAACATGAAGGTAGAGTATTATAGTATTTTCTTCCCAGACTCTTACTATTCTACACCTCACCCCACCCCTTTTCAGCAGACCAGCTGCATAGAGATTTGAAAGGCCAAGGCCAGGACATGAAGGACATGTCACGCACACTCTCTGCAGACCTGTTGGTCTATTTATCATGTGCGAAAGCATCTCTGTTCCCACTGGAGAACTGCATAGGACCCAAACCACAAAAGCTGCTTCACCAATTAAAACGTGCCAGACCTGAGGGCTGGGGAGATGGACCAGTGGACAGATTGCCTGCTGCACTATTGTTAAGAATCTGAGTTCCCTAGAATCCATGTAGAAGCCAGGTACAGAAGCATATATCTGTCAGTCCAGTGTTTCTATGGTGAGAGGGTAGCAGACACAAGAGAGTCTCCAGAAGCACTCCAGCCTGCTAGCCTGGGTCATGCAATGAACAACAAAAGAGACACTGTCTCAAACAAGGCAGAAGTTGAGGACCAGCTCTCGTGACCAATATGGGTGTATCCTGGCACATAGTTCGGAATCACAATTACACACATGTCATGCTTTGGAGAGAACATGCTTATTAAAATATTAACAGCTGGTCACAGGACAAGGAGATATCAAATTAGTACTAACCAGGAAGCTTCACTCCTATTGGCTAGCAGTTATAATACTGGAAAGTGCTGCTTAGGGTCTTACAAACAGTCTTGCCCAGTTGTGAACCCAGTGAGCTACAGTACTGACCTGCATGGCATGGTCTTGACTTCCCCAAGATATCCACAGCAGGCCAACGGATGCAGCAGCAGAGAAAATGGTGCAGGGAATAATGGACTGCCTTTTATTGTATTCCAGGCCTTAACCAGAGAAGGAAATGCATGCCTGGTACTGTAAATTCAACCCAAGGGAGCTCTTAGGCCTCCAATTATTCTCTTGCAATTACTATTCTGTTCAAATGGACATAGTATTAAACTGCCCTCTAAATTCATATTTCCATACCAATAAATTTGTGTAATTCTTAGACCTAATCATAGACTGCTTTGTGCAGAAATTCACAACTAATCAAAATGAACAAAGTGTCTGTGGAGTGCCCAGAGACAGATGAAATATCTATCACCCTTTCCTCAAGGCTCTGAGACCATCCGAGAGAAAAGAAGGGCAGAAAGACTTTAAGAGTCAGGTAGGGACAAAGCAAAACAGTGTCTCCTGGAAATGACACCCCTGTATCATTTCCTGTACAACATCAAGGCAGTCAACATAGCATGGGGTCGGAAGGGGTTCATGAGCTCCAACCCCTAACTTGGAAGCCATAGACAGTTGATGGCTTCTCAAGGAGAGTTTTCTGTACGGACCTTGGAACATATACAATGGTCCAGTGAATGGTCACATACCCATGAGTATACGGGCAGCACAAATTGAACTCAGTTATTTAAAATAAGAAGGGAACAGGAAGTTGAGAGGCATTGGGAGATGAGGTAATTATAGAATGGATTAAGGGAAGGAATATGTGGATAAACAATCTTAAGATACATTGTTTTAAATTCTCAAGGAATTAGTAAGAAACATTTCATTTAAAAACTGTTAACAGCTGTGGAAAAGGCTCCAGGATAGAAGCTTAATTTACCTCTCAATTTTAATATTTTAATACTTATCTAGCTTTCTGAGAAGCAGTGCTCGAGAGAACACATCTTGTAAAAATACAATGTTATTCTTTGATTTCTGAGGCAAGTCTAGTAATTACTCCTTGTTGTGTGTCTCCAGCTTCCTAACCTTTTCTGGGTCATGTCCATTTTAGAAGTGGATCAAAATATAAGCGCTTAGCCATAAAAAGTTGCAAAGACATATGGACATTAAAGTTTATATAAATCCACAATTTGCATGCTAGATCAGTGTGACACTTTAATTTACCATTGGACACTGTGAAAAGGAAGCCTGAACTTTGAACTTTTCAAAATTAAGATTTCTTTCTGGTATTTTTTTTTCCATTTGTCTATGGATAATTTAAATGTTTGAAGTTTTACTGCTACCCTTTCTAAAAGCAGCTGCTTTTCATCCTTGCTATGGCTCTTTTGACTGACCTGAAACGGGGATATATAAAGACAAGGGTGTTGCAGTTCCTCTATTACATCTAAAAGTATGATGAAACGTGATATAAAACATATGCACTGGGGCTGGAGTGATGGCCCTGTGGCTAAGAGTGCCCAGTGCTCCTCCAGTGGACCTGACTTCAGTTCCCAGCAGACACTGAGTGAATCATAACTATTTGTAGTCCAGCCCCAGAGGGTACAATATCTTCTTTAAGATTCAGTAGGCACTGCCCTGATGAGCATTCATAGACACAACTAACAATAAAATCAATATTTTTTTCAAAAAGAAGGCAAACCCTTCAATGTATTTGTGTAGTGTAAACTTGTGTGACATGAGAGTGTGCGTGCTGTTGTTATTGATCTCTAAAGCTACAATATTGAGCCCAGCCAAGTGAGCAGCAAGGGGCTGGCTGACTGTTCATGTTATTTTCTTCTATGTGAGTTACAGTAACGTAGGATTACAACTACTTGCTTCTGTGCAACCTGATTTAAAGCTATGTTCATGAACTTATTCTGAATCAAAAGGTAGTTTGGGAATTACCAAATTCAATCTAAGATGAACTACAAGAAAATATTTCTACACTAGTAATAATGCTTAAAACTTTGTTGCTAATTATTTAAAAATCTTCCCTTTCTTGCTGTCATCTTTTATTTTTTGAGGGTTTAGTTATTTATTTCTAGAATAATCTTCACAGTGGTAATAGAAGGAATTACTGTAATATAAACTTATAAATATTTCTGTTTAGACAATATTTTGATTTGATGACATCTTGCTCTTAAATTTTTTACTTTTTTCTTTTATGATTTTTTTCTTCATCCACTGAAGGTAGGAAGATGAAACTGTAGATTTTACTAACAATGCTTCAATTACAATGGATAGTAATACTCTCTAAAAACATAATAAATGCCCAAAATATTAATTTATATCTAATGTTCAGAGGCTATGATATACCCTAGGTTTACATAGGTAGCATATTAGAATAAAACCAAGGATTAAAACCAAAAAACAGGACCAAGTTTTGTCCTGTTTGTTATTATTTGTTTTGTTTTGTTTTAATAACTTCAAAATGGTAGAACATAGTAGTGCATGCCTGTAGTGTCAGCTACTTGAGAGATGGGGAAAATAACTGTTTGTGCCCATGAGTTTGTGTCAGGCTGGGATCACTCATGGGACTGCACACCTCACAATAGATGGCCAACACAAAATAAACTCAATGAGTTTTTTGTTTTGTTTTGTTTTGCTATGTTTTTGAGAATTTTTATCTCCCATTGTTTTACTTGAACAGTTTTACCTTCCTGGCATTTTATTTGTATACTATGGTTTCTATTTCTTTCTTTTAATTTTTTTTTTTTGTCTACTTGCCTTCTAATGAGAGTGAAAGGAGTCATGGTGTTGTATAGCTGGGGAGGTAGGTGGTGGAAAGGATCAGGGAGGAGATGAGGGAGGGAACACCATTACCAGAATATATTGTATAAGAAAATTCAATTAATAAGGACTGCATAACTAAAGAATAATGATGTCTGCCATTTCAAAACACAGAGTCAAGCTTGCTAAAGTGAGTAAGAATTTGTCTTTTGGAAAAGAAAGTCTTGAGGCTGGAGACTAATGCTCAGTAACTATCGCCATGCTTGGTGGTGTAAAGATGCTCTCAGAGAGATGCATCACTCGGTAACTCCATCACTGTCCACATATCCCGGAGTGAAACCTAAAAAGTGCTGGCCTGTGCCTGGGCACAGTGTCCTGCCATCAAAAGACATAGTAAACATGTGCAAGACAGTTTCTAAGTAACCTTGTTTTTCTAAGTAGGAGTTCATTCTAAAACGATCCATCACAACACAATAAACACATAAACCAGAAAAAAAAACATTATTCATTGTCATTATCAAAGGTTGGTACATGATTTTGTAATATATTCTTTTCATAACTGACAACATGGTTGGTTGGTTTCTAGTGACATTATCGTGAATGTTGGCTCTCCAGTACCTTATGGTGAGAATGCCATCGTGGCACAGATCAAGAGCGGCCCCAGCCTCCATTGTAGTTTTACAGGAACACTGCAGTCATGTGGTCTGTTGTCCCAAACATCACAACCATATATCGTTTGCACAGTAGCGAGGATTCAATTCCCTTTTCTTTGTTGTCTCCTAGTGCTGCAGAGCCTGGAGAGGGCCCTAGTCTAATATCTAGATTTCTGGTATGCTGCACAGAAAATTAATCTCATCATTTTAATACATTTTTATGCAAACAACACACACACAAACACACACACACAAGCACACACACACACACACACACACACACACACACACATTGACACACATCTTTGTATCTTTTAAAAAGTAAGTCCACTTGCTAATCTCAAATGAGGAAGACCTTATGTGGCTGGCCCAGTTTGCAGCCTTGTCACTGGTATAGTTGCTGAATTCACACCTGCTGCTTCTCCATCTGCTACAATTTTAGATCAGTAAGACCTTCCCAAAATATATGGAAAATGTCAAATATAATCTAAAAAAGCACTGTCGTCTTCAAGCTGATGGTGTCCTAAGCTGACTGATGTTTTCTATCCCAGCACTGCTTCCTTTTCTCATTAACCCAGAGTCTCCTCATTTAAAGGATCAGGACAATTTGGTTGTGGTTTAAAGAGCAGAGAGACAGCATTGCAAAGGCAAATGCCATTGTGCTCAATGGAAAGCACTCGAAAGGTTGTCTCTCCTATATTTTGATGATATTAATCACATGCTTGAGTAACATAACAAGCCTTAGTGATGCATTTTGACATTCAGTGAATACACAAGCTGCTTCTGTCTCTACTTAAATATGTCCAGAATGAGAAGTTTCATGTAGGTAATTCCTCTCAGAAAGATGCAACAGAAACTGACATGGGGCCTCCAAAAATATGTCCAGGAACTTGATGAGATCATAATCTTTCAGATGCATGGTTGGCTCTTAGCCTCATCTTATGTTTGTTCTTATTACTTAATGTCTAAGCATAGAATTTAATATTTGCTTTCCTACACATTTATGTGAAACTTGTGTTATACATGTATTTCAATTACCTAAAATTTTCCATTTCATGTTTCATAACAATAAGAAATATCTGGGAGTAAAGACGAACACAGTAGCTCAAGGGAATAAGACGCAATGAATCCCAACCATTAAAGAAGCATGTTGTAGTAGAAAGGAGGACATTTTGCCCAATTGCTGGTTTGCCACATTTGAAGCCATCTCCATAATGGGGTTCTTTGATGCTCATCATCCTCTTTGAGGTAGGCTGGGTGTTGCTATGAGTTAACCCGTCTCATTGTCAGTTCATCTTTAAAATAATAAAAATATTTTAAAATGCCATAATCTGTCTGTCTCTGAGGTTTTGAAGACTTTATCTAACTATCCTTCCTTATCTTTCTATAGGATCATATTTATATGCCATACCTAAGATGTATATTCTTGTGATAAAAGTAGACTAGTGATTGACATGACCATGATTTGATCAGCTAACAATTAACTTGTATAACTTATTTATCCAAACAGCCTGCAATAGAACTTTCAAAATATTGGAAGTAAACCTTGTATTAAGTTGAGCTATATGGGTACAATATTGCATATTAGGGTAGAAATATGCCTAAAAAGGGGCAAGCTTGAATGCATGCAGAGTCGATGGCCAAACTCTCCCAAGACAGGGTAAGCAAGTCCTCAATAGTTCCTACCTCATAAATATGTCTGTCAGATATTGGGCCAGAAGGCTGAAGATGGTGCTCCAATGTTATAGAGAGTTTTGGGTATCTGCTCAGGTAGCAAACTGTCTCTGTCATCTTCTGCAGATGCTGAATGGGTGGGGGTCAGCCACCCATTCAGCATCTGCAGCAAACATCCTGCTGGGCCACTCATTAGGCATGCAAGGCATCCGGCTTAGCCCTGAGAAGAGAGCCATCCGATCCTGAGATAACCACAGAGACATCCTGTTTTGTCTCACCTAGGAAGATCCCTCCCCTTGCAAATGTTCCCGGGGCTCAACCCCAGAAGATTTTGTACTTTTCCATTTACTCTCCCCGCTTACCCCGCCCTCCCTAAAGCAGGTTTTAAAAAGCCTGCCCCCACCCTCAATAAACGGCTCTTGACAAGCTACTGTTCGCTTGAGCCCTGTGTCTCTCTCGCCCATATCTTTAACCACAGGTTGCGATCCCCCTCGGCCCCCCAATAACTGACCAGCTGGACTGGTTATGTGGACTATTTACGTGGACTAGTTACACCTGTGTTAGACCATGGGGCTCAAACTTTTAATTTCTGTGTACTTTATCATTGTAGACTCTGTAAAACTGTATCTTTTTCAATGTAGACTCTGTCGAGCTGTTCTGGTTTAGCTACCATGTAGGGTATGTCAATAGAACAGCCCCACCCATAACTCCTCTTTGAACCGAGATTATAAACTCATTTGCCAGAATGATAACTAATGAGGTAGCTAATACTCTACCTTGAAATCCGAACTTTTCCAGGGTATATTTTAAGACTGTTCAGAGTGTCCAAGGCCAAGCAGTTTTCTTCCTGGAATTTGTACGTTACAAAATTTTAGGTTTTCCCAGAAACAAAACAAAATGAAATATGCACTGGGTCTTAGAAAGTGCGAATCCTTTAGGCTTTTGTGACTTTTAAAAAAATTCTCAATGCACTATTTATTGACATATTTTCTATTCAGACACATCTATAATCTTCCCTGACATTTCCTTTTCTCCAAGGACAATTCATTTTTTTCCCTCCCATCATGATTCATACCACTAGTACCTCTGTACTCCAGTGCTAATACCATACCTTGATAATGCATTCAGATCACAGCACTTGACCATTTTCTTAAGGCAAGTGTTGTGGTGTTTTTGGTTCTGTCTCTATGTAGGTGGTCCTTGGGACTGGGGTAACTTCTTCTTAATTGACAAGCTGAAACATGCTTCTTTGTGTTTGAACTCCTACACTAAAGAGAAAGGAAGCAGAGTTGGTTCAAATCCTTTGCTATTAGTAACCTTGAAGATTATAAGTATTTCTTCTTCAGGAAAAAAATCCTGATTATTAAGATGTGCTTGACTATCATGAAGTATAATTTGGAAGGGTATCAGTTGACTGTGCCATGCCTTAAAGTATATATTTGCTAATAATAAACATTTGGTTAATTGTTTTATACATATTCTCTGTAGTTATATTGTTCTACTGTAGTCAGTGGTATTTCACAGTCCAGTGTAGAGTTCTGTGTCTGTTTTTTGGTGACTTGTTTGTAACATTGTTTGCAGGGTATTACTTGGATACAAGTTGAAAACATGTATAGAGTTAGCATTTAGCAGTTGAAAATGTTATGCAGACATTACATGTTAAATATGAGATATGAACATGTCCTTCTTAATATATTATAGAATTAAATATGCAGGATGACAGATGGGTCTGCTATGCTATAGTGCGTGAAAGTAGGAGTGGGATGTTTGGCAGCTGAGGAACTGCTCCAAGAAATCAAGTTGATTACAACCTGTCAATAGAAGTTACCTTCTGTAAGAAAGGAAGTAGAAGTCATTGTTATTATAAGAAGAATTACTCTGTAAAAAACAAAACAAAACCCAAACTGTTTCTAGTGCATCCAGGAATTGTCATGAAAACTATGATTAGATATTTCTAATGGCTTGGAACTAGGCCTGGTAGGAGGAAGCAAGGAAAGCATAGGATTTGAATGTCTCTTGTCACCACAGTGACAAGACAGGCATCATAATATTGATACCCAGAGATCTCCTGAGATACAGTTTGAGACATGCCGGATGCCTCAAAGCTGCATCAAATATGCACCACTACATTTCCCCAGCACAAGCTGTGATTATTAAACTTCACTCCAGGTGAGAGAGATATGAGAGGATGGGGAAATAGAAGGACCCAGAGGGTCCTGTAACCCTACAAGAAGACCATCAAGGCTGGCGGATCTGGACCCAAGGGATGGGGGAGGGGCAGCACAAACTGCTGTAGCAACCAAGGACAATGAAAACAGCAAACCTAGACCCCCTATTCAAATCTAGCAAATGGGTATCTTATACTTAACGGTTGTGTGAATAGGGGGACTGACTCTGACATGAACTCTGGTGCTCCCTATTTGACCACTTTCCCTTGGTGGGGTGGCCTGGTGGCACTCAGAGGAAGGGGAAGCAGGCTATCCAGATGAGACCTGATAGGCTGTGATCATATGGTTGGGGAGGAGGTCTCCTTCTGTCACAGGCCTAGGGGAGGGGAATAGGGTGAAAGAGGTAGGGAGGGGGAACGGGAAGATACAAGTGAGGGGATAAAAGTAGGGATGTAATCAGAATAAATTATTTAAATTAAAAAAATCAAAGTTTGTTATCAACAATCTCTAACACTGGCCTTTGTTCCAACATCTTCACTTAGCTCAGAGAAGATCATTAAGGTGGCGGGGAAAGCATTGTCTTTGTCACTAGCCTTTTGTTCATCATGCTCAGGAAATGATCTCAGGGAAATTATTGCATGAGCTGCTAAGGTCTCTCAAGTCTGGTAGCTACAGACATCTGCCAACAACACTTTCTCATCATTTGACATGATGCTCCATCTTTATCAGCAAGAGCAGGTCCTGCTAAACCACCTAGCAGCCTCTGAAGACTGGCCCTGACATTTCCACAGAGAACTGGGTGAGGCCATGTACAATAGACAGGATCTGTGTCTGGAGATTATTTTATAGGAGTTAGCCTTTGTTAGGAGTGATCACATTGGATGACAATGTTGTGCTATTCCAAGTTCCTGAGACTGTGAAGGAGTGTTAGTGTACAGAGTGCGAAATGTCAAGTTGGTACTGTCCTACTCACTGACTCCCAACACTACCCCTCAGGGTGGTCCATGGGCAGCTGCCACAGAAAGTACCTCATCTGCCATTCTCTTTTATCAGACTGCGACCATAGGACCAAAGGAAACAAGTGATTCTTTCCCTGGAGCTATACCTGCTGGCATCTCAGCTATGTCTGGGCTAACGGAGAAGTTGGTATGTAAACCTTACCTCATGGAGGAAGATGAGAAATGAATTAGATGTGCGAATCTGGTGAACATTCATGGCGGGCTTTTAAGGTTATATTTTTCTACTTTATAGATGAATGAGTTCTAGGTGTTTTGTATTTTGCCATTATATTTTCTACCCTGATGCTTGTCCTTTTACCATCATGACCAGAACACTAATCTGTAAGTACCCTAAAGACTATCTACCTATTTGTATATACACATCTCTCTTTCTAGCAGCCTATAACCTCACATGGTGAGAAGCTAAGTGACATGATGAGTATAGTTTAATGAAAAGAGAGATGTGTTCAATCAACACACTGTTTATGGAGAAGACACACATTCACCTCTCAGCAATTTATTATGGTTCTGATAGCTTAATAATACTCAGTTAAGTCTATGTGTTTATTAAACTATTAAAATGTCCCAACATCAGTTACTTAATAGCTTCTGTGTTTATTCCTCAAAGTAGTTTCAGCGTCATCTGAATCTTGTTTGCTATTTTCTATTAAGAGTAGATATAAATTATATAACTGAGCATATCTGACATATCTCTTACATAGCTTAAAGACTATAACATATTCTAACCAATAATAGCAACACTGGCTCACAGACTATTTACTATCAGCCAGGAATAATCTAAAGCAGTCTACTTATTATTTATCTTTTGCACAACAATGCTTTAAAGTACTTATTTTTGCCATATACATTTTTTGGTAGACAAAGAGAGCCACCCATCTGGGTATCAATAGTCAGTCCTTGATGGTCTTGTTTTGGAGTCTGGGGTCGTCAGTACTCCTCTGGTCAAGCCTCCACAAGCATGCATCACTGTCTATTCTAAGTCAAGAGTATTATATCCTTCCTAAGATAAACACACAGATTTGCGAGTATATTTGCTTAGATTTACTTTCCTGGAATCCTGCTTAACATCTGTACTTATGGACATGGGTTAGATTCTATCTTCTTTCAAGATATAAACCTGATATTTATTTAGCTATAGAAGACAGTTGTGAAGGCTTGGAGAAATGCAATTAAAATGCAACAAACTTCCAAGGCATCAGATCTTGCTGTGTTGCCATAGAAACAATGGGAATTTCTGGCCACTGACCTTTGAGGAAACCCAAAGATATGTTTTCATAAGGCTCCTAAGAGTAAACAACCCAGGATGTTAATTTCTAGTTGCAGATGCACCATTTAAAAATCTCCTTTGTATCCTGGATGAATTTAAATTTACATTGTATTATTCAATCTTACTATAGAGTCAAAGTAGAGCTCTTTGAAGAAATGTCTATGTCTTATCTAATATGGGATATAAGATAACCACAGCTACTGTAGGAGTCGGAGGGTGGCCAGGAAATCTTCGAGGAGTGTACTGGGGTTATTAGAAACAAAGTTACCTTTAGAAAGTTCTGATGGTATGTCTTTTTTGCTACATTATGAGCCCTTCAATCTTGGGCTTGGGCAAAGCATAAAATTTGGTCCCAGTGTACAAAATGTAACTAGAAAATAGGAGCTTATCACAAAATATGAATATATCAAGACCATTTACTAACGGAAATCCTCAGTTCATTCCCTTACTATAAGTTTATTCACTAAGTTATTTCACTGATAAATAAACTAAATTAAAAATCATAGTTATGAGCAAATTTATCTCTTTCTTTGGCCATTTGGCACCAGCCACGTACCAACGACTCAATGGGGAAGTGACAAAGCTTGCTTTATGGTAAATTATTGTTACTGTTACATCAATATTTTCATTTTCTATTGAAAATAAATGGCTAGAATTATCAGTAAATGTATCATTCAATTACAATAAAATATCTATCAATGGCTGACTAGTTTTCTTATGATCAGAAATATCTCTTCATATATAAAACTCTCAAAGACACCTGAAGAAAAATAGAAACATCCTAATAATTATACCTAAAGAAGTAGAATCCATACTCCTTAGACATCTGGAAAATTATATTACATAGTTTCATGTTCTTCCTCAGAGAGACATTGTAAAAGCTGGGATTCTAGGCCCTCCTATTTATAAGCAGTCTTGAGCAAGCTCATTAGCCAGTAGGTGCTTAAGCTTGCTCCTGTAGTAAATGAGGCATAAAATTCAATTTCTTGGTGTCGTTTTGAGAATTACATGACTTAAAATTATCCCTAAGTATATATTTGGAAAATAATGTTTTCTTAAAGTATGTCCAAACCCAGAGACAGGGTTAGCATGACCTTGTTAGTCTTGCTGTATTTCACTGCCCAAGGAAGAGAGAACAAAGAAGATGAGCTCATCCTTCCTAGGGATACAGCTTCCCGAGGGCGAGGCCAGGGGCAGCATGTTAAGTTTTTAGTTAGAAGAATGCATTCCCTTAAAAAAATTAAACTTTAAGTTAAAAAAATAAAAGAAAAGAGCAGTTTAGATAGCACTGTTCCTGGTTTTAAAAAAAGGAAAGACAAACCATTTTTCTCTGCACTAAGGCTAGTATATTACCATTAGCTATTTGATATTTTTATTTAGCCATAGTTCTATAAAACTGTTTTTTCCCACCAAGTTCAACCATGAAAATATAGTTTCTTTATATTTTTAGTCCTTAATGACTGAATATTCATTTATCATGTCAAGCTTATTTAGGTAAGTTTGCTCTTCATTTTGCTCATCTTTCTTACAGAGATGTCATCTACCATCCTTATACTGATTGAGGAAAATATATTACTTTCTTTCTTAATGCCTTAGTTAAGGTTCCCAGTGTTGTGAAGAGACACCGTGACCCAGGCAACTCTTATAAAGGGCAACATTTAATTGTGGCTGTCTTACAAGTTCAGAGGTTTAGTCCATTGCCATCATGGCGGGAAGCATGGCGGTATGCAGGCAGACATGGTGCTGGAGAGGAGGTGAGAATTCTACATGTTGGTGCAAAGGCAGCCAGGAGGAGATTTTATTCTGCAGGCAGCCTGGAGGAGACTGGAATTCCACACTAGGCAGAGTTTAAGCATAGGAAACCTTAATAATGAATCACTTACCAGCTTCAAGGCAACTTAAATTAGACAAAAGAGTTGTCACTTCTTTCCAGTGTCAAAGCACACATGCAGCTGAACACTCTAAAGTATTTTCTCATTTGGGCAAAAGGAACTTTCCAGTGATGATATCTTCATAGTCTCTCATTCTTCTTCCTTCCCTGTCATTGCCCAATATACACCAAAGCACTCCTGACCACACACAAATTACAACATTCGTTACCAAAATTGTACTTCCTGCAAGTGGCTTTCACCATGATTCTGTTGTTTTCCTTCTGAATAATTAGAAAGATGAACTGAATACTTTTTCAGTCATATTCAAATTTTGGTCTGCATCCACAGGGAATGGATCCTCTCTAAGGAAAACTTTTGCTTCAAAACATCCCCAAATTCCTGTACTCACAAGTTGACATTTCTTTTTTGTTATTTTGCTTTTGCCTTCCTATATCTCTAAGGTATCATACATGCAGCCTGCTGATGGGAGAATTTGAAGTGTTTCAGGATACTTCCTGGGTTGTTTCATATCTATCTATCTATCTATCTATCTATCTATCTATCTATCTAATAAATTCCAACTTAAGGGGTTCAGTGCAGCTGTAACTCTGAGCGGTGGCAAAGGGGAATTCCTCTTGCAGGCGAATGTTCCATCCTTAAGACAGTGTTAAAAACTTCATTTGTGTTAGTTGTCAATTCATGCTCATGCTCCTGATAAGCATGATTTCATTACTAAAGTTAAATGGAAAGCACAAGTTTGCAATGAGATAATATTTATTTTAATTTCCACAATTTATATACAAACACAAGTTAGTAAAACACATCACAAAACTGTAAAATTCATAATTAATATTTATAGGTGCATAGTTTCATGCTCACATATTTTAAAATATGTATTAACAACTTTCACAATACATCATTCTTCTTAGACAGAAAGAATCATTAAGGACACCTAAAACTCTCATAAGATAGCAAATCACAACTTCATAAGAACAACAACAACAACAACAACAACAAAAACCAGTGAAGATTTAGAAATAACTGGTAGTCACTTAGGTGTTTTACATTTCTTCTAATATTTTAGTTTTAAAGCCACAATATCCACAGCACACAAGACCCTGCTACCATGTATTCATTGTAATGAGAGGGAAGCACCGGGATGCTGAGGGGCAGGTACAGGACATCAATCACTGCTGATGGAAGACTTTGAAACACACTGTACAGCTTTGAGAAAAGGTCATGACAGGGCACATTAGAACTGAGCACTTGTACGCCATGGAACAGCGGCCGGCAGATCTCAGGACACTGGGAGCAATGACATTCTTAGGCTTCAGGCTCATAGTCTTGGTATCCTTCCTAACATCAGGAAAAACAAAACAAACAAACAAACAAAAAAGCATGCTTTATCAGTAAAAGCAACAGCTGTCAAGTGTCTATTTCCTATGAGGGAGGACCTGGCCTTCCACTCAGATGTTTGATCCTTAGAACTGTGTTTGGAACTTCTCTGTCACAAACAGCAGTTTTCCATGTATGCCATCTGTAGGTTATAGGCTCAGTCAGAGTTGTGCCATTTGATCTGTGATCTCCTCATGCAGTGTGAGTTGGCTGGGGCTGTGGGTTACCTCCTTAGCTCAGACACCAAGGTGAGCGGCAGAAAACTGCCTCCAGCACTCATGCGCTCTTGTTCTTAGAAGTGAAAATGGTAAGAGACAAAGCTCTTCTTTCTCTCTGCTACTAGGGAACTTCGCCTTCATGGAAGCTTCAACACAGGCTCCCTTTTCTCTATCCTAAAGCTCAAGCCTCCTGGACAACACTCACAGCAGTAAGAACCCTAAGGAACTGAATTAGATAGCCTTCCTCAAGATTAGCTCTAATTATATCAGGATTCTGCTGTTAACCTACCTTCAAATGCATTTTTAAAAGTAAATATAAACTTAAATGACAAAGTTAACTTGGGGCGCTACATAACCTTACATAACCTTAATTATATCTTCAACCTTTATCTATCATTTTTTTCCAAGCATGATTCATAACTGCCCACTGCTGCTCAGACACTTCCATATGGTCTTGTTTTCGGTAGTCTCTTGTGCTAGGATGTTCTCATTTTGACCTACCATATCTCCCACCTCTTCCACAAAGATCTTGGTTGACCTAAACTGTCAAGATCCTAATATGGGTCAGACCTGAAAGGGACAGGATTGCCTATGTGATTATCTATGATCCAAGTTAAAATCCTAACTATATCTTTTAATTTTCTGTATGTAGGTGTTTACCTCCGAAGGCATCTCATAAGCCTCACTGCCAGGGTCTACAGGCATATCTTCCAGAATTCCTTCTTGTGGGTACCCTTCTTCACCCTAAAAAGAAGGAAATGAAAATGCAACCAGATAGCATTTTGACTTCTGAAACACAGTTTGGGGGGAAAACAAACATCTCACATCTAATACATCTATAGGATATTGGAAGGAATGTAGTTGCAACTGCATTCTTTACTATTACTGATGGATTCTAAGTGTTCTTAACCTCTGGAAAAACACTGTGCAAATATGGGTTACCAATCTGAAGAGTACAAAGTTTTTCCCCAGGTAATTCACTACCCAGGAGGTTGCCAGAGCTAAAGCCCATAAATTCTCTCCATAAGCACAATGCAGTAGTACACAATGGCTTACACTCAATAGGTGATGATGAATCAAATAATGGGAATGTGTTCAAAAAGATTATAAAAAGATGTGACTATTCTCCAACAATGAGTAATTATTTATGGTGTAATGTTTGGACAGAACCCATGTAGTATTTGAGTGCAAAAGTAAAAAAGGTCCAAGAAAGTAAAACAGATATCGACAGGCAAATTATTATTTATTTATTTTCATAAATATTATAAGGTAAAATATATGTGTTTTGTAATTCATTTAAAATTATTTTTATTTTATTTTATGTGTATGGACGTTTACCCTGAGTGTGTGCCTGTGCATTATGTGCTCATGTGGTGCCCCTAGAGGCCAAAAGAAGGCATTACATCTCTGACGAGACCATTGTGACCCTCCATATGGGTGCTAGGACTCAAATTTGTGTCCTCTGGAGGTGGGGAGGACCACTGAGCCATATCTCCAGTCCCAGTCATTCATTTCTAAATGCTGCCAAAGAAAAAGTTCTTTTCTGAGACCTGAAGTTTGAGTATACATACTTAAAGCTTAAAAAAAACAAAACAACAACAACAACAAAAAAACAAAAAAACAAAAAAAACAAAGACATGATTAAACCAAATTTTCAATTATTCTCCACAAATGTAGACACTCTAACATTCAGCCCACTATGATGCAGGTTATTTGTATTCTCTACCAAAAACCCTTTTGTTCCTTCCCACTTGTTCCATTAAAGCAATTATTATATGATAGAGTGCAGTGAAAATTCAAAGAGCAGAGATGCAACCAGAGCCTAAATGGGCTCATTTGAAGAGATCAAAGGATGCCCAGCTTATGTGGACAACATGCCTGGTGTAAATGCTATCTCCCTCTGCTTTTATCATAGACGTGATGGACAGGTAGGCCGGGGGTAGAGACAATGGTTGACAGTAAGGCAATGTCAGACTCTGAAGATCATGCTTTTGGCAGCCGAACAAGACAGCCTATAGATTACCCTATCCTGCTGTATGGATATCACCAGTCTCTATTAACATGTTCCAAGGAAGCATTATATCCTTTAAAGTATAAATATATACTACAAAGAACAAACCAAAATACAATATTTGTCCTAAGCAAAAAGGCAAAGATGCTTTTACTTATAAGACATTCTGATGTGTAACCAGCATGTGCAAAACACCCAACAAAGGCTAAGATAAAGGAACTGATGTAGGTCAAGGTGCTGGCACTGATGAAGTGGCCATGCAAGAGACAGGCTCACGTCAGCCATTTTTCCAGAGAAGGGTATCAAAACCCTGTAACAAGGATATCAAATATTGCAAGTCTTTTTTTTTTCCCAGAGAGACCTATGCTACAATACCACCTATATCCTCATGCATAGCTTGTATCTTACCTGGACTTTAATGTATGATATGCATGCTACTTGGTGCTTAATATGTATCTTGCACTCAACCTGGCCCCTACCACATAACCTGCATCTCACCTTGCCTTTAGGGTACTTCCTGCATCCTGCCTCGACCCCCATGCATAGCTTGTATTCTATCTGAGCCTTAAGGCATAGCTTGAATACTCCTAGCCATAAATGCATAGTTTCCATCCTGCCTGGCCTCCAGTGCATGGTTTGTATTCAACCTGCCAGCCCCATGTATATCCTTTATCCTCCCAATTCCTAATATATAGATTTCATCCTATCTGCCCTTTCCATGCATAGCTTACATCCTGCCCGGCCCTCATGCGTACTTTGGAATTTCCTAGCCCTTAATGTAAAGCCTGTACCCTAAGTTTCTCCCCATGTATGGCTTGCATCCTACGTGTCCTCCACTGATAGCTTGCATAAAAATCTTCACTGAAGCGTGCCATAAAGCATTCTGTAGAGGATAATACTCAGTAGCAAAGTTACTACAGAAACATGTATCATTCATGGAAACAAGAAGTTAAAGCCAGAATTGACCATGATTTCCAACTGACCTTGTAAAGTATTGTCCACGGTAAGCAATCATTTGTAACTTACATAGTGCCATTTAGTACAAGGACATAACAATGTACTAGCTGCCAGTGTGAGTACAGTAAAATAAAAGATGCCCTCCACTTCAAAATTTTTGAGAAACTAAAGAACAGTTGGGATTTCTGAAAGAGAGTGCACAACAGTACATATTGACATTTTCAATGGTAAGGGCTAATTGATCACCTGCCATCTAAACTGAAAACAGCATGTCAAGATTTGGTTCTACTGCTCTTATACTAAGACATGTTTTTGTTATAATGTCAGGCAGTGTTAATCAACCCCTGAAGAAAGGAAGCAACACATTTGCTCAAAAGAGCAAATCATCAAGATGGAGAAAATGGTACCATGAAGACAAAGAAAGTAAATTAAAGGAAAGAACCTTGACATAAGGGGGGAAAGATTCATCTAAATACATCTTAGGATGTAAAGTGCTTATATCTAATATTAAATACATCCCCAGAAATCTGTTTTAAATAAAAATAAACTATAGTTCTAAAACAAACAAAACCATGCATTGATGAATAAAATTTCTCCCAGAAGTCATGGGTTATTATACCAAACACCAAATGCCAGGGCCAGGGTTGGAATATATTATGAGTTGTTGATCCCAAAGACCCTACAACTGTCTCCCCTCCAAATACTGCAGGCTCTGGCCATTCTTCTTTGTTGCACATCAGAAGTAGATGATAAGATTCTATTGCTAAAGACACTAAACACCATGCAAACAGGACTTAGAGAAGTCAGTAGGATCTGACCTGGAACCTTTGACCCTGCTAGCTAGCTTTCATAGTCTTAGAATGTGCTGTGCAAGATACTGGAAGTAAAAAGACATCAATGTTCTTATCTTATGGTTATTATCCATGAGGCCAACCTTCCAAGTACAATATGCAACAGTGGTACTAATGTTTGGGAGGTAACCAATTGTTCTCTGGTTGATATAGAGGTCTGCTCAAATCATAGTTCCTTGGAAAGAAAATTGATAGTGTTGTTTTTAGCAAATTGACCTAGTATCAAGCTGCTTCTAAATATTTATGTTTATGCTCTTTTAAAAATGTTATTTTCATTCTTAATAAGAAACGCCTTTTCTTCTAGTGAAGAGTGGTGAATGTAGAGATTCATGGCTAGAAAAAGGCACTGAGTATTAGAGCTCAGCCTTTAACAATACATTTATACTATCCCCTCTAAGGATCAGTAGGCATTCAAGAAGTGGTGGTGGAAAGACAGTAAGGGCCAGAAGAAAGAGATAATATTTCCTTGAAAAGACATAGGAATTTCTATCATGAACGCATAGCAGCTACAGGTGACTACTCTGTGTATGTATAAAATGAGCTTCTCACCAGTTGGGCATAGATAGAATGGCTCAGATGATCCCAACTCTCACTGCAGTACTAATTACTACTGATAGATTGGGAGAAAGAGTAAATCATTGTCTTCAGTTTTATATCCAGTGATGATCACACCATGTACTAATAAGCTAGTCAAAAGTTCACATAATGGGACCTGATTAAACCAAATGGGTCACAAAACAAAAACAAAACTATGAATCTTGGAAAGGGGTTGTTAGCAATGGTGGAGTAAGTTCTTAATAGAGATGAGAGAGAAATAAAATATTAGCGACAGAGAAATTAAGAAGTGTGTGTGTGCGAGCATGCGCGTGTGTGTGTGTCATATAAAATTAATTGAAAAAATATGCATGCCATATACTCTGTTTCTCATGTAGGGAAACCCACTATGTGTAAATTACAAGGCATATTTTACTAAGATAATTAGCTATGTCTTATGTGGGCACATTAAAAAATGAAGTTGGCAGGAATGAAACACTTGTTAGAAACTAAGTGTAAGATACAGCCTATGTATTCACTCGCCTTCTCTGTTGCCAGTTTTTGCCCTGGCCTAGATGTTCATCAGCATAAACAACTTACAACTTGGAGGGCCTTTGTTCCATGTGAAAAGTATAGAGCCAGGAGATGGCCTTTGGAAAGCACCCCCTTTCTAAGCACGTACACCTGAGTAGGATAGCTTATGCTTGTAATCTCTGGGTAGGTTATGTGGAGGGTTAGTGGAGAGCAGGAAGTAAGGTTGGGAGAAGTGGATCCGTGGACCTTGCTTATTACCTAGTGAACCCTCAGTCCTCCCTACAAATGACTCTGCCTGTTTGCACCTGTGGAACAATATTCCCAAGTTGTCATTTAACCTACACATGCCTATGAATAGGCAAAAAAAAAAAAAACACTCATAACCACATGCATGCACCCTATATTCATACATATGTAAAATGCAACTATAGAGTTCAGTGGTTGAGTTTTTCCCTGACCTTGAAGTCTACCACTAAAATAATAGTAATAATAATTAGGAAAACACACACAACTATAGCCTGATTTTATTAACCACAACAAAATGACTAGCCACAAAGCTGACTGAAGATGTGTAGTTCTTGGCTCATCTAAAAGGCAACTGTTCTCTTACAGTGGCTTATCTGTCCTCACTTATTATGATATATCTAGCATTATTACACCTAACCAGATTTTCACAATGAACAACAAATTGCTATGCCATCAACTCCATGTGTGACGTGGGAATAGCAAAGTTGGGAAACACTGGTAGGCCATGCAATAAACACACTGCTCTCAGGTCAGACCAATAGAGAGCTTTTTTCAGATTATGAATGAAAATCTATGCTGTTAAGTGACATTTGTGGAGAATCTAGTCTACATGGAAATGATTTGCACCTATGCTCTCATGAACATGGACATGCTCTGCTTTAGAAGACCCCCAGCTAATTCCTTACTTCTTTTCCTTCCCTTCTGTCACAGTGACAATCCTCTCAGACGAATAAAATGGTATGGAGAAAAAAATGAACACTCATTCATCTCATTGTTTTAAAAGGCTTGGGAAAAAATAAAAAAGTAAGATACTAAATTAAATCCACCCAGGGAATCTTTCTAGATGCCTTTTACCAGTCATCAAAAACCAGTTGTATAAAACAGCCAGCACACTAAGTAGGTATCCTCATAAGAGCATTTCTAACTAGGGTTTCGGGAGGTGACGTGCTGTCTTAATTCTCATTCTGTTCGGTAAGCAGCATAGTTGCCTGCCATTTTGAATGCGCAGCCCTGTCATTAGCTGACTCATCTAATGAGCCTGCACAGCATGGCAACAACTGCCAGCTCTTATTCCTGCTATGTGAGTGTGATCTGGTGGAAACACTGGCACACAATGGAAACCGGAGAATAAGCTGCATTTTTCATGTCTCAGGACTGTTGAGGGAAAATATTGTTCTATATGTTTACATATGTTCTTGACTTTTGTTTTAAACTTGCACAGATTGGACTTCTTAAAGATAATCTCCCCAGTTAAGGGGTCGCAGGACATCGTCAGAGTTCAAGTGTGCTGAGCAGAGGAAGATTTGCTGCACAATGGGTACAGAATGAGCCGGCCACGTCCTCTTTGCAGGTGCACGGCTCTTTAAAAGGAAGTCCTAAAATCAGCAACTGAATGAAAAAGACTTTTTCCAAGTATGAAACAGAGTCAGCGTTTGTATTCCAGGGAACCTTAGGGAATTCTGAAGATCTTCAAGGAAAAAGGAGGGAACATTAAGACTTTAACAAGCCAAGGCACAGTTGTTTGCTTTTAACAAAAGAAGAAATGACAGACATTCTGTCTGACTAATAAAAAAAAATTCTTCAGGCCAAACAAGCTGCTTGCATGCAAAAGATGGACAAGGAATATGGGGGTTCTGAAGCAGCCAAGTAGGCGTAGAAATCAGTAGTTATGACACCAAGAACCCTTAGAGAGCAAAGGCTGAGAAATTAAAAGGCTTCACGAAAGCTGGAGCAGGAATGTTGGCAGAGACAAAGTGAAGTCTACCAGGCCTACTGTCAGAAGGAAATGTTCATCACGCAGCCCCAGCCTCTTAGGCCGACTGTTCTACCTGCAGTCTGTGGGACCACTGGCACTGAGGAACTAGGACCTCAGAGATCACAGCAGTCTACTTCAGAAGGACTTGCAGTTCTGTCACAGTTAAATATTGCCTCATGGTGCTAGTGGCCACTCTCCCCTCCTTCTTGGCTTTATTATTTTTTTCTTACAGTTTTTCTGGAAGCTTCAAACCATCTCTGAATAGATTAGTAGTAAAGAGAAACTTTTAACCAGGTCACAAAGAAACCTGGTGGCCAAAGGTAATCCTTCAGAGGTAACTGAAACCCAGCATGGTGGTTCATGCAGGTAGTACCAGCCCTCCCTGGGAGAATTAAAACAATCGGCAAAGATTTGAGGCCAACCTTGGTTACATAGAGTGGGACTTGTTCTCAAAAATAAGTAAATGAAGTCACTAGATTAAACAAATAAAGAAGGTAATTGAAAGGAAATGCTACTAAAATGTTTTCTTGCCCATCTTACTTATAAATGAGCAACAGTAAAGACCTGGCCCTCCTTGGTGCTTCATCAGGGTCTGGTCACATTCCAAAGACTTTGGAAACTTTACCTGAACTCAAACCACACCTCTGAGAAGGCTGTCACTATGATCCCCCATTCATTCACCACTGAGCAGACTGCACCTAGATCCAGTGCCTGCACTCTTAATGATAATGTTGAATTTTTGTAAAGTTTCTTATAGATAAACCTTAAATATAAAACATTAAGACAGATTCCATGAATGAGGCATAATTAATTTCTGAATACCTGAACTATCTCTGGTATTAATTAAAGCTTGTTTCTATTTGCAGCAGGAAAAATAATCTCAGACAGCTAAGGGAATCGACTGTGTGTGTGTGTGTGTGTGTGTGTGTGTGTGTGTGTGTGTGTGTATAATGTTTTACCAAGGAGAAACCCAAGCAAGTTTCATCTAATGAAGAGCCCTACTCAGACACATTGTCTTCTGAATTTGTAGTAAGCTATTTTATCAGAGGTCCTGACACTACCACCTTCAAGAATAGTTTAAATTATTATCACTTGAGTTGCTTCCTTCTCCCCTGCTGACAAGGAGCAGAACTCTGCTGAGTGCTGAGGATGGTAATCCCTCTTAAGCTCCCACATTATGTCCACTTTGATTATTGCAATAAGGCATAATGACCCACTAAGTACATGGGGAGGCGCTGTATCTAGTCATCAAGTTTAGCTTGCTTATTTATTCACACAGGATCTGAAGAGAAAGAAAAGATTGCATCCTCATCATTGATGAGTTCAGTGTTGTCTTTCCTCTGTGTACAATAAGGCACGGAATGTTTATTTATAACCTTTTAATTACTTTTAAGAAACATCTATTATTTCCAGATTACATGCATTAATGAACTCTCAATAAGTCAATACACAGCTCTGTTCGACATTCTCAATGGATCTTTCCTCACTTTGGTCCCTCTAAATCTCCTGTTGTTGGTGCTCTACAGGAACTCTCAGGTTCCCACAGACACACAGAGTGTCTGCACTAAGTGGGAGCATCTTTATGACTGTAAGTGGTAGCTGCACGTACTCTTGTCTGGTCAGAGTGCATTTGAATGTGACAGAAAAGCTGGAGAAAATTACCATCTCTATCACCTTGTGGAGCAAATGAAAGCTTCCTTACAAAAACCACTCCAAGGACCTTGCATCAGACTGTCCTCCTAGAAACTGTACACATGATGAGTTTTTGAAAACTCTAAAGAAAGTATGCTTTCTCTTGAACATGGTAACCAACTAACCATGTGGCAAATGCTACCTATGATATCATAAATATTAAACTTGGTGACATAAAGTACCAGTAACGACCAGTACATGGTTATATATCAGAATATTTACTAAGAATCTACTATGTGCTAGGATAGTGTCTAATTTTGTTACATATTTCAATAAACACATGTTATTTTATTAATAAGTACTTATTTTATATTACCAAGTTATAGTGAAGTTTTTTTCCTTAGCATGAACGAAAATGGAAAAAAAAACTTTTAATGATAGAACATTTTGTCTGTTCTCATCAATTAGTTACATTTGAGACTTTAAGGAACCTCACTGTTTGTCTTTTTCAAACATGGACACAGGCCCCTTCTCTATCCCCACCTGTCAGCTGCCCAGGAACTCAGGTACAGATGGCAGGAGAAGATGCTGAAGTCCTGGCCGTGGGTAAGAAGCATCTGCTGTGAGTGAGACCAGTGGAGCAGAAGCTGAAAGTGCAAAGCTATCTGTGTCCTTTAGTGCAGGCTTGCTCACAGCAGGTGAGGTGACAGACCACAAGAGTGGGACAAGTTTCTAGCCCTGAATCTGGAGGACGAGTAGACTTTCACTGACTCTTACGATGCTGCTAAGCAAACATCTATCAATCTTCCAGTCACTGGTTCTCCTAAGTAAAGCAGGATAAGACCTCTATGAAAAGCATGACCTTTTCTTTGTAGTCTCTGGGATCAAACTCACAGAAGGGCTAGTGCGTTGCCTATGAAACTCTAAGCGGCTTAGATTGGCTAGACCCAATTGTGACATAAGCACAGCACAGAAAAGCATGCCAAAATCTTAGAGCTGGCAAATAATTATCATGCAGTGTTAGTGCTTATGACAGCAACTGGCTGCGAGGCTGGCTTCCAAAAGCAGGACGCATCTTGTGTTGAGGGGGTTATATGACTTCTGAAAATGTAAACTTCAAGTTATTTTATGTGAAGAACTGACCAAATCTTAAGGACTTTTTGGTATTTTGATGCAACACTAACGACTTCAAAATGTTTTCACGAAATTGCAATAGAAAATGTTATTTCTCTACAGTCTAATTCATTGATGGGGTCTACATTTTAGGCCAACAAAACCACAATGTGCCTGCTAGTATCAACCTAGAGGCTCCTGAAAAGAAAGTGAGGTTAGCAGTATAGACAGGCTTATATACAGTGAATGATCCCAATAGTTTCAGAGAATATACTGATGTATAACATATAGTTTCACTTCAAACAAAATTAAATCTAGAAAAATAAGTGATATGTAAAGGCTGATCAAGGAGGAAACTGTAAACAGGATCTAGGGAACCAAGAAGTGAAAATAAGATGTTCAACATGAGGTGATATTACTCCCCCAAACAGTACTGCACCTAAATATTTTGGAGCTGCCTGGGAAAGGCAGAGGTGAGATATATCGTGGGTAAACTATGGCAATAAGAACATGATTCTGTCCATGAAGGAATGCGAACTGGAGACAGGTGAGAACACTGAGCACTTGCCAGTAGTAAGGTGTGAACACTTAATAACTACTGTGTTTTCTGTGGTAGATACAAGGGTAACATTTGCTCCAGAAGAAACAGTCTGGCAGTGACTGCAGAAAGGCTGCAGAATAATGACGGTGAGGTGGGCATGACAGCAAAGCCTCATGTTAGATAGCTTGGGCATTGCGAGTGAAAATGGAGTAGCTGTAACCTTGTTGAAGTCAATAGAGCAGGGTAAAAACCAATCAATCAATCAATCAGGAGGGCATCTGTGGTATCAGTGAATAGAGGGTGACTGCAAAGTTCCAGAGAGCAGCTGAATATAAATGGTGGGGAACAGAGGCCCAAAGACCACGTAGACTGTAAGGAACTAGAGATGTGAGGCTGCAGCAGATCTGGCTCTTCTTAAAGTTCCAGGGAGCTATCAGGCTTGAAGATGACTTAGAGTTATAACCTAGCTGCCATCAACGGCTAATGATCCTAACATTCTAGGCCCTAGAGCTGTAACACATTGCTTTAGAGATGAGGGTGCTGGCAACAAAGATCTGTTTCAGAAGACTACAACACTAACCATGGTAGACATAGGTCCCAGACTTGGTGTCCCACTCAAAGACTGTTGACACTGGCACAAGCTGCCTGCCTGCTGAAAGCCCTTACAATAGCTACTTAGTGCCAGGGTAACATGTGGTTAAAGTCCAGGAAAAAAAAAAGGCCACAACTGAGCCTACAGCCATGCCCAAGCCTAAGCTCCAGGCCTCAGCAATCATAGCCCCAGGGAGCATCTTTTCATCTACCTCAAATTTCTCTCTGGATAAGAGAAGGACCCAGGCAGCCGATTGGTGACATTTTAAGTGCTGTGATTAAGGAAGTCATTAGATATCACGAACCTAAAGAGCAAGAGAGGCAAGTGAATAAAATAAATATAATCTCACACAAAGGCTCTTTTTAAGAGTCAAAGGGTAAAAATATGGAAAACACATAAGCTGACATATGAATGAAAAACGGAAATAAAAAGGAAAAAAGGAAACATCACTGCTCCTAGGTATGGTGGAGGAAAAGGCTTATTGTAGATAAAAGAGAAAGCATAGTTAGAGGCAGGGAAATCTGACAGAGTCCAGAGTGGTCATAACTAGACTGAGAAGTGTCCTGTGGGAAGAGGGCGTAGGGGCAGGACTGGAGAGAGAGGTGATCCAGGTGCAGGAGGCAGGAGGCCCAAAGGTACAAAGAGAGCTGGTAACCAAAATGGTTGGAGTATAGAGAGAAGAGCAGGCTAGCCCACTGGGCTGAAGAGTTCAGGGTAGGGCGTAGTGTGTATCAGCCAGGAAGGCCCTGTTCTTCTTCTTCTTCTTCTTCTTCTTCTTCTTCTTCTTCTTCTTCTTCTTCTTCTTCTTCTTCTTCTTTTTAATTAATTTATTCTTGTTACATCTCAATGGTTATCCCATCCCTTGTATCCTCCCATTCTTCCCTCCCTCCCATTTTCCCCTTATTCCCCTACCCTATGACTGTTCCTGAGGGGGACTTCCTCCCCCTGTATATGCTCATAGGGTATCAAGTCTCTTCTTGGTAACCTGCTGTCCTTCCTCTGAGTGCCACCAGGCCTCCTCATCCAGCCCTGTTCTTGAGGGACTGAGCGATGCAGGGAGAATCTGGAGGCCAAGTCCACTTTGATTTTTTTTTTTTTAAATACGGATTATTTTATTTTCTATCATCATTTTATTTTATTTCTTTCACTTGTCTTATGTGCTAGCTACATCTTTAAGCACTTGAATTATATTGAATAAGAGTGGAGAAAATGAATAGCTTTCTTGTTTCTAATTTTGGTGGAAGTGATCTGGATTTTTTTTCTTTTAGTATAATATAATCTGTATATTGCTCATAAATGGCCTTTAATTTATTGAAGTGTCTGAATTTTTTCACTATGAAGATGTTAAAGCTTGTATGTAATGAGAAATATGAAAATGAAGAAATAATGATGGATGGTAGAAATGTGACAGTCACATTACAGCACCTAAATGTACCTTGTATAATGTACCTTTATGTAAGTGAATTATCAAAACAAAGAAAGAAAGAACAACCTTAGTCTTTGTCATAAAAAGTTTAAATCCTGCATCAATATTCAGTGACTTCACTAATACAACAGTAAGAAATTACACCTAAAAATTAAAGCGAAAGCTATGGTTAGAATGGATGTATCTGCTAAGCTACAAAACTGGATCTATCTTCCACTTTGATACGTAAAACAAGCACCTCTGCTATTTGTCCCAGGTTTGAAGCCTAACAAGGAGACCAGAAAATAACAATGTTCTAGAAGCAGAACGGAAAAATCCAGGCACCAAGGGATGACACTGCTAAACGTGTCAAGCCCTTACCAAAGGAAATGATGGTGGAAAGCACACAACCACACAATACTTCCTGTTCTGTGTTCTCACTCACCAGAAATTGATACGGGTTTGTTAAAATTTTCTAGGAATGCAGAATAGTCCAAAAATAAGAATAAGTGGGTAGTTGTGGCTAACAAGAACAGAAACAAGAGTAAAAAAGTCAGATCTCAGAAGAATGAAAAGGAGGGTGGCTGGAGTCCACAGTGTTGGAAAACACGTTATGAAAAGAGTAATTAGTGATTAATTCAGAGAGCAACTGAACTGGCCACGCGACTGGGTAGATGTGTCTCCTCTGTTGATTGTTTTCCTTTCAAAATTAGCTTTGAGGTTTGTTAAGCACGCGGTAGGAATGAAGCTTTAAGGTATAAGGCAGAGGGAAAGTTTGGTTGAGATAAGATCTCAGGGCACAAGTACATTTCTCTGCGCTTTAGCCATGAGTGACCCCGGTGCTTGGAAATACCATCTTGGAAAAACTGATGCATCTTGCTGGGCAGTCAGGTTGCACGGAGGGGGGGGCAGTGGGGGGGGGGCGGGGGGCAGGGGGAGGGGAGAGTTCCAAAGCAACCAAGGGACTCTCTGACACACGCTTCCTGTTTTCTCACTGAAACTGGTCATGGACTGGAAAGCAGGAGGGGAGAGAGTGGAACAATCATCTACCCAGCGGTCCTGTCAGCCAGGCACCCATCATCCTATCTTATCTGGGAGAGCAGAAGCTGAGGCGGGCATCACTTCCTGAAAGCACAAAGATGGCATTCAAGCTTAGTCAGCAGTCAAATCAAAGCGGGAGTTTTAAGTGCTGAGACGCGGTTGTAAGTGGGAATGGTCTATAATAGATTCTGAAAAAACTAGTTGGAAAGAAATTAACCAACAGACGGGAAGGAATGTGTAACAAACGGGATCCGGCCTCGTCAGTGAAGGAGTGCTGCATAACAACTAGGACCCGCATGTGGCCATTCTGGGGTTTAGTCAGATAGCCCAACATCTTCCTGTTCCTCGAACAACTAAAAGACTTAGTGTTTGGTATAAAATTTGACTCTTTCAAGAACAGAATATCTTTTGCATCTATAATAAAAGAAATATGGTGTCTAAAGGAACAGACACTGAAGCTTCTCAAAGGATAATAGGTTGTATATAAGCAGGTCAGGTGGTCCTACAAAGTTATAGCTACTAAACGCTGAGTTAAGCACACGTGTAACACACATGCAAAGCAGTATACTATCAAATTTCTAAATTAAATTCCTATGTTAAATTATTATATGTAAAAAAACTCACAAAATTTTAAAATAAAAAATCAAACTGTATAAGAATGATTATACATAATGGACATTACAATTGAAAGCTGCTTTTTGAAACAAAAAACAATTGGGTTTGTATTTATTTACTTATTCTGAACAAATACTGTTTTTTGCATTATTTCTCTATAGAAACTTTCTATTGGGCTTATTTCTTTTGATACATTCTTGCTATTTTAATTTTTTTAAACTCAATTTTATTTTTACTTCTTGAGACTGTCACACAAGCATAACACACATATTGGTCCTATCACTTACTTTTGATAATTCTCAATTCTGAGCTATTTCCCAGTGACAATCTGTTGAACGCTGGCATTCCCCCCCCCCCCCCACTAAAATCATGGCTCTTCCTCCTTATTATTCATTCCTTAAAGCACAATTTGGTCTCTATTACTTAAGCACACAATTGCTACAGGATTGATCATGATGTAGGCAGCACAGAGATGTGTGGAAGAGCAATGAACAGCTCCTCCCGTGGTAGCCTCCCCCCCGCCCTCCAGCCAAAGCCTCCTCTGGAGATGGTTCCTAGGCATCATAGTGTCAACAGCTTGCTTGAGCTGTGAATATTTCAAACCACAGGACACAACCTCTGGGTTCTACAATGATACTGCTCTGTTTCTGCTGAGAAATAAGCAAAGCCAGCTTTCTAGGATAGAGTGTCATGGCTACTGCCCAGATGGACAATTTGATCAACTTAAAGCCTAGCTGCCATCCTCACTTTACTTCACAATTGCCATTAAGTAAATAAATATATATTATATATTTTACGTATGTATATATGTATCTATCTATCATCATCACATATCATCTATTTATTTATTTAGTTTTTTGAGACAGGGTTTCTCTGTGTAGTCCTGGCTGTGTCAGAATTCACTCTGTAGACCAAGCTGGCCTTGAACCCAGAGATCTGCCTGCTCTGCCTGCCCAGAGCTGAGGTTAAAGGCATGAGCTGCTCCCTGCACCCGACACACAGTATATGATTTTTTTAAAAGCCCATTCTCCCCATTGCCTTGGCCTACAAAATGAATCTAAAATGTTCACTTGATCACGTGTGAAAAGCATAGCAATGAACTCAGTCATGTTTCCATCAAAAGGCAGCAGGATATAATGGAGTGCCACTGATTAATGAATGACGCCACTTTCATTGCACTGATAAATTATGACTTGGCAGAGTAACTAATATATTAGATCTCATCAGCATACCTATAAAATGGGGGATTTCAAAACAATTACTCAAGGACAGACCGATTGAGAAAGCTTAATATTTCCTTTGTATTTTCTTCATAGACTAGCAAAATATGTACTGGATGAGTCAGCAAAATACTGGAACTGGTTGACAAAGGTTATTTTTCACCACACACAGAGCAGCCATTTGTAAATGTATTTAAAATGAACCTGCTCGTGTATTGTTCCCAAATCCCTCTTTCATTTATTAGCTCTTCTGCTTTGTGTGAAGCGCTGTCTTCCCCCAGGCCCTCTCTTTAAAGGTCTCCTATTTATGGAAGGAGGGATGACTACCTTGATTAGTGAATGAACACAGTAATGTGGAGCAGAATGCACCAGAGAGAAGAGGCTACCAATCTAACATAGCAAACCAGGGGAGAAGAAAAGCATGCTGATAACACCGCAGATATACACCTTCCAGCTTGTAACCTACTGTGTCTTGGTGACAAAGGGAACATAGGTGCTTTGCAAACACAGTGCAGCCCGTGGCTAACGTGAATACACTCAGTACAAGGCAGTGTTCTTTCTTGCTTGAAGAACAGATGAAACAAAGAAGCAGCTCAGTCTCCAAACTGATTTTACACATTCCTCTTGAGGCACATGAAGAAGACAATGTCTATATTTTTTAGAAAGCACTACTATAATTCAAGCCAGTCAGGGTCACTGAGAGGAGGGTTTTTGAAGGCTTAGAAAGCCATAGGGTAAAGTGGTTTTAATAAAACCACGTACTTTTATGTGGCTTCATACTGACTGTATGTATGAAGCCTAGCGAGTCACCCGAAGGCCACAGAGATGCCATTTCCTTCTAAACTGCAAAGGAGGAAACTGAGATTTATTTGGATTTCCAATTATGAATTCACATCGAAGGGAAATTTAGCTAATGAGTAGTTTCGGTATTCATGACTACAGTATGGTAGCTCAGCAAGATTTTTCCAACACTGCAGATCACGAGAGTTAGTACCACTGTTACCTAGGTGTGGTGGTCCACACCTGTAACCCAAACACTCAGGGAGGCAGAGGCAGGCAGATCATTGTGAGTTCAAGGCCACTCAGGTCTACAAAGTGAGTCCAGGACAGCCAAGGCTACACAGAGAGACCCTGAGAAGACCATCTTTATAAATGTAACACATTGCTGTCTGATGTCAGTGTTCCCAACAGGTCTTGACATGCTGCTGTTGTGAAATATTATATTTCTCTGTCCCACTTCTGTATGACAACTTCATAATTAATACTCCAGTTTCCACCATTTTAAGAGCCACTTCATTTTCTAAGGTAATCCCCTGCAGAAACTTAGTATTTTTGAGTTTCTGACATGTGGCTGACTTCATCAAGTACAAAGACCAACATGAATGAAAAGATTTTAACAATAAAGGCCTAAATCAACATGGAAGGTCAAGTTTTTCAGGATGTCTTATGCCTTGAAAACCTCCCTCCTGTAATTATCTGAAGCTTTGCTTGAATAATTACTGAGGGACTCTGCAGTTGTCCCTTCTCCCTACACAGGTCACCACATTAATTAAGAGAGCTTCACTGGGGACAAGTTGCTGCTCTGAATCTTAAAGCAATTTATTTTTAGTCTTTTATTTCCAACAGTGGTAGAGAAAGCATTAAGGAAAAAATCCTGTTTCTTGCAAAGTTTTCTCACACTGAGGTTTAAAGAAACAAGGTTGAGGGGTAGTCAAAGTAAAGAATCTTCTAGAGTGAGCCCTGACAATTGGACTATTATATTTTTAAAAAGAGGTCAGTTTGAAATTCACACATCTTTGATGACCTATAATACGCTTTTTCTGGCTGATTCATTTGAACTAGCAGAGGCATGTGAACCAAGTGCTGGCTGTGACCAAGAGGCTAAAATTGTCTTCACACTACATCACCACTGTCAAGTGCAAAAACACAGTAAGACAATAAGTAAACCAAGAACTGAATTGGTGAACTGGAGACTGTCCCACATCTACCCTGAGAGCTTTTGTTGGAATGGTATGGTGATGGAGAAATGACAACTAAAGCATGCCTCCCATAGACTTTCTGAGGCTACCCATGTTACAGTTGTGCTGGAAACAAGACAAGCCATCTTAGTGGTAAACGTTGACTTGCCTTTGTCACCAGTTGTCCTAACTACCCTGTGCTAAGGCTGGCAGACATGCCCCTAGAAGAGAAAGGGTCAGAGATGAGTAACTAGTGGTGTTCCCTATTCTTAGATCCTACAGGTGTTAACCAATAGCCAGCCTTGGTTTTTCTGTGACTCTCTCTTCCCTTTGTGCTTGTGCAACTACCAGCCCCCATACAGTGCCATGCTGTGCGGTTATGGTGTAGGCTTTCGTTCCTATAGTGTGGTGAGGATCTTAAAGCAAAGACGTCACACACACCCATCTCTACCTTCTGTACTTCAATTTTCAACTGCAAACTGACAATGAAAAGCATAAGGACGTGAGGCAATTTAACTGTTTTTAAACAGAAAACTCTCAATGATTTGTGGCTGAAATTTGGACTCAGATTAAAAAAAAAAAAGGAACTACTGTCTAAGGAGATATGAGTTTTTTAATATAATAGGCCAAAATTATACATTGTTTGATATCCGGTTTTTTTCCTTTTTTCTTTTGAGATTATAGTATAATTGCATATGTTGGAAAGACCCTGCTGTTTAAGGTTGCAGTCCTCCCAGTTCAGATAGCCATTCTGAGGTCAGTGTTAGGTGTAGGACTCCCTCTTCCCAGCATGGCCTCTGGCTCTCTGCCCGACTCCATCTGGAGAGTGTCTTTAGACATAGATGCCCCTAACCACATTTGATATGTGCCTCTTGACACAGCTCCCTAATACCTTTCCCCTCCCTGTGCCTATAGGATAATTAGATACCGTGTTTCCCATCCATATATTAGAAGTGTGCTGCCAAATGTAAAACAGGCATCCTTAAAATGCTAGGTTTTAACCAATTACATACACCTATCCTAGAAGCCCCGCCCTGACTCCCCAAGGCCTATGCAGTCTTCGTTCTCCCTGAGTATAGCTGAACTAGTTCCTCAAGTGGTTCCTGGAGTGTTTGCTCTCTGTCTTGCTTACAGCCTTCCAAGCCCTGTACCTCTTCTGCTCCTCTGGCCTCAGTGAGCTGGCGGCCATCAGCGCCCCAGTTATGAGGAGAACAGCATACATAATTTATCTCTTCCCTTTCCTCCCTCCAAGGCCCCCCCCCATAATCTCCTTCTTGCTCTTTATCAAACTCATGGCACATTCTTTTATTTATTGTTGCTACATGCATATATGTACATGTAAATACATATATATCCATAAATGTCACCTTCTAGGTCTGTATAATGTTACTAGTCTGTGTTTTCAGGGCTACCTTTCCAGGATTGAATGGTTAATTGTTGTGTTCTTCCCTTAGAAAGACTATTTTTCTCACTGTGAGAATTCTTTGGTTGCTTATAGTTCGTCATGTAAAGTTAACATCTCATGGGCTTTTCCCTTCCATTTTAGCATGTTGTACTTGTTCAGCTCATGTTTATGTAGCCAAATTGGTGAGGCTTTCTGGGTGTAGTTTCTGGCATCAGTGGAGACAGTTTCTCAGAGTTACCAAAAGATGATTTATATGGACAAAATTTAAATACATAGCATCTTGACATTAGAGGAGGCTATAAGGCAGAGTACTTATGTTGACACATTTTTGATGATGTATTCCTTGTCAGGCACACACTCGGTGACTCTCAGAGCACACTCATGTGTGGCCTCGGTGACTCTCAGAGCACACTCATGTGTGGCCTCGGTGACTCTCAGAGCACACTCATGTGTGGCCTCAGTGACTCTCAGAGCACACTCATGTGTGGCCTCGGTGACTCTCAGAGCACACTCATGTATGGCCTCGGTGACTCTCAGAGCACACTCATGTGTGGCCTCAGTGGGCCTCAGTGACTCTCAGAGCACACTCATGTGTGGCCTTGGTGACTCTCAGAGCACACTCATGTGTGGCCTCAGTGACTCTCAGAGCACACTCATGTGTGGCCTCGGTGACTCTCAGAGCACACTCATGTGTGGCCTCAGTGACTCTCAGAGCACACTCATGTATGGCCTCGGTGACTCTCAGAACACACTCATGTGTGGCCTCAGTGGGCCTCAGTGACTCTCAGAGCACACTCATGTATGGCCTTGGTGACTCTCAGAGCACACTCATGTGTGGCCTCGGTGACTCTCAGAGCACACTCATGTGTGGCCTCGGTGACTCTCAGAGCACACTCATGTGTGGCCTTGGTGAATCTCAGAGCACACTCATGTGTGGCCTCGGTGACTCTCAGAGCACACTCATGTGTGGCCTTGGTGACTCTCAGAGCACACTCGTGTGTGGCCTTATGCTTGGGTGGCAAGTATGTCAGCATGGCTGACACCATTCACCAGTCTTTACCTTATAGTCTGAAATTCCAAGAAAAATGAGAGAATATTTTACTCTCAGAATAATTGAAAGTGTCATTGAATTCATTCACAGTAGGCATCATGCACTTTCCAGCACTACAATAAAAGTATATGGTCAAATTTGGAGAGGGTTCCATGAAGTGCTGAGAACATGATGTATTCTTTAGTCCATATGTGTGCGTGCATCCATGTATGTGTGCATGTGTGTGTGCGCACATGTGTATGCATGTGTGTGCATGTGTGTGTGCATGTGTGCATTTGTGAAGGCCACAAGGCAACCTTGAGTGTCATTCCTTAGCATCTATTCAATTTGTTTCATGAAACAGGGCCTCTTTTGGCCTGGGACTCTCTGATTAGGATAAGTTAGTTGGCTGGCCAGGGAGCCATAGTGATTTGCCTGTCCGTGCTTCCCTACCACCACCACACTCAAGCTCAGGCTCAAATATTTGTGTTGTGACTGGTAAGAAGTTTACTGACTTATGGATTTCCCCCAGCCTGATATGTATCCATTAAGTGATAACTTTTTAATGTGTGGGTTTGGCTTTGTTAGTAACTATTTGACTAGAGCACCCACACCTCACAATTATATTCTGCAATTGAAAGCACAGGTTCACTCCAGGTAATGTTAACCAGTCTCTGGCCACCGGTGATCAGACTTCAGATCTTATGACGCAGCATTTCAATCTTGCCACCAGTCCATTAAAGGCCCATTAAGCAATTAGACAGCATCACTGATGCGTGCTGGTTTTGCTTCTTGCAGGAATCACCACACCCTTTGGCTTTTGGGAAAATGCCTCATCAAATCTAACAGAAGCAACTGCTCAACTAAGCTGAAGTGCGGTGGAATCATTTTCCTTTTTTACTTTTAATAATCTGTACAATTTAAAACTGTTTTACACTCCCAGAAAATGTCTTAGTCTCTATTCATAGACTCTGTAAGCACCACAGTGTCACCTAAGTAGGTGAGAAAAGCTCCACAAACTGTAAATGCCAGAGAAAGCTGTTTCCCAGCTGAGCTCTCTATAATGGCTCTTGACTCCGAAGCCCAATGAGTTTGTGTGGATGGTTTATAGTGCATTCCCATGGGATATGGCTGTTAGTCAGTTTTAGAAATTGCATTGTCTCTTTCATTTCTTTTTGTGTTTGAACACAGTCTGTCCTTTGAAGATTACCGACAAAACGTGTCACCTACATAAAACATCTTTTTCTGAAGAGTATAGGTAAGTATACCAAGAGAAGAAACAAGAATGAACAGGGGACCATCTGCTCAAATTCCTTCAGGAGCATATAAGCTAGCCACAGTCTCTCCAGCTGTATTAGAGTCCAGCCACAGCAAAGCCCTGGGGAGGCAAAGCTTTTCATAGGCAGCATCTTTCTGTTCTGCTCCTAGGGCAAAGGAACTCCCCAGATAACACCTTTGCTCAGTCCCCACTCCTCCTACACACAGACCCAAAGAGATCAATTAACACTTGTTCCAGGAAGAAACACAGACCATAGCATCCGTATTGTAATATTCCTTTGTGAATACATTAGAAACTTGTGGAGATGAACAGAAATGTTTTGAGGGAGACAGAAATAAAACTAAATCCATGGCCTTATTACCTAAAGGCAAGTGTTACTTGTGGTCAAAATAAAGCACACAAAATAAAGTCCACTGAGAGTGGACTGTAAATGTGGCCCTGGGCTACTGAAAGGATTACATCAAATGAACAAAGTATCTGAATCCTGGCATGCTTAGAGGACTCAGCAAGGAGACCAGAAGAAGATAGAGCAAGCAGACAGTAATGCTGAGAGCTGAAAGACAGAATAGGATCCAGGTATAAATAAACTTATTTAATACGGGTGTAAATGGAACTTTTTTTGTATAGGAAAATATATGGCCTGTTCTCAACAGTTTAAAAAGATGTCTTGCTCTTTGATGAAATTCATGAAATCTAGTGCTTTGAGAATATGAGTAATTCTGGGGCGGCAATTGGTAGATTCCAAGTTCACTTTTTTTCTTTTTTTTCTCCTTTATTAATTTATTCTTGTTACATCTCAATGGTTATCCCATCCCTTGTATCCTCTCATTCTTCCCTCCCTCCCATTTCCCCCTTATTCCCCTCCCCTATGACTGTTCTTGAGGGGGATTACCTCCCCCTGTATATATTCATATGGTATCAAGTCTCTTCTTGGTAACCTGCTGTCCTTCCTCTGAGTGCCACCAGGTCTCCCCCTCCAGAGGACATGGTCAAAAGTGAGGCACCAGAGTATGTGAGAAAGTAATATCCCACTCTCCACTCTACTGTGGAGAGTGTTCTGTCCATTGTCTAGATCTGGGTAGTGGTTTAAGGTTTACCGCCTGTATTGTCCTTGGCTGGTGCCTTAGTTTGAGCGGGACCCCTGTGCCCAAATCTGCCTATCATAATGTTCTACTTAAAGGCTTCTAGGACCCTCTGGATCCTTCTACTTTGCCATTCTCCCATGATTCTCTCATCTAGAGTCCCACTAGAATGTCCTCCCCTCTGTCTCAGTTTCCTGGTAAGTGAAGGCTTTCGTGGGACAAGCCCCTTGGGCTAGTATACAGATATAAGTGAGTATATACCATTTGAGTCTTTTTGCTTCTGGGTTAACTCATTCATAGCCAGAACATGGAAACAGCCTAAGTGTCCATCAGTAGAAGAATGGATAAAGAAACTGTGGTACATATACACTATGGAATACTACTCAGCTATTAAAAACAAGGAATTTCCGAAATTTGTGGAGAAATGGATTGAGCTAGAAATGATCCAAGTTCACTTTTAAATTAAATGTTTAACTTGGCATGTTAAGGGATTGATTTCCTTATGGTATTTTCATGCATCTATATCACTGTACTTGATCATATTCACCCCATCTTCACCCCATATTCACCCACTCTTGACTTTCCTCTCCTTCACACTGATGTCTTCTACCTAGATGCTCGTTTTCTGCTTTCCTGTCATTTAAATCTAGAGTCTATATATGAGAAAAAAAAAGCATGAGATGTTTTCCTTTCTCCCACCATGGCTGTCTCAGTATCTCTCTTCCTCACTTTGGCTCCCTGCCTCACAAACTTAAACAGTGGAACAAGTCTGCATGCTCATCAGCCAGAGAATGGATGAATGTAAGGAAGTCCAGAACACACATGTGCTTTGGAGTGATGTTTGGAAGCCATCAACTGACCAGTTGCAATCTTTCTAGTCAGAAAATTACTTGAAAGTACTTAGGCATACTTTGACATAATTTCCTCTTCCAGAATTCCAAGAAGGTAAAACAACAACAACAAAAACAACTACAAAAATTTAAACGTGCATGCATTAGCTCAATAGATAGCGATGTGTTTCTCATTAGCATTTTAACAAGTGTCCCTAACAAAAGTTAGCATTCATAAATACATGTATGTATAAATTTATAAACAAAGTAATAAAATATTTTACACATTTAAGATGCATTTTATGACCCAGCTTGCCACTATCATCCCAATATTACTGTCCAGGTTTATTTGTTTCTGGAAAATGTTTGGTTATAAGTAAAATATGTCTTACGTTGAACAATAATAATTCTTTTCATAAGATATTAACAAGTCTATGCACAAAAAATCACAACATCCTTCTTGCTAACCTGATTCTCTTCTCTCCTTCACTGTCTCCAGTTCTCTGGCCTCTTTCATGCAGTTAAAACACAAGATTCTTGAATCTTTTAAAACCTCATATAGGAAAATTTTCTGCTTTGGACATGTCAATCGTATAATCGAATGGCACCATCCTCAGAACAGTCTGCTATTGTAGTATGGCTTGACTTTTCACCCATCTGATCTACACTGAAACGTAGCCTTTCTGTATAATAAGCCTCATATAAATGGTGCAGTCTTACCCACCTCTTTCACATGCTGTTATTTTATGTTAATTTGGAAAAGCACATGTGTGCCTTCAGGCATTCAGACATTCACAATGGGTGCAAATACTTATGGGAGAGATTCAGGAGACAGTGCTTTCCCCCCAGCCTGGCTTGAAGGATTACACTGCTATCCACCGAGAGTGTGCACCACCGGAATGGCTGATGCTCCAGCAGGAATACTGCAGACCAAAGAAACTAGGTCATTGGCAATGGAAGCAGAGTGGCACACTTCCTCCCTGAGGAACTCAGAGGTAGATGGTTTCAAGGACTACAGCCAAACAGATTAAAGTGAGCACATTCATTCTCCAGTGCATGAGATGACCTTTCAGACTCCAATAAATTGTCAGTGATCCTGGGATGGAGGCTTAGGCCCAAAGATAGCATTTACAGTGGAAGGAAACCATGTTTAGCCTCAAGCCACAAGGTCTGAAGATGTTCGGGTTAAGAAAATGAGCTCTGGGGTGAAAAAAAAGAGTCAACCATTAACAGTTACAGATTCATCTCTCTACCAAAATGGATACAGTTTCCAGGACTATGAAGAGCATCAGCTCTGTTCAGAGCCTTGTCAGGCACCCACTCACTACTCATCCCTTCCCACCCTCGCTACTCAGCAGCGATAGACCAGCTGTCAGGCAGACAAGAAATGAAGACTCACAATGCTCTTTGATCTAAGGTGAATAATTAATAAAATGTGGTATTAGAGGAATTTCATCCGTTTTCTAAGCAGCTTTCTTTTAGCACAGCCATAAATCTGCCTATAATTGTCTTTAACTCACACTCCTTTGACTTTCAACAGTGAAAACCTGCAACTAATTTGACGGCAGTTCTCATCTGTGTGGATTTCATGATACTACCAATACAGAGGCTCCCAGGGTCCTTTCTTTTTCTTGCAATGTCAGTTAGCTTGAATAATTTTATATCTTCATTTGCCTCCTCTAAATAAAACAGAAGTATTTAGGAGGCAGTGGATGTGGTGTAATGTATAGTCAGTAATCGCTAGACTTTTCTTTTAATGTCAAACAAATTATGTTTTTTAGAAATTGAACACAGCATAGATATTCATTTTTAAAATACATTTGCTCTCACATCATCATCAGTAGGGGATGAAATTATATAAAGCTCTGTATGATATCCTCTACATATTTCTGATCGTGGACAAGATTTTTAAATCTCCAGGAACGTTCATTCATGGACTGAGTCTAAATACAAGGATGGTTAAGGCTTCGTTAAGTGTTAATTTAACATCTCAATTCTTATTCTCATAAGGGGGGTAATGAGATTCAAAGAAAGAGGCATCATCTGTGAATAGCTCTGCTTCCAGACTCCAATTAAGCCATTCGACTATTTATGGCCCTGAGACTGAGTCCGACAGGTTTGTGTACCATTCTATGTGGCCATATTGTGTAACAGTCGGGGGTTCGGAAAAATAAGGCTCTCAGAGAAGGGAAGGAAGCTTCAGTTTCCACTTATGATGAATCTCAAAATAGTACCACGATTTACAGGTCTATGTGGATCCAGAAAGCAGAAATACACAACAGCAAATGAAACTAATTAGAATTTGGCTGCTTGTCTCAGACATAACTATTATGATATAAATATAAACCATCAGGACATACTTTATTTAATGTTGAAATAAATTCCTTTCTTATAAAGTCTATCCTGATTACATTTTCCCCTTTCTCTACTCTTCCTAGGTAATATCCCACCCCTCCCCCATACTGATCCACTTCCTTTATGTCTCTCATTAGAAAAGAAAGCCTTCAAAGAGATAATAATAATAAAATATAAGAAAATAAAATATAACAAGATAAAACAGAAATGATCACATCACAATTGGACAGTACAAATCAACAGAGAGAAAAGCCCAAGAGAAGGCATAAGTATTAGAGATCCACTCATTCTCACACTCTGGATTCCCATAGAAACACTAAACTAGAAGCCATAATATGTATGCAAAGGACCTGGTACAGACCGCTGTGACCCCTGTGCTTGCTACTTCAGTCTCTGTGAGTTCATATGAGCCTTGCTTAGTTGATACTGATGGTCTTGTTCTCCTGGTATCCTCCACCCCCTCTGGGACTTATACTCTTTCTGTTTCCTATTTCATGGGGTTCCCTGAGCTCTGAAGGCAGAGATTTGATGGAGACATCTCATTTTGAGCTTAGTGTTCACAATGCACTGGTTAATAACATAGTTTAATTTAATCTAGCACATTAAATTAAATTAGTTAACATTCAGAACTATAGGTGTCTACAGACTCCAAGTAAATACAGTCCCCTGTGTGTGTGTGTGTGTGTGTGTGTGTGTGTGTGTGTGTGTGTGTGTTTGTGTATTACTCTGCGTAGGATGGTGACTAGAAGCCATTTTTATCACATTTCAGAAATTGGGCTAAAGGTTTCTATGAAGAAATCTACAAAAGCTGGGCTAATAAAGATATTTATACCTAGCCCAATTACCATCAAAGAAGACCTACAGTAAAACATCAGGCAGCTCTTGGGGCATACAGAGAAAGAGGAGGAGGGATTGTAGGAGCCAGAGGGGTCAAGGACATCACAAGAAACCCATAGAATCAACTAACCTGGACTCATTGGGGGCACATAGACATTGAACTACCAACCAGGGAGCCTCCTTGTGACTTACTTAGGCCCTCTGCTCATATGTAACAGTTGTGTAGCTTAGTCTTCATGTGGGATTCCTAGCAATATTACAAAACTGTGAACTTTCTAGTACAAACTAGGAAGAAATACTATTTACAAAGAACATAAAATTATACATTTTACAGTATGATTAGAAAATAATGTGCGTGGGGTCTTGCGATATTATCAGTCAGAAACCAAAGTCTCTCTATCATTTTATTAGCTGTTTCAAATGACATGTATGTGTGTGTAGTGTGGAGCCAGAAAAAAAATGAGCACGTATGCCATTATCTGATGCAAAAGCAAACGTGTATGAAATCATCCGTGAGTGATGGTTTGCTAATAGCTAAGCATTCACACAAATCTTCGGGGACACGGGTTCTCTGGAGTGTGACAGAATACACATCTGAAATGCAGCAGGCCCATTTGAAAAGATCACACGCGGCAAATGGCCCTGCTGTTGTGACTTCTGCACAGTGACAGGTTTATTTTCAATCTGATTAGCATTTGAGGATGAAAAATAATCCTCTACTGAACCTCTCCTGTAATTTTTCTATGTGAGTCTTGTTATCAATAATCTTGGACATTTAAGACCGATCCTAAAAGCATTCAAAGGAGATAATGAAACAGCCATCACCTGTTCCTGCTGCTCTTAGACCGCAATCAATCGGGATGCTACATATGTGAACAAATGTTTATCTCTCACCATCTAAAGCCAGAATGGATTTGGCATCATTGAGCAAGATGTGTAACAGCCTTGCTGTAAACATGGGTTATGCTGACATTCAATATCCTCAGTTCTTACTGAGCTCTTTCTTCCCTTTCATCTAATCTATATGACATCCAGTCATTTTATGACAGGGCCCATGAAAAAGTCCCAGCTAAAGGCTATCAAGGCATGCACACATTTCATGGGCTGCAGCTGTGTAGTCACAGAGAAGTAAGCAACCCTTGACTTCCTTGCTTGTTCTTCCAGTTTGGCTTTGGTTCTATGAGCTTCAGAGCTGTTTGTATTAAGAATGGTCACAGAAGGATGTAGTGCTAAACCAACTGGGACTCTAAATAGTAAAAAAGGATCAAAAAATTACAAATGATACTGTTTGGGTATCAATAACCATAGTGTTTAAATGAAAAAATGACACATTCATTCTGTCATTCTTTTGTGGGATTAAAAAGGAAGGTCAAGTTCATATTATCAGAGAAGGAAGAACAAGAATTATTAATTTGTATATTTCCAAACTTGTGACTGACTGATTCTTTATCACAGTGCTTTCATTTCAAAGTACTTTCATTTGTGATACTGCTTTCTTTTCTTAGAGGAAACTTTAGCACCTGTATATAATTGATATGTACATCGTTCATTGTTTATACATTTCCTATATCTATAGCATTAGTCGCTCAGTCTCAGTCTGATTATATTTGTCGCCACTAATGGAACATGCATAAATCTTCTACCGTCATTCAGCAGAAAAGATTTAAGAGACACCAAATTCTTCCAGACAAGAAAACATAATCATTTGCCATGATGCTTCTAATATTGACAATGATTTGTGCTGGGTGCAGTCCTGCAATTGCTGGTAAAGTGAAGAGAGGGCACACAGGCCTGCTGGCTGGCTGGCTGGCTGGCTATCCATCCTTCCTCCTGACCCTTCCTCGCAGAGCTACAGTGGTGCTGTGTGGATGAAGCTAGTTCTTCTCTTGTGGTGCAGCTGAACGAGTCATGTGACTAGGGGACTGGCTGTGTGAGCTGGACAGATTGCCATGGGCAGGACATAGATTTACAGAAGTCTTGGAGGACAAGGTCAGGTGCTAGGGGCACTTCTAAGATGGCATCTATTGCTTAGGAGCAGGGTTAGCAAAACTTGCAATTACAGGTCTGTCTGTCATATTTGATAGCACTTACAGGTCTGTGTGTTATATTTTATAGCACTTATTCATAATCCAAAAGGTATTGGGCATAAAATACTTTCCAGCTTTTAGTTGTCACCTAACCTCAGCTTTAACTTCTATTACACCATTTCCCTGAGTATTACATTCATATATCTTGTGTATTTGTTACAGTATCCTTGTTTTATTTTATTTATTTTTTTCATTTAGATACATTTTGTATGTTTGAGTGAGGAACTGTGGGAGATCCCCAGGAGATGAGCTGGGCAGAACTGCCCACGCTGGCTGGTGAGAGGTGTGGAGATGGGAAATCCCCATCCCCGTGCTGAAACTCTTACTCTCTGCAAAGAAAAACTGTGTCCCTTGCCCAACAGTAAACACTCTCAAGTACACTGTTGAATGGATTAACTCTATCTTTCTCCAGAGATTTTCATGTATTCTGTAGTTAGAGTAGGAGCCTACATAACAACCTACCTGCCTAGGATGAGAACCATGTCTCTGTAAATGCTAAACACTTGTTCAATGAGTGAGAAAGCCATGGCTTATGGTAAGTTATACTGTTGAATTTAAAAAGAACTTAGAGGTGATCTACAGTCATTGGGTTATGGGGGTGAGCACAGTGCTATCTTTTTTACTGCCAAATTCCCTACAATTCATTGAAGAAAGGTGGTATTGGAGAGCTGTGTACTTTATATATGAAATAACCATAATATCCCTATAGTGTGGATTTTCTTTTTTATTTTAATTTATTATATTCTATACAGATTGCATCCCAATTATTATCCCCTAGCTTGTATCTTCCATCTACTCTCACCTGGAGTCCAGCAGCTAGTCCTAGCATCTGTCCCAGTGCTCCACTATGTGAGTCTCTCAGAGGACATCTATGTTGAGCTAATACCTACTTATAAGTGCATATACACCATGTGTGTCTTTCTGGGTCTGGGTTACCTCACTGAGGATGACTATTTCTAGTTCCATAAGTTAACATTACAAATATAAATTCTATAGAATTGACAGCTATTAAACTTTCTGTTTCTCCTTTCTATAAGCAAAGGCTCATCTGTATAAAGTCATAACAAAATTTACTGTAATGTAAATTGTGTTCCTCTAAGAAATCTATACAAGTGCAGTTATGCTTATAAACACCAGTAGACCTGGACAGATGGATATGCCTTTTAATAAAGCTTGTAAGTACCAACGGCATTCAACATCTAAAACTTCACTATGTAAAATCAAATGCTACAGTGATACTAAGGCTCCAGAGCAATTACAGTAATGGCTGTGGTAGATCCATGCTGGCTCTTTTAGTCTTAGCTGATGAATCCATCTACAATCATTCCTATGCAGAATTGTCTTCAATATGAGCCTTTTTGTGAGGAGAAAGGAAAACAGAAAGATAAAATGCTTCATTCCTCCCTGATCCAAACAGAATTACCTCACTAACATCAATGGCCCAAGGCTGTAAACTCATGTAAAATATGAACACTCCTTGTTGCTTAGTTCTATTGGCAATCAGATCCGCAAGCATTTTAGGCCCCATGAAACCCAGTAATTACATAGTTGGTATCAATCAGGACATTCCTGAAGCTGTGGTGAGCTTGCATGCACTAACTTGGAAACATCATCAGACACCAATAGGTCATGGCTTCTTCCTCCACAGAGCTAGAGCTCACCCTCTGTAGGCTTTGTCTCAGGCCAGCTGTCACAACTTTAAAACAGTGCTTTTAAGTGGTAAACTGTATTATTTGTGCGGCCAACATAAACCATGATTTTGATAAGCAAAAGATAATTTAAAAGGAAGGCTACTTTGTTTTAGGGTCAGAATTATGGGGAAACCAGATGCAAAATCTTTTCACTTGCATCTTGACAAAACAGGCCTTTTCCAAAAATACGCATTGCATTTTGAAAACAAGTGGCTGGAGATGGTGGTGCACGCCTTTAATCTCACCATTCAGGAGGCAGAGGCAGGAAGATCTTTTGTGAGTTCAAGGCCAGCCTAGTCTATTAAAATATGTGAAATACTGGAGACTTTCTATCTGTGAATGCAGCGAAGGAAGAAACCAGTGGTCTTGTGGGAATCGAAAGAGGCAAACCGTTCAGAAGGCTGATGGTTTCTGTGATGAGCCATAAGAGGCACACCTATCTGTGGGTCTAGGAATAACTTCTAGAATGCAGTTAGGAACTAAATTGAGGGCTTAATTCTTTGAGAATTTCATACAATGTGTTTGGTTATATTCGCCCCCACTCTTCTCCCCAGTTCTTCTTCTCCTTACCACTTGCACGATATATCTTTTTGTGTGAGAAGACCCTCATATTCTAACAAACAGCCTGGTCCTCTGGTTCTCACTGTCTTTTCATGCCCCCATCCTCCACAACGTTTCCTGAGCCTTTGGTGCACATGATGTTTATAAATGTATTGACTGGGAACAAACAAACAAATGTCAATTGTTCTCTGCATCTTGGTCAGTTATGGATTTCTTTATTTGTCTCCTAATGGGACTTAAGGCCCGCTGTATACATGTTGGGTACTGTAAGCTGTGTCAACTACCCATGGCTGGTGAGGCAACAAACCCTGGAGAAGAAGTGCTACTGTTATTGTTCTAAGCAACATAATTCCTAACTACATTCTAAGTAGTTGTCCTGATAGCTGCAGGTAAGGGTAATTCTCATCAACAACAGCAGAGACCATCGCAGAATTCACAACTGAAAGAGCTTTGAACTGTATTTTCCCTCTACTGGTTTCCAAAAGACCAGTGGTTTCATTTTTTTCTCTTTATTTCCAAATATTTCTGCAGTCATTCCCAATGTAGAAGATGTATCACATATCCTGTGGTCAGTTATTTCCAGGTCATCTTTTATTCTATACTTTCTATCTATACATATATAGATATTGGAACTCTAAAAAGCAATTAAAGTCAATTTTTTGAGAAAGTATATCTTTATCTAGCGATACTATCATTGAATTGAATTGCTATACAGCAGATTCTATATTATTTAATTTATTTATTTTTATTCTCATCTCACATCTGAAGAAAGCAAGGAACAAAAAAATTCAGAGAATATTGTCCAAGGTCTCACAGCAGGCAAACAGTCTGTCTGACGGGAATACAGTTGCCCACCATTGTGATCAGGCATTTGATGCAATGCCCATGAACTCATTGCACAAACTGCACATGCAGACACTTCAGGCTCCATGTTTGCCTCTCCTGTGCTCATAATAGAAGAATTTCACTTGTATTGGAAGCCAAATGCTGAAAAAGTAGCAGCAGAATAAAATGAAGGTGGACCACAGGGAGCCTGAATGTGTTAATCATATGCTTTGCACTGTTTTGTAGGGTTTGACAGTGTTAAGGGCTGTAGCTATAAATCTGTGGAAGTACAATGAGGAGATCTCTAACTGGAGGCCAGAGTAAAGATGAAGGAAGGCTGATCTATGTTAATGTAGGCAAACTTGGGAGAGATGTATGTGGAATTACTAGTTACGCATGGTTGACAGTAACTGTGTAGGGCAAGGTGGCACACATCTTGTCTATCACAGTAGAGCTGGGAGAAGATTTGCATCTAGCCTTGTTCTTGTTTCTACTATTGGGCTAGACAAAGCCTTTCAGGTGCAGCTTTCTTCAGCAATAAAACTCTAATGTCATGGCTATCAATTAAAGAGCATAAAAAAATGGAAAAATGAGGAAGCTTAAGTCAGCTAGGCTGTGACTTAGTGGTAGATAGATGTTGGTACCTATGTAGGTATAATCTTAATCATTGATATGCTTATTTTGAATAATATTATGATCTGTATTTAATTCATATATTAAAATAATTATATTTTATAAAACTTAGTCAAAATAGGATTTAATTGGTTTGATATTTCCTAGTAAAATTCCCCACCATGCGCTCTGCTCAGCCAGGCCAAGACAAAAGAGCAAGTCAGATGTGAAATGAAACAATATGTTCTAACAAATACTTTTTCAACCAAATATCTTTAGTATAAAAATCACCTGGCTAAAATGGTCCTTTAGCTAGGTAACTGCATAGCCCACTTCTATTAATGCATTTATGTTTTGAGTAGCATGCAGTGTTAGTTCTTGCTAGGAAAAGTTATACTTCTGAAGAGAAGACAAAAAGCCTTCACTCTTTCCCTCCATATGTTTACAATGTACGGGATGAGGGGAACAGAAGAATGCAGTGTGGGCGGAGTTCATGGATGGAGAAGGCCATGGAGTACAGCGAATAGCAGAGAACTCACGTTGGGTACAATGATGAGCAGTGAATGGAAACCAGGTCATAGAAATGAGCGCTGTGCAAGTAGAACACAATCAAATACACAAGGTAAGAGATGTAATGAGACAGTGCAGGTAAAGGCGACCACCACTACAGCACATGCTATGTCAGCGTTGATGTGCTGTCAAACTTAGCAATTTGTAGGACTACGCTTTTTTCCTTTTTAAAATTTCTGGTATTGTGATACATATTTTACACCAATAGATATACTCTTTCCATTGCCTCTCTCCCCAGTCTCCTACAAATGCTATTAAATTAGTTGTCTTTTTAAGGGTGCTTTTATAGTCAAGAACATGTGAGAACAGGATGTTTGATTCAATGACGGTCATACAGAGACAATGACCCAATTGAGTAGGAACTCTGAATCTTTCTTTGTCTTCTTGTGTCGCATTTACTCCACAATGCTAATGCTGTTCCTCAGCCATGTTCTTATTTAATTCTCAACAAAAGAATGTCTTGAGTGATAACCATATGGGGTCTGAGAGGTTCAGAAACTGTACTGTACTATCCCTCACCTGCAAGGCCTCAACACTAGCATAAAGCAAACATGAAAACTTTCTTGCAGCTGTGACTGCAAAAAGAGGCAGGCCTCCAAAGGATGGATGTGACACTGGATGGTCACTGGAATCCTGCTCATTTTATGCTTAGCTATGACGTACCTGCCAAAGGAATTCTGTGATGTTGAATACTGTGCAACTCCCTGGAGTTGACACGAAACTTTGTACTTCTTATGCGAATGTGGTACAGCTTCCACTCATGAATGTGTTGCTTTGTGGATCCTCTATGAACTACAAATACAAGGAATGACAGTCATGCTAACCTACACCTATCCCGTGTCAGAGAAGTACATGGCCCGGCGAGGCAGAACTGACAAGCCAAGTGTGCTGGTTTGAGTAGGTTTGGTCCACAGAGAATTCTATGTTTGAATGCTTGGCCCATGGGGAATGACACTGTTAGGAGGTGTGGCCTTGTTGGAGTATGTGTGTCACTGTGGGAGTGGGCTTTGGGGTCTCTTAAGCTTAAGTTTTGCCCGGTATGAAATTAAAGTCCCCTTCTGCTGCCTGGATGGAGATGTAGAACTCTCAGCTCCTCTAGTACTATGTGTGCCTGCAAGTTGCCATGCTTCCCACCATGATGATAATGGGCTGAACTTCTGAAACTGCCAGCTCCAATTAAACCTTTTCCTTTATAAGAGTTGCCTTGATCATGGTGCCTCTTCATAGCAATAAAACCCTAACTAAGTCACCAAATGTGTTCTCACATCAGGGTCAAAATGGGCACCCACTATTTTATTTGCTGCCACCATGAAGGTGAGAAGCCTGATGCTTGCTGGGTTTACACAATCAAAGATACTCCTCCAACAAAATGTGAGAAAAGAGACGTGGGGCTTTTCTTGAGAGGGGTTAGTTTATACTTCTGTTACCCCAGGGTTGATGTCTGAGCTTCAGTTATCAATCGCTGTTCTTAATCTTAATCTTTAAGTGAGCACACTGTTATTAGACTCTAGTTGTTTGTGATGAACCAAGAACAAGATGAAAACACAAAAGAAAGTGTGTTGTTCTAGAGAAGAAGTGCTTTAGCTCCCTCTGTGAGCTGCTGGCATGCCCCATATCTGAGCATGCAATCTGTTTTTGTTATCATGGGTGCTTCCACATAGTAAGATTCATGTCATGGGCACATGGTAGCTGCTGGCAGGTTTAAATAGTAAATGTTGGGTAGTAAGAGTAAGAAAATAGGAAGGCAGACAAATGGCTACTAGCTATCATCTCTCACTCTGTTGAGATACGCATGATATTTAAATGAGAGAGCAATTGGCTAATGGTTACTTTTCTAATTAAAGCATGCATATACCAGTATAACTGTGGAAATATGTCTCTACAAAACTGATAAAGGTCCAAATCCCAGGTAGCCTCAACCCTATGAATCTCTTTCTTCATCCATGTGAAACATTTGTTCAGAGGCACATGGCTCATCTTATCAGGGAGGAGTTACAGTCAACTCAGTGCAAGCTATTGCCACTAAGCCAAATAGCAGAATAATTTCCCAAATGAAAACCCCATCATGGGGCAATATAAGCAAAAACTGTGTTACGGTCTTTTTCTTCTCAGTCATTTTACATAGTGAGACTTAGCTTACATTCAGAACCTTTCTAGCATTTAAAAAATACACACCTGAAAGAGACACCTAAAGACTATGTCTTTCTGAAGTGATCTCTTCCCCATGAAGTACAATGGAGGCCAAAAGGGCTTCCTAAGCACTGAGGAGTCCACAGCCATCATTCTGAAGAGGAGGAGGAAGAGGAGGAGGAGGAGAAAAGAGGTGGAGGACTATATATTATTTTGAAGCTGCCCCTGTTTTCTGGTTTATGAACAGAATTCTGGAACCAGGAGCCCAATACTTCTGGCCTTTGGAGTGGAATAGAAGCAATTTGGCATTTGGCTTTAGAAATATCCTCATCATTGCCAGTTTCCTCCCTCAGCAACAGGGGTGCAGCCAAAGCAGTTTTAACCAAATCCTAGTACCCAGCAAGACCTATGGTACTGAGACTATTTTAATCGCTGCTGAGACATTGAGAAGAGTGGGATATTGGCAATTCTGAGATAAACTGTTCACCCGTATATGCCATCATAAATCTGAGTTGCCAGTAGAGGTTTTGTAGGCACTAGCATTGTTTTATTTTGAAGCTGCACTTAGTGGAAATGGAGCATAAACATTTCAGTCTGAAATATTCAAGTTCTAGGCTGGTTGCTTACTTAAAACCCAAACTTTCAGGATTCCCATAGGCTGAATCTTTCATGCCTTACCCAAAGTGTGAGCATGAAATAAAACTTAAATTTTATTTCTAAAAAGTAGGAGAGAATGAATCAAATGCCTGTCGCTACTTTCTAACAACATTGCTATCTGGTATCATTTTAACCGTTTGTAAAATTTTCTGGTTTTTTTTTTTAACCCTAGACTTCTGCATTGTGATATATAGTGGATCATTTTCTCATAAGTCATGCAAATGAAGAAGAATTCTATATTTTTCCATCTCATGGTTTAATTATGTAGATTCTAATGAGATGGTTAAGACATATAGGATGCTTTATTGAGGCTTGGGGGAAGCTTAGAATAAAAATAGAGAATTCTGCAAACAACATTATAAACAATAGGCAGCATGCCTATAGTCTTTTACTTGTATTAGTTTTTAAGTGAATGAAGTATTCTGGCTTAAAAGTCATTTAATTCTAAAGGTATTTATTTTAGTACTTTAATACTTTCAGGGAAAAACACATTTATCCATTTAAAACTTTTTTCAGTGTAAAGAAACAGCTGTTTTAAAATGGTTGTTATAATTAATGGTTGTGTTAAAATTATTAAGGTGTAGATAAATTCTTGATTTTGTGGGAGTAGTTAGTAGAGTGGTTGTCACAAGAGGCTAGAAAGGGCAAGCGAGGGTAAGAGACAGGAGGAGAATGGGTAAACACTGCAGAACACAGACAGGAAGGACAACTCTCTGGTGCTCTACCGCATAATGTGACCACAGTTTACAATGTTTTATTAAGTCTTTTATAAGGAGCTAGGAGAATGGCATTGGCAGTTTTCTCACAAAAAAAAGAATGAGCAATGGCTAAGGCAATGGAAATTATAACCTGTGTCTTCAAAATGAGTGGTGTGTGTGTGTGTGTGTGTGTGTGTGTGTGTGTGTGTGTGTGTGTGTGTGTGTACTCAGGTGTGGGGAAGGGTGACTGTTTATCTGCATGTACATATCTACATGTGTCTGGGTGTTGGAAAGGTGTATAAAAAGACAAGGGCATCAGAGCGAGCAGCAAGACAAGACGCTGAGTAAGTCTGGACAGAAGCAGTTTGGGTACTGCGGGTACTTGGATCTGCACATGCCACTGCGTTGCTCACTTGGATTCTCTGTATTCTCGCATCACTTTATTTTGATCACTACTCATCTGTGCATCACTCACCTCTGGAGCATGGCCATGTGTGACCACACGGATGGTCTGTGGATATGGGTGTTGCAGGAGATTAAGTGGTTAACGTGACATAGGAGCTTTATGCCTTGCTATTGTGACATCACATAGAAACCAGGGCACCCAAATATCAGTTGTATTTGTAAATTCCCCTTGTTAACTATGCTGAAGGATCAAAAGTATAATTTAACCAGAGGAAAGAAAAAACAAAAACAACAGTTCCTAAACTATGACAAACCACCTCCAAGCACTTCACAGAAATGCCAGAAGCACTGGGATTACTGATTTCCCTCCAGGCTTAACCTCCTTTTATATCTCAGAGCTACTTGAAATAGGCTCAGAACACTTAGGGAGCACCAAGTACCTGCCTAGGTAGCGCTGGGAAGTGTCTCTGCCTCTGCCTTGCTTCAGAGTCATTGCCAGTGCACACAAGGCACCAGCTGAAATGCCTTAATGCCTAAGAACTGGTCACTAGAAACCTAAGTTCATATCCCATTTTCACTTAATGTTGACTTGTTTATGGATCAGTGGGCTTTTAAGACTAGCTCCTTTCTGCTATTACCCAACAACACACATACAAAACCCTGTACAGTACCCAAGTCCCTGATCTGAAAAGGCTGGCTTTAAGCCTGTCTTCCAGAGACCCTTTTCCTCTGACCTGCATATTTCAACTTATCCAAGTAGAAACTCATCAAGCATCATGCTGTATATTTATAATCCCAGTGCTCATGAGGGCTGAGGCAGGAGAGTCATGGGTATTCTCCATAACAAGTCCTGGCTTGGTTTGAGTCTGTGCTATATTTTTTTTGGAAACTGATATCCACTCCCTGATGGCCATCCAGTATACATTTTCTAATACTATGGACTTCCTCCCCGCATACAAGTTTGTGTGTGTGTGTGTGTGTGTGTGTGTGTGCGTGTGTTTTGTTTGGCTTTATTTGAATCCTGAGGAAGATCTCCCACAGAACTGCATTCATATGTTTTGGTGGTCAGTAGTTGGTAGAATTCTCTGGTACCAATGGTACCAGACATGGGCTGGCATGGGCTGTCCACTTTGGATGCTCCTTCATTCCACTTCCATATTATAGATGAACAACTATAGGGCAACCCAAACAGAAGGATAAGATACAAAATGACAACGAAAAAATTTCAGAGTTTTCCAGAAACACATAGTGTGATTTGGAGTTGGTGGATCAAAACCAGTAACTGGGGAATTTAAGAATTACTACATCTGCTTGTAAAAGTTCAATGATTAGTAATAAGTTAAATTTCAAAAATCTTCTCTGTCACAAAAATTGGAGAATGTTACTTAAAAAATATATGTAGGCTTTTGTCTTTAAATTTTATTTGTGATGTGTGTGTGTGTGTGTGTGTGTGTGTGTGTGTGTGTGTGTGTTATAGTAGGGAGATACAAGTGCAGTGTGTGTATGCATGTGGAGGTCGGTGGACATCTTTGTGCAGTCGGTTCCTTCTTCAACCATCTGTGGGAACTGAACTCAGGACATCAGGCGTTCATGCCCAGCCCTTTTACCTGTTGAGCCATCTTGCCTGATCGTATTTGAGCTACCACTAACAGAATACTTTGTTACTTTTTTTTTTTACTTTTGCATAGTATTCACTGTGCATCACATTGTTATGTAAAGACGTTTTGTTAGAATTCATTGTGGGCCTCAAATTTTAATTCCTAATTCTAATTTCTGCCCTAACATATTTTGCACATTGCCATCAGAGTAGCTTCAAGGTTCAAGTTCATATTACTTTTTTATCCAAAGTTGTGAAGGACCAGGGGAAGCTCACTATTGTGTGGAGCTCCTCTTCTCCTCTTCCCCATTCCCCTCCAGGACATTTTCTTTAATCCTTACCGTGTACTTTACTTATTCACCCACAATGTCACTTCCTTCTTTGATTGTGCACTTGAACATTCTATTAAGTCATCTGTTATTAAATTTTTCATTAATTCTTAATTTACCTTTTGTACTTTTTATTTATTTAGTATGGGGGTACACGTGTGACACAGTGGGCATGGGGAGGTCAAAGGACAACTTGCGGGGTGGTGATTTTTCCTTCTACTATGTGGGTCCTAGGCAATCAAACTCAAGTCATCAGGTTTGGAAGGATATTTCCTGATATCTCTTTAGAAATTACATAATGAAGCCTCTGTTCAACGGAGTAGGAGCTCCGTGAGTGACACCTTAGCATACAGAGTCCCACAGAAGTCAATTACAAATCAGTTAACTGGTCAATCAGATGGCTGCACCTTAAAAAAGGCCCAAATAAGCTATCTCACAGGGAAGTACACCCATATTTAAAAACAAAATTGGAAGTCCTATGCCTCCCTGATTTGAACTTAATTTACAAAGTCAGAGCCTTTGTGGATCCCCAGGAACAAGTTCACTTTTTCTTAAACAGTGAGAGGAGGGTCAGGCCTGAGTGGCGGCAGTGCAGTTCAAGCCACGGTCACAGGAGGTGGCTTTACAGTAACAGTGCATAAGGGAATTATGAATCCAAGAGTGTGCAGAATCCTGATTGCTATTCAGATCCAGTCTGCGACAGAGGCCCTCTTCTCACAGTCCAATAAGTAACAACAGTCAGACAACCATGCAGAAGTCTACACAAGCGCATCCACGCTGCTTCAGATTGGGCCTGTACCCTGACCTTAAACCGGTGATGCTCAGCCCGCCTAGCGCTGCGGCCCTTTAATAAGTTCCTCATGTTGTGATAACCCGGCCCAGCCACAAAGTTAGGTTGTCTCTATTTCATACCTGTAATTGTGCTACTGTTATGAATTGTAGTGCAAATATCTGATGTCCAGGCTACCTTCTGTATGACTGCAAAGAGGTTGCAGCCCACAGGCTGAGAACTGCTGCCTTAGACAACTTTAAATCTTTTCACATTGGACAAAAGGAAAGAACCTGGTAACATGGTTTCATAAGCATGGTCCTCAGAGTGGATACAATCAGACACGGACATCTTACTGCTTTTGTTTTTCGTGTCATTTAACCTGAAACTGCATGAAAATGTTGTGAAACCTTGTCAGTTAATACCTATGAATCTGCTTCCTTCCCTTGTCACAGTCTGTAGCATTTTATTGGTAGTAACATGCATACATCTTCCTTTTTATCTTTCGTGCTTTGGTGATGCTTGGGATTGAACCCAGTGTCTATGCTGTGCACACTAGACAAGCGCGCTACCATGGAGATGACACTCCTGGACCTCACATCTTTAAGTGTGGTGTAATGATTTTAATGAAGGGTGAGTGGGTAAGATCTAGAAAAGAAACATTCTTCAGATCTGAGAACAGATGGCTAATCATTGTGACAACAAAGAACATATCCCAGATGAATGGCTGTCAAGCTGAACTTGTTTCAATTTTTTAAATCAGTTGGAATTCCCTGCATTAGCAGAGCCAACACACACAGGCCTTTAAAATGTTCCGTGCGCCTTGGAGAGCCTCTTGTTGCTTGTGCTTGCTAGAGCAGCAGTGTGGTCTCAGGTGCCGCTTCTTTGTGACCTCGAGCATCTATGTGGAGTTGCTTGTTTCCGCATGAAAGACAAAAATTAGCTGCCATATGAACGCAGACCTTACATACAATTCCTTTTCTGTCATTATTTTACTATGTAGAATCCTGAGCCTACTTCTTTTTATTTTCCTTGTTCTTTTTTTTCAATTTTATTTTATTCATATTACATCTCAATGGTTATCCCCTCCCTTGTATCCTCCCATTCCTCCCTCCCTCCCATTTTCCCCTTACTCCCCTCCCCTATGACTGTGACTACTTCTTCACTGATTAGCTTGTCTCATGCTCTAAGGCTAACTGGAGGTTTGCCATTTTAATGTTTGAGGTGGCAAGAGTCAGGTTAGAACACTAGTTACACGTTTGCTCCACTCGTCAGCATAGTGCTAAGAAAATGCTGCCAGGAATGAGAACAGTGGGTTTTGGTTCCCTCTATTTGACCCATTCACCAGGAAATGGGACAGGCATACTAGGTGTACAAAGGATTTTCAAGGTGAAGGTTCTAATCTTGTATTTACTTTTAATTACAGAGGCCTGAAACAAGTCACGTTTCTTCCTGGTCTTCCCGCATGTATCACGGTGGTCAGAAAGTGATGGAGTTACTGTAATCCACAGTGACTCTTCCTGCTGCCAAGTCCCTGAGTCCATGAAATCCACACCACATTTCCCTCTTGTCATCAGTTCTAGCATTCTCTGCAGACACATGTGGTGAATAATAGAAATTATTTCTATTTCTTTGAGTCCAGAAGGACATAGTAAAGGCATTTATCCATCTATCAGGAGTTTATAATTATTTTGAGTGGTAGTTTTGTACTTGTAGTATTTACTACAAATTTTCCCAAGGATCAGTTAAGATATAATGAGGCCTGTCCAATAAGACTATATTTGTAATATGTAAAATGTTTCTTAGTATAGTTAAATGGATTCGAATTCAAAAACGGGATGGATGAGGTTTTATTAAAAAATGAACAGAGGCCAGAGAGGCCGCCTGACTTCTTGACTGCATTTCAGGAGGCGAAAACAAATTTGGGTTTAATCCCTTGTTAGCTGTCTGGTCAGAGACACTCTCCCTTTCAGAAGACTGAGCCATAATCTATCTGAAGGGCTGGTGGTCTGTGCAGCTGCGTATGTGAGTTCCATCTTCTGTGAACTTGTCACTATGACCAGTAGTACCCTTTCTTATGAAAACTGGGAGAGTAGAGAGGCAATAGACTGTAGTACAGCCACTACTACTGTGCAGCTACTTTGCAGAATGATAACATGCCAAGGGTGAATCTCTTTTCTAAGACTTTTTTTGTTATTGTTTTTGCTTTTTGGTCTCTTGAGACAGGATCTAGCCATATAGTCTAAGTTGGCTTAAAAGTCACTGTGTCACACTCTACCTAGAAACCAAGTCTTCGCGCCTCTATCTCCTGTCCTCAGGTACAGGCATGCACTACTGTGTCCCACATCCAAGGTCGTTTTCTCCATCTGAATGTCTCACTAGACCCTGATATCCTCTTAGATATTCATCTGTGGACACCTCACTTACCTGGCACTAAAGGCTTGAGTGAAATGGACTCTTAAAATCTTATAGAAAAGTAAGAGAAAAGCCAACGTAGATGCTTATCTGAGTTTTCTGCATAAGCAAACTTTATTTACCCACATAATACCGTTCAGTTCCTTTGTAAATCCAAAACCAATTTCAAATAAAAGATAACTCAGAGATAATTAATGAAAGAAAGTCCCGAGCTCACGTTCACAGAGGCTGCCAGTTTTGTACTGGCATTGGATGCTTCTAGGGATGAATCATACACAAGGAGCCAAGTTCAAGCTGGTCCACAAGCTGACATTAATTACTTGAATCCAATCCCAGTAGGGCAGTGCCTAAAGATGCTTCAAGAATATAGATTTGTTTAAAAGGTAATGATCTAGACAAGAGGATGTCTGACTTCCAAATATGCCTCTAAGAAAAATATTTGAGGAGGAATTGGATATGAGTGGGTGGAAATCCGCAGCACAAATGGCCGTCTTCACATTCTGGTCACGGCTATACACATGGCTGGGCAAGCTAAGCAATGCTGTACCGAGCAGCCAAGGTGATGAGGTGACTGCCTGTGAAAAATGCAGCATTTTCATTGATGACATGTTCCCTTCCTGTGGTTATAAAACTATGATCTTTACTTTCTGAATGTTGACAAGTATAAATATCTTTAAACAAACAAAAGAAAACCTGTTTTAGCAATTACTATCTCCATAGCTCAGCTATCTCTCATTGACATGATTGCATTTAATGATGAGTTTTAGCCTGCTACAGCAATTTATTGCTAAATTGTACTTAAGAATGCTTCATTTTTCTTAAATGGCAGAAAGTCTATGTAGGCATTATTATTTTTCACAATTCATCTTTTGTGAGCTCACTGACAAAACTCTATCTTCTTGTTAAGTTCATATCCCAGTTTCAAGCAAAAGAAAGATGCTCAGCTCTCTTCTTGAGGGAAGCTTCTAGCATCAGCCCACACACTGTACTTAATAGGGGGCCTATTGTGGCTTTCTAATGATTTGGCAAAAATCTGTTCTTTCTTCTCTGTCAGACATGTACTCTACAGAACATTTTCCCAGCCTCCTTAGATAATGAATCAAACATCATGGCATGGAAAAGCGAATGGTATGTGCTACTCCAAACAAGGGATGGAATGATAGATACGCTCTTGGAGAGAGCAGTGGGGCAGCAGCACGGAGGAGATTGGCTGCCTCAACTTCTCTGCTCAGGAAACTCCCACATGCTAAAACACCCATTATGTAGTTATTATACTTGAGCATTTTTATAGGAGATTCAATGAATCATTCTTATTTTGTACTTTAAGTTTTACTTAATCCAAAATTCAAACTCACAGGAAGGTTTCAATAACAGTTCAAGGGGCCCCCCTATACCTACATTGCCCAGAATCCTTGATCATACACATTTTACTCTTTCTCTCTCCCTAACACTCCCTCCCTCCCCCCCTCCCTCCCTCCCTCCTTAGCTCCCTCCCTCCCTCCCTCTCTCCATCCTCCTCTCTCTCTCTCTCTCTCTCTCTCTCTCTCTCTCTCTCTCTCTCTCTCTCTCTCTCTCCGTGTGTGTGTGTGTGTGTGTGTGTGTGTGTGTGTGTGTGTGTGTGTGTGTGCACATGTATATGTGTGCTGTGATGAAAGATGGGACATTACCCTCAATGCTCAGCATGTATCCCCTGGAAAGAAGAAGGTGAATCTACACAAAAAACATGAAAGTTCTCATAAATCATGAAGCCAATACTAATACACCACCATTATCCAAGTCAGACAAGGTTAAACTTATTCTACTTGTTATTTTTTCAATTATTTTGGTGTTACAGACAATCGGAAGCCATACCTTCTTTCAGCCACTGTCTAGACATTTTTTTTCCTTTCCTTTCCCACTTCTTTGGCTTCTGGACACTGACCCTGACCATGGCTTGATATTATTTTTCCTCATCACTAGGCCTCTTCCTACACCAGGCACTGGTGTTTTCGCATTCCCAAACTAATGAAGCGGGGATGGGACAGAAATACCAAACGGCAGGTGAAAGAGCAAGGGAAAAGTAGTAAATAGATCCACTTTCAGAGTAATGCCAGAATGATTTTGAAAATCAGTGCTAAGGGCCGGGCGTGGTGGCGCACGCCTTTAATCCCAGCACTCGGGAGGCAGAGGCAGGCGGATCGCTGTGAGTTCGAGGCTAGCCTGGTCTACAAAGTGAGTCCAGGACAGCCAAGGCTACACAGAGAAACCCTGTCTCGAAAAACCAAAAAAAAAAAAAAAAAAAAAAGAAAATCAGTGCTAAATAAATCCACACAGGATACCTAATGTAGCCATTCACATTTCACTCATGACCTTTTTTAGAATTGGGATGGTCTAAGGACAACTTGAGAATAACAAATGTTCTTTTAAACCCTCCAGTTGCAACATTCAGATTGGCCGACAAAGCCTTATTTCTGTATGCTTGACATTTAGCATTTTATATCTTTTATTATAAGCTACAGCACCACTTACTTATAAAAATATGTGTAAGTCAACATGACTTTTGGTCAAAGCAAATCCTTTCTCTAAACTCTAATTTCCAGAAAAAAAAAAAGAGGTTTAGGCTTAAAGGAAAAGTATAGTACACATTGAGTAATATTTGTCTCACAGTAAATACTTTCTGTCCATGTAGGAGGTAGAAGAGTCCTGCCAAAAACATGTTCTCTTCAGTGAACAGTTACAGCGGGTTGTCAAAAATGTTCACAAGTGCAAAAACAGGCACTGATTATCAGTGCCATGTTCCACACAATAATAATTTGGATTTTAACTAATTTCATCATACATTCATTGTGTTAAATAATTATAAGAATCCCCAAACATACTATGCAGAAAATGTTATTGAGAAGTTTGATAGGTTAGCAGCAAAATAAAATTTTTCTTTGCTCCCTTCGATAATGCTAACTAGTTTGACCTAAAACCCCAGAAAAGAGGACACACAAGACAATCATGATCATTACTGTGACAGCAAGCAAGTACTGACTTCTAACCCATGGATGGACTCCTTCTCAATCTGTGTTTGCCAAATGCTTCGTCTGAGGGTGGGGGAAGAATGTCTTTCCACTTCAGAAATTTTATTAAGAATATAGTTAGTTCCTAAGAAAAGTCCAAAGTAGTCCTTTTAAGTTTATCATGTCATAAAACTTAATGCTCTGTCTTTACCCACAGATTTCAAAAGTCCATTCTCACGTTCCTCATTTTTCTCGTACCTCTAGCTGAACCTGACGTCCTTGCCAGCAGTAAGTCTCCCTAGTTATATTACAAGAAACCCCAAGGTCCTGTGTGGAGGAAGGATTTCCTGAGTGTGTGAAGGAAGTCCTGTGGCAAAGAGGGTCCGGCTTTTTCTAGTGGGGGGAGTGTACATGGACAGCTAGCCAGTAGTAATCATAGTGTACTTCCTCCTACCCTGACTGCAGGAAAGGAAGTCAAGCTGATGGCCTGCTCATCAGCAAGATGGGATTTCAGAGGAAAGAGCCAGTCAAGAACTATGAAGTAAAGGTAAAAGAAAAAGTTGACAGAGAGCCTAACAAAGTGCCAAAATCCTGGTCTCAAAAAGTAGCAATTACGAGCAGAACTGGTTCAAACAATAGTTGCTATACAACGCTGTAGCCGGCCTGGACCCAGTATTTTCTAGAATGCCTTCTGACAGGAGTGAGAATTACTTTACATGATGCGCTAGCACATGGCTCTTATTCATGGTGTGTGTGTGTGTGTGTGTGTGTGTGTGTGTGTGTGTGTGTGTGACTTCTCATGTTGTGGCTTTTCCCTTCCTGTTTCATTTCATTGTAAAGAACACTCCAGTGAAACTGAGGTAGAGGTTAAGTCGTGCGGTCACTTGGTGGAGCTAATTTCTCCTAACAGCAGTCTCTGATTGACAGGCCCTCACACCATCCTCTGCATATGAAGAGAGCAAGTTGATGTTCATTGGTAGTTTGCTGATTCCTCACCAAGGGATTAATAATGGAGCCCACCAGGATTTAAAATGTGAAAAAAGTGACTATGTTTTGCCATGCTCATCTGCCCCTGTCTCCTTCTCTACCAGATCACTGAAAAGTTCTTAGTCTCAAGTACTTTAAAATGTGGCCATAGTCTGTCCTCTCAAAATTGCCTTCACCTCACTCTATAAACATCCCCATCACTGAATTTCTCTCTCCCATGCTATATGCAATGGCATCTACTGATAAAGATATCCTTTGCACAAGTAATTTTTCTCTAGTTGCCTTCAAACATTCATAGTGATCTGTACAACCTGCTTTGACTTGAGGGGCTAGAAATAAAAATGTATATTCCAACTGTAAGAAAGAAAATATTTCTAAGTTTCATTGATGTCAAACAATTCCTCACCTGTGATGCTCTCCTCTGTAAATGCTTCTGGTGAGAAACAGAGATTTTCTGGATATAAACTTCACCTATGCCCATTTTGAGGATGTGATTGTCTATGTTCTTTTTTAAAACAGACACTTGTGATACATTGTAGATCTAGAATATTTGGAGGTTGTAGCTTTCTACAGTGGAGACAGTGGGAAGTTGCATTTTCACAGCATGTTCTCTGCAATCAATAATTTGTATATTTTGCAGTTGTGATAAAATATTGTTAATATTGGCTATATAAGGTCTTATTAATAAGGAAATACTTTAAGATAATTTTAATGAGATTTTCATTCATTTATATGTCATTATAGCCCAGAGCTCATTCAATGCACGGTTATTTCCTTTCTTACTTTTTATGTATTTATTTACTTATTTATTTTGAGATGGGTTTCTCTGTGTAGTCCTTGCTGTCCTGAAACTCACTCTTTAGACCAAGTTGGCCTTGCACTCATAGAGATCTGCCTTCTTCTGCCTCCTGAGTTCTGGGATTAAAGGTGTGCACCAACATCACCCACCTTTGAAGATTTCTTAACCCATAAAAAACAGACTTAAGAACTGTTCAAAGGTACCTAATTCTTTAACCCAGAAACCACTTTTAATTACCACTGAACAAAGGTTATTAAAATTATTGCAAATATGAGCTGGTGATACAACTCAGTGGATAGAAGTGTCTTGTGCAGGCCTGCGCGGGGTCCTACAGAGTAGTAGAAGTGAGTCAACTCCAGAGATATGTCTCTGACCTCCACAGCCACAATGTAGCACATACATAGTGTGGCACATGTGCATGCTCGTGCGCACACGTGTGCGCGCGCACACACACACACACACACACACACACACACAAATATATTACACATATACACCCTCAAACATACACAAAATACAAAAAAAATCTAAGGTTTGAAACTGTCTTCTCAACTTTATTACATCGTCTACTGTATTAATCCCATTCTATTATTTTCTTGCCTACTTATTTTAGCGTTTTACTTCATTGACTTTAGTAAGACAAAAGCCTCACACTTGTGTGGCAAGAGTCATCTCCAAGGCCTCAATCACTGTTATTCTTTTTAGGCTTCTGGTTTTGAGCACTTTATCCTACTTGTTTAATTAATTTTTTAATAACTAGCAGAAAGTTGATAATAATCATACATGAAATTATTTATGAATAAGATTAATAATTAAAGGAATTAGAGAGGGCGTCTTTCATTTCTGACAATATGTATAAGAAGAGCGTTCTGCTCTCTTGCTCAGTTTCGTATGATGTTGATACTTTGATAGTTTCTAAATGGGTCAAATGTTAAATTGTGAGGTGTGGATACAAAGAGTGTACTGGATTTTTAAGAGATAGTATCTTTTAAATAGGATAGAATGTCTTGATAATCTTACATAGATCCCATGTACAACCATTGATAGGTAGATTAAATAGATTTCTTTGTAGTTTGTAATGCATGGCTAGAAGTCTATTTAACCTGTCCCAGCTGAGCGTGTGCCACAACTGCATCTCAGTTCCAAAGTTTTCGTAGCAACATTTGTCTCGTTACAAACACACTGGACACATAGTTGTATAGATCAACAAGGAGTTCTCATTAACCACTGTGTTAGAAGGGATAGTTTCTTGGATCTTCAATGGTTACCTAATTCAAATGTATGGATAAACAAATGATAGGAGGTCTATGCATGCAACGAGGATGAAGAAAAGCAAGGACTGATAGCGGCTTATCATGAGGACCTGGTCAAATGTGTGTTCACAGAAAGTGAGATGGCTAGGGATACAGAAGCTAATAGTTAACTGGAGTGAAAGGGCAAGCATGTAGACAAGTTGACGGCCTCCTGTGCTCCCAGGTCAGAGTCTCACCTGAACCTTCTGAAAGAAAATGATGGGGGAGAAGATGCAACACAGAGCGGGAAGCATATGGAACCTAGAATCATCCTAAGAGAAAGAGAAGGGCAATTACAAACCTCCGATGCACCTGTGCTTTGTGTTGTGGCTCACAGTAAAATGTCCTTTCCAATGTTGATGACTGGTAAGGCAGGGATGCTCATTTGGGGAAAAGATTAAGTGGAACCTTGGCTTGTTGAAGCTAAAATGGAGTATTTATCTAAGTAAACATGTATTGATATGCAAGGAAATATTAAGTTAAAAATCCAGCTAGAATTTTAAATAAGATGATAAATGGTTTTGAGAACATATGGCATTCCTGGGGGAAAGGCAATCTTGGATAATATGTCTGGAAGCTACACAGTGGCTTAAAGGCTGAAATTGTGAAAATGTAAGGAATAGGTTTTTTGGGGGGGGAAAGACTTTGGGCAATAAATGAATAAAAGAATCAAATAGTAACTAGACAGAAAGACTATGTGTCTTGGCATGTGCAAATGTGTACAGATGCAAAAATGCCATGGTTACTGTCTCATGTGGCTGCATCACTGTCCAAATCACAGCCTCAAAAAGTACACAGTGAAGGCAGAAGAATCGTGTATAATATTACAAATCCCTTGTGTAAACACTATGCTACCCTATTACTTCCTTGTCCGTGTTTTACATAACACGTCTAACTGTTTTATGAGTGTTGTATGTGCCCTTTATTAAAAGAGCCTTGTATAAATCCCACAAGGATTTTTCTAAAGACAACCTTCATTTGCTAAACATTATGCACTCCTTCTTGAATTTTAATAAATCTCATAAACACCACCAGATGTGTCTCTGAGCCTTTTTCTATGATTCCCACTGTCTCTTCCCAGGTCTGTTTTCTGTTTCAGTGCTTTCCTTCAGACCCTGGCCTCACCCTACTCCTCCTATTCCCTGAGAAGAGGAACCATATGGATTGTACTAGGGCTTGTTGAGTCTCACACTACTGACATTTAAACAGCTGACTTCACCTTAGGATCTTCAGCCTCTGTGCAGTGAATGCTTGGAAGAACGCTTCTCCTGCTCACATCAAGGTGACTCAAAAAGTCCTAGTGGAGACTACTCTCCTGTGGAAACAACTACTCTAAGTGCTTTCTAATCTCTATTCAATTCTGGCCAATAGATGTACCAGAAAGAGGGCGTGGGGGAGGTCAGGTGAGGTGATCTCTTCCCAGACAGTCACTAGTCACTCTCCGTGCCAGGCCAGGGTAAGCTGCCAATTGTCAGTCCACAGATGGCAAGCCCAGTCAGGAGGCCATTTTCGTGCAATGCTCGTTGCCTATTTCCCCCTGTTCATACCACCTCTCTGTTGTCCTCCTGTTCCCAAATCTATCCCTCTCCCCAGCTCTCTTTTTCTCTTTTTTGGGGAGCTCTCCTGATTGTTTAAATGGCTGCTGTAAGGTGCTCTTATTACCAACCCCCATTTGCCATTTAAGTCATTTAATGAAGCGTCTTCAAACTATCTAATCTGGTCATACCATCTGTTCTTATGGAAATCATAGACAGTACAGAGGGAGTATCTACCAAAATCGTTAGAGAAAAGTCAAATTCTACATAGCTACGGAGTTCTCCCTGCACTGTCCCCACTCACTGGGATGTCTGTGCACACAACATTGTAGTAATCACAAGCTAAGACTCCTGTTTCTTTTATACCTTGATTTGCTTAATTAGAAAGATTGTTTTAAATAGTCTTTTTTATGTGAAATGATACATATTTAAAATAGAGCATGGCTCATCAGAGGCATTACAAGCAGCACTATAGCCAGGACACACTGAAGTGCCTTGAGGCCAAGGGTAGCATATACCTTCTGTAGCATTCTCTTGTAAAATGTTATAAGCCAACATGGAAGTAAAAATATATGATTGGGTACTCCTTTAGTCATGGGATCATTGCTTGACTCAGTACATTCTAGGAGCCTGATAGTTATGATCAAAACTGTAGAAGTTACAAATGCAAGTAAGATGCAGTCTTAGCTTTAGGAAGAAATAAAATCTCCCAAAACATGACAAGCAATTAAGATTATACACGGACTGGGCATTACAGTTGAGTGTTAAACCATCGGTGCCACTAAAAGATCTTTACAGTGCCTATAAAGTGACTACTCAACAATCAAACAACAAATACTTGTTGAATGTGTTCACATTCATGAAACAAGAAAAGACAAAATCTCTACCCAATGCTTCAGTGTTGTGTAGAGCAATTGGAGTAAACACTTCTCCCAGGTTCTATCTACATTGCAGATACAGCTAATGTCTACCTGTCTTCCATGGGTAATGGACTCACTGGACATGATCTGTTCCTCTTTCTTTAAGGAATGTTATAGTAACATTGTTTTTGAGATACAAATCGCATCCCCTACATTTTAAATCTAGATGTTTGCATTTCTACTCTTACCAATGTGAATCCATCTAGATGGCAGAGGGTAGGTGAAAGGAGATAAAATGAAGTCCCTGGTACTTTGGAAATTATACATAACCTAGGGTTTAGCTCCTTCTGATACACCATCTTTAGAGATGCTTGGTGAAGAATAATTACACAGCAATCAGGGTTTCTGCATACTCCATGTTCTTTATTTCCCCAACCCCACCTTATCATATTGCTTACTGGGTCACATTATTTAAGTTGATGAGAACTGAAATAATAGCACTAAAAGTCATATTCAACTTGGGGTTCCCACCGTTTTATATGAGTCAGCAAATGCCCAGCATGGACAAACATAGAATCATAATAGCTTTCCTGGCTAGATCTGCCCTGCCCCTTACTTCACCACCCAACCCTCCACCTATCCAGAGGCCCCAACAACCATTGTTTTGCGTTCTCACTGTCCTCAGAATTTTGTCATTCTAAAAACACTCACATTCTTACATAGCCTCACATCCTATAGTCGTAGTATTTTATGATTGCCTTATGCCATTTGAAGTATACATTTTCATTTCCTCCATTTGTTTTGGGGCTATGATAGCTCGTTTTTTAATTGTCACTGATTAAAGTTCCCTTGGATGGATGCATCGTGGTTCGTTTATCTATTCTCCCATTAAAGACATTCTTGGCTGCCTCCAAGTTTGGGGACCTGCAGATATATCTAGTAGCAAACCATGTACAGGTCCACATCTAAACATAGGTTTTCAACTTACGACTATTGGATCACATACTAAATTCAGGGTTAGCTTAGTAAAAAGCCTTCCAAACCATATTACAAAAGGACAAAACATGATTTATATGCCCAGTTGTAGTGGAATAGGATTTTCTTGCTCACCACGCCTCATCTATGGACTATGGATTCGGGCATCCAACAGGTACATGGTGAGCTTTTCACATGGCTAGCTGTCATATAGACTTTCAGGTAATCATGGAGGAGCGATGGAATTTCAGGTCACTAGACCTCAGTTTGTTTTTATTCACGGTCACTTACCACTTATGAGATTTGGGGTTCATCTGATTTTTTTACAAGTTTTAAAATGTATTGGTAAAGTGAAATTACATTATTTTTCCTTATGTAGCATTAGTATTGACAATAAGTGGAAATTAATAAATGTGTTATGTATTTTAAATAATATAGAATTGGAAATTTACAAAACACTATAAAAAGTGTATTGTCTCATTTGTGACAGTCTTTTCTTCACAGTGTTTATAATTTGTCAAAGTAATGTGACACTCATCAAACTATGGTACTATTTTATAAATGTCAAGATAAAGCATTAAAATTTTTAGACCTTTAAGGAATAGATGGGCTATAAACTCCAAGCTCTTTTATGGCAGGCACTAGGACATTTATCACCACACCTCTAAAACATGATTTTTATTAGTTTCAATTCATACAGTTAAAATAACCGAATAATGAAGCAATGTGTTCCTGACCAGGTAGCTAATGAGTTCACTCCCACTTTCCACAGGACCCTGGAGAAAGCTACATGACCTCAACCCAACTACGCAGACTAGCTCCAGAATTCTAATTCCTTGAAACCAAACCATCTGCATACATCATCATATAGCATATGGACAGTGCCAAAATCTTGGAACTCTTTGGCAGATGCTCCTGCAGGCAGGATTTGTACTTTCTTTTATAAAAAATATATTTTATTAATTTATTCATATTACATTTCAATTGTTACCTCATCCTTTGTATTCTCCCATTCCTCCCTCCCTCCCATTTTCTCCTTACTCCTCTCCCCTATGACTGTGACTGAGGGGGACCTCCCCCCCCTGTATATGATCATAGGGTATAAAGTCTCTACTTGGCAGCCTGCTTTCCTTCCTCTGAGTGCCACCAGGCCTCCCCATTCAGGGGATGTGGTCAAATATGGAGCACCAGAGTTCCTGTGAAAGTCAGACCCCACTTTCCACTCAACTGTGGAGAATGTCCTGTCCATTGGCTAGATCTGGGTAAGGGTTTGAAGTTTACTGAATGCATTGTCCTTGGCTGGTGCCATAGTTTGAGCAGGACCCCTGGGCCCAGATCTGCTGGTCATAATGTTCTTCTTGTAGGTTTCTAGGACCCTCTGGATCCTTCTATTTCCCTATTCTCCTATGCTTCTCTCATCTACAGTCCTAATAGGATGTCCTCCCTTCTGTCCCACTTTTCTGGTGAGTGAAAACTTTCATGGGACATGTCCCTTGGGCTAGTGTCCAGATATAAGTGAGTATATACCATTTGACTCTTTCTGCTTCTGGCTTAACTCACTCATCGTGATCATTTCTAGTTCAATCCATTTGTCCACAAATTCGGGAATTCCTTGTTTTTAATAGCTGAGTAGTATTCCACAGTATAAATGTATCACAGCTTCTTTATCCATTCTTCTACTGAGGGACACTTAGGCCATTTCCATGTTCTGGCTATTATGAATAAGGCAGCTATGAACATGGTTGAGCAAGTGTTCTTGTTGTGTGGTAGAGCATCTTCTGGGTATATTCCAAGGAGTGGAATAGCTGGGTCTTGAGGAAGCCTTTTTGCCAGTCTTCTGAGATAGCACCAGATAGAATCCAAAGTGGCTATACCTGCTCCTTCATTGCTGGTGGGAATGCAAACTAGGATTTGTACTTTCTTGAAGCTAGGTTTTGAGCATGGCTCTGTAGCAAAAAAAATGCTGTTTTACTTTTTTGTTCTATTAAGTAAATGAAAACAAAAAATTCTAAACAACCTCAATTCTGTTTGTCACCGTAAGTGAATGCGAGCCTGAACAGAATATCAAGCTAAATTTGTGGAAGATTTAGTATCTTAGCCTGCCATCTCCATGGCTGCCCAAAAGATAAGTGGCTTGGAATGATTCCAGTGTGATCAGGTGGTGAATGCAGAATGTTTAGAGCTGATATAGACTGAGGAAACTATTCTTTAGATTAATTTTTGAGTTCAATATAGGAATGGAACAGAAAAGAGGAGTCCAAGGGTTCCATAGAGATGCTTTGATCATTATTCTGTACCTGAGAACACATTTTACTCAGTCTTGTGTCTTAGGACTTAGTGCCATCACATTATGTTCCCCGTGAGTCCATTCACCACCTAGTTAAATGTTCATGTGTAGGACACCAGTGACAAGCTAGGACAATGCATAATTTTGTATATGTAATTATGTAAATATGTGGTTGTTTTGGAGATAGGTTTGTTGTTGAAATTCTTATTGGCTGCTGTGTAGGAATCACTTTCATGGGTCATTTAAAACCCTCAACTTGAATGGAAACTTGAACATTAATACAGTTCCAGTTTAGATTGCATAAAAGATATGAAGTTAGCAGATAAAGTATGACATTACTAATACGTAAGCATTAATAGATCCTGACAAAAGGATTATCTCTATCAGCTTGTTGAAATGCATGTGAGTGAATAATACAGTGGTATTTCAGTGCATCCTAGCACACTGAACATCAGCCAGGTGCACTGAAATGCACACACACACACACACACACACACACACACACACACACACACACACAAAAAAAAAAAAACACAGATAGGAAAGTCCTTAATGGGAGAAACTCTATTGTAGTGACTGTGATGATGCTTTAAACACATTTCAATTGTGTCAAACATAAGTACTAGCAAACTATAAGTCTACTTTCAATCATCCAAAAGGGACGCATAGAAAATAAATTAATAAAAGCAAGTTCCAAGTTGAGAGAAAACTCACAGTAAGTAACATAAAAAGCACATAGAAAGTGGAATTTTATAGAAAAACTATAGGTGCACAATCATTGGAAAATGAAAGCGGGTTTTTGTGAAACACCAGACTAAAACATACATCACATTTTACTGTATTTTAAAATTAATTTGAAAAGAAAAGTTGATTTTGATGGCAGCAGAAGACCTACCATACATATTCGTGGGCAGCCTGGCATGGGCTGAGTTAAAATGCTGGGTAAAGAACAAGTAAAAAAAAACAGGGGCAGAAATAATTCCTTATAAAATGCCGTGAATACATCCAGCAAAATGTAAGGTGATGATTCACGTAACCAAATCCCCAAAATTTACCACGTGGCACAAAGTGTCAATTTCACCTAAATATCCTAATATAGTTGGAGAGGGTGTGGATGACTTGTGGTTGCAGTAACTTCTGTTTTCATGGGGCGAATGGCTGAGAGCTATAAGGCCAGCTTTGAGTTTCTCTAACATTATCGTCTGGATGAGGGTCAAACAAGCACAGAAGTAAAAGACCAGTGTCTCTTAAACATCTTGCTCACGTATTTCTCACTGGCATCCAGGTCTCAGAGATGTGTTTTGATCTAAGAATATGTGCACAGAAAATGTGCCTTGGATGTGCAAGTGACAGCCCTTCAAATAACTGTGTTGTGGGGCACCGACTGATTACCTTGCACCTAAAACGGATTGCTGTGTTTTGAATAAGAATGGCCCCACAGGCTCATATATTTGAATGTTAAGTCATCAGGGAGCAACTGGTCTTAAAAGAGTTAGGAGGTGTGGCCATGTTGCAGGAAGTGTATCACTGTGGGAGGGTTTTGAAACTTCAGAAACCCAAGCTGAGCCCAGTGGAACTCTCTCTGCTGCCTCCAGATCAGGTTGTAGAACTCCCAGATATTTCTCCAGCACTGTGGATACCCGCTTGCCCCCATGTCTTCTGGCATGACGGCAATGGACCAATGGACTAAGCCTCTGAAACTATGAGCAAGCTCCATTTAAAGGCTTTTCTTTATAAGAGTTGTCACGATCATGGTGTCTCTTCACAGCAATAAAACACTGACTAAGATGCTAACCTACAGTGGTTTGAACCAGAAGAAATAGCACAGTGGGCATTATTTCTTGGGCATTCTGACTATGTTCTTTAATACAAATATTTTCAAAGTTGAAGATATGCCCCCAAATGAGAAATTCCTAGACTACTAGTATAGGCTATAGATAAGGGAAGTCACAGTCCCCTTTGGAATCTTGACTAATTCCAGAGTTGAATACTCAGAATCACAAAAGCTAATGCTGTGTAACATTTTTTTTTCTTCTCCTAGTGAAACCATCATTGCTGAGAAGTCGGAAGAACTGAAGGAGCCCAGTGCTTCAGCCAGACCTACTGGATTCCACTCGACAGCAGAGTCCAGACAGTGACAAAGGCATGCTGTCCCACCCTTAGCAGGGTCTCCTTCATCCTCTTTACCACGTCACCTCAGTGTGTGTGGGTGTGGGGTGTGGGCGTGTGTGTACATGTATATGTGTGTGTTTGTGTGTGTGTGCATGCATATGTACATAGAGGTGGGGGGGCTGTGGGTTGGGGGGAATGGAGGAGATGTTATATCATATACATATTCTTTCCCTCTCATTTCCTTGTCACTTAGAAAGCTGTAGTGCTCCCTTCCAAGGAAGTTACATTTTTAACTGGCAGCCTGCAATAAAAGGCAGAAGGAACATGAAATCTTTTTTTTTAGGCCTTCCTTAGTGTTTCATTTTATTGTTTATATTTCAATTTTTACAGGAAAGCATTGGGTCTGTTTGTATTTGAGCTGGGGAATGTCGCTTTGAAAGCGATTATTTTCAAAGGAAAACATAATTAAATTTTGCTTTTAAGTACGAACAGGTAGAGGCTCAAAAACTCCCAAGGTATGTGTGAGATCCCTGTTCATCTGTGAAATAAACTCATCCACTATAGATGTGTCTAACTACTAGGAATAAAATGATGATAGTAAAAAGATGGCAAAATGTGCTTTTGTGACTTTCTGTACCTTATCAAACAGGATAACAAGCACATTGGGAATAATATGTAAGGCAGGGATTTTGTAATGCTGTGAATGATATTAATAAAAAGAAGAAGGTAAGATTCTAGTGATACAGAAAAATAACGACATTTGCTAATATGGCTTGAATGTCCTAAAACCCATTACTTGAAATGTAATCACTAATGTCACAGGATTGTCATGCAAGCCTCTTTAAAGGTGATTACCCCATGAGGGATCTGTGATCCAATAAGGGGGGGTCTAAAGGGACAAGTTTACTGATTCAGTGTTCACCTTGTGAGGACAGCAAACCTCCCCTCCAAGAAATAGTAACAAGATGCCATCTTGGAGTAGAGAAGAGATCCTCCAGGACACTAAACCCATCTTGCCTTAGAGTTCTCAGCATTCACAATGTGATAAATAAATGTTCAGTGTTCATAAACTACCCAGTCTCATGTATTTTTGTCATCATAACACATATGGACTATGAGGGCAGCTCTCTCCAGAGTACAAAAGATTTGTGATAAGAATCAGCAAAGCTAGTTATTGATCAGAACTCAAAAGATGAGATTTACTTGTCAAATACACATGAGCCAATAAATTAACCACTCAGGAAATACAAACCATAGCTCTTAGGAATTTTTTTCTTCAAGTGCGTTCTGATATTTTGATATACCATGCAATAATCATAAGCTAACAAGAAAGAGAATTGCCAAAATGATATTTCATAGTGGTGGACAATTATAATATAAAGTAATATACAAAAAACACTTCTGCTAAGAATTATTAGTGATCAGAAGTTACAAGACTTCACAATAAAATCTGATTCTATACTAGGAGGAGACAGATAATTGATATCGGTGCACTGGGTTCCACAAATCAATCTTATACACCACTATAGTTATACTGCTTGGTACAGTATTGAATACATAGTGTGAGTTAACTAGCTGAATTCATAAAGATGTGGACTAGTAAATGAATGAACAGCGAAGGTCATAGCCATATTAATAATTTCAAGTCCCGTAAAGCTAAAATGGCATTATAAATCAATTTAAGTTTGAATTTGGGCAGCAACAAGGAAATTTTTTATCTTTAATTTCTAATTGTAATTAAAAGAGAGTAATGCTCAGAAACGCACATACACACATGCACACGCACACATGCACACATCACCATACATTTATCATATGTTTTTAAGGACAAACATGTTTACAATGTTTAACAGTGTTTTATAATCTGGTTTTCACTTCATGCAGCAAGAACAACCCATTATGACACCCATTATTCTTCCTCTGTGCCTTTCCGCTCAAGTAACCATCACATGGGTAAGTCATAATGTATTTAGTCTACTGGCTATTGTCAAGGTTTTAGTATTTAAGAAATGCATCATAACCAATGCCTTCCCAAATCGTCTCATATTTAAATCTAGAACTGCTAAGCTCTTGAACACAAAAGACACTGAGTAGAAAAGCATATTTGCAGGGCTTTTCTACCAGTGTTCCATGTGTCCTTAGGGATGTTCCTCTCTATCATTCTCAGACTGAGACATAGAGACGCTCAACATGCGGAGCACATGGAAACATTGTGCCCTCCCACATCAACCTCAGTTCCTGAGATCCAACGCTGCAACTACAGAGTCCTAAGTTCTCTGGGCTCAGTTAGGTCTTAAAAAGAAGTGTAGGCTGACTCCTCACTAAAAAGGAGATCAGGAAGAACTTAAGGAAGAAGGAACTCTAAGTGTCACGTGCGGTTGTTCTCTGGGACAGCTCCCATCTTAGGAATTTCTAGCATGATGAATTAGCACGGAGAAGACATTTTCTGTGCGTTCTTTTATAATGTCTGAGAGGAAGAGAATGGGACAATGAAGATGCGAATTTCATAGCTGATCCCCCGGGACCTCTCATCATCTAGGCAATCAGGAGCTTTTCCAGGATTTGGTGCAAACACCTCACAAGAGCATAGGGGGTCATGTCTCTGCCCTTCCTCAGGGATGTTAAAGAACGTGTCTACAAAAGAATAGATTGTGATCTGAAATGCTGAGAGCTCTGAATGCTCTTTTAGCAGGGATCTAAAACTAAGCGTTACTAAGAGTAAGGAGGGTTATTAACCCAGGCCACCTCATATCTGCATTCCATTGAGCAATTAGAATTATTCTCTATGCACCTGGCACTAAGACACATGAAGAAAGATAATTATTTCCCTGCCATAAAATGCTAAAAGCACCGGGGTTTTCTTCAACTTAAAAGAAAAGCTTTTAAATTTTGTTTACACCAGTGCTTCTCAAAATCATTTGAGCAGAACCCTTCCTAATTACAACATGAAGATAATATTTAACAACACCTAGTGGTTTCTGAGAACTCTAAGGAAAGTAACAGTGGTGTGATTGCTAATCTCAACTGTAAACAGAGTGGGATCTAGAATCACCCAGGAGATGAGCCTCTGGCGATGCCTGGGAGACCTTATCTTGATTTGATAACTGAAGTGGGAAAAATTAGTCCACTGCACATGGCACTATGGCCTGGGCTAGAATACTGAATTGTATAAAGAGAGAAAATAAGTAAAATGCTCTTGACTGGAGCATTTTGGTTTTGTTTTCTTTTGTTTTTATGTGTCTTGCTGCTTCACGTTTCTGCCGCCTCAGTTTCCCTACCATAATGGGCTCTACTTGTGACTTGTGAGTCAAAGAAAACCTTTCAACTTTAAGTTACATGAAAGAAACTAAGATAAGGACTGTGACTCATTTTATTTATCCCAATAAAGTAGCATCCTTGGTGAAGTCTACTCCTTGCCATGTTAAACCACTTAGTAAAGACAAACTATATGAATGTGGGAAAAGTCCTCTATCGTCACATGTTCAAACCAGAGATATAAAGAGAATCTTTTCTGAGAACATCACAACTATGCTGCAAGCCCGTTGACTGTCCGTCTGTGTTCGCTGCTGCCTCTCCTTCTCACTCCAACTCTGTGCACTTGGCTGGCCAATTGACGGAAAAAGAGAGCTGCCTTAGAAAGGTTAAATGAGTTGCCATGGGTCTGGCACTGCATAATTGCAAAATAACTGGCCTAAAACTCAAGTCATTGATTGAGATACAAAACATGTTGAGCTCATTTCATTCAATAATTCTATTCCACGGATAAAAAAATGTCTATACTCAAAGCAGTGTGGTGACCTTATCCAGGATGGTGAAAGAGATGAGAACAATGCCACACGCCATGACCTACAGAGCGGCCCTGCCCTCTACACCCAGCCACACTTTCTACACGCCTGAGCAAAGTTAGTAGTGCATGTAAACCAGACATTGGGTATAAAGATCAGGGCCAGATGGCTGTCAAAGTGGATCAAGAAGCAGATGCAAAGTAGCTCCAATCAGAACATGTATGAACTACCTTTGTCTCAAACTTACAGTGGCTGTCCTCCACGGAGAAATGACTGCTACAATATGCAACTCTTTTAGTGTTAGTGGAGGTATTTTTGAAAGGTATCTGCTTCTATACATTGTAAAATAAGATTAAACATGAAATATCCTAGTAATTTTACAGTTTTTATGACAAATACATTGATCCAACGCTTGGTGACTTAAGTAGGAAACACATGCATGCCTTCTCCTGGAGACTTGGCAAATAACACATGATCCACAGGGGCAACATTGGAGTGACAAAGCTACGATGAGCACACATCCCCTAACGCTGTATGACAGGGGATTATATGATGCATTAAAAAGGAAATGTCCCATTTTTGTGTGAATGCCCAATAATAAGTAGAAAGAAGTGTGTGCACGTGTGTGTATGTGTGAGTGTGTGTGTGTGTGTGTGTGTGTGTGAGAGAGAGAGAGAGAGAGAGAGAGAGAGAGAGAGAGAGAGAGAGAAGAAAGAATGAGAGTGGCTTTCTGACTGCTTACTGTTATACATTTTCAAATTCATCCCCTCACAAGTGTAGCTAAAACCTAAAGTTCATTTTATTCCTTGCATACACAGACCTGCAACTGTTCTCATTAGCATGAGTTGAGTTCTAAATAAATTAGTTATATTCTCTTAATTAGAAAACACCAATGAACAATAAAGGAAAATGGAAGTTGAAATATTCATGACTTCTTCCCATTTTTCAAATATTCCATCATTATCTATCTACTGATTCCAGACTATACTGTTTGTTTTAATATGTACTATAACTTTGATGGAAATTAAATACTACCATGAAATGTAATAAATATGTTTAATAATTCCACTATGCCAGAGGATGTGGTGGACCTTTAATGTCTCGGTAAAAAAAAAGGTTGATAGAAATTGTAATAATGATTTTTAATGAAATAATTACTTCATATTGGAATGGAGACTTCATTATCTCCTAATAGAATGATTATATTCATGATATTTACCATTTAATTTCAGTTCTGCTGATTACATAGTTCCGTGCAAACCCAAACTAGTCTCATTAACTTTATTTCTAGTCTTGAAAATATCAAGAAAAATATCAAGTAATTGAATTATTCCTGAATTGCTGTATATTTTGACTACTTAGAGAACCATAGGACGTCTTCTGTCATTTTACTTAACAAGTAACAGTACAACCTATGCTTCTATGGGATTGGAGTCAAAGCCTACATTGAAAAGCTACTAATCAGATTATTTCTTGCCTTTTGAATTTAAGATAAGCCTAGTGGCTGCCATAACATATAAACACATTATTAATCCGTTCCTGCCTCCATTCGTAGATATTACCTTAGTTTGCCATTTTGTTAGAAAGTGAAAATACAGGTTAGATTGTAGAAGAGATGAAAAGGAAAACAAACCGCCTCTATAGAGAGCTCAGGCACGTACAGACAATAGATAATACTGATGGTATGAAAGTAATTTTCCAAGGGGGTAACTTTTAGTTTCTGTTAAAAAAAAGAAAAAAGTAACTCTGAGATGGCAGACATAGTAACTTGTTTGATTGTAGGAGTATGTGCCTGTGTGTGTGTGTGTGTGTGTGTGTGTGTGTGTGTGTGTGTGTGTGTGTAGATGAATGTTTCATTTTTCCCTTGAATATATAAAATAGATTTCACAAAATCATTTAAGTTTGCAATCATCTTTCATATACTGGTGGCAGCTCAATTATTAGAAGTCACTAAGATCCACAATTCATCTCCATCCACACCAGTCCAATGAAATGGCATCAAATAGAATACAACCACCCAACAGCTGTCTAAATAGGAACAATGCATACAATTAGCAGGTTCTTCTTTAGATATAAACATTATTCTATATGGATCACATTGCAAAAATGTTACTGATGATATGTCTTATAAAACAAATTAATTAAGTCAACTGTGGTTTTCTCTTGGCATATTATTATTCTTTAGGATTCAGTGCTGTTCATGGACAGAAAACAGAGCAAGTCACTTACTGTGTCACAAAGGCTTTCATTTAGGATTGAATATTCTTAACACTGTGCTGACTATTTTCAACCGAGCATACAAGACTCAGAATTCTAATGCTTTCAGCTGACTTATTGCATTAACCATTATTAAACACTGAAGGAGAAAAATTTACTGCTCAGGAAAATATGTTGCTAATCCTGACGATTCCACCTATGATCTGTATTTCTTTAAAGAAATGTTCAGGGTTGCCTGTGGCCTGTGGCTTCTTTGTGAGCTCAGGATAAAATGGCTCATCTAGAGGCAGCACATGTCTTCTGACCAACCTCTATTTCAGTGTTTAAGAATTAATCTGCACAATGCTGCACACATTAATCATGCTGACAGGAGACAAAGAGAAAGATGTGGTAAACACTGAGGCAATGCCCAACCTCACATGGCCCTTCTACCTTTGTCTTCTTCACCCAGTGCACACTTGGTTAGCCACGCTTATGAATTAAGAAACCATTATAGACTACATGTGCTTTATCCTGTCTTGAAATCCAGGTTTTCAAAAAATTACTTATATTTTATTGATGAGATATTTTTGAAATTAGCAACTTCTTCTGAAGAAAAAATAACCAACACTCCTGATCCTTGGTGCTTCAGACTTCCTTGTATGAAAACTGTGAGCTACCATGTGCATAGGTTGGTGCCTAACAGGGACAGGAGGGGAGGCAGAGCAACATTATTTATGCAAGGCAGTAGCACCACAGTTGGCTCAGTACTTTCACACATATTAAAAACATTTTTTAAAAGCTACAACTTTTCAGAGCACTCCAAATTGAACTAAAGAGGGGTCCATTTATTTAGCAATGGTCAATTTGAATAGCAACCCCAAACAGAACACCATTAAGCAGTTAGAGAAGACAGACAGGCCAGATGTCCCAGCCAGATGCCCCAGTGACTAGTTCTGCATTGTATACACTGTGGCTTTACTCAACAGCATGCAGTCCAGTAACATCCTTTGTTCGATATTCTCGGTATAAGTAGATCTTTCTCTCAGTTGAAATGAGGAGTAAGTTTTATCTGCTGTACATATAACTACTACAAGCTTTCATTTCTGCTGGTGTGTATTAGTCAGTTTCCACTGTAACAATCAACTGAATGAGTATGGAACAACTGATGAGCTTCTACACACAGACAATTATAGATGAGATCTACCTATTATTGAGTCATTTATAAAATTTTCTGCATTTAGCATCATGTCGATGTTAGTCCCCATTTGTATATAGTATATTCATATGTAATATATGAATTTTATGTGTGCAGATTAATATATACATATAAATAAATTCTAAATACTTCACCAAACAGAACTAATAAACAAATATGGTCATTTCAAGGTATGAAAGCAATATGTAAAATTAAGAAGCAGTTTTACACAGATATCTATCTAACAGAATAATTCTATTTAAGTCGCATCAAAAGCATCCACAAAATAAATTACTTAGAAACAAATTTAATGCAGGTTTTAAAGTCTTGAAAATATGAAAACAATAATATTGATTTTTTTTTAAACTGAGAAGAGAGAGGTAAATGGGCAGAAGACCTATATTCATGGATATGAAGAACGAACAATGAATGTCAGAGGTTACTGTGGCCAAAACAGCTTAGAGCTGGGATTTGCCTTCTGCCCAAACTAAAATGACACATTTTACAGACAAAGTTCCCTAAACCCAGAAGAGTTGGATCAGAGGACCTTAAATATCTAAAGCTGCCTTGAACAATAAGTAGTAACACCAATAACACACCAGTAACATGGAGGCATTAGAATGCCAGATTTAAAACGTTGTTACAAAGCTAGAGTAAGCAAAACAGCATTATTCTGACCTAAACACAGTCACATAACGAATGTGATGGCACAGAGAACCTAAACACACAGACTAGACATCAGTCACACTTTGCCAAAACTATCAAAAGCCTACAATGGAAAATGCAGCACTGGAAAAACCTTCATAAGCATCACTAGGAAAACTGAACGTCAGATGCAGAAGGAAAAATGGCATAAGCCGAAACACAGCATTCAAAACTTAAAAGCTATTATATGGAAACGTCAACGAAACATTTTTGAGATTGTTTTGAGCAATAATTTTTTTGGACGAGACTCAAAAACTTCAGGCTAGAGAGTACAAATAGACAAACAAAGCTGCATCAGATTGACAGCTTCTCTGCTGAAAATTAGACAGCCATCAAGATACAGGAGTGACCTGTGACCCAAAAGAAACAATTCGCATGTGTCAGGTGCTAGTATTTTTTTTAAATGAACTTGAATTACTCAATAAAAAGAAAGTAAGTCACTTGGATTAAAAATGGACAACAGAGTGTAAGAGCCGAAGGGGATGAAGGACACCAACAAACCAAGGCTAACGAAATACAGCAGAACCAACACATGTATGAACTCCCAAAGTCTGAAGTAGGATGCACAAGGCTAGCACAGCTGCTCCCGATGGAGAGATGAAAGGAGAAGTGGGCACGTGCCTCCACCCCTAACACAGAAACAAGCTCCACTTGGCAACCACTTGCAAATGAAAAATCAGTTTTCTCCAAGCATGTCTCATTGAAAAACAAAGCCCGCTTAAGTGTAGGACTCATACCCAGCAGACGGTCAACAGAAAATGAATTCAGTGGCATCTTTGGAGGTTCTTTGTCTTCACATACTGTATTGGGGCTTTTTCTAACCTTAAAGGTCTTTTTGCACATATATTGTGGTTTCCAGTTTGGTGTTTTTATGGGCTTCCGGTGTGTGCAAATATGTGTCTCTGCATCTATATGTGCATCTCATGCTTTTTCTTTGGCTCTTTTTTTACTTTTTGCTTTTGTCTTATGTGATTTTTTTTAATTATTCCTTAGATATCTTAATTTTCTAGGAAGATACTAAAAGGGTGTAGATGCGAATAGGAGGGGAAGTGAGGAGGAACTGGGAGAAGCTAGGGTAGGGGACACGATATTCAGAATATATGCTTGAAAAAAATCTATTTTTAATAAGAGAAAAAGTGAACAAAAGGAGCTGGAGAGTCGGCTCACTGGTTAACGTGCTTGGTGTAGAAACACGGGATTCGTGAGAAGCCAGGCATGGCAGTGCACACCTGTGAATGCAACACTAGGAAATTGAGACAGTTGGCCCCTGGGAGAATTGACTGAAAAAATATCCCAATGTCAACCTATGGCCTCTATCTATGTCTGCACAAACAAGTGAATGTGCATCACACACACACACACACACACACACACACACACACACACACACACCATGGACACAGACTATACATGCTACACACACATGCATACCACACACACACATGCAAACCACATATACATGCACACACACATATACTATATACACTAGAGACACAATCTACACATACATATCACATACATACACTCCAAACACACCAAACACACACAGGATATACACACACCAAGCACAAACCATACATACCTCACATGCCAAACACCACACACTACATACCACACATACACACACACACAAACACAACGCAAATACACAGAGAGAATGAATTAATGAATTAATTATCTGAATAGGCATTTATCAAACAAGACATACAAATGGCCAAAGGGTGCACAAAGACCATTCATCACTGACCATTAAGAAAATACAATTCAAAACTGACATATCACCACACACCCATTGGACTGGTCATTAAGAAGACAACAGATAGCAAGCATCATGAGGATGAGGAGGACAGGGAAGCCCGAGTGTGAGCTGCTAAGATGTAACTGATTGAGCCATTATCAAAATTGTATGCAAGTTTGTCAACCGCTAGAAGCACAGCTACCATAGCTACCACATAGTCTGATAATCATACTGGAAGAGTTACAGAAAGAAACCATTTACAATAATTAAGATATGCAAGCAAGCAAGAGAACAATCCGCAGCTGGATGGGTAAAGAAACTGATGCGTGCACAGGTTTGCAAATACAACGCTATTCAGCCTTCAAAAGGTCTCTGCAGAGAAGGAATCCTTGCATTTGCCACAGCATGGGTAAACCATGAGGACATCCTACAATGGGAAGTAAGCCAGATGCAGAAAGGTACATATTTTGTGATCTCTCTTCTGTATAGAACCTATTTTGTAAAACATCAAGCCCATAGAAACAGGATGGAATGGTAGCTACCAGGGAGGGGCTGGGCGATGGGAAGAAATAGCAAGATGGTGGTCATAATATATCAAACTTCATTTAGGGGGAAGGGAGAGAGAGAATGCCATGGAAACTTAATATGTGACACAGTTGTTACAGTTAATACTGCTGTATACCTGAACTGTCACCACAATCAGGGAAAATGTCATTTACGGTGTTGACTATGTTAATTATCTTGATTGCTATAATCATTTTTGGTTGTATGTATATTTACTAAAATATTGCGCTGTATTCTATAAATACAATTTTCTTTAATTAGTTGTACCTTATTAAAGCTGGGAGAAAATCTCACCCTAGGTATCTGAAATGGTACTTTGCACTGATATTAAAAATAGAATACACAAGAGCAAAAATGTCCCCCCAAAAAATTAAGATTAAGAAATAACAGGGCAAAGAAATGAACTGTTATAGTTTAATTCTGGACAAGAAAACACAAACAAGAAAAAAGGACATGAGGAAGAAAGTGTGCCTGCTCCCTCATCACCCAGGAAGCAATGAGACAAGTTCCCTCAGAAAGCATGCTGGGTAAATCCAAGGCTACCTTTCTTTTCCCAGTGTTCTGGGTCCTAAAGACCCCTGCCACTGAGAGAAGGAAGATGTGGTTAATCCACATTTATTAGCCAGCTGTCTATAAGCCCTAATTTCTGGACTTCCAAGTTTCTCAAACACTGTACACAATCATTATTTCTTACAAATAGACCAAATGGGGTCACTGACAATCAGTTAAAGAATACATAAATAATATATTTAATTTATATTTTATGTACATTAGTGTCACACACATTGGTATGAGGGTGTCAGATCTCTTGGAACTGAAATTATAGACAGTTGTGAGCTATCATGTGGGTTCTGGGAATCAAACCTAGGACCTTTGAAAGAACAGACAGTGTTCCTAACCATTGAGCCATTTTAGTTGAAAAAGTGGGAACGAGCCTTGAGTGCCTTGTCACAGGACACAACTTCCTGAACAGAATGCCAATAGCTCAGGTTCTACGAACAATAATTAATAAATGGAGCCTCATGAAAATGAAAAGATTCTGTAAAGCAAAGAACACTGTCAACAAAACAAAACAACAGCCTACAGATTGGAAAATGATCTTCTCCAACCCTACATCAGACCAAAGGCTAATATCCAAAATATATAAAGAACTCAAGAAATTAAACACCACCAAAACAAATAATCCAATTAAGAAATGGGGTACAGAACCAAACAGAATTCTCAACAGAGGAATATCTAATGGCTGAGAAACACTTAAAGAAATGCTCAACATCCTTAGTCATCAGAGAAATGCAAATTAAAACAACTCTGATATTCCATCTTACACCCATCAGAACGGCTAAGATAAAAAACTCAAGTGACAACACATGCTGGTGAGGATGTGGAGAAAGGGAAACACTCCTCCAGTGCCAGTGCAAGTACAAACTTGTGCAAGCACCTTGGAAATCCATATTGAGTTTTCTCAGAAAATTGGGGATAATTTTACATCAAGACCGAACCATACCACTCCCGGGCATATACCCAAAAGATGTTCCATCATACAACAAGGACATTTGCTCAACTATGTTCATAGCAGCTTTTTACTCATCATAGCCAGAATCTGGAAACAACTTAGATGTCCCTCAGCTGAAGAATGGCTAAACTCAGCTATTAAAAACAAGGAAATGCTGAAATTTGCAGGCAGATGGACAGAACTAGAAAAGATCATCCTGAGTGAGGTAACCCAGACCCAGAAAGACACGCATGGTATATACTCACTCATAAATGGATATTAGCCACATAACACACTACAATACGGAGACTGGTGCACCAACCAAGGATCATGTATGATGTGGACCTAGACCCTCTGCTCAGATGTAGTAGTTACGCAGCACAGTCTTTGTGGGTCCCACAATACGGGGAGCAGGGACTACTTCTCACATGGACTCTGCCCCCACAAACATTGATCACTTCCCTCTGGCGGGGCAGCCTTGTCAGGCCATAGAGGGAGAGGACACAGGTAGTACAGATGAGACTTGATAGGCTGAGGTCAGATGTAGGGGAGGAGTGCTCCTTTTTCTGAGGACTATAGGAGGGAAGGAGAGGATATCAGGGAGGGAGGGATGGTGGGTGAGGCAGGAGAATGATATAAAGTGAACAAATTAAAAATAAAAATTTTAAACGCATAAATAAATAAATGCTTGTTTCTTTTTACCAAGATAACTTTGATTAGAATGTAAAAGATGAAATAAAATATCTCAAATTTCACTAGGAATAAATTCAATGATTTTATTCAAACTGTGGATACGTGTAGGATTTAAAAAAAAAAATGACCACATTTATTGGAATTTATTTGAGTATTCCTAGAGTTATTCTAGATAGATATTCAGAACTTTGTCAGCTTCCTGTAAAATTAGCAGAGTTCCCTCATTACATAAGAAAGGGTCTTGGGCACTTAGCACAAGTTTTCATAGCTAGCAAATGACCAGTATAATATGAAGATCAACCATTTTAATCCCAACCCCACTGAGTTTTATCTCAACTTTATGCTGCAATTTCAATGTTTATGGCTTTATGGTTTTATATTAGAACCTTTTTTTAAAACCTACAATACCTATAGGAGAAATAGCTGCAAATGGTTCATTTTGGAACATTGGTAGATTACTGCTTTAGAACATTAAGAAAGGATTGGTATGTTTAAAAAACAAGCCCAAGTTTATAAAATGTGAAGTATTTTAATGAATTATTTGTGATTTATATTGCATATCCAATTTTTAATGCATATTTTATTTATTATCATTTATTCACATTACCCTCCCTCTTTAACGTCCCATTCTGACCCTCCCTCCATCTTCTGCCTATTCTTCTCTCTTAGACATCTGATGGGGGAGCTATTCTACCCCAACTGTCTGGTGACAGCCTATTAGGTCTCACCAGGATGGACTGCACCCCTTCCTCTGTGTGCCCAGAAGGCCATCTTGACAAGGGGAAGTAACCAAATCGTGGGCACCAGATTGCACGTCAGAGGTTCAGCAGCAGCCCACCCTATGCCCCGTATGGAGAATCGGCAGTCCATTGGTTACATCTGAACAGGAGGTCTTGGTTCTCTGCATGCATTTTCCTTGGCTGGTGCATCAGTTTATGCAGCCCCCCTTGTGTCCAGATCCTCAGACTTTGATGGTCTCTCTCTGTGAAGCTCCTGCTCCCTCCTGGACCCTCCATCCCTCCACTCTTCCCTACAACTCTCAGCGCTCTGCCCATAGTCCAGCTTTGAGTCCCAGTATCTGTCCTGATCTCCGACTGGGTAGAGTCTGTCAGAGGAGATCTATGTTGGGCTAATATCCACTTATTAGTGAGTATAATGCATATTTTAAATGCAGGCAAATTGGGAAATGGAATGAAACATGCTTCTTAGCCTTTTTTACATTCTGAAGCAATGAGTTCTTCTACTAACTCTAGTATTTCACAATTCCATCTATTAAAAGAAAAACCAAAAGCAAAAGAAACTATGTTTTGATGACATGGGTAGGGAAGTGATACTGCGGAAAAATGAGTGCTGGGGGCATCAGGTAAGGCCAATAGGCTGCAGGAACTTGATAGTCACTTCCTGTCTACAAAGCCCATTGTACAACTCCTCGTTGTACGATCGGGAACCAGTTTTAAAGAGAGGGTCTGTTAATGGCCTTTCTTTGGCCCTTTGTTGAATGAGCGTGACCATGTAATTTTTTGACAAGATGCTCCCTTATTCTCATTGGATTGTCAATAAACCTACGATAGATACTAGATGCCTCCATACTAACCTGATGCCTCTTAAATTTTAAAATATGGTAAAGATGCACATATAATTACAATTTCAAGTACAAAACAGGCATTGATATAACGATTACCACACACACAAAAACGATTACTACAAAAGCATATTCCCCACAGAGGAGAGCTTACTTGGTCTTGTGTTCACATCAGCTGGAAGTTCCCTACATTGTCTTAGGTTACATTTATTAGCTCTAACAGCGCAACTGGCTGTGGGAAGTCTAAGTACCCCCACGGGGCTCCCAATCCTCAGTGCTTTAGCCATGAAGTTTTTCTGCCACCTAGGATGACTGAGATAGAGAAAGCCCACACTAATCTGCCTACAGGTGAAAGTGTCTTTTTTGGGTTTCAAGATGTCCATTTCAGAACCCTGTTGATTACAATTTGGGGATCAGTCAATAGGCAAAGGTTTTATATCATGTATGTGACTACTGATGCTCAGAAAATTGATGTTTTTCCACTCTTCTTATCTGTAATAAGTACTCATTAATGGCTGAGTTTGTGCTTAGGAACTTTCCTAGATACATGAAGTATTGATGAAAATAATACCACCTATCTAGACAAGGAAAAATAAACATCATTTAATTTATTTTAAATGCAACGATACTTTGTCAAACAAGAAGAAATTGAGTAGACAGGTTAGGGCTTTTGTAGGTGAGAATGGTTCCAACTTTAAATAAGTCAAGGCAGACATTTACAGGAAGGTGTCATTTAACAAAGACCTGGAGAAGAGGAACTGAGAGCCAAGTGCAGGCTCTCACCGAAGAGCCCTCCAGCACGGGGAGGGGTAGGGCCAGGGCAGGTGGATTCTCTCAAAGGAAATAAAAAAGGCATGTTGGGGAAAAATGCAAAACTCATCCTGCTGTATGATTATGAGGTTTGTAAAACTTCATCTTTCGTGAGGTTTCATAATCTATTCCTTTGGCATTTAATAGGAAAGCCATACCTAGAACAGGTTACTAGAGCCCCATCTGTATCCAGAAGCAAATTTAAAATTCTGGAAATGTAAAATTTACCACATGAAACCATGATCTGTGTTTGATATGCACTTTAAGTCCCTCAGTTTGAAAATCATATATTTGGTAATGAGTTGTTATCTGATATGCGAATGTGTCATTTAAGAAGAGATGATGTCACTACAAGGAATTCAAATGAAAAATCCTCATTCTGGAAATTTAGGAATTAGGCATGAAAACATTTGCTACTGCCACAAAGAGGAATTCCAGACCCACCATTCACATGAAAGCAGCCATTCTTTCTGAAATGTCACTGATCCCTTTAGCATTTACTACATTGCTCACTCCGGTAGCTTTCTTCCAAAAATTAAAACAATCAGGGTTATTGTAAGTATAACTGACATTTCGCAGGGAAAACAGCTCATCAAAATAAGAGCCCTATAAAAGTGCAGGCCTTCCCCACGGTTCACATTACGTACATGCTTTCTGAGGCATGCACAGGGTCATGGTGTCCACGGTTCATCACTGTAGCATAAAACAGGGAGCCATACCTTGCCCATCTGGTCCTTCTTGACAAAACCAGTGGCAGCAGCAATGTTCCCAGCTCCCTCCACTGTCTTCTGAGCGACTGCTGTCACACCAGTCACCACTGCCCCTCCAACATTTGTTACTTGCTCTTTGGTCTTCTCAGCCACTTAAGGAAAATCAAGAGCAACAGTGGATTAAAAGATGGCGGTGTGACAGAGACATCCAATAATTCCACTTCCAGTAGCTGTCAACTTTTTGCAGACACACATATTACGTGCAGCAGAAGTCTGAAGAAACAAGACTCCAAGGTAGAAGTGACATATTTCAGCCAAACGCTCAATCTCGGCTGTAATTATGCATAGATTAGAAAATATTGAGTGTTTAATTGTGACACAGTGCAACAAGTGAATTGGATTTGGCTTGCCTTGAGGCAAATGGACAGAAAAGCACACACCCAGGGGCCGCATCAAGTTGTCAGGATGAGCACCTCAGCACGATTGCAGTTTCAGTGCCAACTCTGAGATCAAACTTCCCAAGTTCACATCCATTCTCCCTTGTACGCAAACACTTCTCACACAGTTAGCACCACCACTTTGAAAGTCTAAATTTCAAAATTTTGCTAAACTCAACTCTTAACTTTCGAGCAGCACCAATGTGATGCTAGCAGAAAATTTCACACCATGATCTTTGTTACATGCTCCGAATTATTCTAAAATACAGTATACAATTGCCTTCGGGACAATATGTACACAGTGTTTGAAATAAAAATGAATTTCACATTTAGATTTGGGTTCCATTGCCAAGATGTCTCCTTATAGATGTGTGTGTGTTCCCGAACCTAAGAGTTGAATGCTGAACAAGTCTTTCCTTACGCACCTCTGATAAGGAGGCCCATGTGTGCACACGAGTTCTTCATACATTTTGATGATAGGCAACAGAAGAGAGCGTGGTAGAGAAAGAGGACAGTTCTTTTAAAAGATTGTTTGTTTTTTAATTATGTACTTTTGTGGCTGGGGGGGGGTCAGGTATATGCACATGTGTGCAGATGCAGAAGTGATATCAGGCCCGCCGGTGCTGGAGTTACAGGAGGCAGGAAGCGTCTCAGCATGGGTGCTGAGAACCAGAGTCTGGTCCCATAGAAAAGTAACAAGTGCTCATTACCGCTGAGCCATCGCTCCGCCCAAACAAGGGTTAAGACAGCATTTCAGTCACTTTCATGGGAACAGAGCATCTGGAATTTTAGTAAGTGTGAAAAATGAAGAGATTTATTGAATATACTTATATCTTACTTCCATAAAAATAATATGGTTATTTAGTTGTTTTTTTAAATAAGTTGAAGTTCAGAGAAGATACTCACTACAAATGGTTTAGATGGGATTTGTAAGCAGAGATTTACTTTCTTATAAAAAATGTCCCATGACATCCTAGACGTATGCTTAATTGTTACGCCAGTCTTTCTTAACTAATTCCATGTACATATATAATGGAAACTCAAAATAAAAGGAATTTTGTTCCCATTAACTCCATAGTACTATGCAAGAAATGAAAGACAGGAAATTATATTTAAATAAGTCTAAGTTAAACAAACAAACAAACAAAACAAACAAAAGGTTCTTTGCCTGAACCTCTACATCGTATATCCACAAAGCCTGACATCTCCCATTTCGTATCCCCATGGGTGTCATGTTTGCCTTTCATTTACTCTACAATCTTTTTTTGTTTGTTTGTTTGTTTGTTTTTCGCTTTTGCCCCAAATTTCAGAATGTTTGCTTGTTTGAGTTCATATTCTCACTGTATTTTCTCACCTAAGCAGAGAACGCCTGTTTTTCCTCATGCTTCCCTAGGAAGCTTGTCTGAGGATGCTGTGGAGAGGAACCACAGCACCTCAGCTTTCCGTCTGCCTACAGAACGAGACAGATTTCATGTCATTAGCCAGAAAGGCCAACAATTCAATAATGTGGGGAGAGGAAATCACCTTGGAAGGGACACTGTCTGTAACTGAAGCTGCTGGTAAAATCATGCGGCTTACCCCTTAAACCAGGTAGTGTGGGGAAACCCCAGGGTCCTGCAGATTGCAAGCAGCATTTACATAAGTGACTCTGTAGCTGCCTTTCAGGTTCAACCACTGTGAGTCTGCATATAAACCGCCTGCCATGCTGGAGGCTTCCTGGAGAGCACTGGGTATCCACAGCCTAATTTTAAAGGCCAGAGCAATACTATACTAGACATCTTGTTTTAAACATCACTGGGATCATGCTGAATTCTGTGTTGCGGGTTGATATGTTTTTCTCCAAAAAAGCTTTGCTTGAGATTTTCTTGTTAAAACATCTCAAAGGGAAGCAGAAATAGGTTTTGCCTTTTTACATATTCTCATTTTCTGCCAGCCACGAGCCTCACTTTATGTGCACACTTCTTTATATAAATACACACTTTAATCTGTTGTTTGTAAAATACAAAAACTGTACAGTTAAGTGTAATTCATACAGGATTCCATTTCACTGTCTTATCATAAGAATAAGTAAAGACAATTATAAAGTGACAGCGTATAGTAGTGACAACCAATACACTTAAAAACAAGTAAGGGGAAAATGGGAAGGAGGAATGGGAGGATACAAGGGAGGAGATAACCATTGAGATGTAATATGAATAAATTAATTTAAAAAAAGACTCCTGTGTGTGTGTTTAAGGTCTTTATCCTGGTTTTCTACTCACTGAAACTACCATAGAAAACAAAAGACAACAAACTTATTTGTGTTTTTTTTAATTTCATAAATGACATTTATTTTTGTGGTAAAGACCTTAAAATCAGGATTTTAAAAAAAAGTATTTACTTCCCAATCATTAGCTACAGTAGAGCTCAAACTGACTTGCTTATCCCAGCCAATGGGTTATGTTGGTGAATGGACTTCTGTCTGACAAGAAACCGTTATTCACCCATCTATGCAGTGACCTGATCACTGTGCTGTTACCTCTCGATGTCTCAGCCTGCTAAAGACCTCGAAACAACTCCTCTCTCCACAGCCCCGTGTAATTCCCGGCTGTATCTCAGTAGCAAACGCTAATAATGTTACCATGATTTACCATGCCTCTGTGTTGTGATTTCTTTAAAATCAATAATAACACAGTTTCTCATTGGTCATCTAATGCAATGGCAAACAGTAAACAAACAATTTTTAATGATTTTTTTCCAGACAGGGTTTTGCTGTTGAGCCTGGCAGTCCTGGATTCGGTTTGTAGACTGGGCTGCCTTCGGGCTCACAGAGATCAGTTTGCCTCTGACTCCCAGAGTGCTGGGACTATAGGTGTGCACCACCGTGTCTGGCTTCAACTTAAATTTTTAATTCAACTTAAAAGAAACTTAATGCCTAACTTAATATCCAAACTAATGTTAATAAATAAATTTATATATTATTTTAGTTAGTAAAAGTAAATTTTTTATAATTAAGTTGTTATGAATACAATAATAAAATAGACAAATTTTAAATAAAAATATTCATAACATCTCCTGATATAGTTACATCAAATATGTATTTAAGCTTTATCACCGTTTTTTTTTTCAATTTATCTGTGTTTTTATGTGTATGAGTGTTTCTTCTGCCTCTCTATTTATATGGCCCTGGAGGCCAGGAGAGGATGTCAGATCCCCTAGAACTAGAGTCTCAGATGATTATGAACTGCCAAGTGGGACGTGAACCGAGGTCCTCTGCAACCACAGTTAGCGCTCTTAGCCACTAAGCCCACTCTGCAGCCCCACAGTTTATTTTGAAGCAATTTCAAAGCCTTTCAGTAAACCTAATGAAATGAATTCTTATATCTCTGCCACAAAACACATATATTGGCAACTGAAACAATACGATGAGGCCAAAAATGCCAAAATTTAAGTTATTATCTACACTTATACTGACGGATTATCTGACTGAGAGATTTTCTTGTCCTTGGATTTGGTAAATAGAAAAGTTAGAACCAAAGTTTCTATTCCTGCTGAGAAAGCTAATGGGATGAATCTTCGGGGAATTTTAACAGTGGTGGATACGAACGATACAGGCTGTAGGAATATCTCTTGTTTCTTTGTGTGAACATTATTAGCAATAATGGGAAATTTTACCTGGCAGGAATGATGCACCTGTAATGTGCATTTTATATGCAGTACAATAAGCCACCAACTCTATCTCTATTTTCATACTGACGCATTTATCCCTGTAATTGAAATTTGGGGGTTATATTAAATAATTCCTCTCAACAAATTAAGAAATTTATTTATGTCATGTGGAAGAATGGTACTTACCGTGGCCTCTTTTTGACTAACTGTGACAGCATATTTGATATTATACAACTACCAGGGTTCTGAACTGGTAGAAAGAATACACCCACACCACTGTGTCCTTTCTGCCTAACAGTGTCTCTCGTAGTATTTTGTGAAACACTGCATCCATTTGAAACAGTAAGTATTCTGTAGTGAAAGTTTCAAGGCTAGGTTATACTATATTTGTGACTTTACGAACCGTGGGTCATTGCAATTTTCTAAATATACTAAAGGGAAAGTACAGTATATAAAAACTTCATAGTCAGTCCCCGCTCTCCACATAACTGTGGAGAAGGTCCTGTCCATTGGCTAGATCAGAGTAGGGGTTCAATATTTACTACTAGGGGAGGGGAATAAGGTGAAAGCGGGAGGGAGGGAGAACAGGAGGATACAAATGATGGGATAACAACTTAGTTGTAATCTGAATAAATTAATAAAATTAAAATTTTTAAAATTTCAACATTATAAAACTATGGAAATGTAGGCTTGATGACCATAATCCTTGAGAAAATATTTGTAAAATGTTGTCTATTGCATAAACCTCTTTCTCTGTCTCTTCCTCCCTCCCGCCATCCCTCCCGTCCTATTGCTCCTCTAGGCCTCACTCTCTTTACACACAGCATAAGAAGTCATATTTTGGCACAGATTTACATACTGTTATTCATGGGAATGGTAAACACTTCTAAATTTGTCAACAGAGAGTCCTGCAGCTGGTGCTAGCAGCAGACTCTGAACCTCACCACTTGCTACCTGTGTTGCAAACAACATGGCCTTCTCCCTCAACTATCAAAACTGGAACACCATTATTCTGGGCTGAGCCTCTTCTTAACACTGTCCACCTGTCTAATCTCTTTATCTTATTACAATCATGCCTAAGTTTCAGCCTCCAGAAAACAAGTAGCTTCCTTACTCTCTCGCTGTGTGCACTTCCTGTAGGACAGCAACAGAGAGGCCATCAGCACTGTGAACTTCCGAAAGAGACTGTGTTTCTGGACCTCAATTTTACTTTACCAGTGCGCCTCATTCTTCACCAGTGTGCTAACTGGGATGATGTTCTTTTCTTCCCTGGCTGTCAAGTGTAGGCTCTTAGGAAAGGGCTACTGGAAGACACAGGTTGCTGCTGTGTAATATAATATATTTGCTATCAGTTTTCAAGGTCTTTCATGGATGAGAAAATTAAATCACGAGAAGGTTAGGACTCTAGCCAAAAACCACACTGCAATAAAGAATAAACAAACGTCTAAATCAAGGCTGACACTGGCGTTTGTATATTCCCCATACTGAAGTAAGAGCAATATTTTTCCTGTTTCTGTTTTACACATTGTTGATGGACACTTGCTGTGGTGTTATCATGGTGAGGCTTCCTGATCATGTCAATTACATTTCTGACAGGTCTCTTTTTGCTGCAGGAAGTCTGATGCATAATAAACGCATGTTTGCAAGTTTGACAAGAACCAAGCTATGGCAACTTGATTATATTTTTTCCCCTTTTTGGTTTTCTTAGTCTTATCATTCTACTTTTCATCTTCCTAGATCAACTTTGTCATTTTTGCTCTTTATGAAGTCTTATTTTAGGCTTATTGAAATTCTTGAAATTATGCCAAGTAGACATAAAACACTATATATATATATTTTTTAAAGTAACATACTCCTAAGGATATTAAGGACTCTTAATCACAGAGGAAATGGTTAAGTCAGTCTAATTTATGGTCTAAATACTAAATACTAAAGAAATGTCTACATGAAGTATTTGAAGAAGGAATAGCATCATTGCATTTTATTTATTTATCTGTTTGTTTGTTTTTATGCAAATACCCAAATACCAAAACACTGGGATTAAATATGGCTGGCAAATTTAAAGCCATCATTCTTGACCACTAGACAATTTGTCTATAAATCTTTAATCCATATTTGTCTATTTAAAAGTACTTCATAAACAATAAGGTTTAAACAAAGTCAATATTCACAGTGCCTGTAACCCCAGCATTTAGAAGGTTGAAGCAGAAGCCACTCCTGGCCTATGCAGCAAGACTCTGTCTCAACAAACCAAAATAAAAGTTTAAAAAATATGTACATGAAATATAAGCTGATGAATGCTCTTCTGTAGACAGTGGTTTTTATAACTGTACTTTGAACCATAAGCATCAAGGGCAGTTGCCCTAGAGGGCATTTTGAACATCACCGATGGATAAAAGCCAACAGAACGTACCTGTTGTCACTCCATGAACCACTCCTTCTTTAGTTTTAGAACCTAAAAAAAACAAAACAAAACAAAAAACAAAGATATTGAATGTGTAAGTCTCAACCTGTCTGGATTTCCAGCCCCCAATCAAAAAATTCTCTACATCCAGAAGTTCATGCACAAAGATAACCTTAGAAGACAAATAGCACCAAATGCAAATGCACACAAAAACCACTAGAGTGGGGCGATCCAGCCACCTCCACAGAGGAAAGCTAGCAGAGGCCTCTCCAGGTTGAGTTCAAGAGAGAGGTGTGGAGAGGGTGGTTAGAGAGTTTGAGAGCAGTCTGAAGCCTCTGCGCTGTGCCAGTGGGGTGACCGTAGACAGGAACTGGGCACTGTGTGCTTGAGAAAGCTACAAGGGAGTCTAACAGTTCTTGTAAAAAAAATCTGACAAATATTTGAAGTGACAGATATATGTAATCTAACAGCACAATGTAAACATCCATAGAAACATCACAAGGGGCCTCACTGATTGGTAAGAGTTCTGCGCCTTTGTGCATCAGATAAGTGTAAACTTAACTTTAAAAAAGAAAGAAACAAAAAGATTTTCAATAAATATGACTTTTAGCTAACCCCTGCTTGATATTTCATATATTAACTTACAGAGAGAGGGGGAAAGGTGAGATAACTCAGGGCTTAGTAAGACTCTGTGTGCAGACCTGTGGATGCTATCAAAAGCACAGCAGAGCTGAGACTCGGCAACTCACAACAAACAAGAGGAAGGAAAGGAAGTGTACGTCAATGCCGGCCCAACCTCTCCTGTGTGTTCACTTCACCTAGTCTCTGAAGCAGCCAATCAACGCCCATTTCATTCATAAGGAAATCCTAGATCATAATTAAGCAAGGTAGTGGTGGTGCACTCCTTTAATCCCAGAGGCAGGCAGATCTCTGAGTTCCAGGACAGCCTGGTCTACAGAGTGAATTCCAGGACAGACAAAGCTATACAGAGAAACCTTGTATCAAAAAAAAAATCATAATTAAGTGATTTGCTTAATATTAAGTGACAGCATGTTATGGGCACTTTCAAACTAGGTCTATACGTAGGATAAAAATTTTTCCTATGTCTTGACCATTACTAAACAAATAAACAAATAATTATTACACATGTTATTAAAAGTAAGATTGTAAACCATTTTAATCTTATTCTTTCTAATGTTGATGTTTTCAGTATAATTCATATTTTTTTAATTAAATGTTTTTGGAGATTTGAGGTTCATCTGAAAAACTCTGGGTTTTTGTTTGTTTGTTTGTTTGTTTATTTGTTTTATATACCAGAGTATCTTCTTCCACTCATCCATTGGTGAGAATCCTGGCTGATTCCATAATATGCTATGGTTGACTGGTCAAATCTGCATGGGTATGCAGTTTATCATTTTTGTATGTTGACGCTGGTGCTATCACAGAAGTGACATGGCTGAGATATCTATTTATAATGTTTTGAGAATTCTCCATGCAAATAATTTCATAATTGAGTTTTACTCAGTAATAAAGACTGAAATGATGATCTGCGTAGTAAAATGGATGGATCATCATGTTAAGTAAAATTAGGCAGCTCACAAATATGACATCATTTTTTTTCTCCCATATGTGCAATACAGAGCGTTAAAAAAGAAAAAAAAAGGTAACAGAGCACTAATAATGACGTGGAGAGGAAAGGCGAGGGAAGGAAAGAATAATAGAGAAAGGATTATAATCAAAGTGCATACATGCATTGTGAAGGATCATGTTGTACATATTTACATAAAAATGTTCTTATGGAACAGTACCATAAACAATGAGTATACACAATGAAGACAAAACAGCTGTGATAACAAAGAAATATAAAAAGGATCATCTCTACAAATAATAAAAAATTGAGTACTAAAAGGGTGGACGTAACCCCTGTATATAAAATGCATGTGTGGGAGAATCATAATGAAACTCTTTCACTCTGTGCAATTAATATCCACAATTTATGTACACACATTTATATACACAATATATACACAGAAATAATACAAATTTTAAGCAAAAACTATCTTATAGGGCTAAAGACATAGTTATTGATACAGCAATGTTCTCAGATGCTCAAGGATCTGGATTGGATCCCCAATATTACCAAGAAAATGAAGAAAGGAATGAAAAGAGGAGAATTAACTAAAATAATCCTATCTAGACACAGGTAAAGGGTAAAATGAAATGAAGACATATAAACTGAGAAAGATTTAGGTCTATGTGAGGGAAGAAAGATACCAATCTATACTTTTAAATGCACTATTTTTAAAAATCTTGCTAAGAGTACAGAAAATAAATAGGAAAAATAGAGAAAAACCATATCATACATATAGCTTACTAGGAGCCAAGTGCTCGGTAAAGTACAGATAGCAACATTTGTAATAAACTTCATGATTTCCTGTACATAACTTATTCATGAATCAAATTCTTCTGTTTTGTGATCAACACCATGACCAAATGCACCATGTGGAAAAGGGGGTTTATTTCAGCTTGCAGTTTGGCAGTGTATCCCCCTAGGAGAGCCAAAATGGGGACTTGAGCATGGCAGGGACTGGAAGCAGGAGCGATGCAGAGGCCTTGAGGGAACGCTCCTCACTGCTTGCTCTCATGGCTTGCTCAGCCTGCTTTCTCATAGCACCCAGAACCACCTGTTCAGGGGTGGTGCCACCCACAGTGAGCTGGGTCCTCCTCCATCAGTAGCAAGCATGGAAATACCTTCACTGGCATTTCCACAGGTCAGTCTGATGGAGGCAATTCTTCCAGTAGCATCTCCTCTTCCCAGATAGCTCTGCTTTCTATCAAGTTGACAAACACTAAGAAGCATATGAGGTAACGTCTAATTCCAAAATTGTTTAAAATTGGGATGCACATTTCTACAATCTGAATAATATGATCAGTAAGATTATCTAAGTCCATATGAAGAGATATATTAAAGCATTTGATAAATATTTTTGACCATACGTAAGCATAGCCTTAAGTGAAATCTGTGTATATCATATTTAAAATGATTTTTTAGAAAGGAATCAATTCAACTCTTTTTTTTTTAAACATATGTTGGAACTTTCATTTTGAAAATAAAGACATACCCCACCCCACCTCCAGAGTCCAGGTTTAAATCTCCACTTTACTAAAGAACAACCAAATCTACATCATTATTTTAGCAAAAGGATCAAATGAAATAGTTCAAGTAAAGCCCTCAGACCTGTTTAATGTGTTAATGCAGGCTTAGTGAAGGTCTAGTTCTTACACACACACACACACACACACACACACACACACACACACACACACACACACGGGGGGGGGGGGAAGTGGGGGGTTGAGAGGGGGGGGGACAGTGCTTATGAAGGAAAAGCTGAAGCTGAAACTAGAAGAAAGAACACCAAACAAGAAGCACCACAAGGCGTACTTGTAAACCTGAGTGGACATGCTCTAGCGTTTTAAATGTGTGCTGTCTGCATGTATTTCACAGGCACTGCTCATTTTGCAAGGCACTCTAGAGCCGTGAAAAAGACAAGCTGAGCTGTGCAGCGTACATGACCTGCTAATGAATGGGGAAACTGCATAATCGGGAGAAGGCTCAGGGACATACTCAAATTATTAAACATTCTGAGTCATTAATAAGTATGTTGGGAAAGGATAAAACAATAAAACTAATATTTATCTTACGTCTTGTAGATTATTTTTTGCAAAAACAATGCATTAAGTAGTTTCAACAGCGCTTGCCTTCTTCTCTTTACATATGTCTTATGCGGGGGGAGGGTCCTACAAAACTGGGTGGGCTAGAGGCCACAGTGGTGGAGGGAGAGCAGAACAGCAGGAACAAATGAGCTTTCATTGTGACTCAAAAGCAGGAAACCTAGAGCACACTGGGAATGATGGATGACTTTTAAAGCTTCATAGCCTGCCTTTCCTCCAACAAGGCCACACCTCATAATCCTTTCTAGACAGTTCCACTAGCTGAGACCAAACTCATGAGCCTCTGGGGTGGCATTCTCATTCACATCACAACAATTCTTCATGTCATGGGCTGCCCACGATAGTTCCTTTGGCATGGGGTTGAGATGTCACTACCTCCTCTGAGACAATGGCTTCACATTCTCAGTGTATGCTTATACCTCCAGACCTTTAACAGCGTATATACTAAGACTACAGTAGAGACTACATCTGCTATCTCTACTTTGTGTCAAGTTGACAAACACTAACCAACATATGAGGTAATTGCTAATTCCAAAATTATTTAAAATTTGGTTGTACATTTCTACAATCTGAATAGTCAACTGTTTCCGCTATAAAGCAATTTCTCCCAGCATTTTTTCACTTTATTGCCTTGACGTGCCTTCACCTCAGCTGGTCAGTTTTCTCTTTCTGGGATGCATTTCTATAGAACAGCGCATGGACTCATCACCAAGAGACAAGATACAACACACCCACAGGTGTTGCTATTCGTGAGAATTGTGTAACAGATGGAAAGTGGCAACTCAGTGACAATTTCTGAAAGCAGTGATTTAATTTAGTCACCAATTATAATGGGCTTTGGTTATTTGTGTGATGATTTTGAGGGTGAAGAGGTAGCAGTAAAGTTTATACCTTGCATAATTACTCTTAATTTATGTACTGCAATGAACAGATGTTTAAATTGTGTTTGGGACAGGTGCTAATAAAGTCTCAACTGGAATTTGAATATACTGCACAAGTAGTAGGACAGCTTGTCTAAAAGAATGTTTCTTTTCTGTATCCTTCATCTTTACTCCCTACAACCTTTAAGATCATGACTAACCAAAAGAAATGCCCACTGACTGATCCCTGGTCTATATTTTCTCCCTCAGTGGTATCTAAGAATTTGACGTTTGACGAACTCATGGAATGCCTTTTTAATGGAGGACAAATGATAGTCTTGATGAAGGTTTTGCAGTTCAAACCAATACCCTCATCTTTGCTAACTTATAAATAATAATTTGCCTCCATTTACAAGTGAGCCATAAATGATAATATATAGCTAAAAATTAGGTGTCAGGGGGCAAATAAAAAGCAAGATGTGGGAGCTGGGAGACAGCATAGATGATGGCTTCTGTGGGCTGAGGGTCCCTGTCACAGCCCTGTCTTGGTTTTGGGGACCCCACAAGGGTGCAGACAGAAGAGGGCTGTGAGAACTCAGCTGCATCACTGTTCTATATGTTGACTATCTAACCACATATCATTAGATCTATGGCCACTGCTGCTCACCAAGCAGAGAAATTGAATTTGAAGTGATTTTCTTCAACTTAATACTATAAAACCAACATTATGTGAAGCACAATTTATGACTTTACTCCAATTTACAATTATATAAAATGCCATCGAGATTGTTCTTTATGAAACTAAAATTTGTTAATTGAAATTTTGTGCAAACATCACAAAGAGAAACAGCATACTGATTAATTACTATGGCAATTTTTCAATTACTTAAAAGTCAGTTAACCAAAGATTAACAATGAGGGAATGAGGTGATCTTTCTGACAAGCCTTTTCAGCCATAACATTTTTTGCATACTTCTAACCTTTTATTTTCAATTTTTTGTTTTTCTTGAGAAGGATCAAACCCAGTGCTGCATGCATGCAAACAAGCACCGTATCACAGAGCTGTCGTTCCAGCCCAGATTACTTCTAATCCTTCAGTTAATTGTTGATAATAGTTTCATATGTTGGATGAAAAAGAACAAATCTTGTTGGCAAAGTACCTAATGGGTTGAAAAGCTCATCTGATAATACTCAAGGTTCCTAAATATGAGAGTACACTCAGTTACCACATTTCCACAACACCGCTGCAGAGTAACTGCACTTCCTGAACTATGTTTGTAAAAGAGGGAAGGTGTCTCAGACACATTAAGGGACCTCCTGAAGATTTCAAAGGTTGAAGTGATGTGGCTCGGATGAAAGTTATGTTTGTATGACAGTAAGTCCATAGTCCGCACCCCTTTTATTTTTCTATAGCCTCTGAGTCAAGTCCAGCTTATTGGTGTGATAAATAAAGACAGAAACAGGATCACGCTAGTTATAGCCTGTGGATGATTTTATATGGATGTCAACAGTAGAGTTAAGTATGTTCGAACATCAGCAGGAGTTGACAAAAATCTGAACTATAATTCTAATCTTCACATGTTACTTTTCATCCTAAATTCTATGCATGTGCTCACCTTTTAATTAAACTCCAGAACATAATCAGCAATTGATTAATTATGCATGTGTTAACTAGAGTAACAGACATTGTTAATATTAGTAACATTAGACATACTTAAAGTTATACTTTTATACAATTGCCTCACAGAAAACAAAATTAATCTTTGAAAAATGCAATCATTTTATTTACCCACATTCACAATTAACAATAAAAACAAATAAGCGTTCTACTTGATAAAATCTGTTTATTATCCGGAAAGAGTAATATACTCGCAGTTTTGCTTAAAAATTAGTCATCTAAAAGGAAGACAGATATATTTATTAAGCAACTTAAGTAGAAAAATCTAGTGAGAAGCCTGAAATTGAAGAATGTGGAAAATTGAGCCCCCTCAAATCTACAAATAACTGATTTCACACTCTGAATTCTATCTAAAACATTATACTTCATAGTTACACACACACACACACACACACACACACACACACACACACACACTAAAATTAACTCACTGACACCTTTTTCTTAAAATATACATTTCAAGACTTTCTGAAGGGATGTGTTGAGGTAGAAAAAAAGATTAATTAAGTCAATGTAAACCTAACTAATCTATGAAGAATGAAAAAAGCTGTTCTGCTAGAAGCCTGGAAGAGAATACACATTCATGAAAAGGTTTGCAAGTGAAAATGTTCCCACTGATGTGCTGGAGACACAGCCTGGCTTCCCAATCTTGATACTTCATCTCTGTGTAGCATCTCTGTGTGGCATCTCCGTGTAGCATCTCTGCCATCTCGGTGACCTGGTCTGCTCTTTTTCTATCTGGATGTTTACCCTTGGCCTTCCGCCAAAGTAGGTGCCCTCCTACGAAGGTGGAAATGCTCAGAGAAGCAAAGAGGCAGGTGAGCCATGCATCTGTGCTCCAGTGCACACCTGTGTCTCTGCTGGAGATGAGTGCGTGTACATGTGTGTTTAGTCCTTCCATCATTGTATTGAAAGGGATTTGTAAAGTTACAAGCATTTCACACAGGGAAAGGCACAGAAAAGGGCATGCTGGCTTATATTTCAAGGTACACACTTAGGCAAAAAAGGCCCTAAGTAGCAACCTCTTATTGTTCTCTGTATGCTTGGCCTGAGAGGTGAACAACACAAGCATTTCTGACATTCCCTGAGCACCTGTGTCCACACAGACCAAGCGATCCCTAAAGGAAGATCCACTGGGAAAAAAAAACTATTTGAAGGCCAAAGTAGATGTATTTTTCCCAGATATTAAATAAAATCATGCAAAAAAAATCTTGTTTTAAAAATTAGAGTTCATTCAAATTACCAAATATCATCTACAGTGATGATGAAAAAGGTCAAAGTACCATGAGTACATGAGGCTTATTTCATTTTGTCTTGTCTTGTTATGGAGCCTCATGTAGCCCAGGCTGACCTAGAATGCATTATGTAGCTGAAAATGACCATCAACTCCTAATCCTTGGGCCTCCACTTCCCGAGTGCTGGGATTACAGGCATGTGCAGCCATGCTTGCTGCCATAAATGGGTTGGATTCGTAAGCACTATCTTGGTTATTTTTCATGGGTTGTCAGTTTTTAAAATTCAATGTAATCACACCCAGAAACACTGAAAACTGAAATAAAGACCCCAAGTAGGTAACACAATTAAATACTCTATGGAAAGCAAGCGATGCCCCCCACTTGTTTCTCAGATTCGCTCACCTCCACATACCTGTCACTCCCCTGAGAGGCAGTGACGTGCATGCATCAGACACCACACAGCAGCCATCCCAGCTCATCAGTCACAGTGTCACAACCTACCTACATAGAGGACGCCCTCTTTTGTCTTCCCTGCTGCTTCTGCCACACCCTGCTTGGTTTTCTCAGCAGCAGCCACAACTCCCTCCTTGGCCTTTGAAAGTCCTTTCATGAACACATCCATGGTGGCCAAAGAAGTATTTTTGCTCCACACTAGAGAAGACAGAATGTATTTTGAATTAGAAAATTTAGGCAAAAGGAAACAGGATTGAAACAGCTAGAGTGGTGAGGGGGGAAAACTGAGAATGAAATGACTGAAAAATTATAGGGATCCCCCCCTGCCCCATCCCCCGTGTAAGTGCGCACTGCTTTTGTTGTGTTGTGTTGTGTTTGTTTGTTTGTTTGTTGATGACTAGGAACGAACGGTGCTGCTTGTGTGTGAACTATTTTACTCAAAACTAGTACAAAGTCATGCATACCACTTAAGGATGTGATGGATCCAGATAGGTCACCTGACTGTTCTTACATCATTTTAGAAGTGGAGTTACATGGGTGCCCTCTACCCCATCTACATCCCAGGGCCCAAAGATGACATTCTAAGAAAACAAAACAAAAAAACAGAGCTGGAGTGGGGCAAGAGGAAAAAGGACCTAGCAGGGAGTGGGGAGTCAGTGTTTGCGGAGGGAGGGAGGGAGGGGGGTGGCACTGCTCCTCAGGCCAACTGCCTACAGCTCAGCCTTTCTAATCTAGCAAGACCTTCCACCCACCACTAGCTCTCTGTCTGTTATCTGCCTTGAGCAGGCAGGTGGTGCTTTCGCTGTCTATACACTTGGGCAGTTTCACTTCAGTGTCACCCAACCTAGGAGTTGCATCCCGTGCTCATTAACCCCTTATCACCTGTTGCCTAGCGTCCAATGCACTTCTATTTACCATTGGCCAAATGCATCTGCCTTACTCTACAGAGAGAAGCTAGAATGTCCCCAGGTTCGGGGATGAAAGTTGGATGTTCATGTTCCACCCAACGCCCAGCACCCAGCTTCCAGGACACAGCACTCAGCACCCAGCAGGAAACACCCCTAGCGTTTCTGCTTGAAAAAGCAGATGCCACAGGCAACCTGGCCTTTCCCTTGGGCTTTGGAAGGATGGAAAGGCAGGTCTCCAGCGGAAGGAAAGCCAAGCGATGTACTTTCCACACGCTGGCCGGGTCCCCCACCGCCCAGGTAGCGGAAGTTGACCTCCTCCAGACTCGTCTGGATTCCTCTTAAACCCGGAGCCGCTGCGATCTACAGGTACTTACCGGCGCTCGAGGCTTAGGCAGAACTCCGGTTCCTCCTTTTCCTCCCCAGATCTAATTTCAAAGAGAGAGGGAAGAAAGGCTCTGGGCGGAGGGGCTGGGGCAGCACCTGCTGTTTCCTGCAGCCGTCTGCTGCTGGGCGCTCCAGCTCCCTGGCTCCCCCACGTCGCCCCCGCAGCTGATTTGTCAGCGCCTCTCCCCGCCCCTCGCCTGCCTCGTGCCTTCGCCTCTTTCCTAGGGAGGAGACTGGATAGAGATCCGTAAAGGCTCCCGGTACGAGGAGCAGACTCCCCAGGAGGAGAGAATAGAGGATAGCCTGAGCTTCACCTCGGGTTCGGTGGCCCCACTACTTTATCGCGGCTGAACTTGAGCAGTAGTCTTTCCTGCCCCATCCCCCCTCCGTCCCTGCCTCCTACTGTTCCCAGTTCTTTTTGCGCTACCTCCTCTGGGACGAACCTGGACGCGGCATCAAGGGCTAGACTGCTTGAGACTGTCTGTGTACGGAGCCAGGCCCTAGGGAGGGAGCACACACCCTACGGGTTGCTTTTGTTAACACAGCCCGAGATTTCCATTTGCTTTAACCCCGAAGGAGTCTAAAAAGGGTTCTGGGTGTGAAGAGGAGCCTACTAAGGAAGAGTTACAGGTCGAGGAGGTAGGGGGAGGCTCAGCAAATCCTCTTTCCCACTCCACTATCACCATTTTCTTTTCCACCAATCAGCGGCTGCCAGACGCTGATTTTTTTTTTTTTCCTCCCATCTGTGGAGCAAGGAATAAATACATCCCCCAACCGTCGAAAACTAGCTGCCTGGAGGCTTTTTTGATCTTGAAATGTGGCTTCCCATAGAGAACCGCGTTACATGATTGGGAGATAACGCCTGTGGGATTCACCCTTTGGGACCACCGCAGGCAGTTTCTTCCTCCGCCCCCACTGAAAGGCCGACTTTGCACACCTCTTACCTTTCTGCCTTCTGGGTGCGGTGCGTGGAACTCGAGCTGACAGACCCTTCTTCCAGCCCCAGCACACACGCAGAGGCAGATGCCCACGCTTCGAAACAATTTCTGTACTGCTTAACGCACCTCCACTTCTTTCTGAGCTGAGGAGAATGCCGCTGTCCTATAGCGGAGTAGATTTGAGAGCCAAGCTCCTCCCCCAGCGGAATGCTTTGCTTTCCTTTCTTGTATTCTGAACTTGTGTTGGGCACTGGGAGCAAAATCAAGCTTTTGCGGTATTTAAAAAAAAAATGTAGGAGGGAAAATGTTGTCTCTGATCTTTGCACTCGTTTGACTTCTGAATTCTGAATAATAAATAAAAAAATTGAAGTCCAAAAAAGCATTTTGAAACAAAGACAGAGGGAAAACAACTTGTTTAACACGCTATTTAGAAAGGAGGTATGTAGAACCACAAATGCTGAGTACAGGAATGTGACCAAAATTCATTGCTTAAGCATCGCCTTGCATTCTTGGTGTTCTTTTTTAAAAAAAATCAAACTTCAACTGGGCATGGTGGCCCAGACCTTTAATCCCAGGGAGGCAGAGGCAGGCAGCTGGCTGTAAGTTCAAGGCCATCCTGGTCTAAAAAGTGAGTACAGGGCAGCCAAGTCTACACAGAGAAACTCCGTCACACACACACACACACAAATCCAAAATAATAATAATAAATAGATAACTAAATAAAATCAACCTTCCCACACAATAGTAGCACAGATGGCATTTATTTGAAATTAGAGGAAGAAGGTGGCGTTCCTAGAGTAGACAGGGTCAGATCCTGGGCCCTGGCATCCCCAGGCAGATAGGTCAGGACACCTGTCCTCAGCCAGCCAGGTAAAGACACATAAATGATGCAATACGGGAAAAGAGAGTTATTCAGTGTGGCCACACCAAGAAGAGGAGCAAAGAGGTCCACTGTCCCTAAGTCCATCTTTGAGGACCTAATATGAGGCTAGGTTTAAATAGAGGTTAGGATTAAATAGTAGTCCTGGTCAAAGTGTAGTTCCAGCTACCGTCATTGTCCCTGCTCCAGTCCTTTCCGCAAGGTGGTTTGACAAACTGTCTGAACTCTGACGCTTCTTCCTGGGAGACATATTCTCCCTATAACTGGCATGGGGCTTCTGCCACTTTCAATTTCATGGAGTCTGTTTTCCAATAGCCTGAAGCCGGATGAAAGGACACAATGTCTCTTTAGGATGATTTCTTGCTCTGCCTGTTTTGGTTGAAGCTGAGAGTTGGTCCTCTGGCTCCCAGAACTTGACCAAGCTGTGTTTTATTTATCCGGTTTTCTCTTTTATAAAAGGGAATGTGAACTGTGATGATGCCTCTCCTCGGAAATTTTATCATGTAAAGTAGTTAAACGTACAACCAGTTGTGAGAATAAGACTCCCAGATCTCCAGCTTCCATGATATTTTTAAAGCATGACTTTGTGTCATCAGTGCAGCTATTCTGTCAAAGTCAGTTCCTCTCCTTCTAGAGATCTACATTTTACACGTGTTTGCATCTGTGAACATACTAGCACTCATCCATAGATGTGGGAGCAGTTAAAATACCCACAATGACGTCAGATAATATTCTCCACAGAAACACAGTTTACAGAGTGAACTGCACAGATTTTAAGTGTCTCCAAGCTTTGAAAACAATACACGTAATAGCATAACTCAGATCATTTGAAGAGACACAACTTCATCACCTTAGAAGTTCCCTGGTGCCCTTCTTAAGGAAGTATGTAAAACTCAGCAGTACTGGTCAGACATTGTCTGGGCTCCTGTATCTTCAGTCACATGGTCTGGCCAATTGTCTGATCTGTGTAAAATCTCAAAGACAAAGGATAAAAGGAAAATTTTCAACATTTTGAACTATGCTTATGGTTCTATTTTAATCTATGCATAGTCATGAAGTATATGACCTTTGTTCATGTCAGTCAACATAACGTGTTAGTTCACCCATGTTGTTGCATGAATCAGTAGTTTATTATTTCTTTTCATTTTTATTACTACCAATAATGCATTTTCACAGTGACCTGTACAATTCAGTTAGCTGAATAGACTACAGTGACAGTTACTTAATATATTTACTAGTATGACATATTTATAAGTTCACAGCGATCTCCTCTTAAGCCCTGGGCTTTCAGTCAAAAGAGAAATAAAATGACAGACACTTTAGGGCTCCACAGTGAACCAACAAGGGACTCACTGAGAATGCAGCATTAACTCTACATCTGTGCTCAGTGCTTTATGTCAGGCAACGGACCGGGGCGCTGTGCCATTTAATCATCACAAGGGGATAAATTTAGTTTTTTTGTCACTTTTCTAGACAGGGAAACTGCAGTTCCAAGAGTGCATTGGACTCAGATCACATCACACTTAAGCGGCCAACTTGCGATAATCTGACAGGCTTTTCCAAGAGGCACAATCCTCTATCGCTGTAAACCACCCTCTGAAGTCATCCAGCTCAAGGATGGCAAGGAAAGAGGTAGAACCCAGCTGTGTCACAAATAACTTTCAAACATGGCTATGACCGTGGAAAGTCAGGAACTTAGGTTCTCATTAAGACACATAACTGTCTTTGGAGTACCTGTATCAGTGTTCCTTGGTTTTAGGACACCATTTCTCTCCATTCACATGGAACACACAGACACGCACATGTACACACACACACACACACACACACACACACACACACACACACACACAAAGACTAACATAAACATGTAAAATATTTTCACCATTTTGAACTATTAATATAGTCCTGTTTTATTCTGTCCACACTTCAAAGCACTTAGTAAGCTTAGTAAGCAGTTTGTTTAACTGCGCTGGTGTTGGTTAAAATCTATCTGTGGGTCCTTGTCTTTGCAGTTATAATGGAGATGAAGTCCTCTAGAAGAAAGAAAAGAACTAGAAATTCCTGCTGTTTCCTTCTTTCTGTTCCACCCCTTATGGGGAGCAAAGCCTTTGTCTGAAAATAGCTTTAAAACTTAAAGTCAATAGCTGGCCTGAAATGGAAGGGAAAGTAGCTCAATGGGACATGTGGGTAATGTGCACATTTACTACCAACTGCTCAGATGTGTCAGCTGCTCTTCCATGAAATCTAATATTTTACCATGCTAATAGCATTGACTTAACTGGGCTTATTAGGCAATTATGCTGTAGATTAACATTCTATGCTAATATATACTTAACCTGGACTCTCTTTGGTTTTTTTTTCCCCATGAAACAAGTGAGTTTTGAGGTTTACCCTGCAATAAGCATGCACTATTACAAAGAAAGAAGAGTGAAATGCTATGGCAAGAAGGAAACTGATTGTGATAAGGTGATTAAAAAGATGGAAATCATTGATTTAATGTGTTTAAGTGGGTACAGAAATAATATACTTATCTTTGGGCTGTCTGCTTCATAGTATCGGTCTCTCCTTCCCCATCTTCTGTAATTACATGAGACATGTGCTGCTGATATCTGCATACATATATATGTATATATATATGTACACACACACACACGTGTGTGTGTGTATGTGTGTATCTTACAGTCATACATGGGAGGTGGAGGAGAGAAGCTCAGTACATGGCTTTAGGATGGCATCACGTTTCATTTCTAAAGAGCCATAAACTTGAGAACAGTAATGTAACTCCAAATTAAAAAAAAAAATTCCAGCAAACACATGGTAGGTCATAACCATCTGTAGTGAGATCTGGTACCCTTTGTACATGCAAACAGAACTCTGCATACATAATAAATAAATAAATAAATAAATAAATAAATAAATCTTTTTTTAAATGAAAAATTAATCAATGAAGAGGGAATGTAGTATCTGAAGAAAATCTTTAATTTGACCCCTGTGCAACTTACATTATTTCTATTATTGCACAGGCTGAGGGACAAGTTTAAACTGTGACCACAGCATGACAAATATGAATAATTCAGTTGGTTATCTTTTTTAAACATCACAGTCATTTGTGTAGTACTTAATTTTGTAGAAATTAATTTATTCAGAACTAGAAAAAATCATATTGATGAACACTCCCTCCGCCCGAAAAATGCATTCAGCTCTGGTCAGCAGGATGAAATTCTGAGCTTGTGTTCCCGAGTTCAACTCAGATGCTAGCCTGACCCTTGTCCCAGCAGTGAGTTAGAGCTAGCATGTCAGCTCTCTAATCCCATCTGTGAAATAGAGCAGGTATTTTATTTGCCTTGTGTGATGCCAGCAATATATAAGAGGGTTCTTAGAAATAATCCAACTGAGTGAAATCTTAAGATAAGTGCACATTTTTGAATGTTTAATTTAGTGCACATGACTCTGTGTGTATATATACATATACATATATATATATATATATATATATATATATATATATATATATATATATATATACATACAGTGCCCAAGGAGCCTAGAGGTATGAGATGTCCTGGATCTGGAGAGCCTCCTGATATATATGACAAGAACTGAACTCAGGTCTTTTCAAGAGCAGTTTGAGCTCTTAATCACTAAACCATCTCTAGTCTCTCTAGTATCATGAGTAGGGATTTTTATATAGACTGCTGTTTGGGGTGAGCTAGAAAGCACTGGTTTTTCATTGTAATAGTTTTGAGACTTATTTGCATCCTGGGTCATCTCTTATTTTATTCATAGCATACCTGAGATGTCTGTTACTGCTACCAATAGTTTTGTCTTAATATAGTACATAAAATATTTCCAACCAGGAAAGAAAGCCATTGGAACACAACTTCTAATATTTCAGGTGAGCAAAAGTGGGCAATTTAAAGAGGCAGATATACTTTTCAGTAATATTGATGTTCATAATAACTAACAAATAAATATAAAAACATATCAAGGGAATTTATGTTTTGCTGACTGTGTTGAATTGATTATTATGCCTTTCAAGAAAAGAAATAACAAAAAATCAATAAAAAGACCGTGTTTCTTATAACACAAGAAACTCATAGGATCTAATACCTTTACTATTTTATATGATATATAAATGAGAATATGAAGTGGCATTTAATAGATTTCTTATAACATTATACAAAATGTGTAATTAGTATGTCAAAGATTGTTATTTTATATCAAACGTGAAACAAGTTACTAAACAATTTAGAAAATAAAATTATTAGCAAGTAATGATTTATTAGTAGGTAATACTTTAGCGTCCAATATAGCATTTTATGTTCATTTCAGTTCCACTTCAGTTTTCTCATTACTATGTATCTGATTATATCAGAATAAGAAACTCCAAGTAATTTGTAAAGAGACTGGGTGTAGTTGATGGAGACTGTGTATAGCAACCTTGCAACATCTGAGACAGAACAGAGCTTTGGATTCACAATTTCCCTGTCGAAACCTATACTACAGAAATCGAATTTTCTAGATATGTAGCTTTCTAATTTATAACAGAGGTATAGATGTTTCACAGGTAATTTTTAAATATATGCACAATGAATAAATCACAGTTAAACACCTTCACTTGATGTACTTATCCAAAAGAAAAACTCACTTATTTTACTCAAATGTACACAGTTCCTTGTCAAAGAAAGAAATAGCATATACTCTTTAATGATATTGAAATAGAAGATAGAATATGCATCCAAAAACATATGTGCATGTATATAATATACCTGTTTTATATATAAACAATATATGTATAAATAAATATATGTAATATATATATTTTAAAAGAATAATGAAACTCTAACCTGCAAGCTTAAATGAAGCTTTGCCTCTAAAGTTGCTTCTGCTCATGGTGTTTATCACAGTGACAGAAAGCAAACTAGAACAGAAGTTGGTACCAGACTATTGCTTTGAGGAACCCAACCATTTTAGGTCTAGAGGAATGTAGATGGCTTTGTGATTTTGAATGAAAAACTCAGATGAATGCTGTGAGACTCACCTTCTGCTTTGATCCCTTGCTGGGTGGAGTCGTTCAGGGGACAATTGAGGTCAGCTCCTGTCCTGTTCCCTCTCTTCAACTGCTTCCAGTGTCTATTGTATTTGCTCTTCTGAGTTAGAGTTAAGCATCCTCCCTAGGGTCCTCCTTGTTACTTAGCTTCTTTAGGTCTGTGGATTGTAATATGGTTAGCCTGTACTATATGGCTAATATCTGCTTATTAAATAAGTATATACCATGTGTGTCCTTCTGGGGCTGGGTTACTTCCCTCAGGATGATCTTTTCCAGCTCTATTCATTTGCCTGCAAATGTCATGATGACCTTGTTTTTGATAGCTGAATAGTATTCCATTGTGTAGCTGCACCATACTTTCTTTATCCATTCTTTGGTTCAAAAACACCTAGGTTCTTTCCAGACTCTGGTTATTATGAATAACGCTGAACATAGTTGAACAAATGCCCTTGTTGTTTGATGGGGCATCTTTTGGATATATGCCCGGAAGTAAAATAGCTGGGTCTTGAGGCAGAGCTTTTCCCAATTTTCTGAGAAAGCGCCATATTGAATTCCAAAGTGGTTGTATAAATTTGCACTCCCACCAGCAATGGAGGAGAGTCCCCCTTTCTCCACATCCTCACAATCATGTGCTGTCCTGTCGTAACTTGAGTTTTTGATCCTAGCCATTCAACAGATGTAAGGTGGAATCTGAGTCGTTTTGATTTCCATTTCCCTAATGGCTAAGGACACTGAGGATTTCTCTAAGTGCTTCTTGGCCACTCAATATTCTTCTACTGAAAATTCTTTGTTTAGCTCTATACCCCAAACTCTTTTTTCTATACATTGTTTGGTTATAGTAGCTTAACACCACAATGGGAAACTAACTAATACAAATAGCATCAGGCACAAATCACATTGCAGCAGTATAGTCATGGGCATAACTGAAAAAAAAAAAACCAAAGACCTTTCAGCCTTTTTTCAAAAGTGTCATCTTTAAGTAATAATCCTATATGTGCGTTTAATTAGGAGAGTTGATAGCAAGAGTGTTTGTACATTCTACTTTTGTTTCAGGGAGAGAAGACATGTGTTTGAGACTGTGGCAAGTAGTCAGGTTTTCTGTTTCCACATCACACCTGCAGAATGCATCTGGTATCCACAAACAGTGAGGTTTAGCCAAAGATGAGCAAGACTGAGAATTTCATAGCAGAACAGCAGGGCACGTGCTCCCCTCCACTATGGAAGGTTCAGCATCTCAGAGACGAATCTGCAGAAAAAAGGTTTCCGCATGAAGCCACTTGTTCTAATCAAAGAAAAGAACATGCTCCTCCATTCCTATCGGGACAGCACACAAACATTTCTTCTGCTCCTTCTTTCTCATAAAAAACAGTGCCATTTGAGAAACGCATGATAATTTCTTTTATTACTGTAGTGGATATGGCCCATTTCACTGCAGCCTCATAATCATAACATTTCTACTTTTCAAAATATTTTCTACCTCTTCTTTTTCCCAAATAAACAAAATGAACCTAGCACCTTTTTAAACAGAACTTAATAGAATAGAAAAATGTTACACCTTTTAAAATGTTAATTAAAACTGGTGACAACTTTCCTATAAAATTCTTCTAAACTCTCTTCTCATTGTTGGATGATGTTGACCACATTAAAACTTTCCAGATGTTCAAACTTATTTTTTAACAGCTTTAATAATATTATCAGTTATATATAACTTACTCTGAATGCAGAAGGTAGTGAGTCTGTCAGAGTATCCATGCAAGTAAGAACTGTGTATTGAACCAGCATAGAGATGATGTAGCTCAGTCTTCCTCTGCCCCTTTCATTTTAATCTTTCTCTTTGCCTTTTAAATTTACAATTTATGATGACCTTTTCTATATCTCAGGGGGGAGAAAAAAATAAAATCTCTTACTAAAATATTATTTTAAATTCTTTTGCCCTAGGCACCTGTATCTGTTGTCACTAACAGCACAACGTTAAGGGCTATGTTTTGGCTATAGCCTCAAAAAATAAGATATCTTGTAATAAGTCTAACTAGGAAAGGGAAATATTTCTACAATGAAAATGGTAGTACACTAACTACAAAAACCAAAGATACTACCATGAAATGCAAAGACTGCCAATGCTCATGGATTGGTTGGGATTGACATTGTGAAAATGATCAAAACCAATCTACAGATTCAGTGAAATTTCCATCAAAACTTGAGGTAAATTCTTCAAATTTTTTAAAAACTAATTTGAACCTTCATATGAAAACAAAAGAGCCAGGTACTCCAAACAATTTTAGGTAAAAAAAAAAATGTTGGAGGTATGCTGATACCAGCATATCTGGTTTCAAGTTATATTGCACAACTATACTAATAAAAGCTGCCAAATGCTGAATAAAAACAGACATAGAGTCAAATGAATAGATTTAGGGTAGAAATATAAGTCTACACCCCTAAATCTACCCGATGTTTGACAAATAGTTCACAAACATACATTGAGGAAAAGACTATCTCTACAACAAACCGTGCTCACAAAACTGGATAGCAACATGTAGAAATTTGATGCTAGATTCTTATCCAACTCTAAGTTGATCAATGACCTCAACACGAATCTGACAACCTGATTCTTTCAGAGGAAAAATGGAATATATCTCAACTTACAGCTACAGGAAGGAAGATTCTGAAGAGGCCACTTGAAGAGCTATTAAGAACAATTGACAAATGGGGCCATGAAACTCAAACACTTCTGTACAGCAGAGGACATCATCATTCTGCGTGAAGAAACAGCCTGAAAAGTTGGAATTTTGAAAACTTCACCAGTTATACATCTAAGAAAAGATTAATTTTTAGAATGTACAAAGAACTAAAACAAGAATCTAAGCATCATATAAACAACCTAATTAAAAATGAATCATTGAAACTATATAGAGAGTTCTCATACAATGAAAGACAAATGGCTAGTAAATATTTTAAAAATATCCCATGTCCTTTGTCATTGTGGAAATGGATATTAAAAGTACTTTAAGATTTTATCTTACCCCATTCACGATTTCTAAAATCAATGGACAAATGAAAAATTCTGAGGTGAACAGAGGAAACGGGAACACTTATTTAATGATGGTAAGAGACAAAAGTGGAACAGTCACTGCGGAAATCAATGTAGAATCTCTACAAAAGAGTAGATCTACTATTCCATCAAGCTATATAATTTCTGGGCATATTCCCAAAGGACTCTATAGCCTACTTCAGAAATACGTGCTCATCCATGTCCACTGCTTCTCTGCACATAATAGCTAGGAACCGAAACAGTCTAAATGTCTGTCAGCTGATTAATAATGAAAATATGGTACCTAGACACTATTCAGCTGTAAGGAAAAATAAAGTTCTCAGCTAAACAGATGAAGCTGGAAATTATCATCATAAGGTAACCCAGAGCCAGAAAAGCAAATAGCACATGTTCTTTGTCGTGTGTGGATGCTAGCTTTGGCTTTTTAGATATTTCTGTTTGGAGTGGTCATAGAATTCAGAAAACTTGTAAAGGAACTTGTAAAGCCAGTAAATGGTGAGCTCAAAGGAAAGGTGGGGGGGGCATAATGGAACAGGAATGGTTGGATGGGGTGGGTTATGGGAAAACAGGGTAGAAAAGGGAGTATAGGAGGGATAATTAACATAAAAAAGTTTTTTAAAAGCTATATAAAACCTACTGTTGTAGAAGCTTCTTTACAAATGTACATACATGCATATAAAAATACTTCAAATGATATTACTCTATAACAGATAGATGATTCCTCTTTGAGACAATATAGTCTAACAAAAAGCTCAGTTTGCAGATGAATTCCTTCTCTTTGAGTTGTTAGTGGGATTCTACAGATACAGAGTCCATGTTCAAACACTAGAGAGGCTGTTGGCACTACTCTTGACTACTCTTCAGAACTTGATAGTAATGCCTCACTGCTGAACATACTGCATGCTTGCCGTGTAGGACAGAGAAAATCAAACTGGGTCTGAATTGGAAACTTCATACCTACAAGGTAGCTTTCATGGTGCTAGAGGGTCTATGTGTGCTACTGAGAAAGAAAAAAGTAATTAACAGTCTTACCCACATATGAACCCTGTAAGCTATAAAAAAAAACTACTTGCCTGGAAAGATGTGCCCACTGCTATAAGAGTAGTGTGTACATTGTGGGAGTGACCAGACTTAAAGCCCACTAAAAATTGAATCCTGGTACCATTAGCTGGGCCAAACCCTTATGGTTGGCTAGATCATAGTCCCTGTGGGAGAACTTAATACAATTATTATCATAAGTAGACATAGTAATAAAGTGCCTCATACATTTTTATTGTCATACTCATATATTATTGACTGCTTATATTGAGAGTGCAACCCTCAACTCTCATCAGAGGTTTCTTTTGTGGTACATGATAATTAATAAAGAGACACCCAGCTTTCAATGTTCAAAGAATAAGATGCTATGGATGTTCAGGTCTAAGTGTGACACTTATGTCATCACCTCCCTCCCCCAAGGCTCAGGAATCATGGTAGAAGAGTGAAACAGAAAAAGTAAAAGAGCCAGAGTCAGTAGACATCTTCAGTGAAATAGTGTTTGTTGGACATAATACAAGACCTGCTCATTAATAAGACAATTAAAATTTAAGCAGAGATGGGAGAGGGGTTGATGAAGCTCCACCCCTAGCTGAGGGGCTATTGGTAATTGATAGGTTCTGGGGAATAAAGAATCGATTGTTCTATTCACATGTACATGAAGACAATAGTACTCTCATCCATCAATCAGAGGGGCTTCCCTTTGTAATGAACAACAGTGAATGCAAGCACTCCTGGCTGCTTCTGAATCTAAAATAAGTTATTGTTGAATGTTTATCCCTAAACAGGTCACTTGTGCCACTGCATATAAGGTTCATGGAATGTAACCCAAAGATGGGAAGAGTATAATGTGCTGAATATTAAGGAGGAGTATGGAACATCACCTTCTGGCTATAACACAGCCATATTAATCATGAGCTCACAGCAGCTGAAGTCATTGACACTGGACCTATACATGACTGTGCCTGTGGACATCCCACCACCAGTGGGAGAGGGGTGCATGTAGCCCTACCTCTCCATGATGAACTACTTGCTGTTGATGGATGCTAAAGGAGGTAAAGTCATCGGCATTAGTGTGTACCCACTGACGAGCTCACCAGACTCCAGTGGTCACGTAGCGCTGGTGACACAAATGAGCGTAGTTAAACTCAGTGAGTCACAAAACAAAAGGCTATAAATGTAGGAAAAAGACATTTAGGGATGACAGTGAAGTTTGATAAGGGTAAGGGGTAAATAAAAAAAAAAAAGAGGGAGACTGATCTCAATGCGTTGTGTATGTGTAGGAAATTATCAAAGGATACTTTTTAAAAGTTTTTTAAGTAAACTAATTAAAAATAAAATTTCACAAATATGTGTTGAACTCCTAATCCTCAGTACATCCGAGAACTTTTAAATTTGTATGTAGTGTCTTTAAAGAGGACATAAAGTTTAAAGCATGTCATTGAAGAGTGCCCAAATATACCATGATTGATGTATTTACAAAAAGAGTAGACTAGAATACGTTAGAGGTAGACAAAGAGGGTACACTGTGAAAATGGTAGCCTGTGAGCCAAGGACAGCAGTGTTAGAATAAATCAACCCTGCTGACATCTGATATTAGACTTGTAACCTCCAGAACTGTGAGGGAAAAAATTCTCTCCTTTAAGACACGGTGTGTTTTTCTCATGGCTGCCTTACTGAACTAAGGGTAATATTTACATTTACAAATTAACATTTACGTATCTACCTGATAATATCACATAGGGCTTTATTGAAGGAATGTAACCTTGAAAACACTGTATATCTGGCTCATGGTGAACCAATAGGATGCATACTTATAGCTTTTATCCTATCTACCAGTGTCATTGTTCACTTCCATAATCCAGCAAGCTGGGAAACAAGATACATGGAATTGGCCTCCTGCTTTACAAACTCTTGTTTTGCACTCTGCAGCCTTCAGGAGATGAGGAACAAAGTCTTGGATAGCGAGGCTAGAAAGATGGCTCAGCAGTGGAAAGCACAGGCTGCTCTTGCATAGGACTGGAATTAGAATCCCAGTACCCACATGACAGCTCACAATTGTTTATAACTTCAGGCCCAGGAAATCCAGTAGCACCCTTCTCCTGCCTTGCCAGGCGCCAGGCACACAAATGCTGCACAGACGTAAGTATAGAAAAGCAACCACATATTAGCTACTATCTTGGGTAGTGTGCACAGATAGATGCTATGATTATGTTTTAAAATATTGTACATCCAAGAACAGGCTTCTAAAGCTTAACTTAGAGGCTTTGAAGCCTGTGCTCTCAGCAGCTCACGGCTGATCACTATTTCTGCCCTCTCTTTTAAAAAAAAAGAAATAGTTGAGGAGATTAATCTCCCAAATTTAGTGTTTTCACTTGGGAAGTCTAATAAACCAGAGTATGGTCAAATTTTAAAGAATGCTTTTGACTTTACCACCGATTTTAGAACCAGGTAGAAGAACAAAAGCATCTTTAACACAAATTCCTTGTACCATGCAGTAGATAATGTGCATGCTGGCTGCTAGCTAGAGCAGAAACAGAAGATTTTGATATAATCTCAGGGATTGGCTTTTAAATAAACTTTTTTGAGTTTGAAATTTAAACTGTGGCCTGGTATGCTCCTGTGTAGTTTGTATCAGTGGCTGTTTAGTGAATGATTGAAGGCCACCTGTTTTGTTGTTGCTATTATTGTGGTTGTTGTTGTTGTCGTCATTGTTGTTGTTTTTAACCTCTCCCTGTCTGTCTTGTCATCTCAGCTCATTTTCTGCAGTGCCCCCAAAGCACCTTGCCTACTGATCTTCCATTCACAGTTCTCAGGCTCTCATGTTCTTCCAGGATTTTAATTTGTGTGTTTATTTGGTTGGTTGCTCTTTGTTTGTTTGGATTGGGTTTTGGTTTTGTTTAAATTAGAGAAAGCTTGCCCAGTGGCCCCTGTGCAGACTGCCATCCCAGCCTGCTTGTTTTGAATAGTATGTGTCTTTAGAGTTTAAAGATTTAACCTATAAAGTTCTTAAATGAAATTTTCTTGGCATGTGAAAAGACCAATTTTGAGTTTCAAATGTCATCATATCCCTTTATCCTTGCCAGCTGATAATTTCCTGTGAATAAATTTAGTTTAAGCATTTTTTTTCTTTCTCTTCAGTACCCACATACTCCTTTACCAATGTTGTTATTCTTAGTCTCTTAATAATGAAGCAAATTTATCCAAACATCAGAATTAGTTATGAGTGTGTGTGTGTGTGTGTGTGTGTGTGTGTGTGTGTGTGTGTGTGTAAGAAAAGACAACTTTGAAGGGCTCTTTCATGTTTCCCCACATTTTTTTTACCCAGATGACATACTGTTTATTTTCTATACTCAATTCTGAAACTGTGATCCTGCAGACTGCATCTGCACACTACAACCACACTGTAATGAGACAACTACTAAAGACTCCACAGAGACTGTAGAACCTTGAGGTCTGCTTTGTGTCTTCAGCATATGTCAGGGTGACCTGGGTTCCCTGGGTTCCCTGGGTTCTACTTCTGGTGGGCTAGTCCAGGTGCTGCTTGCTTCCGGAGGAGAACAGAGGGACCTTGAGATTAAAGGTCCAGTTTCTCTCAGGAATGGCTAGATCACTTTAGGGCAAGGCCTGTGCAATAGGCGAGGCTCCCGGTCTCACCTGGGGAGGTGGAAATGATTCTCCACTGGGTGTTACAGTTTAACTCTTCTGGTGTGAAATTGCTGCTATAGATAACAGCGGAGACTCAGGAGCTCCATAAGCCCAGGATAATACCAAAAGTGTTACAGTTCCTTGGACCAGCAGGTCACTGAGCTAGCTGTGGTGATGCAGCAGGCTCCAGCAGCTGCCAAGGTCGTGCCATCATCACCCCTTGACCACCAGGAGTCCAGGGGTGGTTCTCTCTCAGAATAAATGGAGTCTGAGAAGGTAATGGTGGATGAATGGTGAGCACGTGAGAGAGCATGACAGACAGCCTTTACTTATAAACCTTGGGCAGCAGGGAGGGGATTGGGAGTGAATGTGTCTGATTTGCCCAGGCTAGAGGGGGCAGGATAATGAATCTACATACTGTGAAACGGTACCTCATTATCAGGAGAAGGAATACACAGTATTTAATTATCCAATGGGAGGCAGATGAACTTCTGGGTACAATTAAACATCATTTGCTTAAGGCTCATGTCTCCTTAGCATTGGATGGGTAAATCCCCAGGTCCTTGCTGAACAGGTTGCTTATCAGGAAAGGGTCAGGCTTGGACTCTTCCCTGAGCGCTATGTGATGCTCCTTACAAGATTTGGAGTTCCCCAGATCAGACAAAGAGAGAAGCCTGCTGAGAAAGGGAGTCTACCTTTATAGACCAAGCTCAGAGGCTATCCAGAAGCATGAGACTTCAGCCTTACGCAGGCTTCCACAGCTAGGGAGGAGGTCGCAGTTGCGTTGGCCCGTTGGGAAAGTTACTCTCTTCAGCTACCACACAATGAGTCACAATATTCTTCAAATTACTGGCCTTAACACCTCACCAGTGATTTGTGGTCCACTCTGTATGTTCCCCCAACAAAATTGTGACTAAAATAGAAGCCTAAATTTTCCAGAGTGTATAGGCTCAAATAGCCATTGTTGGAGCCAGGCCCAGCAGCTCACGCCTGAAATACCAGTGCTTCAGAGATTTGGTGAGAGAATTACTACAGCTTTCAGGCCAGTCTTGTGGACACAGAGAGGGTCTGTGTCAGAAGGTGCCCGAAGAAGAATCACAAACAATGATTACAGGAACGGGAATGTGTTTGGCACCATGAAAGGCACTTCTGAAATTTCAAAGCAAAATTATTTACGAACACAATATGTCTCAATCACATTTTCCCCACCGAGCCCAGTAAGTAGTGGCTGATTTGGACAGCAGCCAAGACATTTAACATTGAGTTGAAAATGGCAGTGGGTAGCAGATGAGTTTCCATAAACACCAAGTATTTCATTCTCTCTTCGCGGGTTCTCTGTCACTGCCCTAGGTGCAAAGCCCCTAGTTGCTCAGTGCAAGCTTACTCTTCTGTTTTACAGCCACATCTCCAAGCTTGTGTATCTTCAACAAAAAGTTTCTAAAATGTCTTCCAGTCAAGGTCCTTGCCTGGGTAGTGGCTGGTAAGGAAAAAAAGAACTTAACCCTTCTTGCCTAATGACTATTAGTGTCTGGGTATTTCTCATCCAGTCATTCTTCCTCCATGCCTACAGCAGCAAGTATGTCTGGCTTCTGACTTCTTCCTGCATTTTCAGAAGCAGGTTCGTTTCTTTCTCTTCAGGATTGGAGGACAAAAAGGCAGTGCTCTCTGTCAGCTGTCTGGAGTTCTTCCCTCTGCTCGTCTTCCCTCATGCTCTTGAGCTGGTAAAAGCCATGGTCCTGCTGGGCACAGGCCTCCCTCAGATGCCTCACAGGCCTGCCTGCAGGCTGCAAAGAGCTGTGAGCCCATGGGGGAAAGATATAAGCTTGGTGGTGATCCAGAACTTACAACATTGTTTAAAACTTTTTATTTGGACAGCCCCAGCTTCTGGCCTCACTGCAGACTTAGGGAAGCCTTGCATCCCACAAGTATGAGTTGTTCTGGCCTCTGACAGATCTTTACAAACACCAAACCAATGTCTATGGAGAAAAACTTATCATTTTTCTATTTTGCTACCATGTTGCTGTTAGGCTTTATGAATTAGACAAAAGATAGGAATGGTTGCTCTGAATTAAGGTTACAGAATAGTTTAGGAAAGGCATATTTTTAGAGACACGGAAACAGATAAACACTTTTAGATTGTAAGTTATACTTAAAAGTTTCCACAAAGAAATACTTTTATTAATAAAATACATGATAATATTCTGTGATAGGTTTTCATTATTTTAGCTTAATATCTACCTCAAAACTAGATTTAAAATTTTGGAATAGGATTTTTTTTTATAATATAATAAATCTTTAGATATCTTCAGGTTAAGTGCTACTTAAGTGATTGTCATAATTACCTTCAGGTGCCAACAACATACAAACAGAGAGTCACCTGGAAAGAGGAACCTCAACTGAAAAATGGCTTGTCCAAGTTTGCCTGGAATTGTGTCTCTGAGATATTTTCTTTTTTATTTAAACTTTTATAAACTATATTTTGATTATATTATTTTCTGTCCTCCAACTCCTTCAAGGTTCTCCCCACCTCCATACCTTCACAGTTTTATATTCTCTCTCAAAAAAATCAAAACAAACAAAAGACAAAAAATACAAAACAAACAAACAGGACACACACACACATGAAATATTGAGTTTTGTATTGGCCACTGCTGCTGAGCATGAGGTCTGACCTGGAGTGTTAGGAGCTTTCCTTTGCTGTCACCGTCTCTGTGAATTCAGATAGACGGGGCAACCAGGTGTGGGAGGTACCAGTCCAAGGAGAGTGGATCTGGCCTCTGTAAGAACAGTTACTGCAGGAGCCAGAAGGCAGAAGCAAGGCAGTACTAGCCTCCTTCATTGTCTCTGCTTCAGTTCTTTCCTCCAAGTCTCTGCTTTGAGCTCCTGCCATGACTTCTGTGGATGACACACTGTATTCTGTAAGCCAAAGAGCCCTTCCCTCCCAAAGCTGATTTTGCTCAGTGATTTATTACAGCAACAGAGAAGATAATGCATAAACCTGTACCAGAAACACAGAACATCATGGTAATGACTCTGAGTATATTGTTATTTGGGGAGAATTGTGGACAGATTTTTAAAGCTTTCGACAGGAAAAGCTGTGCCATGCTCAGAGTTTAACGGGCTGTTCTGTGAAAGCTTGGAAGAGAGTGCTAAGAGAAATATAGACATCAAAGGCCTATTTTGTGAAGTTTCAGAGGGAAGTGAACTCTCTATCAGTGATGTTTAAATTTTATATTTTAAATTAAGGACCTGTGGAAGTGAAACCTGTGCTTTTCTGAGACAGTGAACACTAGTTAACTTAGTCTAAAAATTATTTATGATTAGTAACATTACTGAGGCGTAGTCTTCCAGGAAGTGTTTTCTCCCTGTCAACACATAGAAGTTGTAGTTGAGAATAAGAGGTTGGGGCAAGGTGTCACCTGAAGCAGATATCCAAACTTTGTTTGTTCTTGTTGTTTGTTGTTTATTATTTTGGTTCCCAAGACAGGGTTTCTCTGTGTGGCTTTGACTGTCCTGGACTTACTCTGTAGACCAGACTGGCCTCAAAGTCACAGAGATCCACCTGCCTCTGCCTCCTGGAGTACTGAGATTAAAGGTATGTGCCACCGCAACAGGCTTTAAACTTTGTTAATATATGGATCTCTATTATGGTACTAGCTTAGAAGGCATAATAGGTCATGGAGAGTGGTTGAGGCTTAGCACTGTATACTAGGGTCAGAATATCCCTGAAGAGAGGCCAAGAGATTCCATTGATGCAGGAGCATGCTCAGCTGCAGTAGAAATTCCAAAATTGAAAGAGACATGGAGAGAAGTTAAGACTTGGCACCTTATTGCAGGATTGGAATGCCTAAAGAGTGGCTAAGTGTCCATTGATGAAGATGCAGCTCATTTGAAGTAGAGATCCCATCGTACTGAAGATGCCAAGACCATGGGGACAACCACCAAGGACAGCAGCAGGAGGGCAAGGAGTAGCTGGCCTGAGCTTACCAGAAAAGCTATGTGTGTTGCACATGATGGAACTGGCAAAGTAACACTTTTCAAGCCTTTTGCAGCCTGGAAGATTATGAGGGAGTACCAGATGTTGGACATTGATGTTTTTACATTCTCAGAATTTTGTCTGGGCGATTGTAACTGTGATATTAACATGAGACCATGGGGACAAACAGTTATGGTTCAAAATGATGCTTTTTGTTTATATGGCTTACAAGAGGTAGAATGTCATAGATTCAGGTGTCAACTTGACACAAACCTCCAGTAACCTGGGAAGAGGGAACATTAGCTAAAGAATTGACATTATCAGATTTACATGTGTCTAAGTTTATGAGGCATTATCTTAATGCTAAATGGTGTAAGAGGATCCATTCCACTGTGAGTAGTACCATTCCTAGGCAAGTAGATCTAAACTATATAAGAAAAGTAACTGACAAGGGGTGAGAGATAGACATCTGTGGGTACAAAAATACATTTTCAAAATACAGTTAGAAATTATAATCACCTAGGAAAGTGGCAGTGCTAAGGTCTCTGGAATCCATTGTATCACCAACTGCAGATGGTTAGGTTTACAGTACCATACTAGGCATGAATTCTCTCCTATTAATTGGGCCTTAAGTAAAATTAGAAAGCTGTTGTTTAACCCCATGTTATAAGTTATAAGTTAAAAAAAATAAGATGCCAGGCAACAGATATTACATGGGGAAGTTTATTAAATAAACAAGGGGAATGAAAGGAGGTAGCACTACCCCAGAGAGAGACAGAGACAGAGGGAGAGAAAGAAGAACAAGACAGAAGAGAGAGATGAGGGCTGGAGAGATGGCTCAGAGGTTAAGAGCACTGCCTGCTCTTCCAAAGGTCCTGAGTTCAATACCCAGCAACCACATGGTGGCTCACAGCCATCTGTAATGAGATCTGGCGCCCTCTTCTAGCATGCAGGTGTACGTGCAGGCAAAAGTACTTATACGTAACAAGTAAACAAATCTTTAAAAAAAACATTATTATTTTCAAAAAGAGAGAGCAAGAGATGAGAGGGGTGAGGGGTAGGAGGGAGAGAGGGTGAGAGAGGAAGGGATGGGGGAGAAGTGAGAGAGATGAGAGAGCCATGAGAAGGGGTTGGCCTTTTATAATCTTGGGTTGGGCCATGCCCAGTTGGAGGGAGGCAATGACATCACAGGTAGGTACACTGAAACAGAATCCTAACAGTGAGTGCTATTCCTGAGTTTTTGTGAATATCATTATCAACGAGTCCTTGTTGCAGTTCATAGGCTTTTCACCTGGATAGGACTTTATATTGCTTTTCTTCCTAGGCAGCTTGCATTGCAGCCTTGGACTTGATGAAAACTAGTACTCAGAGAAAATCAAATAAGTTTATGTTTGAAGCACATAAAGACTATTAAGGAAATCCACAACTGGTCAAAATGCATAAAATGACAGAGGGTGACATGTCTAACCCCACAGGATACATTTATAGCATAATTTCTACACTTAAATATCAGGGAACATCTCTCAGAGGAGGTAGTAAGTTTGTAAAGAGCCAAAGGACCAGGAAATGTGCTGTAAACAGTATCTTCTAAATATGATGGGAAACCTGCTGTCCTTCCTCTGAATGCCACCAGGTTTCCCAAGAAGAGACTTGATACCCTATGAGCATATACAGGGGGAGGTAATCCCCCTCAGGAACAGTCATAGGGGAGGGGAATAAGGGGAAAATAGGAGGGAGGGAAAAATGGGAGGACACAAGGGATGGGATAACCATTGAGATGTAACAAGAATAAATTAATAAAAATAAATAAATAAATAAATAAATACTGAAAAAGAAAAAATAAAGATGATGGGAAAACAGCATCTGTAAAATCTACACAATATAGTTGTTTAAACAAGACCAATAGATACCTGCCAGGAAACCAGAGAGGCTGCTTGCAGATCTTCCCTTTTTTATCTGTTGCCCCAGATCAAATTCCCCAGTCTCATACCCAACTCTGCAGGAGAAGATTTTGTGGCAGCCCCCCACCCCCACCATCTCTTGCAGACCCCACAGATCTTCTCCTTTCACCCCCTACTTATTGCTTGGGCCTAGGCCCCCAACTTCAGCAGGCACCCCCATTCCTAACCCAAGGGTTATTTCTCCCACAGTAACAAGTAGACTGAAGGCAGACTCACACCTCTCCTATTGTTCCTGAGATCCAATTCCCCCATGCCTAGTTCTCATGCCTAGTTCTGTAGCATAACCCTATTATTGTCTCCCTTTTATCTCTTAGCCCCTGCAAAACTATCACAAAGATATTCTCCCCCGACTTTTCTTCCCCCAAATAATGCCATTATTAAGGTGGCCTCTAACAGCATGAGGCATTCACTGGGAACACATCACCTAAGAACAGCAAAAGAGATATGGTATCTGAAGACCCTGACATCTCCCTCCTCCCTTCTAAATCCAATCCCCAAGTCTCATCTGTTCTGCCACAGAACACCAGATGCAGCCCTCCTTCTGACCACATCTCCTGCAGATGCCACAGATCACCCACTCCTAACCTCCCTCCTTCCACTCTTCAATTTATCCCGTTCTCTACTGCAGCAGATGCCTCCTTCTAACCCAAGAGCTATTCCTCCTAGGGAAACAAGTAGTCTGAAGCCACAGCCACATTTCTTCTACTGCTCCTGAGATCCAATGCCCCAGTTTCATCCCCACCTCTCTCACAGGGAAACTACTGCAATCTCTCTTCTCTGATCCCAACCCCAAAGACAACAAAGACTTCCTCCAACCTCCCTTCCTCCAAATCATCCCAGTATCCCAGCTTCCAACATCAGCAGGCATTCCCTGTGAACACACCAGCAGAGCAGGCCAGGAAGAGAGGCAACACACAGTAAACAAAACTCCAGAGAGGAAACATGAGCCAAAGAATAAAACACCCACTCAACAAAGACAAATACAGAGACCAACACCTAGACCTATAATCATCCCAAACCCAGATGCCTCGATACCAGTATAAAAAGAGTATCAATGACAGACAGTAGGCTCTGAATATTCCAACATAGCTAAAGCACATGGACAATATCATAAAACCAACCATAATAGTATATGAAGGTAACAAAGGTCCTTACAGAAGAAATGAATAAGCCCCTTAAAGAAACCCACAAAACCACAATCAGTTAAAAGAAACAAATAAAACTGTTCAAGATCAGAATGCAAAAATATAATTAATAAAGACAGCACAAACTGAGAGAATTCTGGAAATGAAAAATTTAGGAACAGGAACTACAAAGGCAAATTTCAAGAAATCGAAGCAGAAATCTTAGTCTCTGAAGATAGGATAGAAAAAAATAAAGCAGATATTTACAGAACATTTCACCCCAAAACATAGCACTCCATGAAACTTTTTCCAAAACTGGCACAAAGCAAGTTTCAACAGATACACAAAAATTGAAACAATCCCTTGCATCCTATCAGACTACCACGGATTAAAGGTGGATATCAATGACAACAGAAACAAGAGACTACTTCCAAACTCATAGAAACTGAATGATTCTCTATTGAGTGAAAAAAATGTGTTAATATAGAAGTAAAGAAAGGAATGAACAATGTACCCAAACTTATGGGACACAATCAAAGTGTGCTGAAGATAGTTCTTCACTAAGTAAGTACTTAAAAGAAAAACAAACAGACAAACAAAACTGTAGAGATCTCATACTAACAACTTAATAGCACACCTGAAAGCTCTAGGAAAAAAAGATATAATTACCTAAGAAGAGGTGGCAAGAAATAATAAAATTCAGGAAATCAATAAGATGCAAAGAAAGAGAAAAAGAAAAAAATGAAAGTAAGAACGAAAAGAGAGAAGGGCGAACAATAGAAAAAAATCAATGAAACAAAGAGTTGGTTCTTTGAGAAAATCAACACGATAAGCTAACCCTTTCAAAACCAGCTAAAAGGTTGAAAGATAATATCTAAATTATCAAAATAAGAAAGGAACGGGGGGGACATAATAACAAACATGTCTGAAAAAATCTAGAGAATCATAAAGATATACATTAAAAACCTGTAGTCTGACAAAATTGTAAAATCTAGAGGAAATTAACAATTTCTTCAATAAATGCCATTTACCATAGTTGAATCAAGTTTAGATAAACAACTTAAATAGATCATAAACCCTACTGACATAGAAGCTGTCACTAAAATGTCTCCCAACAAAAATATCCAAAAGACAGATGGTTTTAGTGCAGAATTCTACCAGACTTTCAAAAAAGAGCTAATACTAGTATTTCACAAATTATACCACAAAATAAAAACAGAAGGAACATGAGCACATTCATTTTATGAGACCACTATCACCCTGATTACCAAACCACACAAAGTTTCAAAAGGAAAGAGAATTACAGACCAACTTCTCTTATGAACATAGATGAAAAATGTTCAATAAAATAATATAAACCATATCCAAGAACACATATAAAAGATCACCCATTATGGCCAAGTAAGCTTCATCCCAGTGATTCAAGGATCATTCAATATACAAAAGCCAATAAATATAATCCACAATATAAAGAAATTGAAAGAAAAAAGTACATGTTCATCTGAGTAGATATAGAATAGGCCTTTGACAAAATCCAACACCCCTTCATGGAAAAGTCCTGAAGATAGCAAGGATAAAAGGGACATACCTAATCATAGTGAGGACAATTTACAGCAAGTCTATAGCTAATATCAAATTAAATGGAGAGAAACTCAAAGCAATTTCACTAAAATCAGGAATAAGACACAGCTGTACTCTCTCTCTCTCTCTCTCTCTCTCTCTCTCTTTCATATATATATATATATATATATATATATATATATATATATATGTATATGTATATATTCAACATAGCACTTAATGTCTTAGCTAGAGTACTAAGACAACTGAAGGAGATCAAGGGGATAGAAAATGGAAAGTAAGAAGTCAAAATATCATTATTTGTAGATAATATGATAGTATATATAAGTGACCCTAAAAATTCCACCAGGGAACTCTTACAGTTGATAAACACTTTCAGGAAAGTAGCTAAATATATAAAGTTAACTCAAAAATCAATAGGCTTCCTATGTACAAATGACAAATGGACTGAAATATAAATCAGGAAAACACCATCATTCACAATACTCTAATTAATATAAAAATACCTTGGGGTAACACTAACAAAGCAAGTAACAAAATTTTATGATTAAAAAACTTCAAGTCTTTGAAGAAATGAATTGAAGAAGATATCAGAAGATGGAACAATCACCCATGGCCAAAGGTAGGTAACATTAACATAGTAAAAATGGCAATCCTACCAAAAGCAATCTACAAACTCAATGCCATCTCTACCAAAATTCCAACACAATTCTTTTCAGACCTTGAAAGGACAATTCTCAACTTCACATGAAATAAAAACAAAAACAAAAAGAATGATTAAAATGATCCTAAACAATAAAGAAACTGCTGGAGGTCTCACCATTCCCTATTTCAAGTTTTATACAGACCTATAATAATAAATGCCCTGTGGTATTAACATAAAAACAGACATGTTCGTCAATGGAATGGGATTGAAGACCCAGACATAAATTCACACACATATGGACGCCTGATTTATAATAATGAAGTCAGAAATACATACTGGGAAAAAAGACATCTTCCAAAACTGGTGTTGGTCTAACTGGATGTCTGGATGTAGAAGAATGAAAATAAACCTATACTTATAACCCTGCACATAACTCAAGTCTAAATGGATCAAAGACCTCTGCATAAATCCAGATATAGAGAACTTGATAGAAGAGAAAGTGGGGACTAGCCTTGAACACATTGGCACGGGATACAACTGCCTAGACAGAACACCAATAGTGCAGGCCCTCAGTTCAACTTGTCATTATCACTCAAGTTCTATATTACCAATCAGACCTTCAGAATTGTATATCAAGGAACATGAGTCACAAATTAAACCTTACAATTACTTTTATAAACCCCTATTCTAGTGACAGCTGATTCCAGTTTCTAAAACAGCTTAGATAAATTCTAGGGCAACTGGAATTAGTCATTTGTGTTGAGGGTCTATAAAAGTTATAGGGAGCATAGTAAGTTATAATTAGTTAACAGGCTACTTAATGCAAAGACCCCTCATTTCTAGAATTTTTTTTCACATCCAAAACTGAAGAACAAAAAATTGAACTCACTCATTATAAAGAGATTCACTAATAATTAGTGCTGTGGAACTTGCCCCAGATTTTATTTCAAAAGATGGCCATTAAATCCATTTGCATTAAACCCTAACTCCTTTCCATGCATAGAGGAACAAGTTGAAATAATTAAGCTGGGATTTGCTCCAAGAAAATCAAAAATAGGGTGCAAAGAACAGGCCATTACTTCCTGCCCTGGGCAGATGTCACTCAAACTCTACAGAGTGCCTAGCCTGTCATTAAAATGAGTGAAGGAAGAATACTAACATAGTCACTGGGATTTTTTTTTTCTGATCCAAAGTTGGAAGAATCACAAAGGAGAATGTGGACAAGGCCCTGCTGTCCTGTACTCGAGGACACCTACTGCTGTCTCCTTCAACACTGAGCATGTGTGTTAAAATAACTTTTATTTGCCTGAAGTAATTGTCATCTTGGAGGCTTACCGCTGAATAAGCTCACCCTTTCTCATTCTTTCTGAACTCTGCTTGGCTAGTTCAACTCAGTTGTTCTGGCTCACACTCCACTCCAGTTTACAAATTTATTTTTTAACAGTATAGATCCGGTTTCTATATGAAAAAAAAAAACCATAAAGGTATAAAAAGTATCCATCAATAGATGGCATTTTTTATCTAAATAATGCCAAGTGTTTTTGTTTGTATTTTCTTGGCTTACTTAGTGAGTTGACCCTAGCAGTATGTGAGGGATCTTGAGAGTATATGCACTTGCAACTCCTTCCCTAGGTGATGCTCAGGAGCCCTGGGACCTACAGCACTGAGCTCTCTGAAAGGCCCAGTGGCTGGTGCTCAGTACACTGCCTAGGGCAGTCCGGTCCCTCAACTCTGTAACAAACAACTAAGGATATAAAAAAAAGTTTTGTGTCCCTGAAAACAACCAAAGACAAACTCTTTTAAACCATTTTTAATTAAAGTATAATTATATTTTTCCCTTCTCTCTCCTCACTCCTACACCACCTATATCTGAACTCTCTCCCAAATCCACAGCATCCTTTTCTCTGACAATTGTTGTTACATATATAGATGAATGAATAAATCAGTATATAAATACAGTGTTGCCTACGTGCATGTACTTCTAGGGCTGATCACCCCACATTGGATAATCAATCATGGGGTTCTTCCCTCGGGAAGGCTAATTCTCCATCTCTCCACAGTTTATTAATTACTTGTAGCTCTTCATTTAGGGGTGAAATTTCATGAGATCACCTCCATCTACACTAGAATTAGAACTGTTGTTGGAATTGTTCGTGTCTTGTCTAGGGAGCCATGTTGTTGAGGTGTCATTGATGAAATTTCTCTGTCATTTCCAGTAGACACAATCTCACAGAAGACTTTTTGGCTCTTTGGCTTTTATAGAGCCTGAGCGCTATAAGAAGGCTAGTTAATTGTCACCCTATATGCAAGCCAGCATGCAGTATTGCTCCATGGTTTTTGGTAAAGTGCTTGCCTTGACTTCCTTCAGTGATGGACTATAACTAGAAGGGTAAGACAGATAAACCCTTTTCTTCCCTAAGGTTCTTTCATTTAGAGTGTTTTATTATGGCAACAGAAATAAACCAGAACACTGTTGCTTGGTATATTTTCACAAGTCGACACTCAAGGAAGACATAGACATTATGATCCGATGTGCTATCTTAGTAGTCACTAATAAGGACAACCAGTCTCCTTATTGCTAAGAATGATGTATGCTTCCATTTTTACTACCCATGAAAACTAAATTGCTGACACCTTCATAAAGATGCGATATAAGTGTAATATATCGGATGAAAAACTTATCACAAAACTGATGTCATCAAATAGTACAAATGTATTTTTTTCTGTGACCTTCATTTTTATTAGCATGTATCAACTGTCCAAAGTAAGAGAATTCCTCATTATATTTCTATAATACATATGATGTTCTTTGATTATTTTCACTTCTTACTCTTTCTCTTAACTTTTGTTCCTCCCCCTCCCTGGCTCCCCCTCCCTCCATGTGCATGTGTGCACATGCAGAGGTCAGAGGACAATCTTGGGTCTTGGTTGGTCTTCACTTTCTGTCTTATTTGAGGCAGGGTCTCTCTGGTATAAATGTATTTTATTATGATTTATCAGTTAGAAACCTAATACAGATCTTACTGTCACAAGTTAAATAATATTGTGGTCTGTTTTTGTTGTTGTTGTTGTTGTTTTGTTTTTTTTGTTGTTGTTGTTAGTTTTGTTTGGGTTTTGTTGTTGTTTTGTTTTTTGAGACAGGGTTTCTCTGTGTAGCTGTCCTGGACTTGCTTTTGTAGACCAGGCTGGCCTCGAACTCACAGAGACCTGCCTGCCTCTGCCTCCCAAGTGCTGGGATTAAAGGCATGCGCCACTACCACCCAGCAGTTTGTTTCTTTATATAGTCTCTGGGACATGAGTCTATGACTTCTCCAATTCTAGATACCGCCCACGATCCTTGGCTTATGGCATCTTCTCTCCATCTTCAAGGTTGTTGTGTTTCCTTGTTTCCCTCTACTCTTAGCTGGGGAGGTTCCATACTGTCAGAGCCATGGCACTAGATGAGTAATGTGATTATCAATGGTTGGTCTATGTTAAGATCTCTTGCTTCTATCACATCAGTAAAGTGCCTTTGACAGGCTGAGGTGGCATGTTCACAAATCTCATTGAGAAAATAAGCATCTTTAGGGATCCCTTTCCTAGTGTTAGTTGCAGATTACAGTGGATGTAGGCACTCAGAGTTAACATTCTGAGTCCTTCAGAATTGTGTTATGAGCTTGCCTTCTTTCTAGCATCTTGAAATTCTTGATATTTTGAACTTGTGCATTCAGCTCTTTCGGAGGTCATTGCTACAAAACACACTCCTGAGTTTTTACAATACCTGGCTTTACTGCTTTCCACAGTGCTGAGTCAAGAACTCTGAAGGTCTGAATTTTACTTGGCTTTCAAGCTGATGTATGAGCACCAAGCCTCAAGGATTCCAGTGAGACATGCAATATCTGAGTTAGAGATGAAAGAGAGACTAAGGAGATTGAAAATGTAGCCCAAGTTGTAGGTGTAGGAAGTCCTTATCTGATGGCATCCCTGGGAGGAAGGAGCAGCTATAGGCAGTGGAAGCTCACTGAATCCTCTGGAGGAGTCGCTGAAGGGTATGGCAGGCTCCAGCCTTTCTCTTTGCCTTCTGGTCACCATGAAGTGAGCAGCATCCTCTCTAGCCCATGTTCCTCTGCTCACCTCAGGCCTGAAGGCAGCACAACAGCTGAACTGAAGCCTCTGGAGCCATTCCTCTCGAATGTTGAATTTTCAAATATTTTTGTGTTCTGCAACAATAACAGAAAGCTGACACATGCATCTGGGGAGCAGTGGCGAGAGGTTTGCACCTGCTGCAGTTTCCATTTTGTGTCTCCCACTGAACACCACAGAGAGGGTGAGGTGGCACTCCTCACCTGAGGTAGCTGCCACACAGGAGCGAAAGCCTGAGAATTGGGAAGCAGGCCTCTATACTAGAGATATGAGTGCTTGCTTTTGCTTGATGCCATGATACTGTGCCCATCTTCTGTAGCTACAATTGAACCATTAGATTGCTGTGGAATGGAATACTATTTCCTAATAAAGCCGTCCCTGCTACCTCTCAAGAGTGTGTTCTGGAATTGCAGCAGTGTGTGCACCTGCTTCTAAGACACTCAGGGAAGCAACAGACCTAGAAGGGAGTTGTCTCCTAACACGTTGCAGGTGCTTATAGTTGGGATTGCAAACAGATTATAACACATTCGAAAAACAAGAACATCCTGTGGCTGCATGAAGCATATTGGGAAGCACTAGAAATATGAACCCATGTTGTTTTTGCCTTTAAGGAGTTTACAAGCTAGTTGAGGATGGAAAGCACATAAGACAGTATTTTTTTTTCATTCTTTTTAGTTTTATTTACGGGACAACCTGTCGTTCTAGCAAAGGTGAAATATCACAGCTTTCAAAAGGAGAAACAAACAAACAAACAAACAAAAACCCAAGCCCCAAAACATGCCATGGCAACTTCAGAGGCAACACACTGCAGCCACAATAAACACATCCCCCTTAATGAATTCGGATTTTCCAAACAGCAGCAGGTGTAAAGGGCAGATATTTCAGTCTTTGCAATATACTTTTATATCATTTTAGAAAAGTCATAAATTTTCTAAAGGCATTCAAGGTTATTTTCCATTAAAACATAGAAGTAGTATTTGTTCTCCAGACAACTAAGACACATGCGTGCGCACGCTCACAAGTGCATATGTGGATTGGACTGTATCAAAGTTTAGCCATTTTCACCCTTAAGAGAACAGAAATCTGGTATGCTTCAGCTACCTTGTTTAAGAGAAAAGCTGTGTTTTATCTTTAACTGAAAAGAGAGAAAGAGAGAGAGAGAGAGAGAGAGAGAGAGAGAGAGAGAGGGAGGGAGGGAGGGAGGGAGGGAGGGAGACAGAGACAGAGACAGAGACAGAGAGAGACAGAAAAAGACAGTATTTTAGAATAAAATAGAATGTTCTTGGCATATATCAGGAAGCGTCTCTTTGTGGCTAATAATTTCCAGAAATTATTGTTACTGGGCATTGCATACTCTGCAATTTCTAGGAGTTTATTTTTTTGTAATCTTATTTTTTTTTGTAATAAGATTTGCTTTTTAAATGTTTTTTGAGTAATGAAAATTAATAGATGCCTATTCATCATGTGAATAAGCTATAAATAGGAAATGGAGCAGCCTCTGCTACTGTTAGGCTTAGGGGAGACTGGACAATGTATGTTGTTCAACTGAACCTTAATGGAATGAAACCAGGTATCCATGAAGATGTGGGGGACAGATGTACAGAGTTCTAAGATTTCTGCATGGTTGACCACCTTCTTCAACTGCTTTGCTCAAATGCAGAGAAAAATATTCCTTTTACATTTTCAATTTTTATTTTAAGCCTTTGTCGATAAAAGTATTTAGGTACTAGCCTAGAGTTTTTTTTTTTTTTTTTTTAAGTTGATGAAATGAGTAGAACTAGATGGCAGGGCTCAGAGAAAGGTTGGTGTTTGTGAGAATGCAGATGAGTGTTGGGAGCAGGGAGTGAATCCCTTAGCTCCGTGGTGAGGCTGGGCATGCTGGGCTTTGTGGAAGGCAGTGTGTGTGTATGGAGAAGGCACTGTTCTGAGGGAGAAACAGGCGGCAGATGCCCAACAGCACAGCCACTGAGCAGGTGGGGCTGATGGGTGCAGGAGACAGACGGGAGCCTGGAGACAACCGATCTGTGTCTTAGCAACAAAACACTTTTCTCAGCCAAGTTTTCCTCTTAGGCATTTGGAAGACAGCAGTGGCTTTAATTGTGGTGAAGAACGTAGAAAGAACAAGGATTTTTAGAAGAGCTACGTTTTCTGGAGACACTTAATGAAGTTCGGGGAAATTCCTTCCGCTCTCTCACCGGTTAAGTCTGCAGAACACTGTTTAGGGAAGGGCCTGAGCTTCACTGACTCGGGTTGCTAAGTGGATTTGGTGTCCTCCAAGGCGCCCTCAAACTTTGGGATCTCCACTCCTGCTCACTTTTCCAGTGAGTGAACAGAGCCATGTGTACTTTGTGATGTGAGAACAGATTTGGGGAACATCTGACGAAGTGAGTGGATGACGTGAGAATCATATTCATTTTCTTTCAATCTCGGTATCCCTTTGTGTGATATTGTTATTATATAGTCACAATAACATTAAAAAAAAACTGGATGAACAGGTCTAATCTGCTTCAAGACTGAATGTATTTGAACTAAAAGTTTTTAATTTAAAAGTCACCCAGCAATTTTAAAGATATTCCATATGGCCCTCATTCACTTTCTCCTGATCTTTACATCTTGTATAACCATCATACATTTGTTAAAAATAAAAAGTCACCTTTTGAAAGTTTTGTTCTCAAAAAGTGATAGTTTGTGCTGTAGCTAATTTATTGCATATATGTGTAACAATATAAATATATATGTAAAAATTAATTAAAAATTGCTTTAAAAAGTGATAGCTTGAATTGTTGACAAACGTTTGAAAGACAGCTGCTTTTCAGGGATGTATCCAGGTGAATGTTTTCCAAATGCACACATTCTGGCATTGTGTGGCCCGTGAAACAATTGATTCTTAACCTATGGGTCACTTTATAATCCCAGTGACAGTGTAATTGGTCAGGTTCTCTTTTAGATGGTTTGTATCTGGTGGGAATGATGGACTTACTCTGTTAATGAATTATAAATAAAAATTATAAGTAGTTCCCTCAATAAAACTTAAATGTCTACTGTTAGGGCTTGGATTTTACTGATACTGATCATTGTGAAACAAAATGAAACTGCAATTAAGTCAAATTACAGATCTACTAAAAATGTGTCAAATTAGTCAACACTATGTTTGTGCCAAGTGGGAAGCAAATGGCTTTTGTACTCCAGCTGCTATGCAAACCGTGCAGCAAGTTTTAAAATAAATTGAAATGTATGATTTATGTTATGAAAATAATGCATACCTTTCAAGCACCACAGTTACCATAACAACAGGACAGAACACATTTTATTTTATTTTAGTTCAATCATTCATTTGTATTTGATTGTCACACCAAAAATGAGGGAAGAGGAAGGAAGAAAATAAGAAAGAGAGAGAGCCTGGAATCGTTCTGGGTCTCAGAATGAGGTAAGGACATCCTATTGGGACTCTAGATGAGAGAAGCATGGGAGAATAGCAAAGTAGAAGGATCCAGAGGGTCCTAGAAACCTACAAGAAGAACATAATGATAGGCAGGTTTGGGCCCAGGGGTCTCATCAAACTATGGCACCAGCCAAGGACAATACAGGCCATAAACTTTAAACCCTTACCCAGATCTAGCCAATGGACAGAACATTCTCCACAGTTGAGTGGAGAGTGGGGTATGACTTTCACACGTACTCTGGTGCCTCATATTTGACCAACTCCCCTGGAGGGGGAGACCTGGTGGCACTCAGAGGAAGGAAAGCAGGCTATCAAGAAGAGACTTGATACCCTATGAGCATATACAGGGGAGGAAATCCCCCTCAGGAACAGTCATAGGGGAGAGGAGTAAGGGGAAAATGGGAGGAAGGGAAGAATGGGAAGATACAAGGGATGGGATAACCATTGAGATGTAAAAAGAATAAATTAATAAAAAAAAAAAAAAGAAAAGAAAAAGAAAAAAAAAGAGGCAAAAACATCCAAGCGGAGTAGATGCCTGGAAATAATCAAAGTCAAGGCTGAAATCAATACATTAGAAACAAACAAACAAACAAAAAACAATTCAAAGAATCAACAAAACCAGGAGCTAGTTCTTTGAGAAAATCAACAAGATAGCCAAACTAACTAAAAGGCAGAGAGACACTATCCAAACCAGTAAAATCAGAGATGAAAAGGGATACATAACAACAGACACTGAAGAAATACAAAAAATCATAAGATCATACTTTAAAGGCATATATGCCACAAAATTTGAAAATCTAAGGGAAATTGACCATTTTCTTGATTGATTCCACTTGCCAAAATTGAATCAATATCAGATAAGCAAACTAAATAGTCCTATTTCTCCTATGGAAATAGAAGCAATCATTGATAGTCTCCCTATCAATAAAAGCCCAGGACCAGATGCTTTCAGTGCAGAATTCTACTAGACTTTCAAAGAAGAGCTAATACCAGTACTCTTCAAGCTACTCCAAAAGATAGAAATGAATGGAACATTACCAAATTCATTCTATGAGGCCACAGTCACATTGATACCTAAACCCCACAGAGACCCAACAAAAAGAGAGAATTTCAGAGCAATTTCTCTTATGAACATTGACGCAAAAATACTCAATAAAATAGTTGCAAAATGAATACAAGAACATATCAAAGATGTCATTCACCATGACCAGGTAGGCTTCATTCCAGGCATTCAGGGATGATTTAATATATGGAAATCCATCAATGTAATCCACCACATAAACAAACTGAAAGAAAAAAAACAAATGATCATCATCTCCCTAGATGCTGAAAAAGCATTTGACAAAATCCAACACCCATTTATGTTTGAAGTTTTGGAGAGATCAGAGATACAAGGCACATACCTAAACATAATAAAATCTATATACAGCAAGCCAATAGTCAACATCAATTTAAATGTGGAGATACTCAAGGAAATTCCTCTAAAATTGGGGATCAGAGAAGGCTGCCCACTTTCTTCCTATCTCTTCGATATAGTTCTTGAAGTTCTAGCCAGAGCAATAAGACAATACAAGGAGATCAAGGGGATCCAAATGGGAAAGGAGGAAGTCAAATAATCGCTACTTGCAGATGATATGATAGTGTACATAAGTGACTCCCAAAATTCCACTAGAGAACTCCTTCAGCTGATAAATCAATAAGATAGTCAATTCATGAAATTGGCTGGATACAGAATTAACTAAAAAAAAAAAAAAACCCTACCCAGATCTAGCCAATGGTCAGAACATTCTCCACAGTAGAGTGGAGAGTGGGATATGACTTTCTCACATACTCTGGTACCTCACATTTGACCAGGTCCCCTGGAGGGGGAGACCTGGTGGAACTCAGAGGAAGGACAGCAGGTTACCAAGAAGAGACTTGATACCCTATGAGCATATACAGGGGGAGGTAATCCCCCTAGGGAACAGTCATAGGGGAGGGGAATAAGGGGAAAATGGGAGGGAGGGAAGAATGGGAGGATACAAGGGATGGGATAACCATTGAGATGTAACAAGAATAAATTAGTAAAAAAAAACAAAAAAACAAAACAAAACAAAAAAAACCCAGTAGCCTTCCTATGTACAAATGACAATCAAGCAGAAGAAGAAATTAGGAAAACTACACCCTTCGCAATAACCACAAGCAATATAAAATATCTAGGAGTAACTTTAACCAAGCAAGTGAAGGACTTGTTTGAGAAAAACTTTAAATCTCTGAAGAAAGAGATTGAAGAGGACATCAGAAGACGGAAGTATCTCCCTTGGATCAGGAGAATTAACATAGTAAAAATGGTCATCTTACCAAAAGCAATTTACAGATTAAATGCAATTCCTATCAAAATACCTACACAATATTTTAAACACATTGAAAAATCAATTCTCAACTTCATATGGAATAACAACAACAAAAAAAAACCCCCAGAATAGCTAAAACAATCTTATACAATAAAAGATCTTCAGGAGAAATCTCCATTCCTGATCTCAAGCTGTACTATAAAGCAATAGTAATCAAAACAGCACAGTACTGGAATAGGCTGGTTGATCAATGGAATCGAATCGAAGACCCAGAAATGAATCCACACACGTATAATCACTTGATTTTTGACAAAGAAGCCAAATCTATTCAATAGAAAAAGGATAGCATCTTCAACAAATGATGCTGGTCCAAATGGATGTCTACATGTAGAAAAATGCAATTAGACCCCTCTTTGTCACTCAAGTCCAAGTGGATTAAAGACCTCAACATAAAACCAGAGACACTAAATCAGCTAGAAGAAAAAGTGGGGAAGAGCCTGGAACACATTGTCACAGGAGACAACTTCCTGAACAGAACTCCAACAGCCCAGGCCTTAAGATCAACAATTAATAAATGGGACCTCATGAGGCTGAGAAGCTTCTGTAAGGCAGGAGACACTGTCAACAGAGCAAAGTGACAGCCTACAGACTGGGAAAAGATCTTCACCAACCCTACATCTGACAAAGGTCTAAAATCCAAAATATATAAAGAATTCGAGAAATTAAACACCACAAAATCAAACAAACCAATTGAGAAATGGGGCTCAGAACTAAACAGAGAATTCCTAACAGAAGAATATCGAGGCCGGGCTTGGTGGCACATGCCTTTAATCCCAGCACTCTGGAGGCAGAGGCAGGTGGATCACTGAGTTCGAGGCCAGCCTGGTCTACAAAGCGAGTCCAGGACAGCCAAGGCTAACACAGAGAGACCCTGTCTCAAAAAAACAAAAACAAAAACAAAAACAAAAAACAAAACAAACAAAAAAAGAATATCAAATGGCTGAGAAACACTTAAAGAAATGCTCAGTGTCTTCAGTCATCAGAGAAATGTAAATCAAAATGACTCTGTGATCCCATCTTACACTGATCAGAATGGCTAAGATAAAAATTCAAGTGACACCACATGCTGGCGAGGATGTGGAGAAAGAGGAACACTCCTTCATTGCTGGTGGGAATACAAACCTGTACAACCACTTTGGAAATTTATCTGTCACTATCTCAGAAAACTGGAAATAAGGTTTCCTCAAGACCCAGCTATCCCTCTCCTTGGAATATACCCAGAAGATGCTCCAGCACACAACAAGGACATATGCTCAACCATGTTTATAGCAGCCTTATTCATAATACCCAGAACATGGAAACCACCTAAGTGTCCCTCAGTAGAAAAATGGATAAAGAAACTGTGGTACATTTACACTGTGGAATACTACTTAGCTATTAAAAACAAGTAATTCCCAAAATTTGTGGACAAATGGATTGAACTAGAAATGATCATAATGAATGCGTTAACCCAGAAGCAGAAAGACTCAAATGGTGTATACTCACTTATATCTGGACACTAGCCCAAGGGGCACGTCCCATGAAAATTTTCACGTATCATGAAAGTGGAAAGAGGGGAGGACATCCTATTGGGACTCTCAGTGAAAGAAGTATAGAAGAATGGGGAAATAGAAGGATCCAGGGGTCCTAGAAACCTACAAGAAGAATATTATGACAGGAAGATTTGGGCCCAGGAGTTCTGCTCAAATTATGGCACCAGCCAAGGACAATACATGCAGTAAATTTCGAACACCAAACCAGAGCTAACCAATGGACAGGACAGTCTCCACATTTGAGTGGAGAGTGGAGAGTGGGAACTGACTTTCATACAAACTCAGGTGCACCATATTTGACCATGTCCCCTTGATGGGGAAACCTGGTGGCCCTCAGAGGAAGGATAACAGGCTACCAAGAAGAGACTTGATATCCTATGAGCATAAACAAAGGGAGGAGCTCGTTCCCCCCCCCACAGTCACAATCATAGGGGAGCAGAGTAGGGAGTAAGAAGGAGGGAGGGAGGAATGGGAGGATACAAGGGATGGGATAACAATTGAGATGTAACATGCGTGAATTAATTTAAAAATTAGAGAAATTGAGAAGCAGTTTTATAAAAATAACAACCCTCTCCTTATTCTCAGAAAAGGGGAGCCCCCAAACTCACCCCAGCACATCAAGTCGCATTAGAACTGAGCTCATCTTCATCCACGGAGGCCAGGCAAGGCAGCACCATAGGGGGAATTAGTTGAAAAGGAGGCAACAAAGTCCATGTCATAAACAGCACTCACTCAACTTACTAGGGTACCCACATGTAGATTAAACTGCCCATCAGTTACATATGTGCAGGGAGCCCATGTCCAGTCCACGTATGCAGTTTAATTGGTGTTTCTGTCTCTGTAAGCTCTGATGAACCTAGATTAGTTGACTTTGTTGGACAACTGCTTAGCCTTGAAAATATGGAATCATCCTCTTTTTCTAAGCATGTGCTGTTTATCAAGAGCAATGCAGTTAAGGGAAATAGCATTAATATTATCTTGTATTTATTTGGGTTGGAAGAGATCATATTTTATATCATATGTAGGATCAACTGAACTGGCCTTTTTTCAGTTAACTAAGAAAATAACCATTCTCAGTATACTACATGTAAAACCGATGTAAAGAAATAGAAAAAGAAGTTAAAGGTAAGATTAAAAATAAGTATAGACACAGAAGACATAAAGACCTCTCCAATTGAACAGTATTTGAGATTATATATATATATATATATATATATATATATATATATATATATATATATATATATATATAGTGTGGTTAGTGTTAGATAAGATGATTGCAGAAAGAAAATCAGTAGATGTGCTGGTTTGAATAGTTATGGCCCCCATAGACTCATGTGTTTTAAATGCTTAGCCATAAAGAGTATCCTTTAAGGAGTTTGTCCTTATTGGAGGAAGTATGTTACTTAGAGGTGGGCTTTGAGTTCTCTTATGCTCAAGATATACCCAGTGGTGCACACAGTCTCATTCCTGCTGTCTGCTGATCTAGACTTAGAACTTTTAGCTCCTTCTCCAGCTCCATGTCTGCCTTCACACATGCTTCTCCTCATGATGATAATGGACTAAGCCTCTAAAACTATAACCCATTCCAAGTTAGTTTTCTTTGATGAGTCACCGTGACCATGGTGTCTCTCTTCAAGCAATAAAATGCAAATTAAGACTTGAAGATGTATTTATAGGAATTATCCTATCAATATCCTAAAGTAATCCTTTGTTAGACATATGAAACCAGAAGGAGTTCACCGTGCATTGCCCTGAACTACAAAGAATGATAAAGAAAATTCTTCAGGAAGGAAGGAATTAACAGATGGTAGAATAGATGTGTTTTCCAATAACATAAGCAATAAATAACCTTGATTTTTTTGCTATTTAAAGCACTTTAAAACATAATGGTTTAATGCAAATATAACAACATCACAAAGCTTATAGTATGAATACATGTAAAATGTTTGGTGATAATTGTGCACACTCAGGACAAGGAGCAGAGAAAGTGTGTTTCTCTGAGGCTCTTGTATTTCACAAGGAGTAAAGCAATGTCACCTAAAGGTAAAGGTGAACATATGATATGAAAGAGTTCTAACTGAAACCTAACAGAACATAAAATCATATACCACGTAAGAAATGTGAGGAGAGGAAGAGAGCAAAGAACAGAATTGGTCAGTGAGATGGCACTTCAGCCAGTTAGCACTCACAGTGAAGACAAAGGACTAAGCTGCAATTAATAAGTACAAAATGTCAGGTCAGGTAAAACAGCAAAACACGGCCTCATCTGTCTTTGACAAAACTAATTCAAATATAAACACTCTGAGTTTAAATAGAAAGATGAGACATTCTGTGCTAGTGTTTGAGGAAAGGAAAGTGAATGACTCTATTCGTGTTAAACTACATAGATTCCAGATTCTAGATCTATTGCCAAAAGTGCGGGTCTCCTCAGATGCTGAAACATTAGGGTACTTAAGAGGACAATGAGACTCATAAATGTTCCTTCACCAAATCAGTTTCCTGTTGCTGCATAACAAATTACTATATGCTTAATTACATTCTAAAAACACAGTTCTAAAGGTCAGAAATTGGAGCAGTGCCCTCTCCTCATTTCACAGGGCCAGAGTCAATACATCAGCTGAGCTCAGGGTCATCTTCAAAGCCCACAGGTCTATGACAGTATTTAATTCTATCTGTAAGGCCAAGGCTCTCATTTGCTTGCTGACTGCCAGCTGGAGGCCACTCTTGGTATGACATGCTGAACAGTCCCATAGTTTTCAAAGCCAGAACCAGGCAATTCACTCACGTAGATTCTCTTTCATTTTTTAAATCACCTTAGCTATGATCCGGGACCTTTCTAAGACGCAAGTTGACTACACAGCTCCACTAAAGATGCTCTCTTTATATTACACAGAAACACAGGGTAAGACCAGAGCCATCTTATGGTTCTAGCACCAGTGTCTAACAGCAATAGAAAATAATGAAGCCACCACTAAGAAAGCTGTATGGAAAAGGAAATTTACATTTCTATTAGATTCTAACACTCTGCTCTTGACTTATAAAATAAACAGTCAGAAAATCAGTAAGGATCTAGGAACATTAACAACACTATCCATCAATTTGACCCAGTTGCTATTTTTAGAGCACTTGACTTTTCAAGTTCACGTTGAACATCTAATAAAATAAGCCACATCCCTTACCTAAAGCAAGTCTCAATTACTTAAAATAAAATGAGGACATACAAAGCATATTCTCTAACTATATGGAATAAAAATGAGAACTCCCAACTGTAGATTAGTAGCATGTGCTGGCATTGTAATACACATACGCACACATGCACATATGCATGGGCGCACACGTGCGTGCACACACACACACATATAGGGATATATATACACAGGGATACATATACACTGATACATGTTCCTGCCAAATGCTGTCAGGTGAGGGCATCCAATGAGGCCAGTATGGCTCATTCACAATATAAAAAATTGTAACAAGATACTGTCAGATGTGGGGCAAGGCCTATCCTACATGGACCTGTGAGTCATCCATGAAAGCAATCAAGTGGTCTACTGACAGTGATACACATAAGACAGTACCACAACAGAGCACCACTGCCTTAACCACCTTAGCAGTAAAGCAGGGTATCAAAAAGAGTGAGCAGTGTTTGACACTGCTGGGTCCTCTCACCATGTTGCACTTCAGGGACATATGCTTTCTATTGCCTTTGTACACTCAATCCTTTGAAGCAAACCAGAAAAGGAGAAGGGAATAAAACAAACTCTCATGCTCTCATTATACACACACACACACACACACACACACACACACACACACACACACACACTTGCACTGCAGAGCACCTCCACCAAAAAAGCATCTTTATCTTCATTAAACAGTAAACTTAGAGAATTGAATAGGTACTTATGATGGCAAACATCCTAAAATCACCTCCATGTGTGACATTAGATGAAACTACTCATCCCAAGCTGTGTACTTGTATAATTTCTTTATTATCGTTATTACTTGTATAGCTAATTCATTTTACACTGAAGTCATTTAACTTATCCATGAAATGTAGAGAAATCTTGCAAAGCAGCCAAGCTGTTGATAATGAAATGGTTCCCTCAGGGGTACGGTGGCCCAGAGTTCTTTCGGTAAGCATTTGCTCCAGGTTTGTGATGTAGCTTTAGATCTTGATTCTTAGTCTTTCAATCTAAATCAAACAGTATTTGATTCAGGCCACAAGAATACTCAGTAATGAATCTGCCAGAACTTTTAGAAAGCCTTCCATGTTCTTTTTATATATTTCCCCTGTTAGTTATACACAGTTTTGTGAAACTACTTTTCTGTTTTCTTAGTTTAAAACCAGCAATTCCACTTCTCTTTCCCTTTGTGTACATTTTGAGTTTGTCTTACCTTATCAAACATTCTTCAGTAGCAACTTATCAATGTGGAGCATGTACACCACTCAGTGCTGGTGGACCCATTCACCAAGTGCCAGAAAATATGATTTTATACCATCCTCCAGGTCAAAATACTGGAGGACAGACTCAGCCTTGATTCATCATACTAGTCTGCTTTTCCAAAAATCATGTTGAGCAACAGTGATGCATCCATCTCTCTAAGTTGGAGGGACAATTCCTTTGGAGGAAGTCAGTATGTTCAATCATAGATCTGTTTCTCAAATGGATCACCTATTCTTTCTCATGGTCTAGGGCCTTTGCATAATCATATACAAAGATAGATATGAAAGTAGATGTTACTATCGAGAACATTTTAATGTTACTGTTATTGAGTATTTTCTAACAGCAATACCTCCTGTTGAGTCCTAGGTCAGTATATTTACACTTTATAATGAGTCTAGCTAGGAGCAAGGTGCTGGTTAGTTCTGGTCAGCTTCTGTTAAACTGCTTACTTCTGGGAAGCCCCATTAAATTTGCTGAGTGAGATGCTAGAATTTGGTTTTTGTCTTTAAAAAAACCAATGATCTAGATGCTCATGGCTACTACTCTTAGGCCTCAGTTACATGAGTGTAGTCCCAGCTAGCTAGAATAAAGACTTTCAATTGTCTATAAACTGTTGTTGTTAAATTACCAGTATGCCCTAATAATGTTTATTATTAGGCCTATAATTATTATTATGGCAATATTTTCTAACCCAACAGCAATCAATCAAGACACAGACACTTGTTATTAATCCCATAAACTACTCCCCATAGTGGGGCAGGTTTGGGGATCCCTGCCCCAATCCCATGCCATCTGTTTCTAATAATTTCTATCAAGCTACCACCCATCCATAGTCCCAAATACTTGTTCTTTATCTGGGCCAAATCTCCATCCATGTTGACCACGTGCTTCTCCACCACCTAATCCATGATGGCAAGCCTCTTTCTTCTCCTTTCCCTTCTCTTCCTGTCTTTCTTCTTCCCAAGTTTCTCTCTCTGTCTCGCCAAGGCTGGGAACCTTAGCCATGCCTATCTCATTTGCCCTGCCCATGTGAGATGGCCTTTTATTAATCAGCATCAAAATACATGAGACCAACAATAAATTGTGTCTGAGTAGTCATCTCTGGTGGGCTCCCTATAACAGGATATCACTCATTGTCTCTACAGATATGAAACCAACTGTGGATGTTCTGAATACGTTTCCAAAGCTGTGAGTTTGGTGAGAGTATCCGGCATCCTTGCTTAATAAGGGAACATGAGTGGTTAGTATACAGACCCTGAAATTAGCTTTTGCTAAGAGGAAAAATTGAATGCCAGGGTAAAGGGTATGGCTAAGAGGAAGAATTCAATACCATGACAAAAGGCATGACCAATTTAATTAGCATGCAAGACCCATATCAGGTGGTGGTAAGCTTAGGAACAAGGTTTCTCTGCTCACCATATCTCTATATGTCAGTTTGGGAGGCACTGAAGGTAGACTAATTGCTATTTGCCTTCTTATTTGAGATGTCTAGGATGTGAATGTGGACTCTGAGATCCTCTATTGAGCAAGAGAATCAATTTCCTGTCATGTGAGACGTGAGGAGTAATTCATCTTTACATAAGGAGAGTTATTCTGGGTTTGACCTACACAGCCAGAGCTGGTCAGGCCTATACAGCCAAAGGCAGAAGCAGCTGACTTCGGCAGGTCTCACTTCCCATGCATCCTTGTCCTGTAATGAGGCTGGCATGCATCTGACTCTTGTGGGATGGTGCTCCATCCAAGAAAATGACTTGAGCCTGGGGACTGCCTGCCATGCAAGAGTATTGTAAATTTAACTCATTTTACTCAAACTTTCAATCTTTTATAAACAATTTTAAATATATCTTGTTTAATATTATTTTACATTAAATAAACTTTAAGTTTACTTTAAACTTGTTTGACTTACTTGCCTCAAACTTAATTTAAGCAACATATACAGAATAATATATGAGGAGAAATAAAAGACAAACATTTCTCTCACCCACAAAACTTGTCTCTGTAAATAAAGTACATTTGTATTTACCATATACTTAGCATTAACTTGTATATCTTATCTTTAACAGTTTACAGTTGGTAAATAATTTTTTTATGATTGGGATTTTACAATTGTATTCCTTTTCAGTTTGAGACTTAAAAATTAAAATTCTAGAATTAAAGATCCTTTAGTATCAAAATAATACTTCAAATCATAAGTATAGTCCACAGAGAGACTGGGTCCTTCATTTTCTTGATCCATTTATAATGTACTCTTACTGAATGCCACTTTAAAAAAACATATATGACTCAGTTTCAGAACAAACCATTTTGGAAACCTGTCGTTGCTTCCTTAGTTTAACAAAAGGGAGACACAACAATAAGCACAGAGTTCAGGTGTTCTAGTTGTTCTACGGGTACTGTCTTAGTTACCATGGTAACCTTATAACATGTGGTCATCTTGGGATGGGGGTGAAGTCACGTGGCACATCATCCTTGTAACCTTAGAAAGTGTGGGTGCTTGAGGCAAATGGATGCCAAGATGGCGGCAAGCCAAATGATTGTTCTTTACTCCAAGGTGAATGTAAGTCATCAGCCAAGATGGCAGCAAGGCACGTGGTACTCCAACATGAGCTCATCAGGCCCATACACCTTCCGAAACAAGAGTTGAATCCAAGGTTACATTCATGGGATGTTACAGAAAATTAAGATTTTCCTCTACATCCTTTTTCAAACACACTCAATAAATTTAAAAATTCTAAAATACAGAAAGATAAAGTTTTAACAAAAATTTTAAAGATAATAAATAAAGCCAAGAAAAAAGAAGGGAGAATTCAGTGAGTTAAATCATGTGTAGCCTTTATGGGAAATAGTCAATTCTTAGTTGTTCTCAAGCACAAAGTGCCTTTTCCTGAGCTGTTCTGTTTTGCTCTCCTTTTTCCTGTCACAGAGTCAGCTGGCCAGCTTGATCCAGGACAGAAACTATGTAGGAAACTTCCAAATAAACATCCTTTGGTCTGGAGCAGATGGGCTAAATTCCAACTCTAGAGTCAGCCTTGTCAGTAGAGTAGAACAGTATGAAACAAATTTTCCGGTATTATCCATACCCCAAAGACATTTGAATCTCGTAAGACTGAACCCAGTGCTCTACATATTTGTAACCACTTTGTGTCTGCAGATGAGAGCAGATGATCTGCAATGCTCTTACCTCTTAGCCTATAAAGAAACACAATGCATTTTCCAGACTTGGAGAGGAAGAAACACAAGTATACCAAAGGAATAAGGCAAAAGAGTTCTATGCTATCTCAGGAGTAGATACAAGTTTGGAGGCCTACCAGAAACCATATTTGGGCAGTGAATGCAGTTGTAACCCAGAGCCTTGAGAAAAATTTAAGGGACCTGGAAGTTTTATTGGTGAGGGTGGGGGGGAGACCTTGGGACCAAACTGCCACTCTATCTTAATGGAGTTACTGAAATGAATTAAGGTATTAGAAAGTAAGAGTTCTGAGTTTGGACCAGCTGTAGCCATTTCTCTAATGTATATTGAGGACAAATTTGAATTAAAAGGCGAAGGATAGTCTACAGTTTCAATTCTCTTATTTGGAGATCCTTTAACTTAGCCTTCAAATAGGCCAAAGGAGTGTCTTTTGGTACAGACAAACTAGAAACAGTGGCTGAGCCAAAGACCAAAGAACAGGCAGGGCTCAGTGTCCCATTGTGTAGAGCAACTTCTATGTATGGAAATGATCAAATTCACCTGGAACTTAAGGGGGTGTCCCAAATCTACACAGTCTTGGGGTTAACAGCACCAGAGCCACTGGGATGCCAGAGCTTTCTGCTGAATGAATGATCTTGTTCAGCATAAAGTCTACTGTGCCTTTGGTGAGTGGTCTTTGAGAAAGCTCCAGTGAGCTCTGAATCCCATGTCCCCTCTGACTTAGGCTCATAGATTACCTTGTCCCAGCATTTTACCCCTTAACAAACCTGTTTTACATGAATGCAACTTGGCGTCCTGCCTAGATCAGACTGTGTTAGGGCATTAATATGAGAAGAAAAAGGCAGAGACAGAGAATGAAAAGAAAAGGCTGCCTGAGAAAAACAGAACATTTGAGAATGAAAGATTTGCCCATGATCCTGAGGTTTTCTATCCTGAGTTCTGGCACCATGTGTTAGATTTTCTTAAAAAAGGAGCAGTAGAGAAAGAAAAGATAAAAAGAAAGAGAGGCTTGGTCTGACCTTAGCCTGGACCTTGTTTATTCACAAGTGGGGATCTTGTCACTAACATGTACAGATGCTCAAAATGCCTACTGGGGAAGATGAGGTGAGGTGGAGTAGGCAGAAGTAAGTTTTATAGTCCTCAAGGAAATCTTGGATGTGTAGTCTTTCAGATAAAAATTGTCAGTTATTGTTGTCTAATATTTTCAGAAATTTGGAGCATTTTGACTTAAGATTTTTAGATTAGACATGGTCACACTGCAAATCCCAAATATGAATATAGTTGACTTTATCCTTTACTGCCAGGGGATTTAATGATTCTTTAAAATCATGATAAACCAAGAAAAACTAAAAAGGAAATGAACAATAAATAATGAACATTTGTTCAGTATGTTTTTGAAGGAGACACACTCAACAAGCAAGGGAGTTCCACAAAGATATATACATACAAATAAGTGAAAATAAAAGGATGAAAAATACCCCATAGATTTTTTTATATTTTTATTCATTACAATGCTTATTAATTTGTATTCTTTGTTAGAGTTTTACATATACACACACAAATATATATATATTTGAAGCACTAAATTATATACATTTTCCATAATATGCATTGAAATATATATATATATATATGTGTGTATATATATCATATGGATATATTCCCATGCACACACTGAATACATTATACATAATATATGATGCCTTATAGATATTATATGTCATATACAGAGTTATGCAGTGATAATAAATATTTTCATGTTCTTGTAATTTGTGAATAAGTTTGTGAAGATACTTTATAAAATACCATTGCTTTTGCAATTTGCTGTATCAGAGCCACACAGTTTTCTCTGTTGGAACTCACAGCCTTCTCTTTGTGCATTGCCTTAAAGTTAATTATACCAGTTCTCTAACGGGCAACTACCATCTCAAATAGCTTTTCCTTTTTTCACTTTTATGTTAAAACATATCTACCCATGCATAATTTATTTTAAAATATAATTTTCAAGTCTAACAGCCATATTTACTCATGACTCCTTTCATTTGTTCATTTGTGATAGAATAATGTATTTATAGAGCAATGAAGAATTTGCATGCCATGACTGAACAGAATAGGTATTGGCACATAGGGAAGAGTGAATGTGTAGTCTGCCTGCTTTTGGTGTGACATGCTTCTAGAGAATTCTACAGCATAGTGAGAATATAGGTTAGAAACTGGCCAGATGATCCCAAAGCAGACATTTTAGAAAGGCCGTAAGTCCCCAAAGCTGAAGAGAATTCTGGTTCCTGGCTTCTTATTTCTTCTAAATAAGAACCTATTCCTAGAGGCTACATGTGCCTTTGTGAGTAAAGTTGAGAGGATACACTCCTCTCAACTTGGCCACGAAACCTGAGCTTGTGCTTGGCCTACACTGCATACCAGTCACTTTCATCCTGGTTTCTTCCAAAAGTTTTTTTTTCTTGGAATTCACTATGTAGATCAATACAGCCTACCCAGAAGTCAACCTGCTTCTGCCTTCCTAGTGCTGGAATTAAAGGTGTAAGCCAAGTTTCATGGTCCACAAGTTTTTTCAAAGCTTCCAGACCTGAGCAGTCATATGGTACCCTTTGTCCTCAGACCTGTGATAAAAACTTCTGAAAAGAAGTGTCTGGCTGTGTACAATAAAATAATGTGGATGGAGTTTCTGTGACTGCAGAGACTGATGGGAACAATTGGAATTTCAGTACTGTGAAGAGTTTGGAACTTTTGTAGGCTCAAGATGATAACTGATCCTCATGGGCTGGTTTTTAACTCTGGAACAGCTAGTCCATGCCCTACTCTGTATTTGAACTAACACTTCCTGATAATAAATAAATAAATAAAAACTTTGAGATTAGCTTAAAGTGTTTAAAAAAAGAGCAATAATTGCTCAGTTCTTGTGGTGTGAAGCTTATTATTAAACAAATATTAAAAAAGTCTCAATTATTTGTGTGTGAGCTGTGTTAAGAGAGAAACTGAAAATCAAACAGCTTTATAAAAATAACATTAGAACTGACAGATGAAAATATAATGTATTTATACATTTTTATAATGACTTTTATAAAACTGGGTATAATACCTTTTTATGATGACTAATTTTAAACTAATATTTGATAGATTCAAACTTTTTCCAATTGATTATTCACTATAGTTTGATTAAATTAAAAGGTCTAGATTTAAATTGAACATTATTTTATTTTAATTTCTAAAATTCACTTTACATCCCTGTTGTAATCCCGTCCCTCATCCTATCTCAGTCCCAACCTCCCACCCCCTTCTGCCTTTCCCCCTCCCCTTCTCAGAAAAGGTAAACTCCTACCCCCACCAACCAGCCCCATCACATCAAAGTCACGTCAGACCTAAGCACATCTTCTTCCACTGAGGCCAACAAGACAGACCAGCTAGGAGAGAATGAGCTAAGAGCAGGCAGCAGGGTCCATATCAGAGACAGCCCCTGCTCTAACTGCTAGGGGACTCTCAGGGAGACCAAGCTGCTCATCAGATACATATGTGTAGTGGACCTCTGTCCAGTAACTGCATGTTCATTGGTTGGTGGTTCAGTCTCTGTGAGCCCCCATGGGTGTATGTTATTTCATTCTATTGGTCTCATTTGTCAGGTTCTTGTCCTCTCCAGGTCCCTCCGTCCTTCCCTAACTCTTCCACAAGACTCCCCATGCTCTGCCTAATGTTTGGCTATGAATCTCTGCATCTGCTTCAATGGTGCTGCATGGAGCCTCTCAGAGGAGAGTTGTGCAAGTCTCCCGTCTGCAAGCACAGCAGAATATCATTAATAGCATCAGTGGTTGGCTCTCTCCCATGGGGTGGGTCGCCATGGGAGACTAGTTGGGCCAGGCATTGTTTGGCCCTTCCGTCAATCTCTGCTCCATCTTTATCTCTCTGGACACGTTGTTGGCAGAGTAAATTTGGGTGGAAGGTTTTGTGGGTACGATGGTTTCCCCCTCCCTCAACTGGGCCACTTCAGTCTTCAAATTCCCTGCTGCCGAGAGTCTCAGCTAGAGTCACACCCATATCCTCCTAGGAGCCTGCGCTACCATAGGTCTCCAGCCTGTCAGAGAAATGCCATTCTCATCAGTTTCCCTTTCCTCTCTAAGCCCTCTCACCCTCAACACTTGCTTTCCCCTGACCTGATACCCATCCCTGTACCACTTTCCACCCCCTCTCCCACCCAGTTCTGTCTGTACATCAAATGCTGAAGTCTATTTTATTTCCTCTTCTGAGGGAGAGTCACATATCCTACCTTGAGCCTTCCTTGTTACTTCATTGAGTCTGTGCATTGTAGTATGCCTATCCTGTACTATATGGCTAAAATCCACTTATATGTGAGCGCATACCACGTGTGTCTTTTTGAGTCTGGGTTAACTCACTTGGGATGATCTTTTCTAGTTCCATCCATTTGCCTTCAAATCATGATTATTTTGTTTTTAATAGCTGAGTAGTATTCCATTGTGTAAATGTACCACATTTTCTTCTGTGGTACATGTGTGCTCACATTATTCAGTTGAGGGACATCTAGGCCATTTCCAGTTTCTGGCTATTATGAATAAAGATGTTACAAACATAGTTGAACGGATATTGTTGTGAAATGGTGGAGCACTTTTTGCCATATGGCCAGGAGTGGTATAGCTATGTCATGAGATAGAACTATTCCTAATTTTCCGTGAAAGGACCAGATTAATTTTTAAAGTGGTTGTAAACATTTGCACTCCCACGAGGAGTGGAGGAGTGTTCCTCTTGCTCCAAGTCCTTGCTAGCATGTGCTCTCACTTAAGTTTTTGATCTTAGCTATTCTGATGGATATAAGGTAGAATCTTAGAGTCATTTTGATTTGCATTTCCCTGGTGACTAGGTACATTGAGCATTTCTGTAAGTGCTTCTCAGCCGTTCAAGTTTTCTCTGTTGATAATTCTTAATTTAGCTCTGTACCCCATTTTTTATATTGCATTATTTGTTTTGTTGGTGTTGGCTTTCTTGAGCTCTTTATATAGTTTGCATATTATCCCTTTGTTGGATGTAAAGTTAGTGAAAATCTTTTCCAGATCTGTATGCTGCCATGTTGTTCTATTAACAGTGTCCTTTGCCTTACAGAAGTTTTCCATTTCATGAGATCTCATTTATTATTTGTTGATCTTAGAGCCTGAGCTATTGGTGGGGTTTTTTGGTTCTGTTGTTTTGTTTTGTTTTGTTTTTGGGGAAGTTGTCTCCTGTGCCAATGAGTTCAAGGCTATTCCCCAATTTCCTTTCTATTAGATTTAGTTTTCTGGTTTTATGTTGAGGTCTTTGAACTACTTGGACTTGAGTTTTTTTCAGTGTGATAAATATGAATCTACTTTCATACTTGCACATGCAGACATCCAGATAGACCAGGACCATTTGTTGAAGATATTGTCTTTTTTCCATTGTATTGTTTTGGATTATTTTTGGCCAAAAATCAAGTGTCTGTAAGTGTCTGGTTTTATTTCTGGGTCTTCAGTTCTATTCCATTGATAAACCTATCTGTTTTTATTCTAATATCATGTGGTTTTTATTACTACTGCTTTATAGTAAAATAAGGGATTGTGATACCTCCAGAAATTCTTTTTTTGTATAGAATTGTTAAGTTATCCTGGGTTTTTAATTTTTCCATATGAAGTTGAGAATTGGTATTTCAAGGTCTGTAAAGAATTGCATTGGAATTTTGATAGGAACTGCATTGAATCTATAGATTGCTTTTGGTAAGATGGCCGTTAGTACTATGTTAATTCTACTGATCCATGGGCATGGAAGACCTTTCCACCTTCTAACATGATCTTCAATTTCTTTCTTCAAAGACTTCAAAGTTTCTGCCATACAGGTCTTTCTTTTGCTTGGTTAGAGATACACCAAGTTATTTTATATTGTTTTTCACTACTGTGAAGGGTATTGTATTACTAATTTCTTTCTCAGAGGATTAATCCTTTGTATAAAAGAGGGCTACTGGTTTTTTGGAGTTAATTTTTTATCCAGCCACTTTGCTGAATGTGTCTATCAGCAGTAGGAGTTCCCTGGTAGAATTTTGGGTGTCACTTATATATTCTATCATATCATCTGCTAATAGAGATACTTTGACTTCTTCCTTTCCAATTTGTATCCCTTTGATCTCCTTTAATTATCTTATTGAACTAGCTAGACCTTCAGTTACTATGTTGAATAGATATGGAGAGAGTTGACAACTTTGTCTTGTCCCGGATTTTAGGAGAATTGCTTTAGGTTTCTCCTATTTAATTTGATGCTTGATATTGCTTTGTTATATATTGCCTATATTGTGTTTAGGTATGGGCCTTGTATCCCTTATCTCTCCAAGACTTTTATCATGAAGATGTGTTGGATTTTATCAAAGGCTTTTTCAGCATCCAATGTGATGAGCTTGTTTTTTTTTTCTTTCGGCTTTTTTATATGGTGGATTACATTGATGGATTTTCATATGTTGAGCCATCCCTGCATCCCAGGTATGAGACCTACTTGATCATGACAGATGATATTTAAGATGAGTTCTTAGATTCAGCTTGCAAGTATTTTATTAAGTAGTTTTACATCAATGATCATGATGAATATTGGTCTGATTTTCTTTTTCTTGTTTGAATCTTGAAGTGCTTTAGGTATCAGGGTGATTGTAGATTCATAGAAAGAGCTTGGTAATGTTCTTTCTGTTTTATTTTGTAGAATAGTTTGAAGAATATTAGTATTAGCTTTTCTTTGAAAATATGGTACAATTCTGCATTAAAACCATTGGGTCCTATGATTTTTTTGGTTAGGAGGCTTTTAATGCCTGTGTCTATTTCCTTAATGGTTATAGGACTATTTATGTTGTTAATCTGATCTTGGCTTAACTTTAATAAGTGGAATCTATTAAGAAAATCATCCATTTCATTTAGATATTCCAGTTTAGTGGAGTACAGACTTTTGAGTAAGACCAAAGACTCTTTGGATTTCCTCAGTATCTGTTGTTATATTAAATCTTTCATTTCTGATTTTGCTAATTTGGATATTACCTCTCTGCCTTTTTGTTAGTTTGCTTAAGGGTTTGTCTGTCCTGTTGATTTTCTAAAATAACAAGCTGTTAATTTTATTGATTCTTTGTACTGTTCTTTTTGTTTCTAAATTGTTGATTTCTCCCCTAAGTTTGATTATTTCTTACCATCTATTCCTTTTGTGTGTGTTTGCTTCTTTTTGTTCTAGAGCTTTCAGATGTGCTATTAAGTTGCTAGAATAAAACTTCTCCAATTTCTAAATGAAGGCTCTTAGTGCTATGACCTTTCTTCTTAGCACTGCTTTCATTGTGTCCCATAAGTTTGGGTATGTTGTGCCTTCAGTTTCATTGAAATTTAGGAAGTCTTTAATTTTTTATTTCTTCCCTAAATCAATGGTCATTTTATAAAGAGTTCCCATGAGTTCCCATGAGTTTGTAGGCTTCCTGATGCTTCTATTATTGCTTTACTCCATGGAGATCTGATAAAACACAAGGGGTTATTTCAATATTATTTAATATTCAATATTTCAATATATCTTGTATCTCTTGAGGCTTGCTTTGTGTCCAAGCATATGGTCAATTTTGGAGATGGTTCTGTGTATTGCTGAGAAGAAGTTATATTCTTCTGTGTTTTGGTAAAATTTTCTGTAGATACCTGTTAGGTCTATTTGACTCATGATATCTGTTAGCTTCATTATTTCTCTGTTTAGTTTCTGTCTCTTTGACCTGTCCATAGGTGAGAGTGGGGTGTTTTCCTATGTTTCCTTGAGTATAGTCACCCACTATAAATTTATGGGGTCCAACGTATAATTTATTCTTTAACAATATTTCTTTTATGAATGAGGGTGGCCTTGACTTGGGCCATATATGTTCAGAATTGAGATGTCATCTTGGTGGGTTTTTCCTTTGATGAGTATGAAGTGTCTTTCCCCATCTCTTTTGATTACTTTTGCTTGAAAGTCTATTTTTATCAGATACTAAAATGGCTACTCCTGCTTGTTTCTTGGGTCAGTTTGCTTGGAAAACTTTTTTCTAGCCCTTTACTAAGAAGTCATGTCTATCTTTGGTGCTGAGATGTATGTCTTATATGCATCAGAATGATGGATGTTGTTTTTCATTCTATTACCTTGTATCTTTCAATTGGGAAATTAAGTCCATTGATGTTGAGAGATATTAATGACCAATGAATGCTGATTCCTGTAATTTTAATGTTTGTGATAGTAGTATGTATGTGTGTGATTTCCTTCTTTTGGTTTTGCTTGTGGAAAACTATTTCCTGTGTTTTCTTGGGGTGTACTTACCCTCCTTGTGTTGGAGTTTTCCTTCTAGTATTCTCTGTAGGTCTGGGATAGTGGAAAGATATTGTTTAAATTTGGTTTATTTCATATAATATATTTTTTTCTTCATGTATGGTGATTGAAAGTTTTGCTGGATGTCATAGTCTGGGCTGGCATTTGCAGTCTCTTAGGGTCTGCACATTATCTTCCCAGGTCCTTCTGCCTTTTAAAGTTTTTGCTGAGAAGTCTGAGGTAATTCTAATAGGTGTGTCTTTATGTTACTTGGCTGTTAGTATCCTTTCTTTGTCCTGCACCTTTAGTGCTTTGATTACTATGTGGTTGGAGGATTTTCTGTTTGATGTTCTTTAAGCTTCTTTTGCGTTTGTAGCCATTTCTTCCTTCAGGTTAGGGGAAGTTTTAAATATGAATTCATAGTCATTCCGGAGTAATGCATAAGACCTACGCAAGCTGGAGGAAAACAAAGTCTCAGTGTTGAGAAGGAAGGTGGGGCCAATGTTTGACCTTGAGTTAATGAGATATTTGAAACTGATGGCTGGTGGGAAGCGAAGGGTCATTTTTCTCTAAGAAGCCTGGATACTTATTTTCAACAGTGAATAATGAGCTCAGTTGGACAGTTTCAGTTTTCAGAGGAAATCAATGTACAAGAAAGCAAAATGCAGTGGAGAACTCAAACTGGAAACCAGGACTACCTTGATCTCCTGAAGGAAACAGAGAGTCATAAAATGGTTACTTGCTTTGTGAAAGGCCTGAAAGACCAGAATCTTAGTATTGAAAGAAAAAGTGCAACCCCATCCATCCCAACAGCTTCCAGATCAGTTTACTCAGCAAAATAACTGGCAAAGGTTGGACCAAGATCCAAAACAACTGCATGGGCTAACAAGATGGTGCAATGCCAGACATAGCAGAGAGGAGTAGGGGGGCAAGCGGGGGGAAGGGAGGAATGGGAGGATACAAGGGATGGGCTAACAACTGAGATGTAATATGAGTAAATTAATTTTTAAAAAAGATGGTGCAATGCTTAGAGTACTAGTTTCACTTCAGAAGACACAGGTTCAATTCTCAGCATCTACTTCTGTTCCAGAGGATCTGACACATAGACATACAAGCAGGAAAAACACCCATACACATAAAACAATAAATATCATAATAAATAACTTTTTAAAGTAACAGCAAAGGAATGTTACTGACAGAGCCCACGGAAATATCTCCAGGATTGAGCAACTAGCTTCCTACCTACTTAAACATGATCTATATGAAACAATAGCTGTTTCAAGATAGGGACATCAATTTTGGAGATTTTAATTGTGAGTGATGGCCACCATGGTAAGGCTTCAGGAATGTGACCCAGGGTTAGAATAACAAGTGTAAAACCCAGAGCTAGAGCTCTGGCATCTTCTATTTGTGTTACTCGCTCTCAATTGAGCAAAATCAATAACATAAATCTTAATATGTAAGACTTATATCTACTTTCAGTTCTTGCTCAAATGTTATTAACAAATCATACTATCAGGTTTGGGGGGAGGGGAATCTGCCAAGCCTTGAATTATTCTAAGCATGAGGCAGCCAAACCTTCAGTGTGGTAGAGACTCAGCCACACTGAAAGGACGTAGTGTGCCAGGTCAGTGCCTTCAGGCTTCCTGGTGTCTACATCTTTGCACTTCTTTGCTAGTCACTCACTGAAACAATAAAGGCAGCTCCTGAAACCACAAGTTCGCATCCCAGAAATTCCCCCTCTTTACTTCTGCAAATGAGTCAAAGCTTGAGGACAGCTGATAGAGAAAACTGCAGAGGTGGCTACTTGTCCACATCATTCTATATCCATTAACATTTTGCCTAATGTTTTAATAAAAATGTTCCATCATTTTTATAATAGGATTATGGGTCTATCATAAACAATAACCATTTGACATCTAATGAATACATGCAATGACTGCTTTAAAAACATTAATATTTGGCTGGGCATAGTGGCACACGCCTTTAATCCGAGCACTCAGGACGCAGAGGCAGGTGGGTCGCTATGAGTTCGAGGCCAGCCTGCTCTACAAAGTGAGTCCAGAACAGCCAAGGCTACACAGAGAGACCCTCTCATGAAATAAAATTAACATTCTTTAAAAGTGTATATTATTTGTAATCATGGAAAATATGTGCATCACTGATTTTCTGACAGAACTAAGGAGACATATTTGTGGTCTGAGGAGGCCCAAAGTGGTTATCAAGTCTTTTTGGCCTAGGGGACTTGAAGATGATAGGTTGGATCTAGTATTATACTAAATCAACAAAATTTGTACCATGCAACTTAATCTGGAGATGTGTACACTGTAAAAAGAAAGTTCAGAGTCATCGCCATGTCTCAGAGTTGTATTTTGGTTGAGGCGTTATAGCTTAAGGTCTGCTCAACTGATTGCTTAGCACAAACTCAGCTCAGAACAAGTTAACAATTACTACAACCCGAGTAGGTCCTGAGATGAGAGACACACTCTGAATAATTAGGATTCCAGTCTCTGTGATACAGAAGGCTTTCCGATGTAAGAATAAGAATAATTGCTGTGAGTAAGGAAGAAGTCCATGGACTGAGGGGATGGGTGTGTTCCAAGCCCTTGCAGAAGCAAAAAGAGGGAAAACACAATGATAGATATCTTGTCATTATCTTTTAAATGGAAAACAGGCCAGAAGTACTAAGTAAAGGCCTTTTGCGTTTTTGAAAGGTGTCAAGATGACCTGAAACTCTTTCTTAAAGTGAGTCCTGGACCGCATCAGTCGAGGCTCAGCTGTACTGCCTCAGAGGCTTACCTGTTATCTGGTGTAGAAGTAGATGGTCACCAATTCCTTGATGTCCTATCAAAGACTGTGTGCAGAGTCCTTTTGTATGTGGTCACCTTTCAATTTATGGCTGAACTTCTGAGAGCCAAAGACTAACTAATGAAAGAACAGTGAGTGGTGATATAGGTGTCAAACTCAGATTATTTTTGATGAAGGTGCGGTGCTTTGTAGGCTGTTTTATATAGTTTTAAAATCTGTAATACTAATTTTCAGCATCTGGGTTTTTTCTAAATTTAATACTAATGAGAATAGATCTAAAGAGAAAAGCTCTATATTTACACTGTGTCTGTGTAAATTTAATTATTAGCTGTCTTCTCATTTCTTTAGGTAAACAACTCAAAAAAGATGAATTTAGGCACAATCCTTTGTTAATAAAAGAATTATACTTTAATTTAGTTCTTATAACGCATTGCTTCGCTTCTTTCAGGTTTTTCTCTCTCAGATGGCTTTTGCCATTGTACTGGTTAGGGTATTTGTTTGTTTTTGTTTGTTTGTTTGTCTGTTTTTGGTGAAGGTGACACAAGATGCACTCACCTGGGAAGAGGAAATGTAAACTGAGAAAAAGCTACTCTCAGACTGGTCTGTAACAAATCCATGGGGGCATTTTTCTTGATTCTTTGTGATTGATTGGGAGGATTGAGTCCTCTGTAGGAGATGCCTACTCTGCTGTTGAGGCTCAAACCTGGGACAAATGGCTGAGCTGACTATTTAACATATCAAAGTAGACCTGGCCTCTAGGTTCTTCCAGCATCCCTCAGGCCCTACCTGTTACAGGGTGTGGCTGGCCTAACCATCCTACCCCCTCCTCAACCCCTGCCCTCTACCCTGGGACATCAATGCTGGTCTTCTGGCCTGAAAAACCAGCTATGATTACCAGGAGAGCAGCATCTATCTGGGAAGTATTTCCTGGGGTCAGCACACAGACCTTGTGGTTGAGAGGAGGCCAAGACTTTTTCTTGAGCTGGATGTAGAACTTGGTAGAGTCTCCCACATGGTGCTGGTTTTGTAAGCCTGGAAAGCCATGGAAAGCAGCTGAGGCCTGGCACCATGTGGCAGCGTTGGAGTCACTGAAGAGAAGCCAGGTGAAGCCACTAATAAAGGTGCAGCCTCAATGGCAGTGCAGGCTACAGGACAGTGAAGATTAGATAAGCCAGTTTCATCCCCGATTTTGACAGTGCCATTTTTGTGGAGCCCTACTACCCAGGCTTCCGGAGGGCCATCTCCACTACAGTTTTGATAAGACATTTGGCTGTAATTGCTTCACTTTGCTCGACTAACTAAATCTACTAAATAATCTTTTTCTTCATAGGATGCCATTTGGACAGCTCCTTTTGTGATGTGTCTTATTAGCGCTTTTGACTACCCACTAAGCGGACTAGTAGTGTGTTTGCATGCTGTTGATGGGGTAGTTTGTTCAAATCCTGCAGCTCCTGTTTTTCTGATTACTGATAAGCTTTTTCTTTTTCTTTTTTCTTTTTTTCAATACCAGCCTTAGCATGCCCAGCTGGGACCCAAGCATCTACACACCCAGCCCCAGACTGCTCATTTTACATTTTCCTTTCCTTGAACTGGTATTTTAAAATTTGCAATTGTTTAGTGTCCACTTTCCTAGTGTTTCGTGCAGTACATGTCTCACCAAGAAACTCTTTACCCACACAAAAATAATAGATCTGTTCTCTTCCTCGCTCTTAGGAGTTGGTGGTTTTCATTTTTATAGTCTGTGCAAATTAATTTTGGAGTTTGGAAGACACTAAACATGGAACACATTCCACACACAAATTCGTTTTTAAAACACATGTTTATTTGTTGAAGAGCTACTATATCATAGACCATCTTGCTGACTAAACAGACTTGATGCTTTTATCTAATATTGCAAATACTGCTTTGGTTATTATATGTAAGGGCTTAAAGTCAGATCATATGAGCTACCCACTTGTCTCTTGTGGTACTTATTTCCCAGCTTTAGATCTTTTGGGGATCTTCTGTATTTCATGTCAGGTGGTGGTTTGACATCACACTATAAGTATGGAGAACTCCGTGGAGAGCACACTTAGCAGCAGTGCTGTTTGCCCGCTTTTGACACAGTGCTGTTCTCCACTTGTTCCAGTGTTGTATTGATTCTTTGTTGATGTCTTGATTCATTGCTGAGTTTGTAACACAATTTGCTTTAGCTCTACTCTTAGCTTTGATGATCCTTTCGATGCTTCTTGGGCACTCAAAAAAACCATTGACATTTCTGTGGCTTGGTGCTAGTGTGTAGAAAAATTTAGATAGACTTAAAATTATATAGACTTATTCAAATGCATATAGACTTATTTTTCATGCGTTAATTTGCTCAAAATGTTTTATTAAGTAGTATTTGGAGGGTTAGTATCCAAAAGAACATTACATACCACATACTATACTTTCTTTCCCAACTATTCCACTCATTGCCTCGTTGCATTGGCTAACACTTCCACATGGAACTGGGCTGTCCTTCACATCAGGGAGCACAGCTTGTCATCACTGTGGACAATGCCAGCTGTATGTTATGGTGGCCTTTCTATGCCACTAACACAGACTGCAGTATGAACTAGTCTCTGATCTTGACCAATGCCTTTATCTACCTGGGACTATACACATGCATGTTTCCTTCCCTTTTTTTCTTTCTTTTCATTGATTCTATGTGGGAAGGTATGCTCTATATGCTAAGGTAAGCTAAGATTGAATTCTAGGACCAGCTCTCGGGGAATCAGACATATTAACCTTCTGCACACCCTATCATTCAGTTCACTGTTTTTGCTTTTATGCTAATGAAGGAAATATGCTAGTTACATCTCTGCCTCTGTGATAAAAACAGCAGAACAATAGCAACCTAAGGCAGCAGCATTATTTCAGCTTATGTATGGCTCCAGAGGGCTAAATTTCCATAGTAGTGGGAAATGCACAGCAGTAAAAGGCAGAAACTGACTGTGTCTCAACTGAACACAGGGAGAAGAGAGAACAAGCAGGGAGTAGGATAAGATTATACATTCTCAAACCTCACCCAGTGATGGATTTCCTCCAGCAAGACTCCATGGTAGCTTAATTTCATATCCTTCCAAACAGTACCACACACAGGGGACCAAGTGTTCACATATAGGAACATGTGCGGACACTCTTTATTCAAACCACCACAGGATGTGAGTCACAAAGTTTGGTTTGACTTTTAGGAGGTATTCCAGGATCTGTAGCCTCATAAATTTTAGTCAGCTATATTCTCTTGAATATTTAAAAAGAGTTTGGTAATGCTTATATGGTTGTCTCAATATTTGAGAAAATTCATACTAGTAAGTATGTGCCTGGAATTTTTTATTGGTACATTTTTCACTATGAATAAGACCTTTTAGGCTTTTTTTAAAATGTCACTTTCTGTCAGTGTTCTCAAAAATGAATGTGCCTATTTCATCTAAACTGTGAAACATAATGCCTTAAAATTATTCCCAATAGCCTCTTAACATTCAGCCTATAATCTCTTCATTATTTTCCCAATTTAATACCTAACATTAATAATCTCTGTCTCTTACTTGTTAGGGTTTAGATAATTAATTATAAATTACTTAGTACATATCATTATTCTGTGTTATATTTTCTACTAACATTTGCTATTGTATACTTGCATAATATATAGCATTGTATATGAATATATAAATATATTAACCTTGACATAATATCAGCTTTGAAAATTGTATTAAGTCCTATTATTTTCTCCTTTTATTAATTTGGAATAATTTGATCTCCAAATTAGACTTAGTTCATTCGATTTTACAGCAGAAACTTATCTTTTCTATTCCATCCCTTTCCTCTTCATGGGCGTATGCATTTGAAGTGATACAGTTATGTGCATAACTTACAATGTTATATAGTCCTTGTGTTTTTACCTCTGAGCTAGACTTAGAAGTGTGTTCTTTTTTTTTTTTAATACTTTAGCACTTTTGAGGGCTTAGCTTATTGTATAATACTTTAATGTTTATAACATATTTATGTTTTATTCTTTAAAATGTCCTGAGAAATTGTTTCTAAGGCAACACCCAAGCTAATTCAGTGTCTTCTGTATGTGTATTCTGAAAGCATGCATCCTTCCATTTTGGGTATCCTCTACATATTAATTAGGTAGCTGATTGGTGACTTTATTCAAATACTCTGTATTAACGATGGTTGTCTGTGTATGTCTAAGGGAGGGCTGCTAAGCTTGCTGCCTGTCATTATTCACTGGTCTCTTCCCACCTTCAGTTCTGCCAAGTTCTGCTTCATTTGTTTTGAAGATTTGCTAGACGTGTAAAATTCAATGTTGTTCCATATTTATAGTGAGCTATGTATTTGAAGAGATGATAACTTGTCAGTGAAAAGACTCTTTCTGAATGTCTTAAGTTGAACTAATTTTTAACTTGCATATCCCCTTTGCTTTAAATATGTTTCTGGAACAGTTATAATATGCATTTTCTTTTTTTTTTTAATTTAGTAATGTCTTTATTCATATTATAATCTTTCTTTTTTTTAACAGGATTTTCTATTTAATTAATTTATTCAGATTACATCGCAAGTATTTTTCCCTCACTTGTATGCATCCATTCCTCCCTCCTGCTTTCACCCTATTACCCTCCCTTGGGTCTATGACCAAAGGGGACCTCCTTACCCTATATGGTCATAGGCTATCGATCAAGTCTCATAAGGTGCATTTCTTTAACGCAAAAAAAAAAAAAATACTAGCACCTTGCCTTTTCTGTTGAGGTGTTTCTAACTCTGATAAGCACTGCCTTTTAACTGGGATAGTTACTCAATTTGTATTCATTGTTATTTTTATTCATTTTGCATTGAAGTTTTGTTTTTTTGTGACTCTTTGTCTCTATCTCCTGGTGGTTTTTAATCCTATTTTTCTAAACTGTTAATTCTCTCTTTTTTCTTCTCTTGCCCTTGTATGTGAATTGAGTACTTTTTAAATATTCAGTTTTAGAACTATTTATTGGCATTTTTGTATTTTCTTGCAATGGAGAAATGTACTTTCAAACATTACTTTCCTTTTCACAGGTAGCAGGTGTACTCCACAAATGTACAACTGTGTTTACGCTTCCTCAGAGTGCAGCCGTTACCCTGCACTTCCCTTACAAGTGCTCTGGCTAGCTCCACAGGAGCTGGGAAGTTGGTTCCAACATCCAAACATTTGGAAGCTCTTTCAAGCATTACACTTGGTTACGCAATTATGATACCATCCCCTGGTTTGGTGCACTTACACATGTCACTTTTCTGATTGCCATCACTCCTCCTGCTAGCCTGCCTTCCTTCTGGGGGGCACTTACTCTTTTAGCCTGATGAATTTCTTTGGTATGTCTCACAAGAGAAAATTTTTTTCTTAAGCATTCCTTGTCGGCATCTTCATTTCAACTATACTCAGGAAAGACAATTTTTAAGGATGCATATTTTTTAATTTATAAATTAGTTTTCCCCTTTAAGCCCTTAAAGGATATCATTTTGATATTTCTCCTCCCATTTGATTTAATAAAAATAAATCAACTTTGTTCAGTTCTCTATATCTTGTCACATTTTCCTAGGTATTTCTAATTTTTTTCTCTTACTTCTCAGACTGTGCCCTACAACTTGCCTAAGGATTACTTTGGAGGAATGGCTGGCGTTCTCTGTCTGTTACACAGATAAGCACGCCTGCTGAGACGTGAAGTTGTTCCACAGGTTCATGGACTTCGTACTCTTGCTATGTGTCTGCGGCTCCTTGTTTGCATTTGAACGATAGCTATTGAGCTAACTTCAAGTTAACTCCTCTTACTTCAAGTTAACTCCTCTTCTCCTTGTTGTAGCTCTCCTCCCAGCGGTCCTCTGGCTCAGCTGTTTGTCTTCAGATGCACTTAGGTGTGGTTAGTGTCTCATTTGCACACACATGTTCCAGATCTTCTCCCTCACATCCTAGAATAGCTTTTTAAAATTTTCCCTATACTTCTGATAGTGGGACTTTTTCTATAAATTTACTTAATGAGTGTAAATCACGTTTTCTACTGTCTTCATTTGCCTCATAATTTCTGACTCTGTGAAAGGCAAGTATGAGGTAAGGGGACAACAAAGATGTACTTTCAAGTTGACATGAAAGAACAACATTGCTAGTACTGGCTTCAAAGGTGTGCCTACCCTGTCACGTCCCATCTCTATGAGAGCTGAGTCACCCTAACTTGTAATCTACATCTAATCTCACTGAAATAACTACAGATTTAGTAACTTTGATCTTGCAAGAAACTTAAAGTACTTTGAAGTTACATTTCGAATTTCCCTTTCAATTATAGGCAAGGCTTTGGGGACCTATTTATTCTTTACTATACAAACAAACAAAACAAAAAAAGCCCCAGAAAACCCTGCGAGCTGGTGTGGTATGAGTGCTAAATTTAGCAATAACCCTTGCTTCTCTGACATCTGAAACTGAAGGACCTACAACAGCCTGACCACAAGATCCTTTCATCCCTTCTGCTCCTCAGGATAATGTCCCATGGCCCTTTTATCAAGAAGACCAGGCACAGTTCCCATGTGTCACCAAGGAGTGGCTTTTAGCAAGCTGTACGCATGCAAAGTTATTGAAGCAGGCTGAGCTCTCCCACTTGTGAGGATGGGTACTCTACTCTTGGTGTGAGCTGACCTTACCTGCCAGCGTGCAAATAGGAAGTGCTGTCACTTGCATCACCCACTGTTGGTTGTTAAGTGTTTATCCATCCCCAGGGCTTGAGAATGGGACTCCTCTTGTAAAAGTATGCGGTTTCTATGCAGGCTCAGAACCCGAATAATGACACAAAGACCTATTAATTCAGGCACTATATCTTGGCATAACTATTCTAACCTGACTGTACTGGCATGGTCTACTTCCTAGCCATGTGGCCAGTTACCTACCATCTTAGTCTCACTTTGACAACTCCTTCTTCATCTGTGTCCTGATCGTGACTTTCCTGGTCCCCATCTGAGACCTTCTTTAACCCCAGAAGTCTGCCTTTTCCTCTCCTGCCCAGCTATTGGCTGTTCAGCTCTTTACTTAACCAATCAGAAGGCGATGGAGAACAATGTTTACAACATGGGATCTGGTGCCTTCCTCTGCTCTCTGCAGGTATCCATATGCATGCACGCAAGGCATTCATACACATAAGATAAAAAACGATGAAAACATAAATAAATAAAATTTTAGGCAGGAAATTCTGTCTCTTAGCAAGAAATTGTCTTGTAAGTTTTCTAATCTTAGTGACTCACATTTGGGTATCTCTATTCTGACACATGTTCTTGCCTTGTATGATGCTTTTTTTTTCATTATTTGTCAACCTGAAAAAAGAGTTTAAATGGGGGACTGTCTACACTTGATTGGCCTATAGACATGTCTGTAGAGAATTGCCTCAATGAAGTTGATAGAGGGAATACCCAGCCCACTTTGGATCCTGGGGGTCCTGAACTTTAACAAGAGGGAAGAAATCAAGCTGAACACAAGTGCAAAAGCAATGCATGTGTTCCCTGTCTCTGATGCCACTGCTCTATCTTCCATACAGTAATTGGCAGGACCTGGCATTGTAAGGCAATAAACCCTTTGTAGTAGGAGGGCACAGTGGTTTTTGTACTGCCCTCATAGCTCTCTGGAAATAAAGACTCATGAGACTAAAAATATATTACAAACATATAGGTCATGTAGGAAGGCTCTTCTCTGACTAGCTCATAACTTAAAATAGCACACTTATATGAATTTAGATTCTGCCATGTGACTGGTTACCTGTGCTCAGGTACCATGTCCATCCTTCTCACATCTCGCCTGCTAACTGTTGTGTGCCTGGCTCTATCTCAGAATTTATCTCTGTCTGCCAGATATCCCACCTCCTATTTCTTGCCTCAGCTACAGGCCTTGAGATTTTTTTAGTTGACAAGTGTTGCCTCCATGCAATACACAAGAGATTCCTTCTACAACCTTTTCTCTCCTAAGCTGCTTTTTGTCAAGGTATCTATTGCAGCAATTAGAAATGACACGAAACTGGAACACCTTTTCTGTAGCCTTGTTCCTGTGTTCTTGGCATGCCTCACAGGCAACGTCAGTGCCATTCTCTTCATCTGCCTTTGGGAGCTATGACCATGAACTTAATATATCTCCTTGTTTCTTCTTTTTTTTCCTTCCCTTCCCTTTATTTCTTTTCTCCTTTTATTCCTTTCCTCCCTTCCTTCACCTTACGCTGGCCTTCAGCTGACAAGCCTTCTACATGAATCATCTCACCTGGCTAATAGTGTCTTCTTAATGATGACACTTCTTTTCTTCTCTGACACAACAACTCAGGAGAATAAGGCTTGTAAGGAGATATGTCTCTTTTTATGTCATCTTTACTAACATGGGTGTGTTTCACTCTGTATTGTTTGTTGGAATGAGTAAGAATAATCTCAACTTGTTTTGGTTTTGTTTTGTTTTGTTTTGTTTTGTTTTTGTTGTGGTGGTTTTTGTTTTGTTTTGTTTTGTTTTGTTTTTGAGACAGAGTCTTTCTGTGCAGCCTTGACTGTCCTGGATTTGCTCTGTAGACCAGGCTGGCCTCGAACTCACAGCGATCTGCCTGCCTCTACCTCCCAAGTGCTGGGATTAAAGGCGTGTGCCACCATGCCCCACTAATCTCAGCTTGTGTGTTTGTTTAATTTCTGTTTGGATTTTCCCCCTACTTGTTCAAGTTCCTTTATTTTCTTTAAGGTTTTTATTCCCCTATGATTCTAGTTTTCTACCTACAGCAATCATATACATGTTTGTGATGGGTATGTAGATTATATGTGATTAAGCATGTGCTATGTATCTGTGTATGTACATATGTGTGATATGTGTATATGTATGTATGGTGATGTGTGAATGTATATAAGGAGTTTGTGGGGTGTGTATGTGTGGTCATATATGTGATATGTATGGTGAGTGTGTATATGTGTGATATTTGTGGCATATTATGTGAACAAGTGTGTATGTGGATGTAACATATGTGTTTCTATGCATATACTGTGTGTGATTTGTGAGTATGTGTAGTATATGCATGTGAACATGTGTGTGTATGTATGTGATGTGTATATGTGTGTTTTGTATGTGCTATGAGTGTGACATATGTGAGTTTCTAGGTGTGGAGTACGTTTACATTGTTTTTGTATATGTATGTGTGTGATGTGTTTGTATGTACCATGTGTGTGCGTGTGTGTGTGTGTGAAAGAAAAAGAGAGACAGACAGACAGACAGACAGACAGACAGACAGAGGAGGGGAAGAGAGAGAGAGATGGAGAGTACGGAATGGAAGGGTGTTCATCTGTGATCTGTGTGAGTGGGGTATGTGTGTATGTCACGGGGTGCACATGGAACTTAGAGGACAACCTTGGCATAAGTCCTTACCCACCACCCTGTGTGAGACAGGGTCTTTACTTTGTTTTTCCTACTGCGCACATCAGGCTAGGCAGTGTATGAGCTTCCAGAAATTCTCTCAACTCACCATGGAGCACTGGGATTACACACATGTACTACCACTCTAGGTTTTGAGGATCTAAACTCAGATCCTCACACCACACACACTGGTTGTTGTTAGCAGATTCACTGCTTATAGATATTTATGTTTCTAGTTTTCAAATTCTCCAGTATTCAGCTATGGAGCTTTGAAGCTGAGAAACCAGAGGACTCCATGCTGTGTCCCATTTCAATCTTATTATGTTTGTTTTATAGATAACGCCTGGGGTTTTGAGATGTAATTGGAAGGAGAAACATGCCAATTTCACATTTCTAGGCATATTCACTAATGATATTATTTTGTTACAGATGTAAATGTCCACTGAGGAACAAAACTCACTCATTTCTAAAATGATCAAAATCGATAATCTTAAAGACTTTGAAACTGACTCTTTCAGTTTGCTCTTGTACTTAAATGACAAATAAAGAATAAGCAATAGTTTTAGAAACCATGTGTAGATTCTGTGCTAAGACCTGTGTGTAGTCATTATTGTCTAGTCTCCTGGCTTCCACGGCATTCAAACCTACACATCCAGGTTTGTAGAAAGCTCATTATGAATTGGTCAGGAAGGTCCCATAGACCCTCAAAATGACACAGGTCCTTGTTTGCTTGTTTGTTTGATGTATGTGAAACATGAAACATCTGCATGAAAGTCTGTGTACCACACAAGCATGTCGTGTCCACAGAGACCAGAAGAGGGCATCAGATTTCCCCTAGGACTGTAGTTGCAGATGGTTTTCAGCCTCCCTATAGGTGTTGGGAATTGCACCCTGGTCCTAAGAAAGAGCAGTCAGGGCTCCTAGTTTCTACCACATCTCTCCATCCCACAATGCAGTTTCTTCATTGGCCACCAGGACTAGATAAGATCTTGTTGCTAAAGACATGGCATACTTTAGTTGCAAGACAAAGAGAAACCAAGCTGAAACCAAGCTAGACACTTCTTCCCTTTCTATCTAGCTTTCATAGTGCTGGTAGGTGCTATGCAGGCTACAGAGGAAGAAAAGTAATCAGCTTTACTGAAGTGTGATCCATCTGAACACCAAAACCAACGAAGATGGTACAATAGCATGGCTGTTATGGGGGCAATCAGTTGATTTCTAATGGGATTTTAGACCCATTCTACAGAAGTAAATGATATCTGGTATTATAGCTGGTCAAAATCCATACTATAAAGATCATAGGCCCCTTGGAGGAACTTACTACTACTGTTTTGTTAGATGAACATGGTGACTGTCATAGGACAATGGTGACACAAAGCTTGTGGGAGTAACTAACCAATATATAATTTGACTTAAGGCCTATTCCACAAGATAGAACCTAAAACCAACACTGCTTTAGTGACCAGCAACCTGGGACTGCCTGGCCCAGGGAACTAGGGTAAATGAAATACTACTGTCCTTAAAAGTACCCCATAGGCTTGCTTACTGCTCAGCCTTCTGGAGGCAATGTCTCAATTGAAGGTCTCTCCTCTCAGATGTATCTAGGTTGTATCCACTTGACATAAAACTAGTCATCACAGTGTCCAGCTGTCTTCTAGATATTTGTAATTATATTAATAGATTAGTGCTGCCTTCAACCTTGGTCAGAAAAGCTTCTGTTTACAGTGGGTGATGGCTTCTACAAAGACACCATTAGGCCGTGTGCTATGAGTGCTTAGTCCTAAATCGAACATCCTTATCACCCCTCCAAGGTTCCGGGAACACGAAGGAGCAGGAATCAGAAAGGAAGTAAGTGTCAGAAGATGGGAAGGAACATTAGAAAATGCTGTCTTCTAAACAGATGTGGCAGTTGTGCCCTTGAACTCACAGCAACATTTACTGCCTGCAGAAGACCCATCCCAAACTGATCCCATCAACAATCCATTGTGGATGGAGGAGACGCTCAGAAGGCTCTACCCCTACCTAAGGAGTTGTAGGCAGTTAGTGGTTGCCGGGGTAGGCTGCACTGATTGAATCCTATTTCTTGATAAATGTACATGTGCCATTGCAAAGGCATATCAGCTATCAGGGTAAATGTTAACAGTTTTGTCTTGCCTGAGTTGGAGGTTTTTTCTTTTGGAGATTTCTATTAAATGGTATGGGTGGACATATTATGCTTCTCGTTAGTTACTAATGCATCAGCTTATACATCGTTTAAGTTAAGTTTAATTTCCTGTAGCAAACTTACTCTTTATGCCTTTACTGTATAACTCTCTTTGTTCATATGTAAGTTTAATAGGTTTTTAATATTTTCAACTAATGAAAAATTGTAGAAAGCTGAGAACTCTGGTATCTTCCCTGATTCTTTACAGTTCCAATTTACAGAGGAAGAGTGTAATAAAATTTTATTTAAAATCTTTAAACTATTTTATGAAAATGAACCTCATGAAAAGCAAAACATCTGCTGAGCCCTGTTAGCCTGTTGGGAGCTATTCCTGCAGACATGAGACGGCTTCAGACAACACATGGCACAAGCTGCAACTGTGCCCGCCATGTAAGAGTTTCCTTAACCCACCCTGTATTTTGTTCTAATTTAATAAATGTTTTACCTTATTTTCTTTTGATTAGAAGACTAACTCATGTAGATTATGGTAGATAAAATAAAACAAAACAGGTTGATTATCTCATGACCTAGAGACGGGACATTTTACAGTCTATTTAATGTCAGTGTTAGTGATGAAATGCCAAAGAATATTCAGAAAGCACAAAACAGTCTCCTGTTTCAACTCTAATAAAATGTCAAAATGAATTAAGTTGGTAACATGATATAGCAATATAAATGTTGCAGTGGCAACGGGGTATATGTTGGGGTCCCAATAACAGTATTACTTAACTTATAAATCATTTAATTTATTTTATTTCTTGAGTGCATACAAAACAATGGGTTTTATTATGAACTTCATCCCACTGTTCTCTCCTGTTCTCATTGCTACCTTCCTGTTGGGACCTTTTCTTCTCTCAAATATCTTCCCCTTCTGCTTTTGTGCTCTTATTCCGCCCCCCACACATCTCTCTCTCTCTCTCTCTCTCTCTATATATATATATATATATATATATATATATATATATATGTGTGTGTGTGTGTGTGTGTGTGTGTGTGTGTGTGTGTGTGTGTGTGTCCCCTTCTCTCTTTCCTTCCCTTTCTCCCTCTTTTCTCTTTCTTACTCTCCTCTTTTTACTCTCCTTCCCTTTCCCCCTCTCTCTCCCGGCCGCCCTCCCTCCTCTTCTCCCTCTCTTTTTGCCTCCTTCTCCCTCCCTCCCTCCCTCCCTGAGCAGGCCATTGATGGTTTATGTAGTATAGGTATTGTGTGAGTAACCATACACCAGCAAGGCATACTCAAGGGATTTACATAACAGCAGGGCTTAGCAGATCAGTAATGACATATGGAACCTTTAACCTATTGATCACAAGGTTGCTTGTAAGCCTACATGGGAACAAGCACGCGTGTTATATTGGTCAATATTTCACAACAGGCTAAATGCATTGCACATTACTATTCAATCTTACGACCATTTGTTAGCTAGTTGGTATCATGTTTAGAGCCAGGAAATTAATTCTTTACCATGAACATTCACTGACTGTTCCTAGGATTTGGTGGTATTTTACACCACAGAAACAAAAATAAAATAAGAAAATGAAAGGAAACAGCATGTCACAGGTCTGTTTTTCAAGTGTTTGGAACTGTCTGTTTACAGATTCTTGCACCATGGGCATTAAATTGTGCTTTAATTAGAAATGCTTTCCTGGAGGGTTTCTGAGTTACCGCCCTGCTATAAACTAAGCCTGCTTCCTCCTGTCTGTTCTAAGCAAGGCTTCTATAAAGTCGGCTTCTTATGACTGAGAACCATGTTCATAGGGTAAACTTTTGCTGGTTTGGGCCCTTTTGCTTCTGGGATCTCCACTCAGTACTTTGCTCTTACAGAAAGAGTTTCTACATTATTCTGTCCCAAAGCCTATGTCAGAGCCAGAGCTGCAGGTTCCTACGTCTTGGTATAAATCACATCGCATCTTACACTCTCAAGGGGATCAATAATGTGATTATATAAATCAATGGCAAATTGAAGGCTGGAAAAATGTTCCCAGGCTAGTATTTGGTCAATCAGAGAAAATTAAGGCTTATTTTAAACCGTGGGGTCCTGTGTTCCTAATTAGCAACAACAGCACATAGCTGTAATGATTGATAGCAAGTATGCAGCAGATCTCCAGTTTCCTAGTCTTAAACAAATATATTCTATGATCAACAGTGTAACCGACCCCACATAAAGTGGCACTGGTTAGCATCATCTAAGAGGAAGTCCCTCCCACGGACTTGGAGCCTCACAAATGATTGAATGAATGCGTGAGTGACACCGAGTGTGACAATGTCAATCTGTCTAGGGTTTGTTGCAGAGGACAGAATTTAGTTGAAGCTTAATGAGAGACTGCAGGAAAACTGCACTCACATTTCATAAAGTATTTCTACTAGAAAACAGCCTTAGAAAATATTTTTCAAACTTGACTTTCTGTTCCTAAAACTCTTCTGTTTTTTGGTTTATCGCAGTATTATGGCATTACCTATGACCCCATTTTAAATGACTTCATTGTTTCTTCACCCATTTCTATACACATGATCAGAGCTTTAAAAAGTACAGAGACTAACTCCTGATTATTAATTCTGTTATTGGTGTCACTGATAAAAAAAAATTTTACGATCACAACTTTAAATTGATTGCTCATATGCCTTTATATTTTTGAGTTTTAAACTTTTGTTCTTACTTATAGTTATTGATATTAACTTTAGGTAATTACCCAACTGTTGCATATTCCCAGTGGTACAGGAAAGGGCACACAGTGCTAACTGTGTGTGCATGTGTATGTGTGAGTGTGTGTGTGTGTATGTGTGTGTGTGTGTGTGTGTGTGTGTGTGTGTGTGTGTGTGTGTGTACATGGGACAGCGTGGCTCTCTGGGTATGGCACACTGTGAAGAAGATCATCACAAAATCTTTTCTTGCTTTCCTGATGCATTAGAACAAAACATTAAGCTCATTCCTGTAGCCTAAGGAAATTCCACTCCCCACTGCCAGTGGAAAGTTTCTTTTCAAAAGTGGAGAGCCTTGAGGATACCTGGGAAATGGAAAGTTGCCTCATGGGCTCTCCTGGCTTTTCCTGGTGATAATGGCCCGTGTTTCCCCTGTCCCCTTAGCTTCTTAGAGGTCCTTCACCACATCCATTGATCCATCCTGGGAGGGTCACAGATCTCAGAACAACTACAGAAACAGGAAAACGCGCTTCCTGAGTACACTGCAAACACAGAAACCTGTTTCCTCTGTACGTATCAAATGGTCAAAAGCCAGTTTTAGCACGGTCAGTGCTAAAGTGGCTCTCAGGAAAGCTGGAAGGACTTTGTCTCTCACTTTCACATGAATTTCTGTGCTTAAAGCTGCTACAATGCAGAGACTAAAGTTGCTTGTCCTGCTTTCCAGTTTGTGGAGCGGGGTTTTTGGGCTTAACTACACCCAGCGTTCCTGGACTGCACCTGAGGATGAAGAGTCCATTCCGATTCTGAACTCCACCTCAGCCTCTGTAAGTGAAGTACTGAGCCTCCAACTGCTCTCTGCCACTCAGAATCCCTCGGCTAAGGCAGCTGCGGTTCCTGAGAGACCTTCTGAAGACTCTCTTCTACAGTCAACACCTCTGCCCTCTGAGACAAGCACCCCTCCTGAGGGGACGGGAAACCAAACGCCCACAGCCCTAGAGAAGACAGAGGCAGAAGCGGTATCGCTGCCTTTTTCTCTCCAGAGGAAACCCACGATCAAGGCCAGCTCCGGAGCAGGGCCGGTGATGCTTGCTAATGCCACGCTGAAATTCCTTCAGAGTTTTTCCAAAAAGTCCAGTCAACAAGCAATCTCCCCTAAGTCTGCTGGAGACACAGGAAACAGGCCTCCAAGGGAAACACACCTCAGCAGACGTGACAGCAGTGGAAATCAAAGAACCAGCTATCAGAAACCCAGTTTTGAAACAACTAGAGGAAAGTAAGAACCCTTCTGTTCTTGTTCTGTCTCTGACTGTAACGTCTATACGAGTAAATGCTAGAAGTCTGAAGTCGCTCGTGCTCACAGAGTTCTTAGTAACATCAGGTTGTGGTAGTGGTTTCAAAATAGCAGGCATAGCCTTCGGGAAGAGATGAGAGAAGAACAAATGGTTGACATCTCTTCACTTTTTCCAATTGCTGTTGTTCAGGATCAGGAACAAAGTGGCAGCACCAAGGCAGTGAGAACCGCGAAAGGTTATCGTGAAATTTTCAGTTAGGAGAACTTAGCTGTAGAGGCTCATAGAACAGGTGCCCAGCAAGCCATATTTAAGTTGTCCCCTAGGTTACCTAGTCAGAAGTATGAGAGATCAGAACGCCAGCTTGATTTCAGCCTGATCTAAAGCGACAGCGATTTGAATTGTTGAAGTAAGATAAGCCTAAGTTTAAGTGAACATTGTAAGAAGTCTCAAGTGGACCCAATAATGAAACACAGAGCAGACGCATACCTAAGCAAGTGAGTCTTTTATTCACATATGAATTGGTCATCTGTATTTCAAGGCATAAGTCAACCTTGTAAATAATTGAAATAGCTTTGCGTCTAAATTGAGTTAGGCATATCAGTAGTAGAATAAAATTTAACTTAAAAATAGTAGTTCACACCTGCTGTGTGAACAGTGTTTTGAGCAAGCCGTTGACTAGATAACATGAGGAGCAAGAGGCAAGGAAAGTAAGGCCAGCACAGCTGAGTGCCTGAGTTCTATTAGTTAGGTCTGGTTATTTATAGAATTTCAAGGTTATAAACCTTTAAAAATATAAACATGATTTTTAGCTAAAAATTCACTTAGACTTTGGAATAACCCACGTTAACTGTGAGACAAGTACCACCTACCAGTCATGTTTAACTTGGATGAGTAGACTTTATGTACAGCTGCTAACACATCCTACTTAGTAAGAAGTTTACTATTAAATAAAAATGACAAATGGTAGCTATTGAGAATCTTTTCTAAATTGCTTTCATGTATCATTTCTATTTACCATGTTTTATTAATGCCTGTAATTCAATTATCTTTAATTGCAATAGAACTCCTGAACATTCATAGGAAATGATTGTGAGCTTTTCATCTGTCTGCAATTAGGAGAGTGCATGTAATACGACAGGAAGCCAATAAAGCAAATGAAAAGATAATTAAGCTAAAGAAACACTTACATAAGAAGTATGTATTGGGCTGTAGATATGACTCAGCCATTAAAGGCTATGCTCACAATGAAAATTAAGACATATCATTGTATCGTAATTAAAATTACTATTTAACCATTTTATAAATAAATATTAGGCTTGACATTACAATAGCATTAGATTTTGAACTGACACTAGTTATATTAGCTAAGGCCCTTGCTCTCAACACTTAGAAAGCCTTTTTTATTTGTCCATTATTTATGAATGCCCACGATGTGCATGGAACTCTGCAAGGCTTTGGACACATAAAGAATTTGAATGTCCTACCTATATGAAATATTTACTGCAAAAAGTAAGGATTAATATACATATTGAATTTCTCAAAATTCAATGTGTTTCAAGGAAATCACATATGAAATCAACTAGCTGGGGGCTAGAGAGATGGCTCAGAGGTTAAGAACAGTGGCTGCTCCTCTAATGGTCCTGAGTTCAATTCCAAGCAAATGCATGGTGGCTCACAATCATCTATAATGAAATCTGATGCCCTTTTCTGGCCTGCAGTTATACCAGTTATACATGCAAGCCGAACACTGTATATATAATAAATAGATAAAATAAATAAATAAATAAATAAATAAATAAATAAATAAATAAATAAATCTATCTTTTAAAAAAGAAAAAGAAATACAACTAGCTGAGCAGCACTTTACCTTATGGGTTCCCTGATAAGAATAATCTTCAATTGTCTGTATAGTAAAGTAACAATTGATTTAGAGATTCTATTGTTTTCAGTCCTGGAGAACCTGGGGTCTCTAGTAATTTTCTCGACTCCATCTAAGATATGCTACTCATTAAACCATCCAAATGACAGTATTGTGAGAGAAAAGCCAGGTCTAGAGAGAAAAGCCACGACACAAAGATCCCTAGAAGACTTGAATTTTAAAAAGTTTTTCAGGTTTTTATTTGCTTAATAATAACAACAGCAAGCACTTATATGGTGTGTGTGTGTGTGTGTGTGTGTGTGTGTGTGTGTGTGTGTGTGCATGCATGCGCACACCTGTGACCCAGTTAACCATTACATATAAAAATAACTCCACAAAGGGAAGATTCTCTCTTTCTGGAGAGGTTAAATAATTAACATTCAGTCATTTAGTTACTATATGTCAGGGCAGAAATGAGCTGGCTTCAGAGCTGGGCAGCTGGCTCCTCTAGTGCACTCCCTTAGCAGGAGAGAGGCCATCATTGCGAGTGGGAGGACAGAGTGATCTCATCTCTCCGCCTGGGAATCTGCAAAGGCTCGTGGCTACCTGCAGAATACATTTCAGATTTCTTGCCCAGTTACTCACACAACCTTGTACATTGTCTTCAGCCTCGTATTTTACCACTTTCTACCTATCCAAATTTTGATTCTTTGATCCACAATATATTGAACCTTCCTTTCTTCTTTGTCTAGATGGTATGGTCTTTTCCTCTTATCTGTTCCCTTTGCACACAAGGGCAGCCTTCTTCGGCTGTTAGGCAGCCCTTCTAATGCACTCTGTGGCTCACCATCTTCTATCACTGCACTTACAACAGAGAATTCTTTCTTTCTTTCTTTCTTTCTTTCTTTCTTTCTTTCTTTCTTTCTTTCTTTCTGTGATGTTTGAGACAGGGTCTGTCTATGTAGCCCTGGCTGCCCATTATGTAAACCAGGCTGGCCTCAAGCTCACAGAGCTCCATTTGCCTCTGCCTCCGATTTTGAGGATTAAAGATGTGTGCCACTATGCCTGGCTCAAAGAAGAATTCTTACAAAGAACTCATGATCTCTTTAGATATACGGACCCACCCTTAGTGTTATTTAAATCTCTGGTCTATCAGGTGCATGATGATAAATAATCCAGCCTGGGTGATATGGGGTATGTAGGGAAATGAAAAAGGGAATGTGAAATGTGAGGGTTCACGTGTGAGTAGAGCTATTCCCAAAAAGTATTTCTCTGTGCAAATAAGCACTTGTTTGTCTGGAATAAGCATATCATACCTTTATCATTCTGTCTCATGTTTGAAATTTAATAATAGTACTTAGTATAAAGGAATTATTGTGCCTATGATAGGTTCTTTTCTTCAACATTCTTCTGGATTATTTGCATCTGACTTGGTTCCCTTTTAGCGCTCTGGGGGCTGTCAGCTACATCAGATCTGGGGTTTCCTGTCTGGCAGAAGGAGTATTTGTAAATGACTGAGCACATTAAAATAGGCACAAAAAGATGGAATTAGAACTAGGGCACTTATATGTAGGACAGACGTTTGCTAGAGAGCCAACATGTCCTCAGCATTGTGATCATGGAAAAGCTTAGTTACCAAGAATTCCTCCATGCTGCGCCCTCATAAGGCCCGGGGCTAGGATGACAGGCATGAGGAGGAAATCTAGTCAGTTGTAACAGTGTCAAATGTAACATGTGTGTGAATGAAGCCAAGGAGAGTGAATTGGGGTAAATAGGCGAACTATTCTGAATAGGGCCAGTAAGCCTTGACTGAGGATAAGAGATGCAATGAGGGGCAGAGCAATCCAGCTACCTGTTTAACTTGTCACCAACCTGATCCGCTACATACAAGAATCTCTATTGCAGTGATCCTAGGGAATCAGGCTGCTTCTGTAATGGAGGCCTCGGTAGATTCTCTACATGTTCCTCTCCGTACAAACTCACTCTGATCTACAAGCAAGACTCTTCTCACTCTATTATGTTCTGGGTCGCTCTGCTTCTCCTCATCCTGTCCTCACCCTGGCCTCCTAAGTCACTGGGATACCACACATTGGTATCCCAGTCCTGCAACCCATGAAAATCAAGCTAATGCTCACTGTACATACTGATTCCCTTTATGATGCCTAAAATGAATATTTTAAGTATTGACATGAAAGGGGGATTGGGTCAGACTTTCTTGGAATTTGTTTATCATGTCACACTTTTGTAAACTTTAAATGACAAAGAAATGAAAGTGCCTTAAATAATGTATTGGCAATAGTTACTGGCTAGTCAACTGTGCACTTCAAAACACATTCTGAATTTTCAAAGAAGTCTTTCTCAAAATCTGGGGGCATTTGCAGTCTTACCATCCCCCTTCAAGCTCACTTTGAGTCCTCTGAGCTCAGTTGCTCCTAGACTGAACAAATTCTCATCATTGTGCAAAGATCTCAGAGGATTTTTCCTGAAGTCTTCCTCCATTTAGTATTTAGAATGAAGGACTACTCCTCCTCTTTCAACTTTGATTTTGACATCACCTCTTCAAAGAGACCATCTCTGACAGCCTGACATTGGCCCTCTGGATCACTGTCCCCTTCTTATCTCATTGAGATTTTCCTTTATAATACTCACGTATATCTTCAGACAGCTGAGCACTTTTTGCTTTTCATGAAAGCGGGAATTTTGCCCGTCAGACTGTAATTCTATTCACTGCTTGGAACAGAGAGAACAGGATAGAGAAAGAATTCAAGGAAGCTAGAAGGAAAATGGATTTTTGCGTGGTCTGAGAGCTCAGATGGGCAATGAAAACTTGGTTCAGAGAAGTATTTCAAGTGATGGATGTGAGTGGTACTGAAGGAGGGGTCTAGAACTGAGGAAAGCATCTGGGTGGAAAGGGGAGGGGCTTATGTATCTCAGGCTGGCTTGCAACTTGCCATGCTGGCAAGGTTGATCTTGAATTCCTGGGTCTCATAGGCCAAGTACTGGGCTGGCGGGTGTGTGTCATCACACCCAATGCAACTGGAGAAATTCCTGCGTTTAGTAATCTAATCATGGCAGAGGCCTGCAGTACAACCTTTTACTGAAGGACCACAGAGTCCCACTTAGTGGGAGAAAAAAAAAAGTCATGAATACTGTTTTTAAACGGAGTAAAATACGACCTGTAATGAGCTCCTTGCTCCAGGCTGAGTTTCCTGGCCTGTGAGGGATGATGGGAAATAAGATGATAGTTATTGCAGGAGTGGGAATGGGGGAGGGTAGACATAAAACTTTGTCCAGACAAGTCTCTCTTTTTCCTGATGTCCTAAATCCACACAGTACTTGAAAAGTGACAGTTAAGTCTAAGGACATTCAGACATGCAAAGATGATTCCACATTGCAAAATCCAAAAAGCATCTTTATACTAAATAAAGTTTTCATCTTGCAGACATACAGATGTTTCCACTGTGCTACTGTCAGGGGAAACAAACACTAGAGTGCTTTCTGCATTTTAATATCTCCCATTGATCATGGACTTTTTTTTTTTTTTTTTTTTTTTTGCTATTTCTTGTCATGGCTACTACAAATATGTAAATTTATAGTGCTAGAATTTGACATGTGTTTATTCAGACAAGGTAAATCAGTGAGAAACTTCTGCATTTCCACACCTTTTGCTTTTCTAACTATAAAGCTATAAGTTAAAAATATATTATTTAAGAAGACGTGTTAAAAGAGTCCGTTGGCAGGAGGGAACCAGTCAGTTAGGCTGAAAAGCAGACATCACACATCTAACCTGTGCTGTCTGCTGCCTGGGAAAGCCTGACACCTGCTGGATCAGAAGCTGTCTGCGACACTCTGCGGAGGTCACAGTCTAAAGAAAACCAGAGTAAAAGAAAAATAAAGCTCGGCAAATTATTTTAAAAGATCACTGCACAGTTTGACCACAAGTGCATGTGTGTGCGTCACTTGTCTATGATTCTGTTTGCCACAATTTAATACCACTTTTTCTTGATTAAAAATTAGAAAATAAGCCCAGGTGTATAGTGGAATGGGTCCAGTGTCACTGTCTTCTCACATCACATGGCAAATACTGTACACAGCACCTGTCACCACCCAAGAACACTGCACATGGCAAGTTCTGCCACATCAAGAACATCACACACAGTGACTGAGACCCTGGAGGCTGTGTGCCATCATCATCTGTCGGTGAAAATGTGATGGAAGTCACCATTCTACCATCCTGTTCCACTCCAGAGAGCATGGTTATGGTGCTAATCACGAATCTTAACTGCAAACGTGGATGGGAAAGAGGTGCCTTCTTTTGGGAGTTGGGGTGGGAGTGTAAGGGGGAGACGTTCAAAACCAGATTTCTCTGTGTAACAGCTCTGTCTGTTCTAGACCTTGCTTTGTAGACCAGGCTGTCCTTGAACTCACTGAGAACTACCTTCTTCTGCCTCTGGAGTGCTGTGACATGTGCCACCACACCTGGCTGAGGTGTTTCTCCTTAAAGTCTGAATTAACTGCAAAATTAAAGACTCACTATAAGTTTAATATCCATAAAATTTTGTAAACCATTTTAAACTATACTTATATAAACTATATGGAAGAAACATGAACAGAAATTATTATTCATGCCCGGAAATAAAACATTCATTTACAGAAGAAGATAGGAGTTGAAATGTGATGCTGTTTTGGCGTATAGACACAGCTGATTATAATAATAAGTCTAAAGTTTTAAGTGTAATCATGATCATCTTATTAGGTGTAAATCCGTGTTTTTCACTTTTACTATTTCTTTTGTTCATACTACGTGAAATTCTTTGACTTTCATTAATATATAGTAAACAACATGCCATTTCACTCTTTCAAGGTCAGATTTGATAAAAGACTTCTTTGACTCAATGTTATCAAATATAACCCTTACAAAATTTCATATAACATGTTAAGAATAATTGTGTGCATGGTTCCTCATGATTATAAAGATTTTTTGAATACTGTGGCAGTTCCTGAGAGATGCCCTTTGTCATTTGAATCAACAATAACTGATGATGACAGCCTTCTGTACTGTTTTCTGGAAATTATTGATTTGGAACACAGAAACAATCATAGATAAGAGGGACTTATCAGGTCATTAGAAAAGAATCTATACTTATTTTCATATAGTACATGTAGTGTGTGCATATATACTATACTATAGTAAATAACCTATAGTATACCATAGGTTAGCTTATTTAGTCTTACCATACTGTGACACAGGTCACATTGTTAAGCTTTCTTTCCTGAAAACAAAGCTACGTTGAACAGATACAATAATACATAGTAGGCTTTAGAATTAAATGTTTTACAAAAATCTTTTGTATTTATTAAGACTTCTTTTATGGAATAAAATGTGATCTGCTTTAGAATGAGTTCTGGAAAAATGTACAATCTACAGCTGTAAGTGCCTATAATATCCATTTGGTCTATTGGATAGTTTTACTTTGAATTTTCTTTCTTGGTTTTCAGTCAGGATGACTTACCTAACACTTTCTTGCCCTATATTTCAGAAGTTTTATGATATGATTTTTTTTCTTTTCTTATGGATTTTCATTGTTGGTCTCTTGAAAGTGTTCTGGAATTCTTAGAAATAATGTTTATCTCATTGTTTTACTTATTATTTACTGACATGTAAACACAGTATTTTCTCAACATTGTCTAACCTGCACAAGAAGGTTAGATTTTAAGTTACAATAGAATTCCTGTCCCACGACATTTTCCTGTATTCAGCAAGCTAAGCTTTTGCTCATGGCCAAAGGTGTCCACTTTTCCCTAAAGGAAATCTTTTGCCTACTCACTTGGAAAATACAAGTTTAACTACTGCTTCTAATTCCACCCGTGGCATCTAGGATTTCCTTAACCTTTTCTACTTCCTAGAGTTTTGCGGTATATATTGTCCCTACTCTCTTCCTGCTATTATTCTGGGTTCGCTCATTTGTCCCTATGCTAAGCAATAGATACTGTTACTATAGATTCCAGGCTCTGTTGTCAGGCATAAGAGCACCTGCTGACTCTCATTTTGGCATTTCTCCCTCATCCCTCATTGTATGAATCCTCCACACATATCTAACCATTTCTTAACAAAAACCTCATTCTGTTCCATTCTGAAGCTGTTCTCCCTTTGTGGACACAACCTCTTATGCTATGGTTTGAAAACTGCACCCAGTGAAACACTAGACTGTTGTGTTTATGTCACATGCTAAGGAGCACACGACTATATAGTCCACTATACAACATCCAGAAACATGCTTTTTATAGATAGACACATCCCATAAAACATATATATTTTATAAATAAATGCATATCATCTGAGACTCTGATGTGGCAGGGGGAAAAACACTATGCAGCTAGCTTAGAGGATACTATATCTGGTTTAAGACCTCATAGAAAGCTTGTGTTTTATTAAGTAAAATCCCTGCCATTATAAATAATTGTGACATATTTACATTGTATTTCTTCATGAATTACGATGACCAGATGATTTCCCTTCATGCTAAATCTTAGACTGCTTCTGTTGGCTTATTTGGAAGCACATTTTTCTTATTATTTGCTATTTCGAATAGGATAATTTTATTTTTTGTTTTATTTTTATTTATTTTTTTTCTCCTTTATTAATTTATTCTTGTTACATCTCAATGGTTATCCCATCCCTTGTATCCTCCCATTCTTCCCTCCACTTGCTGTTGGTGCATAGATGTGTAACTGTTTTGTATTAGTGAACTATTAAGTTAATTTGCAATAAATTATAAAAATTTTGATGAACTTAATTATCTTGCTCGATTTAAATTTTGTTTTTGTTTTTGTTTTTTGTTTGTTTGTTTTTTGAGACAGAGTTTCTCTTGTAGACCAGACTAGCCTCAAACTCACAGAAATCTGCATGTCTTTGCTTCCCAAGTTCTGGGATTATAGGCACGCACCACCACAGCCAGCCAAAAAAAAAAAAAAATTATCTAGAGTATTTTGTTTCTTATTTCCAGTATATCATTGGGTGATAACAGTCTCATTTCCTGTATTTGTATTTTCACCATTTATTAATTGTTTCTGTCTTTCTACACATGATTCCATTTGTTTGCTTCTATCTTATTACACCGAGCCCAAAGTAACAGACCTAGATCTGAGACTTTGTGTTCAGTACAAACACTTACATTGGATATAAGAGCAGTCTTGGATTTTTGTCTTAAAGTAACAAAATGCAGGCTCTAACTTAGTTCTGATTATTTTCATCATATAATGTTTCTTTAAATCTCCTTGGGTTCAGAAATCAATGATCATTTTCTTTTCTGTGTGGATATTAAAAATGAGACAAGCACATTTAAAAGCACTTTTCAAAGTACCTTATTGATATATTTGTCAAAATACATAAAAGTCTATGAAAATTATGTTGACAAAAATACTAACAGTGAGTTTTTTCTGCCAACGATGTTTGCTCCCTCAGGAACTGGTGCGCTTACGTACATACCAGGTTATCCCCCACCGTGATACTGGACACTCATGGCTCTTATGGACCGCATGCAAGAGGATCCTGTGGCTGGCCCAGTGGACGCTGTTCCCAGAGGTATGAAATGCTTTCATGTTGGCTGGTAGACTGGAAATATGTAGAGATGGCAATCTTAGACATAGCATGGCCAGGTGGAAGACATGCATATTAGACACATGACCTTTAGTAAATGCACATGTGGTGACTAATAATCCTTGTGCTGTCTATTTGCTTTAGGAACCATGTGAGCTACTGCAGTCATATACTTAGCTTACTGCCTGATACCCAGTGTTTAGGGAGTGTGAAACTTCTTGTTCCATAGTCACTGTTATATCAGTTGTGTAACCTAGTCAACAACCCTGGGCTTAGATCCTTCTGATATGCATAAAAAATTTAAAAGATTTAGTAATTTTTTTTTTGTTCTAGGTAAGAAAGTAGCTCATACATAACTTTAAACTGTATTTAAAATAGAGACAGACATTACCGGCCTTGTGTGTGGGGAAGCAGCTCTTCTTTTGTCTACCTTAGTCACCACATTGTTCATTACATGTATGAATATATTATATGTACATTATATAATATATAATAATACATACACACACCACTGTCATAAAATGTAAGGCTGAGCTGTTGGTAACTTCTCTGAACCCATAGAGTGACTCTGGCATGACTAAAGATGTTCACAAAGGACCTGCAATAAAAACTAGCTATGCAAGCCCTGAGACTAAAGCTACACAAATGATCATACAAATAACTCAGGAAACAAAAGCTGACGACACAGCAGCAACCTGGAACCATGCACAGTAAGGACACATAAAATCCAGGTGTCCCTGAGTCCTTTGAGGACTGGGATTCCTGCTCCAGAGAACTAAGTACTTCTTAGGGATTTGTGAGAGCTAAATCATGACCCTGCTTTCAGCTAGCGTTCCCTTTGTGATAATTTTCTTGTCATGGAAGGCACAAAGAACATATTGTTAATTCTTTGATAATGAAAATATTACCATAGGAACCCTTGTCATATTGTTTCTGGGTTCAAGGTGAGTTCCTCCCCCCCCCCGCCCATCTCTTCTCTCTTCTGAACCCAGCTACATTATGTTTGTCCCTCTCTCTTACAGTGTGCGTCCATTTGAGTGGGTTTTTCCACTTATCCGCAACCCTAGCATTTATACAATAGTTGTCTGTTTTTCCTTTATTGTATCATCATGGCATGCAACAAACATTCCGTTTGCCCCAGAGCAGGAACATTTGCCCTAAGCACGATTCAAGAAAGTTCTAAGTTATAGAGTCAACGCCACAAACTAAATAAAGCCATCTTCATTTCTTACTTTGCTTCAGCAGTTGGGCTGGAGATGGTGGTTCCTCCAACTGAAATATTTATTCTGTGTAGTTTATTAAAGTACATGTAGACGGATGACTTAGCATGCTTTTAAGGCAGGGAGGAATCTTGTAGCTTATTCCCCTACTGAGGAGCAACCTCTGACACAGGGACCTACCTGTCATGCTACAGCAGAAGCAAAAATCCGAAGGATGCAGTTCCTCCTCACACAGTTCTTAAACAGGTCACAAGGGTTTAGGTGACAAATTTCAGTAGCATGGCCCTCACTTATATAAGTCATATTAAAACTCCAGTTCCATCAGTTTTACATATGAAAAATTTAGCAAGTTATTTATGTCTCTATTATTCATGATCCTCAGTAAATCAGAGTAATAACATCGTTGTTATAGAATTAAAGTGATTATGAAGTAGGTTTATGTCTACTTGTATATATAATACACCTATTTGGTAAATAATACCTGTACAGTGGAGTCTTGTGTTTAATGGTAATATATTATACTTATAACTTTGACTCACATATATACAGAGCCGATAATTGGGTGCCATTTATGAATTATTTCATCTGTTTTATTCAAATGTTATAATTTTGAATCTTGGAAAATTAAAATATAAAAGTTGAAATGACAGCAGCATGAAATTATCCTAATTTCAATTTAATCACCAATATAACTTATTTCATATGGCCTGATTTCTTTGCTGGAAATGGACATCTTATTAACTATAACCATTTAGGAAGTAATAGGAATGGAAATAGATAAAATATTTTAATATTATGCTTTAAAGCTGGAGTTAACATAAGTTCTAACACTTCTTAGCAGAAAACATAATGCAAAAAAACTATTGTGTCTTTAGAAAACACAATGACATATTAATTTAAAATACTAGTAATAAAACCACTTATGGTTTTTGTTGCATATTCAAAGCAACTCTATTGGCCGTTTTGAATATAATGTTGATGATAGGCTTATGATTCTATAATAGTACCAAGACTAAATGGTTATTGCATTTCAGAAAGTATTCTAAAGACTTACTTTTATAGTTCTTGTTCTATCTTTTAAAAAATATATTTTATTAATATATTCATATTATATCTAAATTGTTATCCCACCCCTTGTATCCTCCCATTCCTCCCTCTCTCCCATTTTACCCTTACTCCCCTCCCCTATGACTGTGACTAGGGGGACTTCCTCCTCCTGTATATGCTCATAGGGTATCAAGTCTCTTCTTGGTAGCCTGCTATTCTTCCTCTGAGTGCCACCAGGTCTCCCCATACAGGGGACGTGAAGCAAATAATTTGTTGCTCTTCTCTTCAGATCTCAGAAGACCTCCAATGCTGTCTATAGGATGCAGCATAAGATTGTCACCTCATTAGAATGGAGATGCTGTCCTGGATACATAGGGCCAAACTGCCAGATCAAAGGTATCTGCCAATAAGAACATCATAATAACAGATTCAGAGAAATAAGTAATTGAATTGATCAATTATGAGCCAAGGAAAATTAGTAAGAAGCCAGTTGTTTTAAAGCTTCCTAAGTGGGAATCGCATAACCTGCCTTTTCATTGTCCTCTTAGTCTTTGTATTGGTTTTAGAAGTGAAAGCTCACTCTTTTACTTACTCTTAATTAAAGCTACAAAGACAAGCCTTCTTGAGATATTATTGCAAATTATAATTTTATACTCTAAGTACATATGACCCATATAAAATAACTATAAAACCCGCTGGTTTTGCTTCAGTTCACCTATATGATATGATGGGACTGTGAATGAAAGTTCATATTAAAAAATATACCATGTATACTATGAATAACTAGATTTTTTTATCTTAAAGGAGACAACTTTTTTCTAAAGCTAAGGTTTTAAGAATGTTCTGGTAGAAGGCTAATCAAACACACAGTCACCTGCTGTGGCCTAACATTTATGCAACTATTATTTTGTTTTTTACTTTAAACAGGCTTTTTTTGAAAAATAAGACTTGGCATCTGCATTTATATTTTAAGTGAATGAATATTACAAGAAAGTCCATTAGCTGTGCTGAAGAATTCAATCAACAGTGTAGGAGATTGTGATTAAAAATTAATGGAACTGTGGAGAAACCATTATGAGTCACATTAAGAAACAGCAAATCCTGTAAGGGAGCTCTAAGAATCACACAGTTTAGTCAGCAGCATTATCCATGGCTGGCCAGCCCATGCATGCAGCAAGGATCTGTGGGCAAATCTTCCATACCTTTGTTTTCTTTGGGCCTGGTTTAAATTTTACAGAAAACATAAACACGTCCAACACATTTTGAGATGGTAGCATGGATGTTTTGCCTTTTACAGAAATCATTACCCACACTAAAAATATTTGGAAATGAAGTGATACAAAATGTTTGAAAAAGATCCAAATGTGGCATTGCTTTCAAATAATTTGTTTTTAGAAGGAATGCAAACATATTCACAATGTTACAGTACATTTGTTTCTAACCTACTTTTTTTTGATATTTTAAAATCTTAACAATATTTGGAATTGTGTTTAAGGTTTTTATTTCTCCTCTTATATAGAAAGCATTTTAGGAATATTAACCCTATGATTATTTCCTACAGATTAAAATATTGGCTTGCAAAGTGTCCTTTCAGAAATGTAGGCTGTCATTACACACTCCGTTGCACAGAACGGCTGACTGCAGGTGGCAGGGAGCAAAGCAATATGTCAAAGCACGTCCCAGGCCCAACTGCTGAGAGCTGTGCGTGCCCCACATTCAGCCTCCTGTACTTGCTAATCAATTCTTAATCATTATGGCAGACTGCATACATGTAGATGGAAAAGAAGCTACAGAATCCAGTGTTAAATATAACCACAAGAAACAAAGCCAAGTGATAATTTGCATATCTGTTCTGCATGGCCAGTCCCTTCTTATGAGGATTACCAAGTGTTTAAGTGTAAGTGGTTTATATTCCTGTGGTCAATGGCACCTCAGATTCTTCCTAGAAGCCATCTATGGATATCTTTAATATTAAACTTTCAGTTTGCTGTTTCAATACATGTTGGGGGAAAAAAGTCTCAGAAAAACTTCATTGATGACCTCCAGTCATAGTCACCTAATTAAAGCAACACAAAAGGCCGGTGTCTGCTGATTAGGATGTTATGAGGAGGCATCTTTCCTATTGAAATATATGTGAGAATAAGCCTACGATGACAGGTTTGCCCAATTATTTCAAGTTGTCATATAGTCGATTCTAATGGAGATTTGATTCCAACAGAATGTCATGTTGCTCAAACAGAATCCTAGCCATTTGTCTCTTACTTTATTGTAGTCCACCAAGCACTTGAAATTTTTATAAGTGAAATTGATACTGGTAGCATCAAGAGCCACTGCCTCATGTAGTCCCTGAACCATTAATTCATTAGTTCTGTCCTGGTTTACTTTGTCCTTTGCATCTTTCCATTCTGATACTTACCTAATGACATCTCAAGCTGTCCCTCAACCCATTGTACTTAATAAATATGCCGTCAGCTTTTCATTCTTATACAGTGGATCAAACTGTCCCCATAAGTATATAGAGTTTGGCAGCACAGCCTTTGAGGTTTCGTGTGGCAGGCTGTCTCAGAGCAAGAATGATCTGTCTGGTTGATCCATTCTTTTAAACCTCTGCTGAGACCTCTAGAGTCTGTTTATGTAGGTACTGATTGTGTAGGTACAATAGCAATTACTTCAGGCCTCGTCCCTCAAAGTATCATGGGATTATTTATTCATAGAAAATGTGTAAAGTACCACACACATTTCACAAATCTCTGCTTCCCAAATTAGTTTCATCTCCAGAAACAAAATTAATTTCATTCTGTAGACATGATGATTTCCTTTGAATTTGATTACAGCAAAGAAATGGCACGGTGAACTAAAACACGTGATAAGTATCAGAAAGTCTGTTGGCAGCTGGAATGTTCTCCTCATCCTTCCCCAAATGTATCCATCTCTTCCCAGCTCTTCTTCTGCTTCTTTCTGAACTCCATTTGCTGGATGTTGGCAAGAGATGCCGGCTCATCAATCCTGTGGATGTTTCTTCTTGCCTCCTAGTCCAGTGTGCTCATCTGCTGGCCATGTACCTGAGCACACATAATCAGAACACTTGGCTTCTAGTCGTAGCGTACCTACTAAAATAGAAGAGTACCAAAAGGGATTTTTACATTTTGTGGCCGGAACTTTGGGAAAGAAAGAAAGAAAGAAAGAAAGAAAGAAAGAAAGAAAGAAAGAAAGAAAGGGAGGGAAGGGGAGGAGGAGAGAAAGATTAGGTCAAGCATCAAAGCAATAGTTTTCACTTGGTTATGGCTTCAGGTACTGGTCACAAATATTTCATCTTTCCCTTTAGGAGGATACATATTTTATTTGCAATGCCCTATTAGAGACAATTGTTTTAATGTCTGTAGCAACACTCAACTTAAACCCAGGAGATAAAATTTGCAATTGCATACCTCTCCAGTAGATGTCTCTAAAATATTCTGAAGTGAGACAAAGAAATTATGGTTTGCTATTCCATAATAAAAGAAAGCAATTTATGTTCAATTGGTGTTAGATTAGAGAGGATCCTTTTGCAAATCTGCTAAACATTAGAGCCTACACAGATTTTCTGAAAAGAAAAAAAGTACATAAAATTACATTTTACAATATCTATCACAGACAGTATGAATACTGAAAAGATATGTACAGATATGGAATAAGTTGACATCATTATACATTATAAACATGTGCCAAATATTTTATTTTTTCAAATGTGAGAATATCCAATAAGTTATAAAACAACTGCTTGAATTTACATTTTAAATACAAGCTTTCTATAGTGAAATTATGTTAAAATGCATTCCAAATTCATCATGCTGAATTTTATCCTACCTAAAGGAGGAAAAATATGTGTTTCTTGTATTTTTATAAAGCAGCTTCTTCCCAACATTGTCCAATGAGCATCTTGCTTCCTAACACTATGTGACTTTTGGCTGAAGGATGTTGACTTTCAGAGTCTTTATAAGCCACACTGCCTACTTCATCTTCAGGAGCATGCTGAGCACCCACCCTGCTCCTGTGCCTGATGCTGCAGGATCAGCTGGATGTGTCTTGTCTGGCAATAAGCAGGAAAGGGAGAGCGGCCTCATTACTGACTTACCACTAATGACTTCCTCCATATGGCTCAAAGGGCTTAAGGAAAATACCTTTTACAAATTTACAAATAAAACCTGTCTAATTAAAGAGGAAGAAAAAAAAACCTAACAAGAAAATTGTAACTTTGCATTGCAGGATGAAACCAAAGACTAAAGGAGAAAGAGAGGGAGGGAGGGGGGAGGGAGAGAGAGAGAGGACCCTAAGTTGCCTAGGTTGCCTTTTAAAAATAAGTACTCATGGTCTTTACAGTGTATTGGATTAAGCTATTGCTTTTCTGTACCTGCATCTGTCACATAAGGAGAACAAGGGAAAGAGACCTAGAAATCTGTACTCCACAGGACCGAACAGTCTGTATTTGTGTAAAAGGGAAGATAGATTACCAGGACAACCTCAGCAGTCCTTGTGGAAGGGTATACATTGGGGGATACAGAAAGATTTCTAAATGAAAAACAATAAATGGACATCAATCACCCAAGCCTCTCATCACAGGAGAGTAACTGACTGCCTGTCAGATATCCTATCGGCTCTCTGCAGCTACTGGTCAAAATTCTAGAAGATAAATTGGGATGAAGGGCAGTGCTGAACTCTGGTTGACAAACACAGTCAGGAAAATATAGCATCAATTATTGAATTTGTGAAGCAGGCAATTCAAGTTTTTAATAACCTTGGCAGGGACCTCAGCAAATAAGTTCCAGAGCAGAGAGGTTCATGGGACAACCAGATCCCAAGGACCTTTGTGTGGTGTTAAATGCCCCGCAATTTGTAGGACAATTTCCTCACCTAGTTTATACGGGCACGCACATGCATAAGAACATTTGAAATTTATGGCTTAATTGTATTTTTCATTCATAGCAGTCTTCTTAAAACTTCACCAAGCTGTGAAAAAGGGTTCAATTCTCCACCATATATGTCTTAATCATCAAAGAGTAGAGTGTGGTAAGAAACAGGGTTTTGAGGTAAGGTGCCCCATGGTCAAGCTTGGGCAAGAGCCTGTAGGCAGACCACCTCACCAGTGCTGACTGATTTCTTTTTCTCTTCCACTTGTCATTCACTGAAATATGTCCTTGTGCTTCTCAGTTCCTGTTTCCAGACTTCTGACTTCTTTAGTCTTCTTTTTAAGGGTTCATGAATGTTATTTTATGCCTTTTTACTATAAGGTTAATAGAAAATTAGACTTTGGTGTTCAGCGCCGTCTTCCTTTCTGTTCCTCACTTTACCTCATAGCTGGGCTTCTTACCACCTGAAGAAGATACAGGGTTGGTCTAAACTGGTTAGTACAGGGACAACTATGATGCTAGAGAAAGTCCTTCCACACAAATCTCAAACAGCTCTCCTTGATCCATATAGAGTACTTGTGGCAGTCTAAATAATAAGAGCCCTGATGAACCCATATATTTGTATGTTTAGTCACCAGGGAGTGGAAGTGTTTGGAAGAACTAGAAGATTAGAAGGTGTGGGCTTGTTGGATGAAGTGTGTCACTGAGACACCAGGCCCAGTCCCCGCCCCCACCCCACCCCACTGGTGGATGTAAAGTTCTCAGCTGCTTTTCCAGCACCATATGTGCCACCATAGTCCCCACCACGATGATGACAGATTAACCCCAGAAACTGTAAGCAGGCCCCCAGTTAAACACTCTCTTTTTTGTGAGAGTTGCCTTGGTTGTAGTGTTTCTTCACAGCAGTAGAATAGTGATGAAGACAGTGTGCATGTATTATTATGTAGTGTTTGTATCAGATATAAGTCTCCCAGCTTCCCAATCCTAGAAAGATGCTAAGTGAAATGTTATAACCTTCGCAATAAAATATATGGCATGCCATACTTTATAAGAAATGAAAGCCAGGCGTGATGGCACATGTCTGTAATCCCAGCACTCGGGAGGCAGAGGCAGGCGGATCACTGTGAGTTCGAGACCAGACTGGTCTACAAAGTAAGTCCAGGACAGCCAAGGCTAACATAGAGAGACCTTGTCTCAAAAAAACAAAACAAAACAACAACAACAACAAAAAAAGATCAACAATTACTAAAAAGAAACCTCATGAAACTGAAAAGCTTCTGTAAGGCAAAGGACCCTGTCAACAGAACAAAACAGCAGCCTCCACACTAGGAAAAAGCATTATTTATTTTCTTAAATTAACATATATATTAGCCATAATAAATTAGCCACATGCCAAGTCGCAGAAGTCATAAACATAAGCCATCCATACTCTAATAATCCCTAATGACTTGCTGATGCCTCCTGGTTACTGCATGCTTTTTCACTGGTCATGGTTGACACCAACAAATAGTCCTTTTCAGAGAAATCATCAAACATAGGAGACTACTATGAATTTCTCTGAAGAGTTCCCACTCAGATCCAGAGCTATTTGGTTTCACAAGGTCTGTGCACATTTGTAATGTCGATTAACATCAGTGCTCTTGATGTCCTGCTCTGCTGCCCTATATGAAAGAGAAGTGATCGTATTCATGTTTTGTGATCTGTAAAAGCTATGTGCTTTTAAATGTTGCCCCTCATCCTTACCAGCTACATCATGAAAATTCCTAGAACAATTTGAAATGTAGGTACCTCTATCTAAAAGCTGTGTAAGCACCATTTGGTTATAGTTGGGGCAACTTAAATGAAGGAGCATTTTTAATTTTATAGTTCTGTCACATACATTCCATTTATTTAAAATGATCTACTTATTTTTCTCAAGAAACTGATCATATTATATTTGGTTTCAAATAATACATGTATAAATATTTCAAATAACATGTTTCAAATAGCATCTGTTTCAAATAGAGGTGTTTTCATATCACATCTATGTGAAATTATTTATGAGAAAAAAATGATTTTAAAATGGCTTCTTAGCCTTGGTTCCAGCAGGTACTTCTGAAGTTTAAACATTCTTGCAGTGTTTCATGTTTGAACCTGTAACACAAGCTCTCTCTGGCTTTCTGTCCCTCTTCTGTATTTAGACTGTCATGAATTTGCTACATTATAGGAAATTCAGTGTTCATACTTGAACGCTGGCACAACCTAGATGCTTGGTGACAGATACCATATTCATCTTATCATCTCCACTGTTGACAGCAGGACCATATCTGCAGCTGTGCTTGCGTTTCTAGGCTGACTTTCTTACTCTTGTTGTATTGCCCTATTGTTCTTTGTTTTCCAACAGCGGTGGGTTTTTTGTTTTGTTGTTGTTGTTGTTGTTAGTGACAGAGTTTCTCTTTAGCCCAGGCTGGCCTGTAACTCTTAGCATCCTTTCAAGCATTGGAATTACAGCTGTAAATCACCTGGCTTGGCTACATTTTCACAATCATAATTCACAGAAAATTTTTTTCTTGAGTGTTACTATATATGACTATTAATAATATTAAAGATGTTTTACCTTCCATTTTTCTGAGATGAAGCTATTAACTTCAGTCAAATTCATGATAGTCACATTTTAGTTAACTTACAAGAATAGTTATGTATAAAAGATATTTACTTCACTAATAAAATTTAAAATTTTATTTAATTGACTGTTGGTTTCCTAAACATTATTTTTCATTTCATTAGATATTTATTTCAGAAAGAATAGTAGCATAAAATTGATTTGCCATGATATCTCTACTTTAGAATTGTTATCATACTATATGACATAGGAAATAGTTTTGAGATGGTCCTGGGATAGGAATTTCATTCATCTCATATGCTTACTAATATATCCTTTATTCTTTATCACATATGCACAATTAACTTGAAATAAGTTAATATCACAGTTTTAAGATGAATTATATCAATTATTATATAATATTATTATGTGTTTTCTGAAAGATGTGGTTCATAATTGTTAATGTTTTGACAGTTAATAAGCCATATCACTTCATCCTCGCTAGAACCTGGGGTGGGGAGCATGTGTACGGCTGGCTAGGAATGAAGATTGACAGCCTAGCATCAGAGTCTAAGGCTGAACAATCAGTAGCTTCTAGATGTGACAGCTAGGGGGACAACAAAAACATCTTTCATGTTCTGCAAGCCATTTGCTGGGCCTTACCACCTAAGCCACAGGGAGAATGTGTGCATGAAGGAACGGAGAGGCCGTGAGCAGGGCCCGCAAATGCCACTTTCTATAATGGCCCACATCTTTATGGAATGATGGACACGTGATGTTCACTCATTAGACTCATAATAAATCATACCTTTAAAACGTGTTCTGGTCATAACTGGGACTGTATTTAAAGATCTGTGAGGACTTTTGTATTTTAGTTTTGCTGTGAAAATAGAAAATGTTTCTGTCTCGTAACAATAAATTTTATTTGATTTAGAAAATCTTTCAGTTCTTTTAATTTTTTACTTAATTTTTATTTTTTTAATAGTTTATTCAGATTACATCCCGATTGTTATCCCCTCACTTGTATCTTCCTATTCCCACCCCCTCCCCCTTTTATTCTATTTCCCTCCCCTAGACATCTGACTGAGGGGACCTCCTGCCCCACCATATGACCACAGCCGATCAGGTCTCATCTGGACAGCCTGCTTCCCTTTCTTCTGAGTGCCACCAGGCCTCCACACCAAGGGGAAGTGGTCAACTTGAGGGCACCAGAGTTCGTGTCAAAGGCACTCCCCGCTCTACCCACAACCATGGAGAATGAGCTGTCCATTGGCTAGATCTGAATAAGAGGTCTAGGTTTACTGCAAGCATTGTCCTGGTTGGTACAGGAGTTTGTGCAGCCCCCACTGGGTCTAGTTCCGCCAGTCCTGGTGGTCTTCTTGTATCCTCTCATTCTTGCAAACCACTCTCACCTGGAGTCCAGGAGCGAGTCCCAGCATCTGTCCACCCCTGGGTGGAGTCTCTCAGAGGACATCTATGTGGGGCTAATATGCACTTATAAGTGAGTATATACTATGTGCGTCTGTCTGAGTCTGGGTTAACTCACTCAGGATGATCATTTCTAGTTCCATCCATTTGCCTGCAAATTTCAAGATTTCATTTGTTTGTTGTTTTGTTTTGTCTTTTGTTGTTGTTTTTGGTTTGGTTTGGTTTGGTTTGGTTTGGTTTGGTTTGGTTTGGTTTTTTGAGACAGGGTCTCTCTGTGTTAGCCTTGGCTGACCTGGACTCACTTTGTAGACTAGGCTGCCCTCAAACTCACAGCAATCCACCTGATTCTATCTCCTGAGTGCTGGGATTAAAGGTGCGCACCACCACGCCCAGCTGATTTCCTTATTTGTAATAGCTGAGTAGTATTCCATTGTGTAAATGTGCCACAGTTTCTTTACCCATTCTTTGCTTGAATGACATCTAGGTTGTTTCCAGATTTGGCTATCAATTCTTTTCTAAATTAGTGGCTCTTAACCAGAGCCATTAATCAAAATCACCTAAAGACTTCAAAAAATTTAAATACACATGTGCCCAGTTGTCTAACGACCCAGGATCCTGGGAGTGTGAAAAGCAGGGATTATTTAGTATTTCCAAGTCAGTAGGGACATCTAGTTTTTATCTATAGTACAATTAAACAAACAAAGAAAGAAAAAACTAACAGTACTCTTAAACAGTAGAAAGTAACAAAGATGCATGGTATGTATAAAAAACAGAGTGAGAAAGTCCCATGGCAATTAGCTCAGATCACACTGCCATGGCCCAGGCCACTCCGAACCTGCTTTGCTTCCAGATACACAGCCTCACTCCTATTTATTTATTTATTTATTTATTTATTTAAGCTGATTTAGTCCTTTTTATTTTTAGTGAAACCACAGTTGGATTACAATATCACCTGGCTTCCTTACTCACTTTTAAATGCACTACTGCTTTTTTTCTCTCTGTGGTCTAGCTCCAGAAAGTAAGCAATAGGAAAAGGCCATTGTTACCCTGTTACTGCCATTTGTTTTTTCTGCCATCAGTACTTATGGTTAGGGTCCGAGCTCTCCCTGCTCAGAAAAACAGGCTGCGTGGTACGGTTGGCTTGCAGAGGACTTTAATCCAGTGGTTTGGGAGATTTAACATGCATTAGAACCATGTGACCAGCTTGGTAAAAGAGAGATTGCTGTCCCAGAGTTCTTTAAATCGGGGTGGGGTTCTGGCGATGCAGGTTCACATTTTCCCGGGGAATGTTTTCATGGTTTCTGCAGAGACTACAATTGGCTAACCATTAATTTACTCTTTAGCCATGGGCTGGAGTGGACAGAGATGCAATTGGCAAGAACATGCCTTATTACCCCATCCATAGAGAAGTGGCAGGAGAGTTACCCAGTTATTTCATAGATACTTTTGCATGAATCAATTTGAATTTAGAACCTTATTGCCCGGGCATAACAGGAGAGTAATCTTCCCCCTCCTTATCCTAATTCCCAAAGCACTGTATTTCTTCTCTCTAGGCTTTACATCACTTTCTTCCACTAAATAACTAATCAGTTATGGTGGGAGGGGATGTCAAGACAAACTGTACACAAGTAGGAATTCATTGATTTAGCCCAAAGCCTTGAAGAACATTACTGCAAAAATTCAACTTAACAATGGAGACAATTCCGAATTCATGGCAAATATTGGGCATGTTTTAGGGAGTAGGAAAACTTAAAGATTGTCAGCATAGCCACATGAGCATCAGGGGGTCATTAGCATGCACAAGTGCAGTTTCATTGTTGTAGAATTTCATAGGGATTGAAATCCAGCTAGAAATCTAATATGTATTTTCATATGTCTGTGTGCAGTCATCAATGAATAGATCTGTTCGTTCAGAATATGTAAATTAAAGATGTATTATTTGAGGTGCTGAATATTTCAAATGACTCTCTCAAAATATTTCCCAGATAAATATATAAATATTTTAAATATTGAGCTTGTAAGAAATAGGATTTCTTAAAAATAGATACAACTGTTTCTGTTTTGATGCAATTTCACTGATATTATGGGGTAAGCTCCTTGGAAATATGCCTGTAATTGTTTAATTACACTATTAGTTTATTAGATGTATTATTTTTTAAATCTTAGAACAACGTATTTAAATGGCACTATTAATTAAATAGCTGATTTGGGTTCATGCAGCTTTCACTCCTTCCAGCAGTCACCAGTTGGGAAATACGTTATTGAGAAATCAGTCCACTTACAAAGCTGTTGTCGCTTTTACCATAATGGATTGTAAATTCCAGGCAGTGTCATAGGCTGCATCTGCAAAGGCTTGCATCGATCTCTCACCCACATGAATTCTGAATTTTGTTTGTTTGTTTGTTTGTTTGTTTGTTTGTTTTTTGAGGCAGAATTAGCGTCTTAACTTGCATGTGGCGTTTCACTGTCCCACGGATGGGGCGGAGCAGTTCGCTCTGCAGTGAGCCACATCATCAAGCCTCAGTACACAGGAAAATGAGCATCAGCCCCGTTATCACTGAGAGCTGGAAAACAGGAGGCCCTTCCAATGCTAACACTCTATGCTCTCTCTCCTTCTGTCTAGCTGAAGAACAGCAGCAACTGGCACACAGTAACCAGGCTGAAAGTCACACAGCTGTTGAACAAGGAACAGCCCAGCAACAGAAGCAAGACTGTGGCGACCCAGGTCTCAGACTGTGATCACTGTCACCTTCAACACAGTTATTGCCAACACCATATCAGTGGTGATGGACTAACACACTTCTCAGTCCTGTTCTGTTTTGCGAATTGTTTGGGTTATGAAAATGCTGCCATCACACATCCAGGGAAACAGAATGGTTTTCCAAAAACAAAATCAGCTTTTGTTTTACAAACAGTTCAATCATTGAAGAATTTTGATGTTGAGGAACAACTTGACTCTGTTAAGGCAGCTAGGAAGGCTGTTTTGGCTAGTAAAAGACCCCAAATGGGTGCTAATAATTTGGAAAAAGGGTTATTTATGCCTAAGACCTTGTGTTGATGAAAAGTCAGCCTGAGGCAGGTTTTCTATCCTAATTCAATACTTTGCCATTTTAGGCTTAACTTTAACCCCAAAACAAGGTCAGATAACGCATATAGCACCTCTTTAAGACTATGTTTGGCATGGATTCTGGTAAACAGGCATTCATTTGAGAATTGGGATTTAAAAAGATCTCATTTTTAAAAATGCAAGAGATCATCATGTTAAGAGCAATAAACCAGACTCAGAAAAACAAACATCATGTTTTCTCTCAGATGTGAAATCTAGATTTGTCTATATTCACATATAGTGTAAATATGGAGAAGATGTATATCATATACATATAACAGAAAAGTTTTTACTGTCATGCCTTCTGATATATACATATTTATTTGGCAATATATATATATATATATAATCATATGATATATCAGGAAATATCATATATGACATATATATTAGAAACCATGACAGTAGGGGAACTCATTTGGGAGGAGAAAGGAGAGAACTTGAAGGATAATAATGTCAAGAAAGCAGATAATGAATGTTGAATATGAATGAAAAATGATGATAAATATGTAAGAAATGCCATAATGAAATATGTTATTTTGGATGATAACTCAAATAATCAATTTTAAAAAGTGAATTTGGGTAATGTACCTGGAAATTGTTCTTTAATTTATATTGTGACTCAGTAAAACATTGGCAAGTCTTTGAGTCAGTACAATGCATAGGTAAAGTAGTAAATATTGTTGTCCGGAGTGACTCCCTCTAAATTGGCATCTGCTTCTCATTGAGGGATATTTCAGTCAGCATTGAAACACTTGGATAACTGCAATGCCATGCATATGTAAAACCACATACACTGAAAGCTGGGACATGGTTTAAGAGTAGAAATGAGCTATTAGCTGGGTGATGACAAGCTCATTACTTTGGCTTTCCACTCCTTGTTTGTTTGTTCTTATTTCAAGACAGGCTTTCTCTGAATAGCCTTGGCTGTCCTGGATTTGCTTTGTAGACCAGGCTGGCCTCGAACTCAGAGTGATCCACCTGCCTCTGCTTCCCAAGTGCTGGGATTAAAGGCGTGCTCCACCACGCCCAGCAGCACTCAATACTATTTACTCATTCAGAATGCTATGACAAGTCTAAGATTTTTTTAATAAGACAAATTATAAAAATTTTAAAATATAAAAATTAAAAATTTTATAATACTTTTGTAAATGTATCTCCTGAAGTTGCCACTGAAATGTAGCCTATATTTCTAAAATCTATAAGCATCTGTGATCTATTATAATCTATAATCTATATAATCTATTTTGTATAAATCCTCATACAACATAAATTTTGACATGTTTTAAGCCTATGCTTTTAATGGTCCTGACTCTCTCTCCTATATGCAGCTGTGATTCAAAAAATGGCAGAGCAAACGAGCCAGCAGGAGAGGAAGCTTTTGCTTCTGCAGAAGAAGATTGACAATGTTTCTCTGGCTGCAAATGACATGAAGAATGCATATCTCTCCCTAGAAGAGAAACTCGATGGAGACAATGGCAGAGACTTTCAGTCTATTCTAAAAGGTAAAAATAAATAAAATATAAAATTCATTCAGTTAAGACCCAAAACAAGTTTCTTCTTGATATTTTTCTCCTCCTGTCATCTAAGATATTTGCTTTAGATTGGATAGTGAAGAAATAGATATTTTTAAGAATGTAATTTTTTTTAATGTAACTTTAAAATAATTGGAAGTTGTGCATTGAGATATATTTTCATATACTCACTTGATGGGTATTTGATACCGAGGTACAGTGTTGTGTTTAGATGTATATGTAGAATGAGCCCCCAAGTTTGTCACAGTTGTTAGAAAAGTGTGCCTGTGGTGTTGCACAAAGAAACACATAAGAAGGGAAAATGTAACTATATTGTAATCTAAAACTTTTAAAGGATTGAATATTAACAACAACAACAACAACAACAACAATGATATCTAAGTTACATGAAACAAGTAGAGTTTGGAGAGCTATCTCACACAGGTATTAACAGGAAGATGGTGACATGTTTTTGCAAATTCAGAAACTTAGGCAAGTGTTTTCTTACCAAGGAGTCGTAGAAATTCAGATGGAAAAAAAATGTTATAAGGAAACATGATTTTGAGATAATGTTTGGGTTGGTGTCTTTCCAAACAGTGCTACGGTTTTGAGATTTCCTCTGGGATTCACCCCAGTGATGTCCTAAAGAATGAAAGCTAAGGAGCCAACTATGTTTGCGTCTTGTCCTAACGTCCTTCAGTAAATTCCGTACTGACCTTGTCTACGCATAGTGTACCTAGCTTGTCAATCATACTCTGACCTCCAGATCATGTCATTTTTGATAGTTGAAATTAAGCACTATCAGCAATTTTTGGAGCTAGATAATTCAATAAGGAGGTAAAGGCCAGCTTCCACAGGTCAGGGTAAACTGAGGCAGGGTGGGGAGTCAGTGATTGATCACTCAGCAACCTTTTCTCTGATGGAATGAAGCTTGATTCATTGGGATCAGCAAAGTACTCCCTATGGCTGGTGAGAAGCACACACACAAAGATAAATACATAATACATATATACATACATACATACATACATACATACATATACACATACATATACACATACACACACACACACACACACACACACACACACACACACACACACACACACTTGGTTGATGGAACAAAGCTGCAACAATTTTTTTTCTCCCAGAGCTTATATATCCCAGCAAAAAGAAAATTACAGTGTGGTTACATGTTATTTTTTTCTAGTGAATTATTACAATGAGTATATGAAAATGTGTTCCCCAATATCTCACATGATCACATGCTTTATGTATTATATATGAAAATCAAATTGTTCTCAATAACCACATATATTTGTAACTAAGCAAATTGTTATAGGTCAACAAAGTGTAAGCAAGCAAGTTCATTTTCTCAGCCAGTTTCTCTTACTGGCAGACTACAATTTGGTGGTACAAAGAAAGGATCAATTATTTTATTATTTATCTTAAAAAGCAATTTTATAAAAACAATCTTAAAAGAATCACAAATATAAACTTTTAAATATAAAAAATCAGTCATTTCTACTTTAAATCCTCAGGGTGCACATCCACTCATTATCAATTTTGTATTCAATCACATCAGAAAGCTAAGAGTAAAAATGGGTTCAAGAAATTGATCACCATCTTGGTTACCATCCCTACATTAGCAGGAGAGTCCTGTCAGCCAATGATACAGGCTTACCATTGTTCTTCTTCCCTGAGCCCAAAATATCCCTCGTTAAGAGTATAGCTTTCTGGAGTTACTCTAACTAAGCAAGTGAAGGACCTGTTTGAAAAAAATTTCAAAACCCTAAAGAAAGAGATTGAAGATGACATGAGAAGATGGAAGGATCTACCTTGCTCATGGATAGGGAGAATTAACATAATAAAAATGGCCATCCTACCAAAAGCAATCTACAGATTCAATGCAATCCCTATCAAAATACCTACACAATTTTTTAAAGACATTGAAAGTTCAATTCTGAACTTCATATGGAAAAACAAAAAACCCAGAATAGCTAAAACAATCTTGTACAATAAAAGGTGCTCTGGAGGAGTCTCCATACCTGATCTCAAACTGTACTATAAAGCAATAGTAATTAAAACAGCATGGTACTGGCACAGCAACAGGCTGGTTGATCAGTGGAATCGAATCGAAGACCCAGATATGAATCCACACACATATGGTCATTTGATTTTTGACAAAGAAGCTAAATCCATTCGATGGAAAAGGGATAGCATCTTCAACAAATGGTGCTGGTCTAACTGGATGTCTATGTGTAAAAAAATGCAACTGGACCCATATTTGTCACCTTGTACAAAACTCAAATCCAAGTGGATTAAAGACCTCAACATAAAACCAGAGACACTAAGTCACTTAGAAGAAAAAATGGGAAAGAGCTTGGAACATATTGGCACAGGAGACAACTTCCTGAACAGAACACCAACAGCCCAGACATTAATGTCAACAATTAATAAATGGGACCTCATGAGGCTGAGAAGCTTCTGTAAGGCAGGAGACACTGTAAAGAGAACAAAGCGACAGTCTACAGACTGGGAAAAGATCTTCACCAACCCTAAGTCTGACAAAGGTCTAATATCCAAAATATATAAGGAACTCAAGAAATTAAATACCACCAAACCAAATAACCCAATCGAGAAATGGGGCATGGAACTAAACAGAGAATTCTCAACAGAGGAATATCAAATGGCTGAGAAACACTTAAAGAAATGCTCAACCTCCTTAGTCATCAGGGAAATGCAAATCAAAACAACTCTGAGATTCCATCTTACACCCATCAGAATGGCTAAGATCAAAAATTCAAGCGACACCACATGCTGGCGAGGATGTGGGGAGAGAGGAACACTCCTTCATTGCTGGTGGGAATGCAAACTAGTACAACCACTTTGGAAATCTATCTGGTGCTATCTCAGAAAAATGGGAATAGGGCTTCCTCAAGACCCAGCTATTCCACTCCTTGGAATATATCCAGAAGATGCTCCAGCACACAACAAGAAAATTTGCTCAACCATGTTCATAGCAGCCTTATTCATAATAGCCAGAACATGGAAACAGCCGAAATGTCCCTCAATAGAAGAATGGATAAAGAAACTGTGGTACATATACACTATGGAATACTATTCAGCTATTAAAAACAAGGACTTCCCGAAATTTGTGGATAAATGGATTGAGCTAGAAATGATCATAATGAGTGAGTTAACCCAGAAGCAGAAAGACTCAAATGGTATATACTCACTTATATCTGCATATTAGCCCAAGGGGCATGTCCCACGAAAGCCTTCACTTACCAGGAAACTGAGACAGAGGAGAGGACATTCTAGTGGGATTCTAGATGAGAGAATCATGGGAGAAAGGCAAAGTAGAAGGACCCAGAGGGTCCTAGAAGCCTACAAGTAGAACATTATGATAGGCAGATTTGGGCATAGGGGTCCCGCTCAAACTAAGGCACCAGCCAAGGACAATACAGGCGGTAAACCTTAAACCCCTACCCAGATCTAGCCAATGGACGGAACACTCTCCACAGTAGAGTGGAGAGTGGGATATTACTTTCTCACATACTCTGGTGCCTCACCTTTGACCATGTCCCCTGGAGGGGGAGACCTGATGGCACTCAGAGGAAGGACAGCAGGTTACCAAGAAGAGACTTGATACCCTATGAACATATAGAGGGGGAGGTAATCCCCCTCAGGAACAGTCATAGGGGTGGGGAGTAAGGGGAAAATGGGAGGGAGGGAAGAACGGGAGGATACAAGGGAAGGGATAACCATTGAGATGTAACAAGAATAAATTAATAAAAAAAAAAAAAAAAAAAAAAAAAAAAAAGAGTATAGCTTTCTGAACTTCAAATGGTACCCTAAGATTTTCTACATCAAAGCCACTAATGGAAAGATCTTAACCTAACTTTGCTAACAATCTACTTTTCAAGTTCTTCCTAAGGGGGTGGGGGTGGGGTCATTGCTAACAATTTACATCTCTGAGTTCTTTCCACGTGTGGTGATTGAATCATTAATCTGCTCCAGCAGCAATGCTTGAACAAGATCACTCACTATTATTCTAATCGCCAGTGACACTGCCTGGTGAGGGGCTGGAAGCCCCTTAGAGTTTTCATAGAAGTCCTAGATTATGAGGGACAGGGTGACATTAAGACAACAGGCAGAGCAAAACTCCACAACAGCAATGAAGTCTTCAGGCACACCTATGGCGGTGGTGCTGACCAGTGGACCACATTCCGTGAGTTCTAAAGTTGCTTTGCTGTTCCTCCTGCATGATACCAAGAAATAACGCTTAAATTTTATTTTTCGTCATCAATCTTCAAAGCACTGTGGGTGCCTAATATGAAGTTGCAGATTTAAAGAACTAATCCTCAGAGAGTCATATATTTGATTGTACATTATCAAGTTTTGGAAGCTGTGAGAATTAAAAATTATTTCAACAGGAACTAGCTAAATAATTCTGTAGAATGTACAGGCATCTTTGTACCATGAAATAGTGCCTTAAAACTGCCTTACACTTTAAGTTGTCAGATTTTGCTATCTACATAGAATATACAAACGTATTCACAAAATATTCCTTAAAGAAATGTGTAACTGGCAAAATTCTAGCCAACACTTATGGCTTGTTAGTAAATAAAAAGAAAATGAAACTGTTTTTCTGTCATTTCTCTCTATTGTGGCTCTTCACATTTTTCTAATTTAGTGTTTCTTCATAGTTTTCTGACATGTATTAGTGAATCATATTTCATGGTTTTTTTTATTCTTTTCTGATTGACTGTATTTAGCAACCATAAGTTGCTTTGGAGAAATAGTTCCAGAAATACTGTTCATAAGGTTTTTTGGTAGCAAAATAATTAATAAGATGTTCAAGGAAGACATTTTCTTCTTCTAAAAATTTCTGGTTTACCATACTTTTTATGTAAATATTCATGTGTGCTATGTACTTTTAAAAACATGGGGCCATGCAACCCGTTCACCAGCTTTGTGTACTGGCTGCATGATAGCTACGCCTTCTGTGGTGGCTGACGGCCTACTGTGCACAACTTTCTTTTTAAAATTCCTTTGCTGCCTGAATCTCATATTATGATCATTGTGCTTTTTTTTTGGAGGTAAATTTTAATGAACATCTCTTTCATTTGTAAATCTTTATAGGTAGGCTTTATAAGTACGTATTTCATTTTTCCTATTGTTTCTTTATGAGCTAGTGTTTTTCTTTTGCTTTGATTTGTTTATTTGTTTTTGTTTTAAACTTTTCAAATATTTACTTTCTACTTAAGTCAGTTGGAATAACCCAAGCCATTTTCTTTCCCCATCCTTTTTCTTTCCCCAACCCCATGTATCTATCTGTCTGTCTATCTGTCTGTCTATCTATCTATCTATCTATCTATCTATCTATCTATCTATTGCTTCATGCAACCTCAGTGTTTCCAAATGTTAGAAACACTATCCTATGGTCATTTCATCTTCCTTTTATGGCAAAAGTTAATGTCATGTTATAAATATACCTTACATTTCTATTTTAATATGAGTCTCACTCATTTTATAAAAATTATTAATTTCAGTACTTGTTATTGTAAGCCATTTTAAGTCTTACATATATCAATATTTTCCTTCAACTGGTTTTTCTCTGCGATTTAGTAGCATTCATGAGTTTACAATGGAAGCACTACACCTCATTACTAGACATTTGACAATAGTCATATTCTAACGACAGGTATTGACTCAGACAAAGCCCAGCACCATTTATTTTCTTTCACAACTAGACCTAGGATTACTGTAGAGTGATGTCTGTCACTGCAGTCAATAGCAGTTCTTTTTTGCCTATAAAACCATTGGTTTATGGTGTTAATTTGTTCTTCATGGTAATTTATTTTTCCTGTCAGATTTATCTGTCAGTATGTGTTTATCTATTAAGAATCCTAACAATGTTTTCAAATGTATACAAGTGAATACAAGGTAGAATTATTTTCATTCATATATGTAAGTTAGTGTTTGGTCTTAAAACTTTAAACTCTTTAGAGATATATCTTTTGATTAAACATTATTTATTTTTACTTTTTATTATCTTGTTGGTAGCTCTAAAATCAAAAAGCATCACTGATCTGCTAAGGAATATAGTAAAAGAACAGTTGAAAGTCTTCCAAGATGACATACAGGAGACCACTGCCCAGCTCTTCAAGACTGTGTCAAGCCTATCAGAGGACCTGGAAAGTACCAGGCAGGCAGTTCTACAAGTGAACCAGTCCTTGGTTTCTGTAACAGCACAGCAAAAGTCTGCCTTAATGCAAGAAAAACAGCCCACATGGAAGGACATCACTGATCTAAAGGACAGCATCACAAATATCAGGCAGGAAATGACCTTGACCTGTGAGAAACCTGTCAAGGAGCTGGAAGCAAAGCAAGCTCATTTGGAAGGAGCTCTAGGACAGGAGCACTCACAGCTTGTTCGGTACCACCAATCCCTCAATGAAACTCTCTCTAAAATGCAGGAAGCACATACTCAGCTCTTATCAGTTCAACAAGCATCAGGAACAGGGAATGTTGTCACTGAGGAACTGGGCAGCAGTAATGTCAGTAAGTATATATCTGTGCTACATGAGACAGCAAGCAAGCAAGGTCTGATGCTGCTGCAGATGCTCAGTGATTTGCGCGTCCAAGAGAGCAAGCTCAGCAACCTCACCATCCTTTTGGAGATGGAGAAAGAATCAGTCAGGGGAGAATGTGAAGAGATGCTGTCTAAATGCAGACATGACTTTAAATTTCAGCTTAAGGACACAGAGGAGAATCTGCATGTGTTAAACCAAACGTTGGCTGAGGTCATCTTTCCCATGGACCTCAAGGTGGATAAAATGAGCGAGCAGCTGAATGACCTGACATACGACATGGAGATCCTCCAGCCTTTGCTAGAGCAGAGGTCATCACTTCGACAGCAGGCTACCCAGGAGCCAAAGGAGTCCACAGTTACCCGTAGAGAGATGCAAAGCCTGATTGTCGCCATCAACCGCCTGAATGTTCTTACCAAAGAACTTACAAAAAGACATAACTTACTCAGGAGTGAAGTGCAGAGCCATGACGAAGCCTTTGAAAGACGCATCAGTGACCACGCTTTGGAAACAGAAGATGCCCTAAATAAGACAATGACTGTTATAAACAATGCCATCGATTTTGTTCAAGATAACTACGTGCTAAAGGAGACTTTAAGTGCAATGACGTATAATCCCAAGGTTCATGAGTGTAACCAAAATATGGACACCATTTTGACATTTATTTCTGAGTTCCAGCACTTGAATGATTCTATTCAGACTTTGGTCAATGACAATCAGAAGTATAATTTTGCTTTGCAAGTTGCTAAAGCCCTTACAGCTGTTCCTAAAGATGAGAAACTAAGTCAGTTAAACTTTCAAAAGATTTATCAAATCTTTAATGAAACCGTTTCCCAGGTGAGCAAATGGCAGCAAAATATGAGTTACTTAGAAAAAAATATACTCTTGATAACAAAAAGTGCCAAAGAGTTTGAAACCAGATTGCAAGGTGTTGAATCTAAAGTGACCAACACACTCATACCTTACTATGTTTCATTTAAAAAAGGTGGCACGGCATCAAATGAGAGAGATACTAATCTTCAGCTGAAGGTATTAAATTCCAGATTCAAGGCACTGGAAGCAAAATCCATCCATCTCTCAGTGGGTTTCTCTTTGCTTAACAAAACTGTCTGTGAGCTTTCAATGGCATGCCATAATGCTTCTATAAGTACCTATGGACAGAATGCTCCCATACCCATGTGGACCAAAGGCCTCCTGAAAGAGAGTCAGAGTTCTCAGAAATATCTGGCCGAACTTGTAGAATCAATAGTAGAAGTAAAAACTCAAGCCGCCCTATCTAATTTAACTTGGAATGTTGACCGATTGTTGTCTGATAGTCTGGCAAATATTGCCAAGGCTCAGAAGCAGGTAAAACTGCAGAAGAAACCCAACACACTTAAGAAAGCAGTGAACATGACAACCATCCTGATAGGCCGGACGCAACGGAACACGGACAGCATTACGCTCTCTGGTAAGCAGAAATTGAAGAACAACTTTAAACCTCTTTCTTGCTATAGGTTACATGATATTGACTAGATTCTACTGTATACCCAGGCAGGAGACATGGAGGAGAGTTTTTTGAGCTTGGGCAGCATAGGGTAATGCAAGGTGACTGATGCACTCTATTGTATCCGATTGAACATAAACTAGGTGTAGATGCATAGCTGAACTCGAGTAGACATCCTGTCTACAAGTTTCAACTCTTTCTTACCAGAACAGCATTTTAAAAAAATCAAACTTTCTTCTATAAAACAGCTCTCTATATAGCTGTCTAAAGAAACTTGTTATACAATGAGTTTCATAAATAAGGCTATAAATTAATTAGGGCTTTAGTGGGTACAATACAAAGTAAGTTCTCAATAAATATCTCCAAAAGACTGCCTTAAGGAACTATTCAAGAATTGAATTTGAGTAGGCCACAGAAATCCATGACTTTGAAAATAACTGCACTTAGATACCATTTTCTAAAGAGTGAGATATCTTTACAGTGGTTTGGGTAAGGTGACATTGTGCTTCAGAACCATGAAGCTGATTTACTGCTAACAAGCATTGTCACACAGACTAACACTAGGACACAAGTTAGGACCTTGCTAACTAAATGTGGACCAACACGGTGATGGTAAGAAGTAAGAAGAGATGGCTGAAAGCGGAGTTGGAAACTGCTGTGAGGATGTAGTCAACAGAAGATAGGAGCATTGGAATGGGTGAGGACCTAAGAGTCAGGTCTTGATTCTGGTCCTCACTGTAACAGCAAGTACTTTAGTTAGTAACCTTCAAACAAAATAGGACATAACAAAACAAAAAAATTTCCTCTCTCAGCCTCTATTTCTTCTGCTGAAATTATGAGATGTCATTAGGTAATTTACTGGGAGAAACGTACTACAGTGTATCACTGTGAGAAGCACCACCGTTCACAGCCCAGATGCAAGGCATTTGCGGAGGAGAGAAATGTACTCTAAAGCTTTGAACCTGGGTAGTGGGGATAGCAGTGCTACCCACAGATGTTGCTGACTGCGCTTCCTTCAGTGATTGGCTTGATATTTGACATAAGGGGCTGATAGGAAATAACACAGCTCTGAGTTTTGTTTTTCTGATGGTGCCTTGGTAAAATTCCTTCCTATTTATTTACTTATGCATCCATCAATCAAATCTTTTAGTCCTATCTACCGAAGTTAATCATTAAAATTTCTTTATTGCACGTCAGCGCAATGGCACCAATAGTGATGCCAAGACGACAAAGAGGCCTTGGCCTAATTTCAAGTGCAGTGTAGAAATCACTTTCAGGGAATTCAGTTTCTAAAGAACGGATCCTTTCAAGTAGATGAGCAATCGCTCATCCATTAACCTGGCCCTGCTGCTGTGGGCTATAAACTGGTAGGGATAAGGAAGGACTATATAAGGTAATGAAGGCAGACATGCTGAGGAGATGTAGAGATGGTTCAGAGGGTAAGGCATTGCTATGAAAGCCTGTGGCCCCGAGTGCAGAGCCCCAGAGCCTATAGAAAAGGCCAGGCATGGCTGTGAAAATCTGTAACTCCAGTACAGTGGACCAGAGACAGATGGATCCCTAGACCTCACTGGCCAACAAGTTGATATCCAGGTTCAGGGAAAAGACCCTGTCTCCGAGAATAAGATTATGAGCCATTGAGGAAGACATGTGATACCAATCCCCTGGCTCATTCACAGGAATATACTCAGATACACACAAGCACACAAATGCATGTGTATACTACATAACACACATGGAGACACACAGATAGAGCACACATAAAAGCAAATAAATAAAGTCATTATAAAATAAAACACTTCATCTGATGCACCTTCTTATCAGCTGTGCTACACACCAGCCAGCACACTGGCTGAATTCAGCTCTATCTTTTACACTTGCTCTTAGCCAAAAGAGCAAGAAATAACAAATGTCACTATGTCCTTTGACTTTTGATATTGTAAGGTAAAACCCAGAGTTACATTTTCTTCTACATAACTAAAACCAGGGAATAACAGCACCATTTCTAGAACTACCTTGTCATATCATTTGTATGCTAGCAATATTTACAAAATGTGACTTTTTAGAGTATTTCAGTTTTAATATTAATAAGTGATAACTTACTTTGAGACCTAGCATCAATACTATTTTACAAGTTACTTATTAACATTCACTAACTCCAGGCTTTGTAGATATAGTGGATAACACTGATTCATTCAACAAAACCTACGAGACAGGTGTTGCCATTCTACTTCGAAGAACCAGGGATAGTCAGAGAGATTAGCCAAAGTATCCTCCAGCTGTCCAGTGCCCTGATCTACTGCCTCAGACTCCGCCCTCAGTTCTCAAGTGCAGAGATGGGGCAAGGCATTCATGTGTCTTCTTCCTTCTGCTTCTCTCCTTGCATCACATGCTCTTCAGAGTGTGGCTATGACTGAGCATTTCATGTGGTCAAAGTTGATATCCAAGGGAGTTTCCATTGCCAAGGATTTAAAGACTATATCAACTGTCCTGCAAACCAAGGTACTGATTTCAGTTTGACTTTCCTATGTCCTGGCCACGGGCAGTTATGGGAAGTCTTTTCAGTTATTCATAAAAACTGCCTTTACCTGATGTAGTAAAAGGCAAAGCCTACGTTCACTCATGTTAACTATGGTGTCTATCAGACCAACGCTAAGAAGTTATTCTGGTTTAGCTGCTAAATAGTTTATTTATTTCTAAACAATACTCAAATAGATACCAAAGATTTTTGCTTTTTGTTTTAATTTCACATTTAAGGGTTTGTTTGAATAGCAAGTGGCTGACACTATTGTCAATCCTCTACAAAGTCTTTAAAGGATGGTTTCCTTTAAGAAAAATTTTTATTTATATGACTTTCTACATTACTTAAAATAGAATCTTTAAGTACACTTTATGGTAAGGTATATTTGACAAAGATGACCTCTGTATAAAATGACTAACTGTAAGGCACTGCAGTTATGAACCCTGATTGAATTTAGAACTCATCATCAATAAATACAATGTGAACTTCTTTGATTTAGCCTTAAGAGGCATCAGCAGGCCAATCTTGTTTTGAAATTTTTGGTGTGGTTAAAAATAAAGCAGGTGAAAATGCAAGTGACCAAGTGTGCCAGAAGAGGGGCAGGGGCAGGAAGAGCACGCTTAGTAGATGCTGATGAGGAAATGCTGCTTACATTCCGGGAGTTGCTAAGTTTGCTTTCTTTTATTACCCAGGACCAACTGCCAGGGTGTGGCACTGCCCATAGTGGATTAAGCCCTCCCACATCAATTATTAATCAAGAAAATGCCCACTAACAAATCTGGTAGGGACATTTTCTTTTCCCATGGGATTTTAGTTTGTTTCGACTTTACTTAAACTAAGTACAATCTATACTTTTTTTTTTTTAATCTTAAACCACTGTAGGCACTGGCAACCATGATCAGCTTTCTTTTCTATATTACCTTGTAGATGATATTAAGTAATACAAGCATTCTTTTGAATCTGACTTATTTCACTTAGTGTACTATGTTGGAATCTATCTGTGTTTCTACATTCATAATTGTTTGCTACTGGTTGGTAGTCTACTATATAGTCACTACAGTTACCTAACAGTTGAATACTTACTTGGGTTGTTTTCATTTTGAGATGACCAACACAAAGCTGCTCAAAACAGTCACGCATTGTTTTCTCTTGCATTAATGAACAGTAGCACCATAGCTTGCTTATGAGGGAAATCTAGGTTTAACTTTAGGGGCCCCACTGGAACATCCATATTATATGGTAACCTTTTAATTTGGTATACATTCTTGCTACCATATTACCTTGTAAATTTTAATGGGTGTTAGTTTAGTGTGTAAAACAAGCCGTTTCTTGTTTATTTTGCATCTTTCTTGTGACTCAGGACTTAAGACACTGTTTTAATGTATCAGCAGAGAGCACTTTCAATTATTTTGATTGAAGGTTATGAGTCTAAAGAAAATATTGGTAATATCAGATGAAACATCTAATTTGCTAGGTCATCCCTTAGGATAACAGAGTATTTTTATCAAAAGTTAGAATAGATCTTCTGAGGCATGGGTGACACTTGACAAAGATTGCATATATAATTAAATGTTCTTTAAAACATTTGAAGAGTTACAAAAAGGAGGAGCAAAGAAAATATCAAGAACAACAGATATAATATAAAAGGAAAATAGCATAAATCTGAATACTGAATATAAGCATACATTTGGACACTTTCAAGACTTCTCAGGAAGGGAATGTGAACTCTTCCTAGAACAATGGAAGGATAAGTCTTACATAATCAGTGGGGAAGCAAAACGACCCTGAAATATGCCTGTAATCATGAGAGTGCAAGGATTCCTCACTGGAATCAGGATGAAATAGAAAGAAAAGTGAGAGTGTGAGAGCAGCCACTTAGGAGCAGAGTTACACAGTGACTGGCAAGCTGCTTTCACCTGTTGTTGTGAGGCTGTGGAGGGGCAGCAGGGCAGGTCCTCTCACTAGTCTCTTTGACACTCTACTGTGGCACGAGTAGGGATCACAGTTATTGGCCCTTTGCTATCTTATTGTTTAAATCAGTATTTCTCAACCTCCCTAAAGCTGTGACCCTTTAATATGGTTCCTCATATTGTTGTGATCCACAACCATAAAATTATTTTCATTGCTACTTAATAACTATAATTTTACTACTGCTGTGAATCGTAATGTAAATTTCAGACATGCAGGATATCTGATATGTGACCCTGTGAAAGGGTCATTCAGTCCCCAAAAGGGGTCAACAACACACAGCTTGAGAACTACTAGCTCTTTTCCTCCCTCCACCCCCCTCCCCCGAGACAGAGTTCCACTGCATAGCCTTGGCTGTCCTGGACTCACTTTGTAGACCAAGCTGACCTTGAATTCACAGAGATCTACCTGTCTCTCCGTCCCCAGAGAACTTCTGCCTTAATGAAGAAATACAAACTAAGATATTGATGCCAAAACAGGTATATAATGAAATCAAAAAGTAAAATAATAACAATAACTTGTTTTATAAATTACATACTATATTGCATATGGAATAAGTAAATTAACAATAAAGTAAAAGAACACAGTATGCTAGTTCAGTCATGAAATTCCCAATAAGTTCTGATTAAGTGCTGAGAAAAACTAAGTAGATGGGGTTTAAGTTTCAAGTCAGTGTTGGTCTTAATGCACCTCACACATGGAGCAGGCAGTCATAGTCATGAACAGCAAGTGTTTCTAAAGGCAAGGTGCTCTGTGAAGGAAGGAGCTCTCTAATTTGTTCAAATTAGTACAGACCTTTAATGAAATGTAATAAGAGGATGAAAGCGAGACTGGAGTACATATTAGAGCACAGAATGCAGGGGCAAGAACAAATTGAAACTCCCTAACTATGCCAAGACAATAGAAAATTAATTTTAGTCACATTCTATGTAGGGAAATTAGCTCTGAAAGATTATCCATGCTACTTGCACAAGATAGCAGAATATTGAGTTGGTAAAACTGCTTGACTAATTGTAATGATCTCCATCACACCCCATGTGATCTTTTTGAAACTGTGAGGACAGAATTTGGATAAGGAGCTAACCAGAATTCAAACTTTCATTAACTTGTTCATTCATCCTTTGATGTTTTGCCATTTTGTACATGTCACACACTGTGTGAATTTATAATGATGTGTTTAAGGAGTAAACTGTGAGCCTGATGCCATAAAGTGTGACATCTGTTGGAACAAAAGACACATGAGCAGCTATAGTCAGGTGTGGTAAGTTCTGTAAGGGAACACATACAATATCGTCCAGTTAGTGAGAGAGTGAGGTGTAATAGAAGGGATGGGAGAAGGGAACAAAATTGTTTTATTGGAGTTTGTTTTTGTGTTAGTTGAAGAACAAATTGCTGATTGAACACTTCACCATTCAAAAGTCACTATATAAATAAAGGAGAACAATGTGAGTCATAGGATGTGTGAAAGTCAAGTCATAGCAAGCTATATGCAACCCCAACTACCATACTGTTATCAACCATGCTTGCCTGTCTGTGAGGCAATGTACCTGACAGGAAGTCCTGACATGTTTCAGCACTGATTGAATAAACACACAACATAAATGTAGAAATACTGTCAAAGCTGGCATGAGTTGCTGACTCACACAAAATGAAACAAGGCATGGTTTCTATGGCCAAAGATGGTCAGTCAGTACTACTCGTAATCACACATTGAAATAAATTAATGTAGACATTTACAGCCCTTCAATGACATCAGAGTATAGACGGCCTGTTATGACAAAGGTTGAGACAGATGCAAAGCTATATAAGACCTATGACTTATTTTGCATTGGAAGAAATGTGAAATCTCTTCAGACAGGGCAATTAGCAATTGTCACTGTAGTCTCTACCACCAAGACTCAGTTAGCATAAAGTGTCCAGTCCTGTATCTCATGGACATTACATGCTAAAATGTGAGTTATTCTGTCCACAACTTGACGGCCAGAAATACCTTAAGCAGCAACTGAGCCAAAGAATTAAACATGAAAGAGAAACCTTGTAAACAAAATGCAATGAGTCATCCTGGGTATATGATTAAGCACAAGGCAGAAGCCCTGGTAGGCAATTGTATATGGTCACAAGAATTTTGGACTACTGCAGTAAGAGGATAAAATTCAGATCCTCAACTAGACAGAATTGGGTCCTTATTGCAGATCAGTTGACTCCACAAAATATCAGATGAAGGGTAGGCAATGTGCTCTGCAATGCTAAGAGATGAGAGCAGAGTGACACTCCATCACAGAAAGTAATGGGACAGAAAGAGGACAGCTAAGTGTACACCTAGACACAAACACCAAGGAGAAATCTTTTGTTGTTTTGTTTTGTTTTTAGAGACAGGGTTTCTCTGTGTAGCCTTGGATGTCCTAGACTCTTTGTAGACCAGGCTGGACTTGAACTCACAGTGATCTGCCTGTCTCTGCCTCCTGAGTGCTGGGATTAAAGGTGTGCACCACCATGCTCACCCTGAACAGAAATCTTGAAGAGATGAATGGAACTGATAGCAAGGGAGAGAAAGCCATCATTTCACACTGCCTTGATTATTTTCTCCCTGGAGTAGGTTTGATGTCTTCACTGACTGAGTCTATAAGTAGGATTGACTTTCTCATCTGGGAAAGTTAGAATTATAGAGCTGATCAAGTTGCAGAAATAATTCATTATCCTGCAACTCTATTGTGTGATCGACTCCATCCTAGTGAAGCTCATTAATGGAGCAGTCTCCCAGGAGCGAATCGTGGTGCTAGGTGGGAGAATAGGAAGACAATGGAGCTGGGGCTTTGCAGTCAAGAATTCATATTTCACAGCCAGTGATCCCCAGCTAAACTTTGAACCCCTAGCCAGATCTAGCCAATGGACAGGACATTCTTCACAGTTGAGTGGAGAGTAGGATCTGATCTCTGGTGCCCCATATTTGACTACGTACCATGGATGGGGAGGCCTAGTGGCACTCCGAGGAAGGAAAGCAGGCTACCGAGAAGAGACTTGATACCCTATGAGCATATACAGGGGGAGGAGGTCCCCCTCAGTCACAGACATAGGGGACAATGGGAGGGAGGGAGGAATGGGAGAATACAAGGGATGGGATAACCATTGAGATGTAATATGAATAAATTAATAAAATATATTTTAAAAATTCATATTTCAGCAAGCAAAGGAGACTTGCTGGTAGTTTTCAAGCTGGCAAATAGGCTATGTTCTAGCTGGAGAGCTAAATGCAAGTGAAAGGCTAGAACGAATGACTCAAGGGGCAAAAGTAGTCAACAAACTCAGGCCAGTTTACAATATTGCATGTTGTGTGTGTGTGTGCGTGTGTGTGTGTGTGTGTGTGTGTGTGTGTGTGTGTATGAAATATATTACCTAAATTGTTCAAACACTTTTCTAGATTAGAAAAGAAGCTTGTAGAGAGTATGTCGTAAAAATTAAAATTATTTTGGGACTTTCAAGGGACATAATAATATAATCTCTTTAAAAAAAACATTAAATAATACAGGCATGAAGGTTGACCACATTTTTAATAAACTGCCAATACACAATTAGAAACAGATACTACACAGATACACAAAACAATTATTAAACAAAAGAGAGCATGCAGTTTTAGAAGCCAGCTGGAGAGGTACCTCATTTCATCCATCCATTCAACTGCAGGTTGAGCTCTATAGAGCTTGTGTTGTTCCCTTTTCTGATACTCCTTCTAATCTAGCAAAGTTCAGTGTTAATACATTTAAAAACCACCCTGCATCTCAGCACTTTTTCACATATCTATTTTACTGTGTGTGTACATCTGTTGTGTATATGTGTGCATTTTGTCTGTGTATATGTCTGTATACATGAGTGTATATGTGCATCTGTTTGTCTTTAAAGTATATATGTATGCATGTGTATATATGCATTTCTATGTATGTATTTTATGTATTTATAGGTATGCATTTGTGGTTTTATATATGTATTTTGTGTGTATATATATATATATATATATATATCAACATGCATTTGTTGAACACATATATATGCATGTGTGTACATATATTTGTGTCTTTATGTAAATATGTGTACATAAAAAATATGGTGTCTGCAATGTATGAGACTCAGTAAATAAAGTGCCCATGATACAAGCATGAGGACCTGAGTTCAGATCCCCAGCACCTGTAAATAGCCTGGCATAGCAGCTTGCGTTTGTAGTCTCATAATCGGGAAGGAGAAGGCATGAAGATTGTGGGACTATTGGCCAGCCAAGTAGCCAAATCAGTGAGATACGGGTTTAATTAAAACTCATGTCAAAAAATCAGGTAGAGAGTGATCAAGGAAGACATTGGACATGAGCCTCTGTCCTGCACACACCCACACACCCACACACCCACGCACAAACACCACACAGAAAAATGTTTTATGTACACATACAATGAAAGTCTATTTAATTGTAAAATAATAATAACAATGATAATGATAATAATAATAATAATAATAATTTCGTGTGTAGAAAACTAAATGGAACTGGATGTCATTAAGGTGAGTAGAACAATACAGACTCACATAAATGTAATTTTCCTCACATGTGAGTCCAGCCCTTATACATAAGGACAGAGTGGGGCTATGCAGGATCCAAAATTTAAGTGATCTGTGATCACAAAATTTGAAATGAGTCAATTCTAAATTTACATTACTGCCACAAGGTGGTGCCATAACAGTAACTGTGGCAAAGACAGAAGGATTCTTCCAGCATTTTCTCTGAATTTACATAATTTTGCACTATGTTGATAACTGCTATTGTAACTTGAGGTTCGAGCAAAAGTAAGTATTTTGTGTGTACTGTACAAACTCCCACCTCTCCCACAGGAAACTCAGTGTGATGAAGTCCTAGCACTTTCTTTAGCTGCTGCTACTTCTCTTCTTGTAGCGTCATACTGTGAGTCACTGACTACGAAGCTGTATTTTAATTTTTGAGATTAAATTAAATTAAAATGGAAATAATATTATAAAAAGCCCCTTTGAGCATTGATCTTTGTGTACATAGACAAGGGTGTCTAGCATAAGCATATTCTCTCAGAGGAGATGTATAGATCTAAGCAAATGAGTCCTATAAGGCGGGTGAGAACGGCCGAATTGCCCAGTTAAAAGATATGGCTATTTAATGATCAATCAGCACTATTAAATTCCACATTTTGTCAAATCATTGTATCTGAATACTTTGTCATTTTAAAAACGTTGCTGCCTGACATAAACATGCTTTTATTATGGCTAAATTTACTATTACTTACTAGCAGTAAGTCAGGGATCAAAGCAATATTGAAGATGTTTACAAACCTGCAGAGTTGTCACGGTTTTAGTTCAGTGAGTTGTCAGCTCGTGTCATTGATCATTTTTTCCACTTTTTTTTATGGAAATATTCTTACATTGTGTGTTATCATCAGAAACGTTCGTGAACTATAAATACAAGTCATTACATTTGTGTGTTAAGATTGTTCTCTTTAATTTGTCAGCCATGAGTATTTTAATTTTCAAATTCAGGTGGTCAAATATGAGAAGTTTTTATATATATATATATATTTTTGTTTTGTTTCTTTTAATGTTGAAAAGGTATAGCGGGAAGGATGGCTCAGAAGACAAGAGCACGTATTGCTCCTGTAGAGAACACTGGTTCTGTCCGCAGCACGCATGCCAAGCAGCTCAAAATGCCTGTAACTCCAGTCCCAGGGAATCCAAATCCCTCTGCTGACATGAATGGGATCTTCACACACACAGCACACATAAGTTCACTCAGGTGTGCACACAAACACATAAATGTTCTAAAGAATAACACACCCTTAAGAAAATAAAAAGGTGTCTCTCTTCTCTAATGATTTGAAACCTTGACCTTGTTTGTTCTTTTTTTTTTTTCTAGTTCAAATATAATTAGTCCTGTATTTGGATAGTCATATCTTTTCCAAAGGTAACCCAAAGTTTAATATACTCACATACACTTGGTCACAAAATTATCCTTGCATCCCAAAATGGGGTCATACTTGAGGGTTTTGCATAAAGTCCCATGCCCACCCTGATTAGTTTCAGAGATAAGAGATCTGCACTAAGTCCCACTACGCCCGCCCTGGTGAGTGGCTTCCACCTAAGGACTCAAATTCAGCATTTCCACTATCCTGCAGCACAACTCTGGTTCGAGACAAAAAAATAGATGATCCTGCTTTGCGGTGATTCCTTTTCAGGAGCACAGGAACATTCTAGCTGCAGCCGCTTCCCCTGCCAGAATGGGGGCACGTGCATCAGTGTGGGAACCAGCTTCATCTGCGCCTGCCGACACCCCTTCATGGGGGACACCTGCACTGTGAAGATGGAGGATGAAAATGCCGTAGCACCAGGTACAACCATTCTCTTCCTATGCCTCTCGGTGTCACACAAACACATGCTGGACATGTTTGTGAAAGGCTGTTTGTGCCTTGTTAGCTTGTCTTTCACATTTTCCTCACCTCTGTCGATTGGTAGTGCTGTACAATTATTGTGAGAATGTAGCACCCCTGTCCCTGAGGCTGCTCAGCAAGAACAGGTCCTGGAGGGCAGCAGCTGACACCTGCATTTGATGCTCACATCACACAGGGAAAGGGGAGAATTAACTCCTGGAAGCTGTTCTAAGGCCTAAACACACACACACATGCACACCACACACACACACACACACACACACACACACACACACACACACACACACACTACACATACAATAATAACAAATTTCAATGCAGGACTCCTGACTTTTAAATAAGAAAACATGTGCAGCAATTAAAATATACTATCTTTAGTGGTCACAGCATATTTCAAATCAGGCCTTTGTTTATTTCCTGCATGCAAGAATACATTTTAGTCCATTGTAAATCTTTTCTAAGTGTTTGTGGCATTAATTACACAGTAACTCAATTTTGCCTGCTTCTCCTTCGTGAGCATGGCTTTGTTTCACTCCAGTCTGCGCCTCTAAAATTTATCATGGAAACTTGACTCTCCATCCTGGAGGCTTCTGTTCCTGCAGGACATTCTGGTATCCCATAATAACCGTACAGTATTATGAATTCCTTTATCATCTCCAGGGAGAGCAAAACAGTATGCAAATGACCTTTTAGGCATTTCTACAAGAGACTTGCCTATTGCCTCAATCAACCCTCATCTCAATGGAGAAACTGAGGCTCCAGGAGACTGAGTGTTTCCACATTAGTTAGCTCACAGTGGGGGCAGGCACCCCAACACATGGCCATTGTTCAGTTTGACAGAGAGCTTGGTGCTTCTGCTGAGACTGTGTGGCTGAGATAAAAATGAGAACTCTAGGAAGAAAAACTAGATAAAAACCTGAAAACTAACGCATGCCATGTTTTTTCCTTGAACAGATTTTTCCAAAGGATCTTACAGATATGCTCCGATGGTGGCGTTTTTCGTATCTCACACTCACGGAATGACAGCACCGGGTCCTATCCTGTTTAATGATCTAGGTGTCAATTATGGGGCCTCCTATAACCCAAGCACTGGCAAGTTCAGAATTCCGTACCTTGGAGTGTACATATTCAAATACACTATTGAGTCATTCAGTCCTCATATCTCAGGGTTTTTAGTGGTTGATGGAGTAGACAAGCTTAGATTTGAGTCTGAAAATCCTGACAATGAAATACACTGTGATCGAGTTTTGACCGGGGATGCCTTATTTGAACTAAATTATGGGCAGGAAGTGTGGCTGCGTCTTGTAAAAGGGACAATTCCAATCAAATATCCCCCTGTGACCACATTTAGTGGTTACTTGTTATACCGCACCTAAGTATGGCCGAGAGGGAGACTGTCAACTCCTCTCCAGTGCTGCCTCCCTGTTTATTTATCCCTGCATGCACATCGGCTCTGCTGTGGTATTTCTACACTAGGCAAGACATGTCATTTAAGAACCTGAGCGTTTGTTTCATGAAGTGATTTGGATGGCCTGTGCAGGAAGGGGTCCTTTCTCCTAAGGAAATGTAGAGGCACAGAAACCAAATGTGCATGCTCCTGTAAGCATGCCTACCCATGCTCCTTCACCGTAAGTCTTCCCAGTGTAGAATAAGATGTCAACCACATGCTATGGCCAGTCCCAGAAGACTTCTCAAAGAATCTTTTGTTATATTTTCTGTATTTAACAGTAGAAAAGAATAACAACTCCAGTAAATAATTCAAAGTTTTTACCAAAAAAACCCTCATTTTTTTAACTTTCATTTTTGCTTTACTGCTGGGCTAGTCAGTTCTATATACTAACATTTGCATTTGTGTTCAAAATTAAGAAAAGTGAATTAGAAATATATGATATGCTGATATGCTTAAGTAGTGTCTTGTGAAAACTGGAAGATGGAGACATAACTGACACTCTCTGGACATTTATACCTAGCTATTTAGATTCCGACATGCACGACTTCTCTGCCTCCATTATATAACACCCACAAAGAGACAAGTAGAATGCTTTTTGATTCTATTATGGTGTCGTGGGAAATTTCAGGTCTCCTTTTGTGGACTGTTATGGTTAATAAAGGAATTTAAAGATGGACTCTGAAGAAAGTGGAATTTCTTTAAAGTTTGAGAAAAAAGTAACAGCTGTACATTTGGGTAGCTGCAACTGCCAGGTAGAAAAAGACAGAGAAGAAAAAAGGAAAAAATCATGCATTTTTTCTTCTTTTTTCATCTGTCTCTGTCTCTGTCTCTGTCTCTGTCTCTGTCTCTGTCTCTCTCTCTCTCTCTCTCTCTCTCTCTCTCTCTCTCTGTGTGTGTGTGTGTGTGTGTGTGTGTGTGTGTGTGTTTCTGCACATGGGTCAGCATGCATGTGGAGGCCCTAGGTTGGTGTTGGGATTCACCCTTGATCACTTTTCCAATTTATTCTTTGAGGTGATTTCCACAATACTCATCTGTGAGACTTTGGTAGAATGTGAAGGTTTGCTTTCAGACCTAGGTCGTCCTTATCACTGTGAGCAACATTTGGCTGGATTACAATTGATAAGGGATAGAAATGCAGGGTAAAATTACTGTAAAGAAGGTCAAGTTTCTTTTGAGAGTCTCACTCAATGTCTTGTGAAAGAAGTGAGCACTGCTTTGGGGAAAAGGTTTAAGGAAATATAAGTGCCTTATCCCATTAGGGAAATAATTATTCCTATCATGTAAAGGCATGTCTTTTCTGAGTCACTCTCCTGTGGGGGGGTCTCCTAACAAGGTGATTTGCAGCCTGTGTGGAATAATTCTTAAAGGAGGGCGCAATAATGTTGGTAATGTTCTAATCTTTGAGGCAGATCCTGTTTCCACCTGGGGCCAAAGGTAGAATTCATATTTCATTCTTTTGACATGAGAAGCAGCTTTCCCTTAATAGGCCTCAGCAAAGCCCTGACACCACCATCCTTCCATATGATATGCTCAATCCTTGAGGGGGGAGGGGGAGGGGGAGGGGGGAGGGGCAGAGGTTGAGATGTTTTCCTTCTCAAGTTACTAGGGAAGTAGGAAATGGGAACTACAGCTGATTATGAGAGAGATTCATGCCCAAGGGACTTTAAGGCTGCTAATCCTTATTCAGCTACCTAAACTAGAGCATGCAGACCCACCCCTATTCTTAAAAGGGTAACTACTATTCTGTATGATGCAATGGATTCTGGGATGGTTATTATGTTGTCTTCCAAAGAATATGAGTGCATAGACAGTCTCCACATGACACGTAGAAAGGTGTCACGTCAGCAGCAGTGAAGCTACGATTATTTTTAGAATAATATTTTTAAAATAACGTATCCTGTTCTTAGTTAACAAAGGATTTCTGAATATATTCTCATGAATAGTAATAAAAATAATGAGAACATTTTTTATATTGCCATCATTTATCATGAATGAATTTTTATTGTCACTATACCTTCATTAATTATATATTAATCTATCGAATACATATTATGTGTTGCCATCCTCTTTCTGCCCATGAGAAACAGAGGCACACAGAAGCTTAGAGGTTTTTCCAGTATAGGAAAGGATGAATGTCTGGATAGATGATAAACATTTTTTAATTTCAATAAGTACTAACAAGTTAACCTTTAAGTATTTCTACCAACCTCTAGTGCATTGATATAAAACTGCCTTACATGCCCTCATCAAAGCTTTACAGCTTTAAAATGAAAATATCATTTTCATATAATAGACACTTGAAATATTTTCATATTTATCAAAAATTAGAAGCATATTTCTATATCGGGAATACAGACAAATGTTCATGGCAGCTTTATTCATGGTAGCTCAAAGCAGTGTGTCACCCATGTGTCCAACAGACAAATAAAAATCTATTTATCCATACAGTGGACAAATAAAAAAGAAATCCTTAGACAAACACATTGCAGCACCTATGACCAATGAAAGAGTGATGCAGAATGCTGCGAGCTGTAGCCAATACTGCAAGTGAGCCTTGCGCACATGGAGGCCCTAGACATACTCAGAGCAGATTGGGGATATAGGGGCGAGAGTGTGACTTAGAAGCTGAACCAGAAAAGCTTCGCTGATTTCTCTCTGATTGCGTATCAATCAGTGATGTTTAAGAAAATTCAGGAAATAAATACTTTCCATAGTCCCTGAATAAAAATTTGCCATAATTAAGATGTTGTTTATTGTTTCTTCAAATAGTGAGTAAATATACTTTTTTCACCCTTTTCCACATGCATTTTCAGTGTCTGTGTCAGTAGTGTCAGTGCTCTACTTTTCTGAACTGGAAAGCAAAGAAGGAAAGCGCTCAACAGGCCCTATTGAGCCGTGAGTTCTCTAATTAAGTAACTGACTTGTAGCATTAGCTGGGGCATGGGTGTTTGGAATTTTAAGGATTAAAATTCATTTTTGTTTACATATTTGTGGAATACAAAGTAAGATAACACTGTCACCAATAGCTAAGAGGTAGCACGACAGCCTCAAGTTGCTTGGATTTGCTTGGTTCTGTCTTAAAAGTTAACAAGTATAATTTAAGCAACTTTCCGTCATGACAAACATTCATATAGTTGTAAAGGCCAGCACGGGACGGGGCAGTGCTTAGTGGGCTTCCTTCTCCTCCCTCCACAGAGTTGGTCACAGCGACCCTCGTCATGCCTTTCTGCCCCACAGGCTCCAGAGATTTTTTTCCAGACTCTGCCTGCTGACACTATTCTCTCATTCATACTTAAAAGATAATATAATCAGTCTTAAAAGCCATTATAACATAATCTGAAAGCAAATATCTTGTAAGTCAGTACAAACACGTGCTGAGTTGGTCCAGCTCCCAGAGTCAGGAAGGTGTTCACCACAGCCTGCTTCATGCACACTCCAGAAGAAAGGAAGAAAAGGTTTGCCTTAGTAAGTACTCCTCTTTCTTCTGTGCCTTTGGCCAAACTTACAGTCCAGGCCTTGAGATTCATACTTTAAGAACCCTTTGTTAGGACTGGAGAACTGGCACTTTGGTAAAGAGCTATTTCTGCTTTTGCAGAGGATCTGGTTCATTTCTCAGAACCCGCACGGCAGCTCACAACCCCCTATAGCCCCAGTCCCTTGAGATCTGATGTGCTCTTCTGGCATCTGAGGGCTCCTGCACAAACACGGTGTACCTCCATGCACCCCAGCACACATACATACACAATTAATTAATTAAACAAGTACATAGTAAGAACCATTGGTATCTAAGTTTGTTCTTTTTCATACTATTTTACCAGTCCAAAGGAGAAACATCTCATTTCAGAAGAATGAAATAAATATATTTAAACACTAACAAATGATTCAAATACAGCATGCAGATTTTTTTGGCTGGCTATGTATTCTTCTTGGTGTTGTTTTCATTATTTGCTCAAAAAAAAAAATACTACTTCGAAGAAATCTAATTTGTAAATATTCAGTTAAATTATACAAATATATGCTTTATGTCTTATATACTTCATGTATATAAAATTTCATTTATATTATATTTCCATGTTAAATATTTACATAAAATATTTCATAGTTAAATTGCATACGAACATACAATGTACAAGGTTTGTCAGACACTGTCAGCTGAGTCTGAACATAGCAGGAGGGCGCCTCAGTTCCTTCAGTGAAAAACAGCAATTTTATTAGCGTGTCCGTCCTCATGCTAGAAAAATAGTGAGTAGCGTCCTGTCATCATCAAAGCCAATTTCAAATGTAGCAAAAATGTCATCAATCAAAAGTATTTACCTCCCATCTGTTATCATGGGGTACACTCGAGACACATTAAAGTGAAATATAGGCCTGCCTTGCCAGCATGTGCTACTTAGTCAAGCGCTCCCGGGTGTCACCCACAAGCTGCCTCCGTCCTGCAGAGGTTGGTTTTCCAGCACCATCACTCAATGCCTGTACCACAGCCCATCAAGAATTCTCCATGAACTCTGTTGCCATCCAATGTAGTGAATTTGCATTTATTTGTCTCGGTTGGCATTCCAATTGAAGACAAAACTCTGGAAGAAGTCCAAATTTGGGATATGTTATGATTTACAGATGAATCCCGTCACAGGTTGTAAAAACACAGGGGTTTGCCTGGGGGGGAGGAGGTTCCTGTTGGTAGTGATGATAGTTTTGATTTGATTTTTGTTCCATGTTTGGTTTTCTGAGACAGGGTCACAATCTATCCTAGACTTGCCTCAAGCTTATTACTTCCTGCCACAGCCTCCTATGTTCGGGAATTATAGGCATGTGCGGCTAAACCTGACCATAAAACCCAGGTTTTAATAAAAACATTTTCCAGATAACAATTGTCTTAGCTCTGGCTACCCCGCGGAAGTGCTACTGGCTTCAGGCTTATGCAGCAGATAGTCCTCCAGTGCTCAGGGTTAGAAGGTGCCAACACATTTGGTGTCTGGTGAGGGCTGCTCCTCCTCAGTTTACAGAAATCTTTTCAGGGTGCCTTTATATGGAGAGGGTGTGGATTGAAGAACTCTGCTTTTTCCCTCAGAAGGGCCTTAGTCCAGCAAGGTGTGGTGGTACACACCGGTAATCACAGCACTTGCAAGGCTGAGGCGGGAGGTCACAAGTTCAAGGCCAGCCTGGGTTGCATAATGAGTTCTGGGCCAGGCACATAGACATAGTGAGTCCCTTGTCACTGTCTCACACTAGGGCCACTCCCGCATAATGTATGGTCTCCTTTAAACACAATCTCGTTCTGAAGTATTTACGTCCAATCACATTCTATTGGAGTGAAGTTTCAATACACAAAGTTCTAAAGGGAACAAACATGTCTTTCACAGGACCAGGTCCCCAATGCAGCAATGTAAAGAATGGTACTCAAAATCCCTGTTCTCCTAAGTTGTAAACTGTTTACGTGTACTACACCCTGAGTATAACAGAGTTCCTCATGACTTCGATTGACACAATTCTATGCCCCTCCCTCTCAAGATGACACTGAAAATGTTAAGTGACACGGTCTGGGGGTTGGTGTATTTTTCAATGTGTTAGTTCAATTCTGTTACTCAGGGTTTTTGGGGGGACTTAAAGTAGACACCGACTTTGCTCAACAGTGAAAATATCGCACCATGCTGCTCTGAGCATGTGCCTTCTCAGGACTGCTCAACTCTGCTTACTGCCACTACTGTTGAAGTCCATTTCGACCAGAATACCAACAATGACAAGTAATTTTTATTTTTTTCTGTTTTATAATTTATTTCTTGCTTGTTCCTCCTATCAACATCATTAGAATCAGCCTCGTAGCTGCACACAACACGTATAAAGAGCACCACTTGCACACTTGGTCATCAACATGAAATCTGTGGATTGAGAGTGACAAACGTTTGCCAGAAAACATACGTAAGGGAACATTTCTACTACTAGCCATTTCTAAAGTGATTTAAGGTATTTAGATAAATAATTTATGAGGAAAACACTAAATTGAGACAATGCACCTAGCTTTAGTTTTATATATGCATCAAAAGCATGTGCCTTTCTTATTATCCTAATTTGTTTCAATTTATTGCCATGAACCAAGGTCCTTCTTTTTTTAGTCACTTTACATCCAGATTATAGTCCCCTCCCTCCTCTCCTCCGAGTCCCACTCTCTCTCCTCTTCTCTTTCCCCTGCAGCCTCTTCTCTTACTCCTCAGAAAAGGGCAGCCCATCCCCCACCACACACACAGACACACACACACACACACACACACACACACACACACACACACACCAACCCACCCCAGCTCATCAATTTGCATTAGAACCGAGGTCACCTCTTCCACTGAGGCCAGGCAATGCAGCCCCGCCAGAGGAAAATGATTTAAAAGCAGGCAACAGAGTCTATGTCGGAGGCAGCTTCTGCTGCCCTTGCTAAGGGACCCACATAAGGACTGAGCCGCCCATCTCCTACACCTGTGCAGGGGCCCAGGTCCAGTCCATGCATGGTCCTTGGTTGGTGCTTCAGTCTCTGTAAGTCCCTTAAGTCAGTTGGTCTCCTTGTGGAGCTCCTGTCCCCTTGAACCAAGTTCCTTGTCAGAAAAAATAGTAATCGTGCTCTTACAAAGAATGTCTCACAAAGATGCTTCTATAAGCGTCCACTTTGCAACTACTGGCTATTTCTATTTCTCTGTAGATTTGCTATTTAACTAATGTTTATAACCCTTTATTTCTGCTGATGAGGCAGTTAAATAGTATGGAAATTATTCTGTAGAAGAAATTTAAAAACCCTCCAGAGATTTCATGCCTTTTTAATGTGACTTTCATTGCCCTTTCTAAGTCTTGCTATTAAAGGCTTAAATCATGATTCTGTTTCATAAACTCTAATTCTAATTCCTCCAAATGGTTGGAATACTAATAGGTCACTGCTGTGCTGTTCCCTGTCACCGCACTCCACTAAAAACAAACTAATAATTCTGTTCCACATAATGAAAGGGAGCAGGAAGAGAGGTAACTGCTGCTGCGTTTCTGTGTAACTGTGGCTTTTTTTCTTCCCATGTGGTGCACTCCAAGCAGAATGTGTCATTGAGAAAGGAAAAACATCATGAACAACATACCCGTGTCTACTAAAGGCACTATGGACATCTATAGACAAGCTGTCCTTCTAAAGCTGAATGACACAAGTTAAGGAACTCAGCAATATTCCTATCTATTCCATAGTTGGGTCTAAAGAATAATAAGGACAACATGCCACAGAGCGTGACAGATAACAGAAGGGCATGACAACGAAGTTCTTCATTCTCGAGCTAAGGGGAAAACACTGAAATCACCAGCCACATACGAAGAGCGTGCTGTGAATGAAGGGGAAGAAGAAAGATCACAGATCTTTTAGAGTTTGTAAGTTTATCAAACTGTGAGATTTTTTCTAGGAAAGTTCAACTTACTCACCGTAATGGAGACACATTTTAATTCACAGCCCCTAATGTTCCTGATTGTTCTTAGTCTACAGGAGGAATTCATCTACATTTTATCTATTCTCTTGTCCACACTAATAGAAACTTAAGCCTGTTACAAGGAAAGCAATTTGTATCGTGTTTTCCTTTTGCAGTTGCTGTATCTTGCAGCTGTGGCCTTAACATGTCCTCACAGTTTTGTCAATAAGGTATGCCATGTCCCCCCAGTGGACAAAGTCCCTGATTGTGCCTCTGTGAGCAAGCTGTGCTCAAAAGGCCAACAGTTTCCCAAAAATGACTCCTTTCCATGTAATTAATTATACAGAATTTAATTCAATTTTTTCCAAACTTGTCCCTGTTGTTAGCTAGAGATGCTAATCTTCCCTATATCTGAACAGCTTCTTTTATGACACTCTTGATGCTGCAGTCTGGAGTCTGCACTCTCCTGCCACAAGCAGAACAGGAACAAAGAGAGAGTAGAGAGAGGAAGAGTAGGAGAAAGAGAAGAGTGATGGCAAAAAGAAGGGGGGAAGGCAAAGGCAGCTGTGTTGATCAGTATGGAGCCTGAACTGCAGCCAAATTCATCCAGAGGTAGTGAGTGTAAAAGACAGAAAAGTCACTGGAACGGAAATGTTGGAACCAGTTCGTCAACTTCTCTCCAGCCAAATTAGAGAGACCAGGAAATCTTCGTCTTGAGACAGAGTCTGCATATGTAACACAGTGTACTGGAGCTCACAATGGCCTCAGACTTTCAGCAACCCTCCTGCTTCGACCTTTAACGTACTGAGACAGTGGGCATGTGCCACTGCACCAGCTGGCAGAGGAAGTTTTAATCATTGTGCACCCATTCCATCTGCTACTTGGTAAATCTATAACGTTGTCTTGAAACAAGCCTAAGCCATTGTCCTTTGGACTTTGTAAAGTTGCTGTTCTGATTGGCTCAACTGTGACCTCATAAAGCAGACCGAAGGGCAGAAGGCTGCTTCGGCTTCAAACTTTCTTTGTCACTGGGTTCTCATTTTACCACTCTTATTTTTTTTAAAGTGAGGTAATTTGTGTAACAAAAGAAAATGTACTATTCCTCTAGAGTTGCTTTTAATGGTTTCCTGATTTAAAGAGATTATCAGTGAGCTGGTGGTTCAGTACATTCCCTGAGACCCTGAAAGAGAGGTTAAAACAGAACACACAGGTGGCTGAAACAGGTATAATGTCAATAATAGAGCCAGCATTGGTGCTGGATATGTGAGGGAAACTGGCAAAGGACACTTTCCCTGTGTCCCTCAAGGGTTAATGAAGAGTGTTATAGGAAATCTCAGCTGTCTTGTAGAAGAAATTATTACTGAAAATTGTGGCTTTAAAACAAACCCATACTGACTTTAGTATAGCCTGCACAGAAAGTACAGTTTTATAAATATTGATGAGGAAATGACCCCCAACAACATATACTTCTCTTTGTCCAAATACAGCTTTTGAAAAGACAAAAGGAAAGAAATTTCTATCTACAGAAAAAATGTATGGATTTCAGCACGTCTGTTCTTGGGGAGGGTGCTATGCTCACAGGAAAATTCATGAATAAGTAGATTTAGGAGAAGATGCTTAGAAGAAAGACATGTGCTCAGCTCCATGCAGTGTTGGAGGCACATTCTATCCTCTGCTTTCAGTTAAGAGAGACTCTTACACTTCCTTTCCTGAAGCAGGCTGACGGACTTGGAGCGCAGGGCCACAGCGACAGAATCACAGAGTAGCTTTCTAAGCAAGTCAGTGAAAAAGCAGAAAACCTAATTCTTTTCCTTTCCCACATCTTTTCTCTTATGTTGCCCTCTACATCCAACAGCCTGTGTCCTGGGGGCAGTTTTTGATCTTTGCTGGTTGCTTCTCAAACTGCCATCACTTTCCCGGCAACCACAGACCCAGTAGCCATACGGCCCAGACTAATACCTTTGTAGAACCCAAGAGCCTTCCAGACCTAAAGGTCCCTCCCAGGTCTCACTAACAAGAACACTCCAATTCCTGTCTGATTTTCTGTGACAGCCAGCCTGAGGCAGGGTAGGAAGACCTCTCTCTGCTCTGCAGCTTCTCCATGCTCACAGGTCTGGCACCACCTGAGAAGGAGGTCTGGGGTCTCACTTGCCTGTCCTGTTTCTCTGCAGTGCCCCAACAACAACAACAACCACCCGGCCCACCTCACACACACTTGTTTCTCTTCTCCATCTTCCTCCTGTTCTTTACCTGCTCTTCCCTTTTCTTCCTCCTCCTTTCTTCTTCCACCTCTTTGCCCTCCCTTCTTCCTTCCTCTCGCCATTTGTTGTCATCTGTGTATTGACTTCCACTTCAGTCTCTAACCTTCCCTGAATGCTCTTCTTGTTGTGCTGTTCCTTCCCCACACATGTTCTCAAAAGCCTTCATAGAGGGAATGTTCAGATTACATGATCCTGCCATCCCCTGGCTCCTCTTATTTTTTTGGTTCATGTATGTTAATGCTCAATAATGATCTAAAACATATGTAGAAGCTACTGCAATAGCTGTTAAATTAGTCTCTATTGTATATAATATGGACTGTGCCTAAATTGTGTTTCCTTTAGAAAAGTAATCATCCTGATTCCATAGTATCTGCAGCTATCTAGAAAAATTATTAAACCATTATATGAGCAGTACTTTCAAAACAGCCTTTTTTTTTTAAACAGATGTTGTTTTAAAATGAAATCCAGCCTAACAAATAAGATATTTCATTTTACTGGGGTAAGATATTTTTCATGTGCAAAGACACATAAGTGACCAAATTTTTTAAAGAAGGAGTAAGGAAGAAAACCTATACGTACTGTGTATTTTAATAGTAACTTCTATAAAATGTAATTTGAAATAATACAGTTACAATCGAGACACAGAATCAGCAGAGTAAATCGCATTGTTAAAACCTATTTGAAAAGACCGCCTTACTGCTTCCAGTGTGTGATCCCCTTGAATGTGCAGAGACCCTGTTCCTGCAAGTCAGTCCGCTGCAGTTGAAGACAGTTAAGCATGATGAATGTACAGTAGACACTGAAGACAGTGCACGGACAGAACATCTGTTGCCACCTATGTCTTGTTATTTTATTTCAGATTTACAGCCTCACGCAATTACAATAACAGGATTAAAACCAGACTTTTGAATGGAGGATAATTTATAGACCTCTCTATATAACCAACCTGATTTACAAATAACTGAAATTTTAAGAAGATTTCTGAACACCTATTTGTTAATTTTCCTTATAAAATGCTATTTAATATATATTATAAATGGCTGGTGGCACTCAGAGGAAGGATAGCAGCCTACCAAGAAGAGACTTGATACCCTATGAGCATATACAGGGGGAGGAGATCCCCCTCAGGAACAGTCATAGGGGAGGGGAATAAGGGGAAAATGGGAGGGAGAGAAGAATGGAAGGATACAAGGGATGGGATAACCATTGAGATATAACAAGAATAAATAAATAAATAAATAGAGCGGATTCCAAGATGGCGCCGACCAATAAGCCGCGTATCTGATCTACTCCGAGAAGACCAGGGACATAAATAGAGAAACAGATTGCTGGACTTTGAGAACTGTAGGTGAGTGGGGCCCCAAAGACTGCAGTCCAAACAGGGGGCCCACCCCCCTCCCCGGGGACAAACATCCCGGAGGTGCAAAACGCACTCCCCAAACTCTAGAACGGAATCCACATGCAAACTACAGCTGCATAGAAAGCACCGACTCGCTGTTTGGGGAGGGATTTTCCGGAGACTCTAACCAGGAGTCTCAATGAAGAGGGGAAATCTGCCCTAGGATTCCTCCTTCCACACCACCCCAAACTGCAGAGATCACCCGCCTGGGGCGAGTGGAAACGCAGGCGGAGGGTCCCAACAGGTGGAGGGACTGCAGCTCGCTGGCTATCCAGGGCCCAACCTAACACCAATCATAGTGGATTGAGCCTGCAAACAGCGGCAGTGAGAAGTCAGCTTGGAACTGCTTCCACAGACATATCAGGAGACGTGGGTCTTGCCTAGAGCGATAGCTGAGCGTCAGAGCCCGGCGGGAAGACCTGGTTCCAACCCGCGGGTTTCCTCCAGACCTCTGCACCGCGATTGTGCCTACCCAGCCAGTAACAAGGCACTGGCCCTGCACTCCCTGAACTAGAGAGCCGATCCGGGGCCCTTGGCCCGACCAAGGCAGGCACTCTCACATTATCGGGAGTCGAGACTTGGGTGGGTCGTGTTTGCAGTGTCTAATTGCTGACCCAGAGCATTAGTGGAGCATCAGAGCTCGGCGGGAAGATCTGGTTCCAACCCGCGGGCTTTCTCCAGAGCTCTGCACAGCTTTCCTGCTATTGTGCCTACCCACCCAGTCACAAGGCACTGGTCCTGCACTCCCTGGAATAGAGAGCTTATCAGGGGCTCTTGGCCCAAACAAGGCAGGCAATCTCACAATATCAAGAGACAAAACGTGGGTCTTGCTTGCAGTATCTAATTGCGGACCAGGAGCGACCTTGGTCCCTCCAGGCATAGAGTTCTGGGAGAAGGTGAACACCTCTACAGGGTATAGAGACAGACCTAAAAGACAGCTACACCTCCAGAAGATCTGATTTACCTGGGATCTTGACTACAAAGCCACAGGAAGGACAGGCAGCAGAGATCAACCTACACAACCAGAACGTCTGTGTGTGGACCTTAATCTAGGTCCCAAAACTGCTGATCTGAATCACAGCAGTAAAATCCAAAGAGAAATCTACTTTGGATGACTCAGCCGGGAGCCCACGGTGCAGAGGAAAATCACCAGAAGGGAAACCAGATCAACTACCTGTTCCACGGAAATACTCCTTGATCCCCACAGGCAAGAGCACCTGACCTATAATCAGTCATCAATTAACCACTCTCAACCAGCGAAGGTCACTACAAAATATCTTCCAACATCAGAGACATCAAAATGACAAGAGGACAACGAAAGAATGCTAACAAAAACCAAAACAGTTTGGCACCTCCAGATCCCAGCATTCCCAATGAAAACAACCTGGAGAACCTAACAGCAATGGATAGTCAAGAAAAGGACCTCAAAGCCCTAGTGAAGACAATGATAAAGGAAGAAACAATTAAAATCTGTAAACAATTGCAGGAGGAGGCAAACAAGAGGGCTGAAGAGTTAAAAGAATCATATAAAGAGGCATTTGAAGAATTTCAGAAAAATATAAATAACCAGATGAAGGAAATCATTAAAACAGTCCAAGACATGAAGATAAAAATGGAAGCTATGATACAGGAACACACAGAAGAAAAACGTGATCAAGAGGCATCAAAGAAGAAAACAAAGATCTCAGAGGTGGCATTATCTAACAGATTGCAAGAGATGGAAGAACGAATATCGGGACTTGAAGATACAATCGCAGAACTGGAATCAACCATCCAGGAAAATGCTAAATCTGAAAAGCTCCTGACACAAAGCATTCATGAAATAAAAGATAACATGAAAAGACGAAACTTGAGAATAATAGGGATAGAGGAAAGAGAAGGCAACCGACTCCACAGTCCAGAAAATATCTTTAATCGAATAATAGAAGAAAATTTCCCCAATTTGAAGAAGGAGATGCATACGAGCATACAAGAGGCCTACAGAACACCAAACAGAATAGACTTGAAAAGAAAATCTTCCCGTCACATAATAATAACAACGCAAAATATACAGAACAAGGAAAAAATATTAAAAGCGGCAAGAGAAAAAGGCCGAGTAACGTATGAAGGCAAACCTATCAGAATTACTCCTGACTTCTCAGCAGAGACCATGAAAGCCAGAAGGGCCTGGACAGGGGTTCTGCAAACCCTAAGAGAACACAGATACCAGGCAAAACTACTATATCCAGCAAAATTATCAATAACCATTGATGGTGAAAACAAGATATTCCATGACAAAAACAAATTCAAACAGTACCTAGCCACAAATCCGACTTTACAGAAATTACTAGAAGGAAAACTCTACCCCAACTGGTCTACAACCAAAACTACATAGGAAATGGGTAACTATACCATTGCAAAATCACAACCTCACAAAATCTTGACTCTTACAAATACCAAAAATGAAGGGACTTACCAATCACTGGTCATTAATATCTCTCAATGTCAATGGTCTCAATTCTCCAATAAAAAGACACAGACTAATGGAGTGGTTGCATAAACACGACCCAACATTCTTCTGCATTCAAGAAACACATCTCAACCACAAGGACAGACATTGCCTCAGAGTAAAGGGTTGGGGGAAAATATTCCAAGCAAATGGTCACAAGAAACAAGCTGGGGTAGCCATTCTAATATCTAATAAAATAGACTTTCAACCAAAATTAATCAAAAGGGATGAGGATGGACACTTCGTACTCGTCAAAGGTAAAGTCAACCAAGAAGACATCACGATTTTGAACATCTATGCTCCAAATACAAGGGCTCCCACATTTGTAAAAGAGTTATTAACAAAGCTTGCCCCACTTATTGATACCCACACATTAATAGTGGGCGACTTCAATACCCCACTTTCACTCAAGGATAGGTCTTTGATTCAAAAACTAAGCCAGGAAATAACCTCATTAACCAATGTCATGAATCAAATGGATCTAACAGATATCTACAGAACTTTCCACCCAAACGCAAAGGAGTATACCTTTTTCTCAGCACCCCATGGAACATTCTCTAAAATTGATCACATAGTTGGTCACGAAGCAAACCTCAACAGATACAAGAAGATTGAAATAATACCTTGTATCTTATCAGATCACCATGGTCTAAGGCTGGACTTCAACAACAACAGAAATAACAAAAAGCATACTAACACGTGGAAACTAAACAACTTTCTACTTAATGACACATGGGTCATGGAAGAAATAAGGGAAGAAATTAAAGACTTCCTGAAACTCAATGAAAATGATGGAACAACATATTCAAATTTGTGGGACACACTGAAAGCAGTGCTAAGAGGAAAATTCATAGCACTAAGTGCCTTTAAAAAGAAAATGGAATCATCCCACATAAACAACTTAACAACACATCTGGAAGCTCTCGAAAAAAAAGAAGCAGAAACACCCAAGAGGAGTAGACGCCTAGAAATAATCAAACTCAGGGCTGAAATCAATAAATTAGAAACAAAGAGAACAATCCAAAAAATCAACAAAACCAAGAGCTGGTTCTTTGAGAAAATTAACAAGATAGACAAACCGTTAGCCAACCTAACGAAAAGACAGAGAAACACTATCCAAATTAACAAAATCAGAAATGAAAAGGGAGACATAACAACAGATACTGAAGAAATACAAAGAATCGTAAGAACCTACTTTAAAGGCATTTATGCCACAAAATTCGAAAATTTAAGGGAAATGGACAAATTTCTCGACCGATTCCATTTGCCAAAATTGAACCAAGACCAGATAAACAAATTAAATAGCCCTATTTCGCCTATAGAAATAGAAGCAACCATTGATAGTCTCCCAACCAAAAAAAGCCCAGGGCCAGATGGCTTCAGCGCAGAATTCTACCAGTCCTTCAAAGAGGAGTTAATACCGATACTAGTCAAGCTATTCCGAAAGATAGAAATGGACGGAACATTACCAAATTCCTTCTATGAGGCCACAATTACATTGATACCTAAACCTCACAAAGACCCAACAAAAAAAGAGAATTTCAGACCAATTTCTCTTATGAACATTGATGCAAAAATACTCAACAAAATACTCGCAAAGCGATTACAACAGCATATCAAAGACATTATCCACCATGACCAGGTAGGATTCATTCCAGGCATGCAGGGATGGTTTAACATACGGAAATCCATCAATGTAATCCATCATATAAACAAACTGAAAGAGAAAAACCACATGATCATCTCTCTTGATGCAGAAAAAGCATTTGACAAAATCCAACACCCATTTATGTTTAAAGTTCTGGAGAGATCGGGAATACAAGGCACTTATCTAAACATAATAAAGGCTATTTACAGCAAACCAACAGCCAACATTAAATTAAATGGAGAGATACTCAAGGAAATCCCTCTAAAATCGGGAACCAGACAAGGCTGCCCTCTGTCCCCATATCTCTTCAATATAGTTCTTGAAGTTCTAGCCAGAGCAATAAGACATCAAAAGGAGATCATGGGGATCCAAATGGGAAAGGAAGAAGTCAAATTATCCCTATTTGCAGATGATATGATAGTGTACATAAGCGATCCCCAAAATTCCACCAGAGAACTCCTGCAGCTGATAAACACCTTCAGCAAATTGGCAGGATACAAAATAAACTCGAAAAAGTCAGTAGCCTTTCTGTATACAAATGACAAACAGGCAGAGGAAGAAATTAGGAAAACTACTCCCTTCACGATAGCCACAAACAATATAAAATATCTAGGAATAACTTTAACCAAGCAAGTGAAGGACTTATTTGAAAAAAACTTCAAACCTTTGAAGAAAGAGATTGAAAATGACATCAGAAGATGGAGGGATTTACCTTGTTCATGGATCGGGAGAATTAACATAGTAAAAATGGCCATCTTACCAAAAGCAATTTACAAATTCAATGCAATCCCTATCAAAATACCTACAAAATATTTTGAAGATATTGAAAGATTAATTCTCAAATTCATATGGAGAAATAAAAAACCCAGAATAGCAAAAACAATCCTATACAATAAAAGATCCTCCGGAGGAATCTCCATACCTGATCTCAAGCTGTACTACAGAGCAACAGTAATTAAAACAGCATGGTACTGGCAAAGTAATAGGCTGGTGGATCAATGGAATCGAATTGAAGACCCGGAGATGAACCCACACACATTTGCTCACTTGATTTTTGACAAAGAAGCCAAATCTATTCAATGAAAAAATGATAGCATCTTCAACAAATGGTGCTGGTCTAACTGGATGTCTACATGTAGAAAAATGCAATTAGACCCTTATTTGTCACCATGCACAAAACTCAAGTCCAAGTGGATTAAAGACCTCAACTTAAAACCAGAGACATTAACTCAGTTAGAGGAAAAAGTGGGGAAGAGCCTGGGACACATAGGCGCAGGAAACAACTTCCTGAACAGTACACCCACAGCCCAGGCCTTAATGTCAACAATTAATAAATGGGACCTTATGAGGCTGAGAAGCTTCTGTAAGGCAGCAGACACTGTCAAGAGAACAAAGCGACAGCCTACTGACTGGGAAAAGATCTTCACCAACCCTTCATCTGACAAAGGTTTAATATCCAAAATATATAAAGAACTCAAGAAATTAAACACCACAAAACCAAACAACCCAATCGCAAAATGGGGCTTAGAACTAAACAGAGAATTCTCAACAGAGGAATATCAAATGGCTGAGAAACACTTAAAGAAATGCTCATCCTCGTTAGGCATCAGAGAAATGCAAATCAAAACGACACTGAGATTCCATCTTACACCCATCAGAATGGCTAAGATCAAAAACTCAAATGACACCACATGTTGGCGAGGATGTGGAGAGAGAGGAACACTCCTTCACTGCTGGTGGGAATGCAAACTAGTACAACCACTTTGGAAAGCTATCTGGCGTTTTCTCAGAAAAATGGGAATAGGGCTTCCTCAAGACCCAGCTATCCCACTCCTTGGAATATACCCAGAAAATGCTCGAACACACAACAGGGACATATGCTCAACCATGTTCATAGCTGCTTTATACACAATAGCCAGAACATGGAAACAGCCTAAGTGTCCCTCAGTAGAAGAATGGACTAAGAAACTATGGTACATTTACACTATGGAGTATTACTCAGCTATTAAAAATGAGGAATTCCCGAAATTTGTGGACAAATGGATTGACCTAGAAATTATCATAATGAGTGAGTTCACCCAGAAGCAAAAAGAGACAAACGGTATATACTCACTTATATCAAAACACTAGTCCAAGGGATACGTCCCATGAAAAACCTTACTTACCAAGAAAGTGGGTCAGAGGAGAGGACATCCTATTGAGACTTTAGGCGAGAGTAGCATGGAAGAATGGGGAAATAACAGGACCCACAGGGTCCTGGAAACCTACAAGAAGAACTTTATGACAGGCAGATCTGGGTCCTGGGGTCCTCCTCAAACTAAGGCACCAGCCAAGGAGAAATAGGCAGTAAACTTCGAACCCCTACCAAGACCTAGCCGACGAACACGATATCTCCACTGTTGAGTGGAGAGTGAGATCTGATTCTCACGTGAACTCTGGTGCCCCTTTTCTGACCATGTCCCCTGGATGGGGAGGCCTGGTGGCACTCAGAAGAAGGATAGCAAGTTACCAAGAAGAGACTCAATAATCTTAGAGCATACATAGGGGGAAGAAGTCTCCCTCAATCACAGACATAGGGGAGGGGAGAAGGGGGGAAGTGGGAGGGAGGGAGGAATGGGAGGAAACAGGGGAAGGGCTAACAATCAAGATGTAATATGAATAAATTAATTAAAAAATAAAAATAAAAAAAAATAAAAGTGCATTTAGCACAAGAAAAAAATAAATAAATAAATAAATAAATAAATAAATAAATAAATAAATAACATATCCACTGTAGGAAAAAAGACTTGTATAATCAGTTACTTTTCTGGTTATTTGGTGGTGGGGCATTCACAGAAAGAGAACACACTTCATGCAGTTTACAAGGTCAACATATAGGAAACAATTATTTCATATTTTTTCTAACTGAAAATTTGACTTGGAAAATAAAGTATGAATTAGGTGTTCTAGGGATCTTCTTAAGGTGTGTACAAACAAGGTGCATTACGGAGAAAGTAACTAAAATTATTTCAAGCAGAAAGTACCAGGGAGAATCGCATAGCATAGATTTTAAGAGTTCAGAGACAGTTAACAGTGCTGTTAAGTCTTGATAAAGTATCCCCTATGCCTGTCATCCCCTGTTCACTTACCAATTCAATAAAATCTGTAATGCTGGACACTTCTAAAGTGAGATGTATCTTTTTATCTTGGGCAATAAAGGCTGACTCAAGGCCGTCACAGGAACTAAGGGTATTTGAACAAGAACAAGCAACAAGGAATACGTGCTGAGCTTTGGGTTCTATATTAATTCTTTATTTTTGTTTCATATCAAACAAATCTTGCAGGAGTGTCAAAAAGGCTTAACCATAAGAACATATTAACACCCTGTTGCTAGGCTGTGTATGTAGCTCAGTGATACAGTGCTGGCCGACATGACAGGACCCTAGTTGCAATTCCCAGTACCACAAGAACAAACAGAAATATCATTGCCAAAAAAATATTTTTAATTCTTTCATAAAAATGTAAACCCTACATAGTATCAGGACAGCCAGTGATACCTGAAACCAAATCAATTAAAAACTATTTTTACCTGCTTTTGGGTTTCCTACAGGATCAGTTTTATTGTAGTTACATCTATGTAACATATTAACCACAAATGTTAACGGGACAAGGTTAATAGCACATGCAAGCAGGGGAGCAGCCAAAGCTGTTTCAATAAGGAAATCGTTTTATAGCCATAGTCAGTGCAGCTTCAGCTGGAGTTTTTTGAGTCCCTTCTCTAACTTGAGAGTTTTCAGCTGTCTCACTGAAAGCATCCTCCTCCCTCTTTCTTGGTAACACTTGCCTGTTCTCCCAGACTCAAGCTTAGGCAGGAAGGTCTGCAGCTGGGAAACTGTCTACGCTCCAAAGCTCGAAAATTCTATCCTCACTCCAGCAATCTGGAAAAAGAACTAATTAAACTCATTCCTAAATTAATTAAAACTATTGGTTTGAAGTGGATGATATAGTGTTACAAACAAGATTGATGACTCTACACCTGACTCTTCCTTAGCCTGTTGTGTGACCAGTGCTTATTTTTTAACCTCAGCCTCTGTTTCATCTCCTATAAAATGAATGAGAGTTAAATGTGCCTAACTCAAAGCTTTGCAGGATTAAATCAATCAGTAGGCACACAGCATTTGCTTGGCACATCTTCAGCATTTTTGATGTTTTTTTTTTTTGGTGTTTCTGGAAGTCTTCACATAGAGACAATGGCAACAATCTCAGAATATTCATATATATATATATATATATGTATATATATATATATTCACGTGTGTGTGTGTGTGTGTGTGTGTGTGTGTGTGTGTGTAACAAATCTTGCATAAGTGCCGTGATGCAGTCTCTGAGTTTCAGGACATGGAATCTCAGAGCTATAAAATCTAATTTACTAATAGAATTTTTTTCCCAATGCCAAAGATATTTTATTTGAAACAAAAATGTCGACACGCATTCTTGGTATAAACATAAGGAGAGTAGCAAGAAACATTAAGAATTTCTCAGCTGGGCATGGTGCCGCACACCTTTAATCCCAGGGGAAGCAGAGGCAGGTGGATCACTGTGAGTTCAAGGCCAACCTCATCTACAAAGCAAGTCCAGGACAACCAACGAGGTACACAGAGAAACTCTGTCTGGGAAAAAAACAAAACCAAAACAAAAATTAAAAAAGGTATTTCTCAGTACGATGATGTGAAACAAACTTCAAGACATTAAAATAGTTTTCATCTGTGCATTTTCGTCAAGGTTCTGAAGATTTTTCCATACAAATCTGTGGTCTGGACAAATCACAGACTACTTAAGTCTATCCACATGGAGTGCTGCACGCTTGCTTTAGGTGAAGGTTACATGTGTGCACTATTGCATATATATTTATATACACATATATACCCACTAGTTATAATTATCCACTATAAGAAGATACTTTGAATAAAAGAATATTGATGAAAAAACAAGCATATTCAGCCAATCCACTGGTAACCAATGTAATTGGGAAGAGTAAAGTGGAAACGGGAGTAAGTTGAGGCTGATTAGTTGTGACGTAGACTAGTGATTTTAAAACTAAGAACAGCCACTAATCATAATAAAGAGGGAAAACAAGATCAGTATTAATAAAGAAATTAACAAAAGATAACGCATGTCATTTATATCTACTTGTTCTTATATAAATATATTACATCTGACACATTGAAATTTAAAACTTCTGTAGTTGAAACCAGTTTTGTACATAGGATTTCTCAACAATTATTTCAGTTCAGAGATGTTGTTAACCTCAACTAAAACAGACTGTTTGAAGGAAAAATATTTTTATTTCAGAATTTAAAGTTCTATTTATCTTTGTCATATTAATCAAATAAGGGTAGCAGTCTATTTAGAATTGCAAGTATAAACATAAACTATAGCATAAATATTTACAGATTTTAAATATTAAAAGCACATAAATTTATTTTGATTTTAAGAACCATAATGTTAATATTTTATGACAATATTCATCCATAAATGTGACAAAACTTTAGAAAAAAAATGAACTTAATGTATTATTGAAGAAGGACCATGTCACCTTAATGCAGGTATTTCTCTGGCAAACTATGTAGACCACACTGGCCGCAAATTCACAGAGATCTTCATCCCTCTGCCTTTTAAGTGCTGGGAATGAAGGCATGTGCCAGCACACCTGGCCCACTCCTCCTCTTATGCTATCTCTGGCCCTCATACTAACATTAATATCCCCACCTCATGCTCCTTTATAAATGTGTAACACACCAGGAAATAATGTCTATCAATTCCTCATCTCAGCCTGTATCATTTACTTTCTTTCCTCCATGCCTGTTCTCTCCAGGAGAGACGGTCTTTCGTGCAGTCTTTGGAATAAAGTATAATAAAAACTTTGGTTTATTTGGCCTACTCTATCTATCATGGATAGAGTTAAAAGTTATTGCACATTCAGAAAAAGTTAGCATTTTAGGAATTACTCATCAAACTCCATTTTTTTGTGTTATGACAGACTAGTCTAGACCCTAAGCCATCAGTAGCAATAAATTCTGAGAAAGGCAGTGAAGCATCAGAGCATCACTATTTAGGTGGAGAAGAACATGCATGCTCCTTCAAAGCAAACCAGTATAAAGAAAGGTCTTCTGTTCATTTTTTGCATTAGAGAATTAAGTTGATAATGCTGAAAAATATCAGTAAGTTAAAGGAGAATAAAACTAAAATTGTCTCTAGGTGTGGTGGCTCATGCCTTTAGTCTCTGAACTCAAAAGGCAGAGGCTGGTGGATCTCTGAGTTCAAGGCTTGCCTGGTCTACAGAGTAAATCTATAGTTCCAGCCAGGACTATACAGAGAAAACCTGTCTGAAACAAAAACAAAAGCAAACAAAGAAACAAAAAATCCAAAAACCAAACCAAACAAACAACAATGGCAGAAAAAAAATGAAACTGTCTATTCCACTGTATTTTATAGACTTTAAAGCCATCAGATACTAAAAAATGTCCATAAGCCTGGGAGTCAGACTTTGCTGTGTATGCTATAAGCCAAGCATCCAGAAGGCAGAGATAAGTAATCAGAAGATCAGCTCCAGGGCCTCATAGCAATACTGTATCTGAACAACCGAACAAAACACAACAACAGCAAAGCAAACAAACAAATGATTAACAAACATAAATACGAGACCGCCCACTATTTTAATTATTGCATATTTCTTTTCTCTGATAGGAAACCAATTATTAATTGCAATCAAAACTTAGACAAAGGCCGGTGATCTAATTACATTAGCAGTAGAAATGGAAAGAGAATATAGAGTAATGTCTGGTGTTTTGTCTCTTATGTATTGGACATAGGATTACCAAATGATGAAAAGTTTATTCAATTTTGAAGCATATATGTTCTTGCCGATTTTGAGCTAAATTTTATTTTTCTTGTTATTTTCACATTAGTTTACTTTCTGTAAGACCCAAAGAAAATGACTTCTGTGGTCTTGTTGCTGTTTGTCACCGCCCCTTTGTTCCTCACACGAAGAAGAAAATGCTGGGCTGCAAGCAGCAGTTCACAATATTAAGAAGATGCTCTCAAGCCTTCTTCTAACAGCAACTGCAGAGGCTGTCAGATTCTTCACAGGGAGATCGCCAAGTCTTAACCCTTAAACTCAGTTTGCCAGGAAGTGCTGTGCCACGATCATTTGAGATGGGCTTTCAGGCTTTCTTCTAACTATCTTAGCGACTGAGGCATAAAATGAATCTAGAACATGTTCACACCGGCTAAGGCATTCTGTAAATAAAAATGAACCACTGCCTGTGTTAATGGCAACCCTAAGAAACCTCATTTGTGTGATTATACACAGAAGTGAGATACAACAGCCTTTGAAAGGAACCAGGGAAACACAAAAGTCTAATGCTGACCCGCAGCAGAAACGGCAGCCTTGTTAACACCACAGCTCATGTCTGACAAGGAGGCCTCAGCTTTGAGAGTGCCTGTTGCTGCTTCACTTCCAGCCAAACTCAAGAGGAACAAACTCGAGAACAAACTCCCCTCTGGGAGTACTTTTGGAGGACAGGCCCTCACAATGAGTCTGTCCAGTGGGGGGAAAAAATATCCTAAATGAAACTAAAGAAATAATCAAACAAACAGATGAGCAAATCACAAGCCAGAAACAATCAGGAAGAAGAAAGGAAACAGGATGCCTGGCAAATATCACAAACCTTCAGCAACTGTAGCCAAGCCCCAGTTGAAACATCTACTACATAGTTCTTGCGTCTAAGCCTCAGGGAACATGCTAGAAGAAAGGGAACAAAGAATTTTGAGAGCTAGAGGACCAGGAAGCCTGCTGTGGAAGTGTGTCTCCAGGAACTCATAGGGAAGCCTTGCCTAAGATACTTACTATACTTTTAACAGGATGACTGAGTAAAGAAGAGCTGAACTACAAAAGTAAGAGAGAAAGGGAGAGGAGGGGGTGTGGGGGGGAGAGAGAGAGAGGGAGGGAGGGAGAGAGAGAGAGAGAGAGAAGATGAGCAAGAAAAAGCAAACAAAAACAAAACCCTCACCAACAGTCATGCTAACATGGAAGAGGGAAACATCAAAGGGGCAAATCTCGCAGAGACCCATCTTTAGAAAAAGAAAGCTGAGAGGGGAAAATGGTCTTTCCCAGAGATGATTCCCATAATTGATTATCCAATACCAAGTTGTCATCCTTGAAATCAAATACTTAAACCAACACTAAATGGACTGAGCAATTGTATTTATATGTTTACTCATTTATGTGTGTTTGAAATAATAATTAAAAAATAAGAAGTCATGAACTTAAGAGGAAGTTAGAAGGATGGGCATGGGAGAAACGGGGGAGAAAGGAAGTGAAATGATGGAATTATATTTTAATTTCAAAAAATACTAAAAAAATAAAATAAAATAATAGTCCTGATGAGTTCACGATACAAGTGGTTAAAAAAAATACCTGTTCTTAATCTAGTTATCAAAGGAAAATCAACCTAGTGGTTTTTTGGCCCTAAGAATTACAAGCTTTCAGAAAGCTAGCTGGGTATGGTGGCCTACGCATTTAATGCTAGCACTCAGGAGGCAGAGGCAGGAGGATCACTGTAAGTTAGAGGCCAGCCTGGTCTACAAAGCAAGTCTTAGGGCAGCCAAAGCTACCCAGAGAAACCCTGTCTCAACACCTCTTCCCCACTCTCCAAAAAGAAAGATTTAAGAAAGCTAATGGCTTCTTTGGAAAGTAGCAATACAGAAAGGCCTTTTAGCTACATAAAAACGCACAGGATTGAGTGCACTGGTGCTTTAAGGGTAGATCTTACAGAGGGGATGAGGAACTAGGATCTGCCACCCAACATGTGCAGACATGGCAGATGGATGGGTCTGAGCTGAGGATGCTTGAAAAGAACAGGTGTAGAAGGAGCCAACAGAACTGTTCTTTGTATCTGCAGCAAGGTAGAAAGAGTCTGATGAGGAAGCTGCCTCTCTTGTATCCTGGTGAAAAAAGCAATTCTCACCAGTAATTGGAGTTGGTGCCAAGCTGGAGACATACAAAGCACCCTTCTGAAATAACCCTTACCTTCTTCTTGCTTCATACCATTTCCTGCTCCTCCTAGTGACCTTCCTGTGATTGAATGACCCTTGCCCAGATCCCAACGCTCACCATTTCTTCACAGGTTTATCAGTCTTTGTCCAAATCCTACAGAAACTTTACTTTGCTGCTTTCCCCCATTTTGACTCTGTTCTGAAGGTCCCCACGGACATTTGGAATTAACACATGAATGATTTATGCTTCCAAAACAAAGGGTAAGTTCAAATGTAATCCTTGATGTGGGCCATAGCTCAATTTCACTGCTGTTCTTATATTGAGATGGGCATATAAAACTATATGCCAGCCTAAGGGAGAGACTTCAAAAGCCTAAATATGCCGACAGTTTGATCCTGGAGTTTTAGCCCCCAAGAATTTTGAGAATGTACATTTCTGATGCTTAAGCATCCATTTTGTGGTTTTGTTGTTGTTGTTTTTGTTGTTGTTGATTTGTCACCCTAACAAACTAATTAACACATACAACTTAAATATGTATGTGTAAAATAACTGAGTAGTCTCTTCTCTTGTCAGTTTCCTCAGTGCTATGCATTCCTCTGAAAGAGGTGGTATAACTTACTTATGTCAGCATAATTTTTAAAATATAGAGAGAATACATATATTTGATCTTATGGACAGCTTATGGGAGTCGTATTAGTTCTATTTTCCCAGGAAGCAATTTCCTTCTCTAGCTAAGAGCATTTGAAAGGGTGCTGACCACAGCACTTATGCAATTGCCTTCAGTCCCACAACCTTAATGAGAAACCGATGTCTGTGTTTTCATCTCCCCACTGCATGGTGACTGCCTCTTTCCAAGTACCGCAGCAATCATCTGCATGTGTACACTGGTAACAGCACGCTCTAAACAATCACATTGCTGAGCAGTTTACTATATTTGCTTCCTCGTATTATTCCTATTTCTTTTTAAATGAGCCATTTTAATTCTTTGAGAATTTCCTACAAGCATACATCGTATTTTAATCATGTTCTCACCCCCACTCTTCCTCCTTACTCCTTCCAGGTCTATGTCCTCCTAAAAACTTCATCTCTTTTTACTCTACTTTATACCCCACTGATTCCAGTTTGTATGTAGGCCATGCACTGGAGCATAGTCCACCTGCCATGAGCCTCACCCTTAAAAAAAAAACCTACTTTCCACCTCAGAAGACATTAACTGCTAATAGTTCCTCGGCTCTGGATGAGAGCATGTGAAATCCTCTCTGATCCATACTGGAATGTTGATTGGCTTCACGCTGTGCATGTCTTCTGGGTGAACCACAGTGGTTGTGTGTTTAGGAGACCAACAGTGCTGGCAAAATGTCTAATTCCACGGAGCTGGAATTATAAACTTTAAGATTCTATGTCATCTGAAAGAGCATTAAGTCCTCTTAGCCACTGAACACCTCCCCAGCTTTCCTTTCATATATGGATATATTTTCCCTATAGATGAATTTATTTTATATCCTTTAAAACATCATTCAACAAAGGGCAGTGAAGTTTACAAATGAGACAAGTGCACATAACACACACACACCTGAAGTTCACACATCCTGGTCACCAGACAACTTGGCTGCAGACATTTCTTAAAACTTACCAAACCAAAACAGAAGGATGAATGATACATAACGAGGAGTATTTCAGTTAATTGCTAATTGGATTTTTATAAAGGAAATACTTGTGTCTTCCCAGATCAGCAAAAGCTACACGTGACAATGTGAGAATTAAGACATTTCTTCATGAGTATATTAAGATGAATCTTAAACATGTCTAAGGTAGAGTAGCACGTGTGATAGAATTGATAGAAAAACTGCTACTGACATTTAACAGACACGAGCAAGAGGCAGAATTTCAGCCACAAAATGTTCAATAACAAGTGTATCGTAGAGGGTGAGACAAGAAAGTTGGTACAAAAGAGGACAAAAAATGGGCCAGTAGGATGGCAGAAGTCCCCAAGGAAATACAGAATCCTGGTTCTGGGAGGAAGAAGATGGACTGACCCTGGAACCGCACAGTATAGCTTTGATTTTCTCATATTAACACCTTTGAAGCCAAGTTTCCACAGTAGCAGTGTTAGGAGCAGCTTCTTGTCAAACAGAAATGTGGGCCTTCATGCACAAACTCATGCACTCTGCGGATGAAATTTAAACTATTGGAATGAACAGACTCATTTGAGTCATTTGTTCCAAACATCCAAACTCCTCCTTTGATACTCATTGCCCAAGTGTCTCCACCTTCAGGCTCTGACCACAACAAGTCTCCAAATCCTCCTTTGTGAGGAATTTCCTGATTAAGTCAATGATTTGAATTTGATCCAGTGTTTTAATATAAGGAAATAAGCACCATGACCGCACAAAAATCTATTACAGCTACTACTGTGAACATGTCAAAACTTTGGTACAGTATCTCCAGGCTTTAGCATTTCCATGTTTGGTTCGGCACACATTATACAATCCACCGACCTATGTTACTTATCTTCTCTCCTGATTTCCTCCTTAAAAATGTAATAAGATCAGTCCGTTTAGATTATAGTGCAGGAAGGTAAGTGAAGGACTCCAAACTTTAGTAACCTCTGTCTACACACTAACCCTTAAATACGAAGTCTGTGTCAGGAACCTTATTTACCATTCTGAATAGTTCACGAAGATTATGCACTGTCCGTGTATGTCCCCACACACTGTTGCCGGCATTGCTACTGTCTGGAGGGAGAGTCTCAGCTCTTCCAAAAGCAGAGCACAAAAACCACCTGGCTGCTTCAGGTGATTCTCAAGAAGGTACTTGCCCTGCCATACCGTCTCCTGGTACCTGTCCATATCCAGAAGTCTCAGGTTAGGAAGAATAAGCAACAGCAGCAGCAGCAGCAGCAACACCTCTAGGAAGCAGATGCAGCACAGACTGAAGCCAGAACCTTCCTTTCACATTCCTTTTTTAAATTTATTCAGATTACAACTAAATTGTTGTCCCTGTCCCTTCACTTGTATCCTCCCATTCCTCCCTCCCTCCCACTTTCCCCCTATTCCCCTCCCCTAGGTCTATGACTGAGGGGGACCTCCTCCCCCTCTATATGGTCATAGGCTATCAAATCTCCTCTTGGTGGCCTACTTATTCTTTCTTTGAGTGCCCTCAGGCCTCCCCACCCAGAGGACGTGGTCAAATATGGGGCACCAGACCCGGAGGATCCTAGAAACCTACAAGAAGAACATTGTGATGGGTGGATCAGGGCCCAGGGGTGTCTGCTCAAACTATTGCACTGAGGACAATACATGTAGTAAACATCGAACCCCTACTCTGAACTAGCCAATAGACAGCACATTCTCCACAGTTATGTGGAGAGCAGGGACTGACTCTGACATGAATTCTGGTGTTCTTTCACATTCTTAATTAGCATTCCTTGTTATTGTCCAGTTGGGAAAGCTACAGACTATCATATGTTCAAAGCCAAATAAAAATCCTTCATTAGCAGGCAATAGAGAGCAAGCTATGGCTGCAAAGAATTCTGGGCTCTAAAGCTCAGGCTTCTTAAAGATAAAAACCACAGCGACATTGTTGTCAAGTATTGCTCCAGATAACCTTGTAGCACTTGTGTTGTCAGGAGGATCAGTTGTTTTGTTATATATCTGGGCAACTATAGTCAGGGTCATGAAAATTCCATAAGGTAGACTGACTTTTAGGGATTTAGTGACAAGACAAATAATTTTTTTTAATTATTTTTAAGTATCTGAGCATATATAAAATGGAGTCAGGGGACAATCAGGGCAAGATAGCATTACCTCACTTTTATGCTATTGCTTTCCATAGAGCCTTCAGATTTCACTTTATTGTTAATATTTTCAAGTATTTTCACACTTTCCACTAAGACAATATTACAGGGCATAGTGATAGGATTCCTTAATCCTAGCACTCACAAGGCAGAGTCAGGCTGATCTTGGTAAGTTCTAGGCCAGCCTGATCAATATAGTGATTTCCAGGACAGTCAGAACTATTTAGAGAAATCTAGTCTTAAAAAATAAAATAAATACCACTTATGAGATTTAGTTCTAGAATAAAGGTGGTTCTTGGATCTTTGAATATGAAATGTGTTTTCTTTTTTATATATGTTTGTATATATCTTATTAATTTATTCATATTATATCTAAATTGTTATCCCATCCCTTGTATCCTCCCATTCCTCCCTCCCTTCCATTTTCCCCTTACTCCCCTCCCCTATGACTGTGACTGAGGGGGACTTCCTCTCCCTGTATATGCTCAAAGGGTATCAAGTCTCTTCTTGGTGGCCTGCTATCCTTCCTTTGAAAAGAAAACACAAAGAGTTAATGGGTAGGGTAGTGGTGACACATACTTTTAATTGCAGTACTCAGGAGTCAGGGGCAGGTGGATATTGAGGCCAGCCAGGATAGTCAAGGTTACTCAGAGAAACTCTGTCTCAAAAAAACAAATTAAAAAAAAAAAAACCAGTTACTCTGAAGTTTCAGTTGTCTTTGCTATGTTGATTATATATGTGTGGTTTTCATCTCTCAGAAGCACTTAAACCTTAATTACCCCAACTGTCTTGTGTAAAGTAGCATGGCGAGCCTCCATCATCCTGTGTAAAATAGGATTGAGAGCCTCCATCATCCTGTGTAAAGTAAGATTGAGAACCTACATCATCCTGTGTAAAGTAGGATTGTGAGCCTCCAGCATCCTGTGTAAAGTAGGATTGTGAGCCTCCAGCATCCTGTGTAAAGTAGGATTGAGAGCCTCCAGCATCCTGTGTAAAGTAGGATTGAGAGCCTCCATCATCCTGTGTAAAGTAGGATTGAGAGCCTCCAGCATCCTGTGTAAAGTAGGATTGAGAGCCTCCATCATCCTGTGTAAAGTAGGATTGAGAGCCTCCATCATCCTGTGTAAAGTAAGATTGAGAACCTACATCATCCTGTGTAAAGTAGGATTGAGAGCCTCCAGCATCCTGTGTAAAGTAGGATTGTGAGCCTCCAGCATCCTGTGTAAAGTAGGATTGAGAGCCTCCAGCATCCTGTGTAAAGTAGGATTGAGAGCCTCCAGCATCCTGTGTAAAGTAGGATTGTGAGCCTCCAGCATCCTGTGTAAAGTAGGATTGAGAGCCTCCAGCATCCTGTGTAAAGTAGGATTGAGAGCCTCCATCATCCTGTGTAAAGTAGGATTGAGAGCCTCCATCATCCTGTGTAAAGTAGGATTGAGAGCCTCCAGCATCCTGTGTAAAGTAGGATTGACAGCCTCCAGCATCCTGTGTAAAGTAGGATTGTGAGCCTCCAGCATCCTGTGTAAAGTAGGATTGTGAGCCTCCAGCATCCTGTGTAAAGTAGGATTGAGAGCCTCCAGCATCCTGTGTAAAGTAGGATTGAGAGCCTCCAGCATCCTGTGTAAAGTAGGATTGAGAGCCTCCATCATCCTGTGTAAAGTAGGATTGAGAGCCTCCAGCATCCTGTGTAAAGTAGGATTGAGAGCCTCCATCATCCTGTGTAAAGTAGGATTGAGAGCCTCCATCATCCTGTGTAAAGTAAGATTGAGAACCTACATCATCCTGTGTAAAGTAGGATTGAGAGCCTCCAGCATCCTGTGTAAAGTAGGATTGTGAGCCTCCAGCATCCTGTGTAAAGTAGGATTGAGAGCCTCCAGCATCCTGTGTAAAGTAGGATTGAGAGCCTCCAGCATCCTGTGTAAAGTAGGATTGAGAGCCTCCAGCATCCTGTGTAAAGTAGGATTGTGAGCCTCCACCCATCGTGTAGAAAAGTGAGTAGCACTTCATATGAACTGTGATTTCAAAGCTCTAGTTAGTTTTGATATGGAGAGAGAGAGAGAGAGAGAGAGAGAGAGAGAGAGAGAGAGAGATTGATTTCCTAAGGTTTGTGGTTAAATTGTCTTGGTACTTCATTCCTTTAAATGCTTTCAACATCTGAGACTAGCATCACATTAAGCCATCTTATAAATAAAGATAAGTTGAGAGCCTACCAAGTATGTATCCTTACCAGACTTTGCCAAGAGATTCATAAAAGATTTTCCACTAATTAGAACTAGATGTCAGAGGAATATAAATCATGTCTGAGGCTAAACTCTGCTCTTTTTTTTTTTTTTTAACTATCTTAGGATAACACAAACTCATTCACATAATTGGGAATGAATTCAAATTCTCCAGTGAGTTATAGGAAGATTGCTTTTAGTCAATGAACCAGATGTTTGGAAATTGTTATTTAAATTCATACAGAGACTTGACAGAAGCGAATGAACACAGAACCTGTAAAGAAACGCACACCCAGCCAGGTGTGATGGCCCATGCCTATTGTCCCAGCACTGGGGGAGGCAGAGGCAGACCAACCTAGTGTACAAAGTGAGTCCAGGATACTAAAGGCTACATAGAGTAACCCTGTCTCTAAGCAAACAAAGCAAAGCAAAACCAAACACCAGGAAAAAAAGGGAAGAAAGAAATACACAGCCTTAAAGATGCAAACTAGACGTACCAAGACACGTGAGCCCTCAACACAAAACTGCTAAAAATTAGATGGCTGAAAACAACAAGCATTGGTAAGGTTTAAATGAATAGAATTAAAAATTCTGCCCAGCCCAGAAGTGTTAGCCCATTGCCTGGGAAAGTTTATGCATCAGACAAGGTATAATAAACTGAACTCAGTGACTTTCAGAAAGGCTCTTCAATGCAGTTTACACAGAAAGTTCCAGATAATGGCAAGCATGTCCTGATTGTGCTCAAGGTACAGTAACATTACCCACTCCTTCTCTATCATCACTTCGAACAACTGTGGAGTAATGAACTCAAATTGAAACACTTCTCTTCAGTGCTTTTTCATCTTTTCCATGTAACACTGATGTGGCACCACTGTAGGAACTGGTCTTATGAGCAGCACAGTTGTCATCTTCACCAAATCAGTTGTGCCTGCTCGCAAGGGACTGTCACCAGAGGGTCTGACACTATTGACATGATCTCAGAAACGGAGCAAATAAGGGTAGCCATTCGAGCCTCCACCTGAGATTCTGGAAGCTCTCTCGGGGCTCTTCCAAGCCATCTTTGTGCAGTGCAGTTCTGCCCTAATTACACATGGATTCTGGGTCTAGCTAGAGATGAGAGGGAATGTAAGCTCAGGAAGGTAGCTGTGAAGGTGGGGGACTCCATCTCTGCAGCACAAGGGCAGGAAGGTAGCTGTGAAGGTGGGGGACTCCATCATCCAATCCAGGAGCAACCATCCAAGCCAGGTGAAGACATTCTGAAGAACTCGGGTGGAATTTTTACTTTGCTTTGGGGACTTATGTAGAGACAAGAGACGTTGTTGCCCCAGGAAAAGACTAATTATACAACAGGCACTAAGAAGACTGAGCAGTGGTGATTGACAGCAGCAGTTTTACCAATTCACTATCTACTACGGTTCATTCTGACCACTGAAAGCAGTGTTGTAACTATTTCCCCTTTGGCTTAACATTCGTTATGTGTGGAGCATGAACAAAGTGGAAGAGGCTCCTGTGGAGCTGATTGTAGAAACGATTTGCCAAGAATGTAAACCTGCTGGTCTCTACTCCCTGAACAGGGAGGATCTTGGTCATCAGGAGGTAATCCTACATGGCTTGAAGAGAAAAGTACTGGAACACTGCTTATACCCCTGACTCCTTCCCTTCCTTCCTTCCTTCCTTCCCTCTCTTCCTTCTTCCCTTCCCTCTCTCTCCTCTTTCTTCTCTCCCTTCTTCCTTTCCTTTCTTCCTTCCTTTTGAACAGAGAAGATTCAAAGTTTAGAACTAGAAAATAACTAGAAATCACATTTTAAACAGGTGTGTACACACAGCTGTATTTCGCGCACCAAAACTGAAGCCTCAGCATAACAGAAATGTGGGAGCTTGTGATCCCTCCTTGAATATTTTCCATGGCTTGCACAATTTCTCAGGCTTTTCCAACCTCTCACTATGACTTTGTCCTCCTCTCTATGACTCTGCTGTCATCTAGGTCATCTGGGTTACTCTGATGTAGCCATATGTCAGTTAGTATGTTTCTTCACAAAGTGTAATCAGTGGCATGCCGCCTGTCAGGCAGTAGGACTGAAGCAAAGTAGACTACTTTGACAAGCTTCTCCCCTGATACTGTACTTTTTACCAGGAAGTAACTCTTCCAGAATGTAAACCTAAATCAAAGATAAAAAAGACAGGAATTTTAATGAGCTCAAGGCCAGCCAAGTCTTCAGAGTAAAACCCAGGTTATTTTGTTTTGTTTTTTAAAAGTGAGGTGAGGGATTAGTAGATGAAAGAATTTTGGTCTCCCCAAACCAGTGTTCCAATGTGGAAGCAGATTCATGTGGTTTTTATAGTAACAAAACAAAGAAAGTTATAAACCAAGGTATTTTAAAAATATATAGGTGGAAACAGACCCTGCTATAGATAGAGGAATCTCATCTATGGACCTCTGAGACCAGACCATCTGATAGCATTCTTGACCCTTCCATTGGTGGATAATTAGATTTTGTTAATACATTTCAAATATTTTATCTGTTTATCAGACTTGAGACAGAAATGGGATATTTGAGGGAATAAAGATAGCCTGAGAGACATTGTAATTAGGTTCTCAGACGTGTAACATTTGAAACTGTCCAGCAATTGACATTTAATGTCACCCTGTATAGACACAACTTTTGGAGGGGAACTCTTGTATAGGCAGAACGTGCTTCTGTTTGTGGATTTTTGTCAGGGCTCTGCTTTCCTTGTGAAGGATACTGGAGAATTCCTTTGTCATGTGAAGACAGTAAAACATTCCAGTCAGTGAAGCAGGAAGCAGCCCTCCTCAGACCCAGCATGGCAATATCCAGCCTGGCCTTGGACTGCTAGCTGCCAGAGCCATGGGAAATAAAGTCAGGTTGTGTGGAAGCCATGGTCTATGAAATTCTGTTTCAGTTGCCCAGATGGGCTGAAACACATGCACGTCTTCGCCTTTCAATTATTAATCTAGAGACTTAGGCAGCTTTCTGTTAAAATTTCCAGAGGACTTACCCTCCCGCAGTTTATTTATTGTAAGTTACATGTAATAAACAACATACAGCAATGGTGTTTGAAAAGGAATGGGAAAAGATGAGTAGTGCAGAGACTTCAAAACCTCACAGGAGAGTTGTGAAAGTGACTCAGTGGTAAAAAAAAAAAAAAAAAAAAAAACCACCACCACCAACAACAACAACCAAAAAACCTTTCCTTCCAAAGTGGGTATGGGCTATTAAGAAAGCACGGTTAGAATTGGTGTAGACGTTAACCCAATGGTCCTTGGCTGTTTGGAGAGCCCTAGTTAAAGCGATTAGCTCAGCCTTCTGTGAAGAGGTCCCCACGGTGAGGCACTTTGCCTCAACTGCTTTAGTGGAGGTGACCACAGCATAAGCCACTTAGCGGTTTCCCAATCTGTCTATGAGAGAGCGCCCATCTACAAAGCGGGTGAGTTGGGGGGTCTACAATGACCAGGCCTCCACAGTTTTCTGGACAGCATTAGGTGGTGACATAGGGAGGTGGGAAGGGGAGGAGGGTTGCAGGGCTTAAGGCAGGACTGGAGGTTAGAATAATTTTGGGGGTTTTCTTGAAACAGAAGGTGAAAGGCTTGAACCTGTGAGGGACCAAGGAGGAAGAGAGAGGAATGACAAGCTCCGAGAGGCAATGGGTGGAGCATATACCATGTTAGGCTGGAGCAGCTTGATCTCGGCAGCTTTCTGGTAACTGCTAGAGCCCTCAAGCATGGCTACCATCCACACATGGTGGGATCGTAAAGCTTCTGCCCAATGGGAGGGCCCAACCCTTTTGGCTAAAACACCCGTGGCCACTCCCACACTCTCATCTGTAAAGAGGTAGTGGGGGCGGGTAGATTCCGGGAATGCCAGAGCAGGGGTTGCTAAGAGGGCATCCTAAAGTAAAATGAAGTGATAGTGGACTGTGGCCAGGTGGGTGAGGGGCCCCACGGGGGTCTCTCTTGATGCTTGGCACAGTAACTGTAATAGCAAAATTGAGGAATTCCACCAGGCCCCAAAATGAAAGAATGTGGTCCGCCGTAGTTGGGGGCTGTAGACCCTTCAGAGGCCGCACCCGGTTGGAGGTGAGGGTCTCAGGCCCTTGGCTGAATTAGTTGCCTATGTAAACAATAGCAGGAGAGCACAGCTGAGCTCAGAGACAGGGAATTGAGATAGTTTAGAAGTAAAGCAATGATTTTTCTGAGATAGAGACAGGGATGGGCCGCAGAATAAGATATCATCCACATAATATAGACGTGTGCTAGGACTCAAGTCTAAAGAAGAGAAAACCAGGGCTGAATCCCGGCCAAAAAACAAAAAACAAAAAAACAAAAACATAAGGGCTCTTCTGGAACCTTTAAGGGAAAACTGTCCATGTGAGTTGTCTCACAGTCCATGTATTGGGGTCCTCTTAGGTGAAGGAAAAGAGAAAATATGAGTCAGGGTGTAGAGGGGCAGTAAAGAAGGCATCCTTTAGATCCAGGACAATAAAATGGAAAGTTATCAGAGGAATGTTAGAGAGGAGAGTGTGAAGGTTAATAACTACGAGGTGGGTAGGGATGACTGCCTCATTAATGACATGGCAGTCTTGTACTAAGCTATAGGCCCTGGAGGGTTTACAAATTGGGAGAACGGGAGTGTTGCAAGGTGTGTCAGTAGGAATGAGGAGTCTCTGACATAGAAGATGGGTGATGATAGGTTTAAGGCTTCACAGGTGGGTTTCAGAGTTGGGAAACTGGGTTGTGGAGGGGAAGGAAGAGAGGTCCTTAAGGCAAATGAGGACCCGCTGATGGTGGGTAGCAATCACCACTGTGGAGGTATGCCAACATTTTGGGGTCTATTGGCTCCAGTAGGGTAGGAACAGGGCTGTCAGGATTAGGGATCTGTGAGGCAACTAGGGAAAGGAGATGAGAATCAGAAGTTATGGGGGCTAGAGAGAGGCTCGCCCCATTGCAGCTGAGGATAGCGTGGCCAGACAGACAAACCAGGAAGTCAGATATGACCAGAAAAGAGGATGAAAAAAATTGTCCTGCAGGAATGCATGGGAGTGGAGGGGTCTTGAGTGGAACGGAGGGAATTTCATCTACCCTTGTGACAGAAGTTGGCTAGGGAATTGTGGGAGCATGAGGTTAGAAAGAAAGTGAAAAGGTGGAGGATTCCCACCCTCAGAGATAGGCGATAGATGAGAAACTTAGCTGTTGATTGACAATACTTATCTGGATTCCATTTGACCTGAGAGATGGATTTCCTGTAGCTTAAAAGAATCCTTTTAAGTTCATAAAGGGAGATATATTTAGTATCATCACTGAAATCTAACAATATGTATGTTGTTAGACATGTACATATTGTAAGAAAAGGCAGTAGACATATAGCATAACACAGGCTTGGAAAAATAACTGTGTTAAGGCATGCTCTTAAAACACTTTCTTGGAAGCTTTTAGCAATAGGTGAAACTGACAAAGTTTGGTCTCCTGCATATGAAGAGGGCTGGGAAGTTACCTGAAGTCTCTCATGATAGAAGCTGCTCATGAGACTACGTATACATAACCCGAGTATGAGTTTGAAACAGACCTATAGCATTACCCTGTTTGGTGAGGCTGCTGAATTTAAGAGCTGTCTGTACTCCACCAGATCAAGGAGCTTGAAGGCTGGACATGCCCACAGCACTTGTGCTGGTTGAACCTCCAGTGACCAGGCACAGAGAACAAGCCTGCATGTGAGCAGTGACAGCCATAGACCAAATCTGCCAACAGCCTAGGCTGTGGGACCAGCGTCCCATTCTGGTTGCAGCAGCTGTGAGACCGGTGTCTCATTTTGGCTGTATCTGAAACAGGTCCCTGGCAGAGCTGGCTCAGGCTGGACCCCAGCGGGAAGGGGTGTTGCAAACCTCTGTGTTTTCTCAGGGGTGGTAGCTATGGCCTGGAGTATAGTTTGCTGTGACTGAGACTGTTGGGAAGGCTCGTCTCGTGTTTTAAAGATTTTAGCAGTTCTTATAAGGGCCTTAGGACACATACTCAGCCTTATAATTAAAATGGCAATGAGACCAGTCTTGTCTATCTTAAGAATATTTAAATAGACAACTTTGTTCATAGTTTATCTTAATATTTAAAGACTAAGACTTTAGGTTTTATCTCTGTTAATTTGGAACGTTAATAACACAAGTATAGTCCAAAAAGAGCAGAACAATTTTGTATGACCAATAACTTTAGAATTTTAGGCTAAACATGTTTTAAGACAGCAATTTAAATTTAATATTATAAACAAGTGAATGTTAATACAGTAGAGCGTTTTATCAAACTCATTAGCCAAAAAGCTTGTAGTTGAATCCAGGTTAGCTGATGACAGAGTAAAAGCATTTATCTTGTCAACTTGAGCAGACCTTTATAACTTTGAAATAAAAAAACATTTAGAACCAAGGTACAATACAGACTTGGTACAGCTGTCAGTCACTGGGCACTGTGTGGAGGTTAACTCCGCCCCTAGTCTTCCCTAGCCCCCGCCCCCTTTGGCAGGTGGGGCTCTGGGATTAGGAGCCACGCAAGTGTTTACACACTGAATCTCCCAGCATACCTGCAAAGGGAAGAGGAAGGGCCAGCAGGAAGCTAGTGGTCACTTAGCCAGATGGAAGGAAGGGAAAACACAACACGACGGGTACTGCGTTGATTGAAAAACTCAGGGTGGCTGAGCCATAGCAGAGACAGGGAAGCAGAGATGCCACAGCTCCGCTCAGTCCCAGCTCCGCACAGCCCGCACCGCAGGAACAAAAGGAATAGAGACGCACGGAGGGGGGGGGGGGGGCGGGGGACAGCGGTAGAGGGTGTGATACGGTGCCAGAACACAGCCCTCGGAATCAAAGTAGATTATCTGAGGCTGAGGCAATACACGCAGTCTGGGGGACTTGAAGTCCAATCAGAGGAGAGCTACTCGAGGTAACCCCAGAGAAGTCTACAACCAATGGAGCAGATGGATGGGAGATGAGATTTAGCTTACCAAGTATAGGTCAATTACCAAGTATAGGAGACTGACAGGCAGCACCAGTGGGGACAGGTGAAGAAGCCATGTGAGAGGCCGAGAGATACCTTGAGTTCCAGTCCCAGGAGAGAGAAAAGAAATTTGTCTCAGCTTAGCATCGCAGGGTTTAGAAGGGAATAAATAGAGGTAGAGAGTGATGTTTGTACCATGTGGAAGTTATTGTGGGAAGAGTGTTAGATAGAACGAATTCAGTAGAAAGGATTCCAGACTTAAGACAGTTCTGGGAGAGCCTTCCCAGTACGGGCCACCAATTTTATATTTAAAGCAATGATAGAGAGTACCAGGTACCAGATATTATGTTATATGGAGTTTATTAAATGAGCTTGGGGAGAAGGAAAAGGGGGAAGAGGGTACCCCAGAGAGAGAGAGAGAAGAAGAAGAGGTAGAGAGAGAAAGTAAGAAGGTAGAGCAGGTAGAGTGGAGGTTTGTCCTTTTATATGGCCTTGGGCAGGGTCACGCCCCCATGGCAGGTAAGCGATGACATCACAGGTAGGCAGACTGATGCAGAATGCTGACAGATGGGTTGGCCGAGAAGGAACCTAACCCCTTTTCAATCTGGGAGAGGTCTTGTAAGGAGAAAGGAATGTAAACCCCAACAAGCCCCTTGGCTCCTTCTCCATCCCAGAGAGCGCTGGGGAGAGCAGAGGTCTGCTTGGATGAGGTGTATGACACCACAGGGGAGAGTTCAGGTCGGGTATGCCAGTGTGAGGAAAGAGACCAGGTTGTGGGTTCTGGGCTTTTGGGGGAAGGGAGTAGGAGGAGAGAGAATGTGCGGGGGAGGGACGGAGAGGATGTTCCTGACCTGCCTCTCCAGTGGGGGTAGAAGAGCAGGTTGGGATCGAGGAAGGGGTCCGGGAGCCAGTGACTTGGGTGACTCATTCATGGCAGATGACTCAGCCTTCAAGCCCCCAGATAAGAGAACATTTGGGGACCCCCGCAACTTACCCAACAAGACTTGGCCTGTCGAGCACTGGCTACCGAGAGAAGGCCCCGGAAGGGCAGTTCCCCAAAGACCTAAACACAAGGAAGCTCAATCCATTTCACAGTACACGGGCAAATGGTCTCAAGATTATGGAGAATGTTAAAAATCTAGAGTGCCCTCTGGCGGCCACTTAGATTGGTTATCTAAAGTATATTGTGGCCAGGCCATAGAGCAGAGAGAAAGGCCAGGCATCTCCAGTGCACGTTCTGAGAATGTCCCAATTTAGGTAGATTCTTCAGCAGACATCCAAGATGCGTCTGGGGATTAATTTTAGACCCAGAATCTTCCCAGCCTTTGCTAAATCCCAAGAATACGGAAGTGGTGTCCCAATTTGATATTCTGGGATCAGTCAGATTGGTGGGGTTAATCTATAATCAGATGTCTCCGAATGTAAGGTTACCCCAAAATAAAGGCCTGTCCTTTGTTTCAGAAGACTGCTCTGGTGTGGCCACAGTTCGGCAGAACAAGTCCAAAGGGTCACCGACCCCAGAAGGGGCATCCCCGGGAGTGACCGGGCACTTAGCAAATCCAAAATTTCATCAGGGGGGCTGGGGGAGGGGTTCGCCTCGGTTTCAGCACTAAGATAATAGTTATCTCCTCCAATGAAATAAGCCGATCCGAGACAGATTAAAAGTATAAAAATTGGCAGGTTTATTTGGAAACGGGGGCTCCTGGGCAAGGTCACCAGCATCAGGGAATGAGGCCAGAGGAAGCTGCACCTAGAATAAGGCAGGCTAGGTTTTTAAGGAGTATAGGCTAAGGAAAATGACTCCTCTCTGCCTCTTGCTGGACTTGCGCACTGGTGGCTCCAGGTGAGAGGGTTGGGGCAGACCCCGGGAATGCCAGCAATGTGGAGACTTTCCTTGGAGTGGGCAGGTTTGGAGAAAGGGAATGGGATTTACTGAATCGTGTGGGAGAGAGGGGACAACCAAGACACCAACCAAACAGTTACAAGCCCCAAGATTCGTATTTCTCGTGGACTAACTATAGAGGGAAGATACATGACTGCTTATGAAAGTTAGGAACACTCTGACTATTTGAAAATTGATTCCCAGGGGACACTGGCCCTGAAAGGAATTTTTTTTTTTAACACACAGCTGGTTCACATCTGGCATTTGGTCAATCACTCATTAAATATTAATTAGCATTATTTACGCAATTTCAATGCCTTTTACCATTTTAATGAGGAAATTGAAAGCAAGAGGAGCTTTTAAATTCTCTGAGGTTCTCACACCTAGTGAAGATTAGATTGCTTGCTCGTTTCTTTCCTTTTCCTTCCCTTTTACCTTTAAGCTTGAGATACAGGCAGGGAGTTTAGTACTAAAAATTAAAACTGTACTCCTCAGCCTGAAAATTTCTCCTACTTACAGTTATGTAGATAATTTCTAGTGTGTTCAGAAAAATGACTGCATGATTTAGCATTTCTGAGTTCATAGTTTCAAGTTTCTAAAGATACAAACGTTTTCAAATAATGTAACCCTGAGTCTAAGGTGGATTTTTACAAGTGAAAAATTAACTGTTCAAATGGAGCCTCTGTTTGCAGCACCCCTCTTCCCATGATCCTGCAAATCCCGTTCTCTCTCTTCAACCTTGCCTTTTGAGAGGAAAGCCTGGGAGGCCTAGTCTGCATTCCTGGCATTCCTGATACGTGCCCAACCCCCCTCACCTAGAGTCCCCAGATTCCCAAGTCCCCACCCTAGAAGGCCATATCTGGGTACAAGTCCAACTTGGGGCAGACAAGTCATTTTCCTTTGACTATGATCCTTAAAAACTCTGCCTACCATAGTCTGGGGAGACATCCCCCTGAGGCTGGTGAACTCACCCAGGAGCACCAGTCCCCAAATAAACCTACCCCCTTTTATACTTTTACTGTAACTTAAATTGGCTTATTCAATTGGCAGAGATAGCCTATTATTAACAAGGGATAAACAATGGTTACGTTTGTTAATATATGTGTGTCACATACAGGTGGAAGACGTCCAGGGAATGAGTAATTCTGCAAAGGGCCGTTTTAAATTCCAGTTTATTCGGCGTTGTCAAGAACAAGTTTTTAGAGGCTCAGAAGACAAATGGAAGAGAGTGAATCTATCAGGGCTGTAGCTTGAGGGGAAAAAAAAACCAGTAACCGGCAGATGCCAATATTCTATAGTGGATGCAGATCTTCCCAGGGAATTCCCAGGCCCGTAAGTGTATAAAGGCACTCTACTATAGTGGGCAGAGATACCTGCTGTATTTGTGAATTCCTTTTCTTATTAGAGGAAAGGAAACAGGCAGAAAGCTCCACTAAATCTACTTTTCCTCTTTGGGTAACATGTCTTGGTTTCTCACAGAGGGAGATGAATAGGGACATGTATAGTAAGGATGCTAAAGATTAGTTTTATGTGATGTCTTTTTTATTGAGTAATTGTGTAATATTTTTCTTTAAAACTTCAGGTTTTATTGATAAGTTCTTTGATGATTTCATGCATGTATACACTATATACTGGTAACAGCTTTTTATTGTCTTTTATTCCTATTCCCAAATAACCCCTTCCCTCTTCTACAAAGTTCCCAGCCTACTTTCTTGTGTTCTTATTTACGCTTTTGATCCCCTTGGTTTAAGCAGAGCCACTGGGTGTGGGTGTGAAGCTATCTCACCCATGGCTGCATCACTAAAGACAATAACCCTCTCCTTTAGTGTAATACCGAGATCACCCAGTGTAGTAAACAAGATCACCCAGATCGCGAGACCCCCAAAATGACCACCAGGAGTCGATACTGATGCAACATACACAGGGTCCTGTATTATGGGCTCGAGCTTCGGGTCACAATCCTTCCTGACACAGCTGGATAGGAGAGTGAAACCAGAGCTTCAAGGGTAATGGGCTTATAAGGAACAACTGTAATTGGGGGTTGGGGTCAACCATAAGCGTGGGTTGTGAGTCTCAGGAGTGTCACCCTTCAGGCAGGTTGGATCCAGGAGGCTGACTCTCCAGGGAAGTTGTTTTATCTCAGAGGATCTTTGGGAGTTAATTGTATCTAATTGCTCTAGTGGAGTTTCTGGAGACTGCTGGCAGGTCTAGTTTATGGCAGTGCGTGGTCATTCTTGGAATGCAGGAAGGAGTGAAGTTACCTGGAGGACAAGTTCTCACAGAACATTCACAGACCATGGCATTAGTTGCAGAATATACATTACGTATAGAATATGCTATTAATTTTGCCCTTACAACATCACATGCCCTCTCTTCCAGAAAAACAACATGTGATCTCTCAGAAGGCAGCTTTCAGCAAAACACCACCTGACACTGTAATACCCAGATCGCCCAGATGACAAGAACCCCAAAACAGACCACCAGGACTCAATACAGATGCAACGTACACAGGGTCCTGCGTTACAGGCTAGAGCTTGTAGGGAGGATGTAGGCATCCTCCCATGCATGGATGTGAACACAGACTGAGCTGAGGACCACCATTTGACTACTCAACATAGGATGGGAGACTCAATGATGCTCCAGTTCTCCAAGAAACAATTGGAAACTGAATTCAGTACACACCAAGCCTTTGCCCTCCTACTGCCTCCTGACAATAAAACACTCTCTTTCTCTCTCATATAAACACGAGTGGTACAGATGCAAAAGCACCTAGGCCCTTTGGGGCCCTATGCAGAAAAGGTTGTGAGTAAGATGGAAACAGAGAGAGTGCGCTTGTTCTTCGTTGTTCAGGGTCCTAGGAGTCTAACCACTGGCACAGTCTCTGATTCACAGTTTCACCAGATCCCACCGCCTCACCCAAAGAATGAATGGTTTAATATGGGGCACCAGAGTTCGTGTGAAAGTCAGTCCCCACTCTCCACTCTGGATGGGGAGGCCTGGTGGCACTCAGAGAAAGGATAGCAGGCTACCAAGAAGAGACTTAATACCCTATGAGCATATACTGGGGGAAGAGGTCCCACGCAGTCACAGTCATAGGGGAGGGGAGTAGGGGAAAATGGGAGGTAGGGAGGAATGGGAGGATACAAGGGAGTGGATAACAATTGAGGTATAATATGAATACATTAATAAAATATATTTTAAAAAAAAAGAATGAATGGTTTACATCACACAGCCTAAGTACTGTGGACCTCATCCCCATACTTCCCCCACATAGCATAGGCCACATATTAAATAAGCCTTCTCTCTTGCAGTGTAAGACTTCCCCCTTCTCCCCATGAGACAGTGGAAGTACCCCTTTGCTCCACTCTCAGGCTAGAAACTCTGCTACAGAACTCCACTGTACGGCCAGGCTTGTTAGAGACCTTTCGTCTGAAAGTCAGTCTTTACTTCTGTCCAAGCCCCTCCCTCTTTCCTTCTCCAAAACCCAACTAAGACCAATGAAAGATATTGCAAGATTAACTACTCAAGAAAGGTAGAAGTTGTGTTGTAAGAGGTCATCCGAGGTTAACCTGGGTTAGTATAGATGTATAGAGTTATGTCCTACCAACTCTCCCTATGGCCTTGGTACACACCACACAGAAGAGCAGATTTCCTTACACAGTTACAACAGGCACACCATATAGTAATCATTTGAGTGGTTTCTTTAGTTGATCTGGGGAGGTCTTTGAATATGAATATTAAGGAAAAAAATTAAAAGGTTTTGTTCAGTGACATTAAAGGGCTGCAGCTTCTAACGCAGTGCCCTAGTTAGCTTTCTGCTGTGATATACATGCACCATGATCAAAAGCCATTTGAGGAAGGAAGGGGTTAATTCAACTTAGAATTCCTAAGGCACAATCCATCATCACCAAGGCAGGAACTCTGAGCAAGAACCTGGGGGGGAGGAACTGAAACAGTGGCCATGGAGGAATGCTGCTCACTGGCTTGCTCCCGATGGCTTGCTCAACCTGGCTTTTTTTATACAATCTAGGACCACTTGTCCATGAGTGGCCCCACCAACAATGTGCTGGGCCCTCCATATAAAACATCAATAAAGAATATGTTTATAGACTAGTTATAGCCCAGGCCAATGGAGCTAATTTTACAACTCAGGTTCCCTCTTCCCAGGTGGCTCTAATTTGTGGCAAACTGACTAATCAGCATAGGCAGCTGATGTTCTTAAGCCATAGAAACTTTTTTTTTTTTTTGGTTTTTTCGAGACAGGGTCTCTCTGTGTAGCCTTGGTCATCCTGGACTCACTTTGTAGACCAGGCTGGCCTCGAACACACAGTGAAATGCTGAGAGGTTGCTAAAGAATATTCAAAACTGACCTTAAGTACACAATTACTTGAGATGTAGCTACTCCCTAAAGTCTATGGTACAGTAGGTACTAAGTAGGAGTTACAGTTGGTAGATGTGTTTTGAAGGCAGGTTTGTGGGTTAAAACAGACCACGTAGAGTCAAGGCTGACATGTCTTCATGTTGTGTGGACAGGTTTTCCAAGTACACTGGTAGCATGTGATTCTTTAAGGTGCTCTGCAGCTTTGCCTATATGTGCCTCTGCCATATAGTCCTTTTCAAATAACCCCACTGAGACTTGCTAGCCATGCCTAGGGGTTGGGCTAGTTCTTGTCCCACTCTGCTGCCACTTCCGGAAAGAACGAGAGCTCCCTTTGCTCAGTGTGTGCAGCGCTTTTGTGTTGTTGTTGGAACACTGGCTATGACATTTTCACGCAGGACTAGGGAAGCCTTAAGAGAAACTCGGGTAGACCCCCTCCTGAAAAGCAGATTGCTTGTGAAATAGACCTCACTGTGTAAAGAAGAGAGGAAATACAAGGTTATGTATCCGAAGATGTTTCGTATGAAGGTCGATCCTAACCCTAACTCTAATCCTAACAAGAGCAAGGAGGGTAAATATGTTCAAAAAAATTATTTTGCTTGTGTCTTAGTTAGGGTTCTAGCTGTGATGAGACACCATGACCACGGCAGCTCCGATAAAGGAAAACATTTCATTGGGGCTGGCTTACCTTTCAGAGATTTGGTCCATTTTTGTCACGACAGGAAGCATGGCATCACACAGGCAGACACGCTGCCAGACAGTAGCTGAGAGGTCTTCATCTGGATCCACGGGTAGCAAGAAGAGGCAGCCTTTGAGCTTTCAGAAACCTCAAAGCCCATCCCTCAGTGACATACTTCCTCCAAAAGGCCACGCCTACTCCAACAGGCCCACACTTCCTAATAGCGCCATGCCCTATGAGTCTATGGAGACCATTTCATTCGGACCACCAGAGCTTGGCTGAAATAGACAGAAAGAGAAAACGGAAGGAAAAGATGGACTGCCACAATCGATGTGAGATCAGGATTTCAGAGAAAGACAGAGGCCCCATTCGGATTTCAGATTTTGTGGATGCAGATCTAGGTTGACAGGTCCTGGAAGGAGTTCTCACCAAGTTCTATGGGCTGAGCAACTACTTGAAACGCAGAATGGTGCCAGTCCCACCTCCTACAACCCGCAGTTTCTGCTTGGCAGAGAGAAGCTGTTGGTTATACCAACCTTATACCCGTTTATATTATAGTGTATATGTTGTTATTATTATTGTTGTTGTTGTTATTATTATTATTATTATTATTATTATTATTATTATTATGTGTGTGCGTGCATACACAGGGATCGCAGGATAATTTTGTGAAGTTAGTTCCCTTTTCCCTCCTTTGTATATTTTAGGGACTCAAACTCAGATTGCAAGACTTGTTCTTATCCGTTGAGCACTCTCACCAGCCTCTTCTTTTGACTTGGTGCTTTGCTGCTCACAGCCAGGCTCAGGTGGGGCCAAATGAAGCCTGTATTGCTTTTAAAGGGAACAACAACAAAAAATATAGAAAAATAAACCTCTCCCAGTGGTATGTGCTTTCATTCTCTGTTTGAAACCATGTGTTCAGGTTCAATCTCTAATTGTGCTCATGGAAATAGAGTTGCTAGTTCATAACCACACCTATTGATGTCAACCATTTGGGAAAGCTTGTTGGATATCTTTTCAGTTTTCTTCATAATGTATTACTATAAATACATCTGTTAAATTTATTTGTTCCCTTTCATAATGCATACTTGGATTATGTCCAGTAAAGTGTAAGAATATTCTATATTTTATATGTTTACGATTTGAAGATTAATTACTTTTGGAAGTTATATAAAATCTATACCCTAAACTGACTGTAGTATTGTAGAGATTAGCAACCTTCTAGATTGCACAATATCTGATGAAGGAGAAGGCCCATAATTCAGGCAATCTCATATTTAGGATACAGAAGTTCCGGAATGCCTAAAAACACAGAGGCACAGCACAGACAGATGTACACAGACACACACTTACTGACAGGTCTAGGACCCTCTGTTCAGGGTCCTGGGGGTCTAGAGGATCACAGACAAGCCCCCAAATATAATACCGAATTCGTTCAGTGGAATACCGAGATCACCCAGATCACGAGACTTCCAAAATGGCCACCAGGACTTGATACTGATGCAACATACACAGGGTCCTTTATTATGGGCTCAAGCTTCGGACCACAATCCTTCTTGACACAGCAGGATAGGAGAGTGACCCCCTTGAGCTTCAAGGTCAATAGGTTTATAAAGGGAAATGGCGGTTGCAGGTTGGGTGGGAGGCTGGGTTTTCAGGGAAGTTGTAGGTCACAGGAATGTCCATCTTTAGGCAGGTTGGGTGGAGACTAAGTCTGGAGAGAAAGTTTTTTTTTTTTAAATTGGGAGCTAATTGTATGTAATCACTCTGATGGAGTCTCTGGAGACTGCTGGCAGGTGTCATTCCCAGAATGCAGGGAGACGAGTCACCTAGAGGACAAGTTTTCACAGAACATTCACAGACCACAGCATTAGTTGCAGAATGTATAGCGAGTCCTAAACAAAACAAGCATCAATGCGAAGTCTCTGTCTCTCAGTCTCTCTCTCTCTCCTCTCTCACTCTGACTCTCAATCTCTGTTTTCCTCTCTCTTCCACTATTCTGCTTCTTAACGTATGTATGACCCATCCTATGTAAACTTCAAACAACAAGAAGGAAAATCCATTTGCTTACATCTGTCACCATTTGTCTTATTGTATGTGTTAATGGAGTTTCCCAACATGTCTAATGCCGAGTACACTAATGAAAATGACAACAAATGTCTTCTGCTAGCCACTTAATCCTTGCAAGGAACATCTACCATCTTCCCACTTAGAGCCTGTTACTGACATTTAGGAGAAAATATTAACATCTCCTAATTGTGGAATCCTTATTGTAAAATAAAAAGCCACTCACAGTTAACATAGCTTTGCTGCGTGACATATAAATATAGACATTCAATAAAAGTAAAAACAAAAACAAACAACAACAAAAAAACCCATGGCTTTGCTTTTACATTTACTTGTACTCAGCTGAAAGTAAAAAAAAAAAAAAAAAAAAAAAAAAAAAAAAAATCTGCTTCCTGTATGTAAAAGTGCTGATTGACATGTAAATCACAGTAAACAGCATCTGTGGAATCAAATGGAAAAACAGCAGCAAAAATAACTGTGTGTCCTCTGTCTAGCAATTTGTCTTCCCATAGCATGAGTAAAGCTAAAGTCAGATGCAATTAAATGGACTAAAGCTCTAACAGTGACTTTTGAACCACTTGAATTAACAAAATCAATCCTCATAAATTAAGCTATCAGTGACCCGCTGTACAATTATGTTCCGTCATCCAAAACGCTGTGGAGCGAGCAGTGCGGGATGGGCTAAAGCTGCAGCCTAAGCGCTACTGCCTGGCCCTTCCTGCATGGCTGTGCAACACTCCATCTGGCACACGAGCCAGCGCGTTATGAAACACCGTTTCTTCTCTATTCCTCAATTTAGGCTGACATCTGGTGGTCCAGGGGAGCGGACCAGCGATGCTTCGAGTGTAAGCCGAAGCATGAAGTGCAGCATTTGTCAGGTTTTCCCTTTGTCTTTCTGAAGGGCTTGAAATTGCCACCAAACCAGTTAATTACATGGAAATTCACAGTGAATGGCAATTTACATAGCAGAATAATAGGGGTGAAGAAAGTGACCTTCACGTGATAAATTATATACATGTAAGTACACCGAACTCCGTGTTGACTAGAAAGCAGCAATAGAAAGCCCCCATATACAGGCCAATTAGACCCACTCCAAAAGGAGATTATTTAATGGCACCACACTGGGGATCAGAATCGGAAATTGGTAGACATAGATTTCTTTCTTTTCTCCTCCTTGGCAGGTTATTTAGAGGGGGAAAATGAAGGGAATAAGGGTAGGGGTAGCAAGACTTACTGTGCAGCCACAGAAATTGGTTTAAAGTGGCATAAGAAATGTTGCAGAGCATTTATCTTGTTTTCCTTTTTGGAAAGAAAGGACACTACCACTTAGCAGCAGTCCAGATGGCAAAGCACAATAGTGGAACAAACCAACAGCCCCTGTGCCTGTAATATTAAGATTTAAATTAAAAAAAGAAAACCTCCAAATATCTCCAATTAATTTACTATAGTGTGTTCCACTAATCACCATATCATGGGAGAAGAGAGCACTCCCTTGGTCAGCCTCATGACGGTGGAGCAGCTTGTACAATTTATCACTGCGGTAAATGAAAGCCCGTCCTTCTAGATTTGACAAACCCAGCTTGTATGTACCATTCCGTAGTGCTTGGATGATGACTGATGTTAAAGTGACATTTGTGCATTCAGACTGACATTTTTCTCACACCATTTACAGTGATGGTAAATAGCGCTGGAAGCAAATGTACCACGTGGACTTTTTTTTTTCATGTGACCATAATCACGCACTATTTTTTCGATGGGCAGAATATGAGCAAGGCTCTGTTATGAAAATTGATCACAAAATAAAACAAAAGGAGCAAATAAGTGAAGAAAGGTTTTAACTGAGCCAGGGAAGTACATGCTGAACACTTGCTTTGGCCTCTGCTTCCACTTAACCTTTTGACTCTGAAAACGTTGTTGTAAAGGAGTGCCAATTACCGAGTGCTTTGGATGCCTGGCCAGATCCTGCAGGAGGCAGGCTTGAGTAGAGGATGTTTGCTCTCGCAAAGGTCATTGCAAAGTTCAAAGGAAATTGCTTTCAATTGCAGCAAAACACATCTAGACTGATGTGGGTACCCGGGATAGGAAAAGATTTGTGCCTGCCCTTTGCTGTCTTGAAGGCTTCGTTTTAATGAGAAGATAGAATTTCTTCTAAGACAGGCTTGATTTTCTGTGGGTATGCTTATAAACTTTTAAAGAGGAACAGTGGACATAAGCCTTGTGCTGTAGGTTGCATTTGAAAATGCCCTTCACTGGCTATGTGTTCAAAGTCTGTTCCAGAACATGAAGTGCTGTTGGGAGGTGGTGGAACTCCAGGAGCTGCAGGCTAGTGTAGGAAGCTAAATTCGGGCAGCATGTATGTACTTAACAATGCTCCAGGGCACTGGTCCCTTTTTCTCCCACTTTGCTTCCCAGTTCCCATTAGTCAGTTCCCCGAGCAGCAGCAGGAGGCACAAGGCCATCTGGACCTCCAGGGACATGATGGGAGAGCCCTCGTTGTAGTGCTTGAGGCAGGAAGCCTTGTCTGCAAAGCACTCCAAGATGTAACTGCAACAAGTTCACCGTGCCCACAGCCTTGGAGGAGATGCTCGTGTTGGGGTGCCCCTGTCCCAGCGCTTTGTACACACAGATGGAGTAGCCCTCCTTGTGGGTGCATGTGTGTTTCTTGTAGCCTTGCTTTTGAGCCTCGGTGACAGCTTTCTTGGGCCCTTCTTGGGAACCTGGGTGAATGTGGCCTGCTCAGGCATGACTGAAAACAAACAGAGAAATACAGCCTAGTCAGTGAAACACGTGACACACACACACACAAAATATTTTTATAGGTATAATTTCCATTTTTTTTTTACTGGTTTAAGATTCAAAAATGGCATTGTACAAAGCATAACTAAAATCATTTATCTGGGAACACAATATTATATCTTTTCCATCAAGGCAAGAAATATTATCATCTCTTTTAGAATTTGGTTTCTTGTTTTATTTTACACGTATAGGTGTTTTGCCTGCTTGTATGTATCTGCACCATGTGCATGCGGTGTCCACAGAGGCTTGAAGTGTCTGGCATCAGATACCCTGCGGTTTGAGTTACAGACGTTACTTGAGTTAGAGCCGCCATATGGGTGCTGAGAATCAAACCCAGGTCCGCTGGAAGACCAGCCAGTGTTCCTCAGCACTGAGCCATCTCTCCAGTTCTTTATCATCTTCCCACAAAAGTCAGGGTCTTAAAGCAACCTCATGCTGCAGTTAGGTTGGTCCTCCCATCTGCGACTTGCAGTACCTGTTGGACAAGTCACGTGAGCCTTCTGAGGAGTGCACCTGGGCCTCTTCCCACTGCCACCTGCCCTCATACAGCTGCTCCTTGATACTGCTGACCTGAAGGGACAATAGAACCAGAATGCCAGCAGCAGATAATGTGACAAAGAAGCATTCCTGTCTGTATATTTGGATCCTTTTTCCTGCTGTCTCTGAGTGAAGTCCTTCTGCCCTTTGTTTCCCGCTGCCTTCTCCCTCCCTCCCTCTCCATTTTTTTTTCTTTAACATGACGAATGTTCCCTCACTAACATACTTAGTCAATAACTTATTTGCATAGAATGCAAAGCTATCATGGACCTTAACTAAATGGCCCCAAGCTTTTAAAAATACAGCACTCTCAAAAGAAAGTTGTATAGGGTCTTAAGCATAAGTTTGGAATCTAAATCTTTCCCTCCCAGGTGGACTGGTGCCAGCTCATTTCAGGCGATCACTCGGTCCTTTCATTGGCTCCAGTTTACAAGTGTGATCGTCTCCTGATCCTCTTCTACACGTGTTTCTTGGAACTATAGGCTCCTATTTTTAAAGCTTGCAAACAGATGATGGAAAAAATACAGTAGATGTCAGGCAAAATACCTAGGTTTCCAGATACAAAAGGAGCAATGTCTGCCTTTTGTTGAGATTCGGGGATTTTGCTGATGATGCTATTGGGTGTTTGTATAAATATCATAGGCAGGATGGAAGTAGTCAGCGTGCGGTGATCCCTTCAGAGCCAGTGGTTTTGTTGTTGTTGTTGTTGTTGTTGTTGTTGATTGGTTTGTTTGCTTGTTTGTTTTGTTTTGTTTTGTTACTTTTTCCAGCCATTACCTCACTAGGCCATAGAAGTAAGGCAGCCACTTTCCAGATTCAGTCTGAACAACTGTTCTCTTCATTCCTAGATGTCCACATGGTTTCGTTATAAGAATCTAAGGGCAGAAAGTGAGTGAGCCAAATACAACAGCTAAATAACAGCAAGGAAGTGCAGGAGACGTCTACAGCTGCCACCTGTAAGCAGTGATTTTCTTTTCTTTCCAAAGATACAAGCTATAACTGCCACCAGCAGTGTGCATTTAAGAGTGCCAGGTCTCAAACCTGGGACAAATGGATAAGGTGCCTATTTAACATATCAAATTGGATCCTGGCTGCCGGGTTCTCCTAGCGTCCTTCAGGCCCTGCCTGTTATAGGGTTCTCCCACACACCATACCCTACACTTGTCCACCCCATGAGCTGGGCTGCCCTTTTCTCAGATGCCCTTCCTTATGTAATCAAGTCATTTGGGTTAACTGATCCTTTTGCCGACCTTTTACTAGTCTGGTCTCTCGGTCACAGTTACTTGGCCCAGTGGCTCCTCTTCCCTGTCCCTCCCCACTCTCCTTTCATGGCCTAGTTCAGGGTCATGTTCACTCTGAACTCTCCCAGATGTCTATGCCGCTGGCTATGCTCTCTCTTATCGACAACAAACCCTCTCCTCCTCCATACCTAGGAACAGTCATGCCCTTCTATTGAAGGATTATTAATTAATATGTAATGTTGAATCTTTCCTTTTTTTCTATTTTTGTCATTCAAAGAGAAAGCTTTATCTCTGCAAGAACAAAGTATTTATTGGCCACTGTATGAGGCACTAAGAAACTGCTCCATCACTGCTGTACTTATTTTCTAGGAAATGGAAAAGGAAGAACTCATCAGGGCAAGATAGCAGGGTCAACACAGGTGAGAGTCCAGGAATAAGTACCTCATTGGAAGAAGAAACAGTCTTGATTCAGACCAGAATGATGGGATGAAGAAAGTAAGGGAGGAAAGAAGCAAGAAAAGAAAGGGAGGAAAGAAAAAGAGCTGTAAGAGGAGGGAAGAAAAAAAAGGCCAGAAGGTGAGAGGGTATGTGTGAGTGAAAAAATCATTTAAATTTTATTTTACAGTTTTGAAAATCGACTGGTAGAAATTAAGAAAGCAAACAGCATGAAAAGAGTCCCAGTGACTCAGAAGATGTATGTGACTGCTGAGAATCGAGAATGCAGATGAGACTGACGCCAAGCACTACATGAGAGGGAGAAAGGCTAACTAGGGTACAAGAAGGTCCAGAGTGAATGGGACGAATCTGGCAGGATATACATATGTTTAGGGCTAGGAGCTTGCTATGAGCAATAGCCGAGCATACAGATGTGGTATGTGCACTGTATCAGTGATCAGCCAGACTGAAGTGACAGGAAGTAGGTAGACATGCAGCAAAGGAGTTGAAGGGACCAGACCAGATTGCAGGACCTGCTAGGATAAGAAAGGGGCACCTGCATAAAGCCTAAAGGACTGGCTGAGGCTGCGAAGGAGAACTCCTAGAAAGAAGCTGCATGTGCAGAGACTGACTGATGAGAACGTTGATGATGATGTGGGCAGGTTGGAATGTTGCAGGCCCAGAGGCTAATAACCTTATCCGGGAGTAGAGTCCCACTGTAATAGCCGTTTCTTGCCCACCTCTGTGTTAGAACTAGCATCCAGTGACTAATAGATTAAAAAAAAAGAAAAACCTCGAAATTTGAAAAATTGACACAGTGTCTTCTGGACTTACGCGATTACAACGAGGCTGACAGATATGTAAGCACGTTAGGCACTTCTTTGTGATTGTCAGGAAATATGTGAGGACAACTTGTGGGCAACGGCTCATTTCGTCTCATGCTGTTAGGGGTTTCAGTTTATGGTCCTTGGCTGTATATTGTTTCTGTGCCCTAAGTAGCGAGAGTGGGGGTGGGCGTAGAGGAAGTTGCTGATCACAGAAGCAGAGCAGATGTAAGAGACAAGACTGGGACAGGAAACAGATCCCGGGATTACACGCCCACACCCAGCAACCCACCTACTCTATTAGTCACACCTCCACACATTTGCAAAACCTCCCAAAAGAGGACCAGCAGTTAGAGTCTAAGATTCTGACACTTGGCCTTCATAGACGACAATCATTACAACTTTAATACACAAGTCAATTATTTTCCTATATATGAACAATTAATGAGGAGAACTTACAATTAAGAACAAATTGCTATATATAGTTCAATCCTTCATCCTACGGAAATACTGAAGCAACCAAATTACATAAAAAGTCTATGTCAGAGAAACCACTAAATCCTGGTGAAGGAAACCCAACAGGAACAGGAACTAAGTAAATGTAGAGATAGTTCATGTTTATAAATAGGATCCTATAGCATCACGATATCATTTTTCCCGAGTTTGATTCATAAATCTGACTCAGCTCTAAGAAAATTCCTATAAGCTTATGCCAGAGATGTGAAAGGGATTTAACACCTATATAGTTAGGCAAAGATACCTGAGAAAGTTGCTACAATGTTGATGGAAAAGAAAACGTTTGAAAAAACATATTACAGATCCCAAATAAGCCTTGTTAAATATAGTCAAATCTCCTTTAATTGGGAGGCTGGGACAATACAAAAGCAGTGTTTTCAAAATGCTCCTGGAACAAGTGGACATCCAGATGGGGAAAGCGACTCATGTCCAGCCTCACAAACGTCCCAGAAACTGACTAGGAATGGATCATTAGCCTAAATGTAAAGTGTGATGTTTTAAGACACCTAGAAAATAACATCAAATATTTTGACAATCTTCATCATGGTGATGGCATTTCAGGTACAAGGAAGGTATATGTGTAAGTTCCACAAAGAAAACAACTGGTGTGATCTGTTTTTCAAATGACAACTCTAGTAATAAGAGAGAAACCACAGACTTTGAGAAAATGCCTGTAAGAACTCATATTTTTTAATAATTGGTAATCCAACATCTATAAGGAACTTTTAGATCTCAAAAATAAGAAAGTGAATAATTTGGTTTACAAGTGGTGAAAGACAGGCTGGAGAGATGGCTTAGAGGTTAAGAGCACTGTCTGTTCTTCCTGAGTTCAGTTCCCAGCAACCACATGGCGCCTCAAAACCATCTATAATGTGATCTGGTGCCTCTTCTGGCAGGCAGAATAGTGTACAAAAATAACAAATGAATAAATCTTTAAAAAAACAAGTAGTAAAAGACACTTCATTGAATAAATACAAGTAACAAATAAGTATAAGGAAAAATGTTCTCCATATGCAAACATTCATTTATTAAAGGCTAAAATTCAAAATAGCAATGAGAGATGACCATCAGAATCACAAAAATGTAAAATTGTGAAAATCTCGTATGCTGACAAATCGATGGAATGAGAAATGTGATGTCTACTCTGGAAGACACTTGGGAGATTTGCTTCAAAGTTATCTATACCCCTATACTGTGATGATTGGCTTTGATTGTTCATTTGACACAGTGTAGACTCTCTTGAAAAGAAGGTCTCAGTGAGGAATGTTGTCGGTCAGTTTGATCTATAGACATGTCTATGAATAATGATTTTGATTATGGTAATGAGGCTTGAGGCATGCCCACTGTGAGTGGGACCCTACACTATAATGGCACAGAAAGGGGTCTGAGAGAAAGCTTGTACGTTTTCATTTTCTTTCTGTTTTTAACTGGCTGCAACTAGCTGCTTCAAGTTCCTGCTTCTTATAACTTCCCTGGTATGATAGATTGTAACCTGAAACTATGAACCAAAATAAACACTTCCACCACAATTCCACTCCAAACCTATTTTTTTTGTCAGATTATTTTATGACAGAGGCAAGAGATAAAGCCTGGATATGCCTAAGTATTTAAAAGATATTAAGAACATATGACACAAAGAAAAGCGTTATGCATATGTGTGTCACTTTTATTAGTAATTATGAAAATTTAGAAGCAACCAAGATATGCTTCAGTAATCACTGGATAAATATTCTATGGCTTATCCTGAGAATGTTATATTATTTAGTAATATAAAGTGACAAGCTTCCTGACCATGAAAAGGCACAGAGATTAAGTACGTAGTATTAAGAAACAGAAGCCAGTCTTCATGATTTCAGAAGCTAATACAACTATGTGATATTTCAACTATGTAATATTCAAAAAATGCAAAGTTTCAGTGTGGTTTTTTTTTTTTTTTAAAGCCAGGCTTGCTGGTGCATGCCTTTAATCCCAGCACTGGAAAAGCAGAGGCAGTGGATCACTGTGAGTTCGAGACCAGCCTGGTCTACAAAGCAAGTCTAGGATAGCCAAGGCTACACAGAGAAACCTTTGTCTCAAAAAAACCAAGAACAGTTTTGTGAGGTCTGAGTGAAGAAGCATGAGTGAATGGAGTATGGGGGACTAACTTACAGCACAGGCAAAATCCTCTATGACGCACATGAAACTAATGATGGATTCACATTACACACGCTTCCAAAGCCACAGGGTGCACAATACCAAGAGTGTCTCCTAGTGCATTAAACTGTATCCTTTGTGCAATGCTCACATGTCAGTGCAGCAGCATCAGCTGTAGCAAAGGTATCTCACACTCAGGTCTGAGATGCCTACAAGGGGAAAATTCAGCATGTGCAGAGGCAGAAGGTATATCTGAAATACTTGTGATTTCTTCTCAATTTCACTGTGAAAGTAACTGATTTAAAATGAACTTTCTAAAACCTTTTTTTTTTAAAGAGTTATATTCTATTTATTTATGTGTATGTGTGGGGGTAGATTAGAGAACAAATTACGGTTCTCTCCTTCAACATGTTGAAATTAGTGGTGAATGCTTTTGCCCTCACTGAGCAATCTCTCAGGCCCCTGGAGTTCTACTAATAGTGAAAAACTTAGTGTATTCTGTTGGATCTACTTTTTATTTTCTATTTTATTTTAGGTTTCTTATGCCTCTGCCTCCCTTCCACAATTCCCCCACCCATCACTAGGTAGGAGTTAAAGAAGGTTAGTGGGGAGATGGGGTGAAGTTCTCTTTAGCTATCTGATGCTGGTTAGGGTCAATGGGTTCTTTGGGGCAACACCAATCTCAGTCTTCAGGATTTCCAGCAGGCCAGGAAACAGCAAATGAATCAGGGGCTTTCTTCCTCCTCCGATCATCTCCCACTCCCCCTGTCTCTGGGCTCTGATATTTATAGCCTCTACAAGTCCTCTGAATTCCAGTAACTGCTGCTGCTGGCAAAGACCATGCCCCTCTCTGAGTCGCAGGAAAGCAGCTCCATCTCCCACACTTGGGATTAAAACAAAAACTTGTTTACATAACATAACTGAGTTTTTAAAGAAACTAAAACTTCCACTACAGTATTTATTTCCCACTTCAGTTTCCTTTGGCATGCCCAAGATCCAAAGCATGCTCTCCCTCACACGGATCCAATTACAAAAATCATTCGAAGAGCCTATTACCCTACTAGTGAGGACTAGGTCACAGAGGACTGCTTTTCCTGTGATTCTTTGTCCATCTGCACTTTATGTGCTTCTTCTGGCCTAATGAGCTACCTGACCTCATTGCTCTAAAGGATATTCTTGGAGAACAATTTCATAATATAGTTTTATTATTGTTATTATTATTTTTGTTTTTAATGTTACTAAATTTCTGAGGATTAAACCCAAGGCCTCTTACATGCTAACAAGCGTTCCTACACTGAGAAATCCTAACAGGATCTCCTAGCTTAATAAGGCTTTATAAATATGTTTTTATAAGCAAATGGTAACAAATAACATGGGGTGAAAATATATCTGTAAGAATTTTTTTTAAACTTTTAGCATGTTGCAATTAAAAGTTGGACTCTATTATCTTTATCAATCTAGCAGTACATTCACACATGGGATTTAATAGGAATTTTCTTTTTCTAAATAATTAAAAAAGTTGAAACTGGCATTCAAACTGTTAAAACAAATGTTATTTCAAATTATTGTTTTTGTTTTGATCTCAAAATAATGAATGTTTTAGCTAATATGCATACAAAAATATTGTTAGTAAATTCCAGTTTTATTGACCTTAAATGTAAATAGAAGTAATTTGTTTTAAGAATAGATGTTGAAAAAGCATGCCTTCTTTTGTAATATATAGATTCTGCCTAAGAAAGTAAACATTGCCTATATTGCTCCATTTGTTCTTAATTTGTAGAACTTGCTGATTGTACTAGTAACTGCCCTACTTATGATTTCTATGTGAAAGGAGAGACCACATTTCCCTCTGCTCTCTTGTAGGATCTGCAGTGTCTTAAGGGGGCTGACATGTATTATCAACCTTCATCAAATTATCTCACAACGTATTATTTCTCTTACAGCTTTTATAATCGCCTTTGGATAAATTGATGTCAGTTCAATCTACAGGATAGCTTGTGATATGATTGGATTATTAGGTTCTGTCTTGTTAATAACACAGGTCTACTGTTTAAAATAAACTTAGAGATATTTTATTTTCATTGCTATCTTTCTGAGGCTATCAATAAAGTTTCAGGGTCGTTATCTCTTTCACACTTATGTTTAATTGTGGAATTAGCAAAAATTAAAGCTTTTATGGACGATTAACTCGATTAGACAATAAAGGCTCTTTATTGCCTTGCCTATTATAGATTAACATCTCTTTAAAGTAAGAATTTATGTTCATTTAACTCAAAACTACTAGGAGATATTAAGGGAAGAGCGATTTCATCCTCTATTGTCGTGTTTCATTTAGGGTCATCATGTTACGTTTGGGCTTCCTTTTTCTTCTTTCTTTGGTCTCTCTCATTAGCATATATTAATTGAACAAAGGGTTTCTTATGGCATTTCCATTCATGCGTGTGATGTGCTTTAATCATAGCACCCTTCCACACCCTCCTTTTCCTCCCATATTTTAGCAGTTCCCATTTTATTGTTCCATATAGTTCGTCCTTGGAATATACTCTTTGTTATTTAAAGAAAGCTTTGACGCAAGCCAAGTCTTTTGGACACAAAGAAGTGTTAAAATTTGAGGTGTGACAACTAGAAAATAATGAGGTTTATATCCTGGAGAAGGTGAGTGCTGAATACAGTCCAAGATACACAGAAAAGGAAATTTGGACAGACTATTGCAGGCGTGTTGGCCAGGAGCTGGACACTCAGGCACTTGGGTTTTATGGATCTTTTCTTCTTGATTTCCAAATTTGGTTTAGAGTGGCCAAATTTGTTCTTGCCTGTTGGCACAGACGTGCCGTATGTGATGTCAGTAAGAATTTTAATGATGTTAAGGCACAGGCACCTAATCCACATACATGAATCAGATCTCTGTCTGGTAAATCTCCAGTTTTGAAACTAGAGGGAAAGCAAGGTGAATAGGAGGCAGCCGTCTTCATACTCTGCACAGAAGCAGCTTCACTGGCCATAAATGTATGATTCATATATTCCCAGAGAGAAAACTACAGTGTCCCACATATATTTACACTACAGTGTAAACGGAGCAATCTTCAGTCTGTTCTCAAGAGCAAAGATCCTTTGGACTCAGAAGGGAACAACCTCATCATCAGGACCGGAAGCTTCAGACCCACGCTGCCACTCTGCAGTGCTGCAGTGTGTTGGTTACTTTTCTCTTGCAGTTGTAGAGCATCTTAGAAGGCTGGGCTTGCTTTGGGTCCAGCTGAGAGTGGATACAGCACATCATCATGGTGTGGAAAACATGGCTGTGGGAGCTATGGAATCCTAGAGAGATGAATGCTGAGGCTCAGATGCATTCCTACTTTCCCTCTTTTTATTCAGGCTGGGACCTCAGTTCATCGGATGGGCCCAAGTACAGAACAGTTCCCCCTACCCCCGCCCAATTTCATTTTAACCTTTCTGGAACAGCCTCCCCCAAAACATCGAGATTTGTGTTTCCTTTGTGAATATAAACCATGTTGGCTACAGATTAGCCATTGCACGCACTGTTAAATTCCCCTAGTCCTATCCGCTCGAGATCAGTGTTCCGCTTTTAGCGCACATGGTATGGTGGGAGCGTGTGGACAAAGAGCTGGGGGAGACGGAGAGCATGGTCTGCTTGCTGCTTAATACTCGGGAACATAGATATTGTAAAGTACTGTGGTAACAGGTACGATGCTTTTAGAAACAATTTCTGGGTTATTTAACCTACAAAACTTCCAGATTCTAAACTTTTCGAACACCTTTTGTATTTGTATGCTGATAGTAACTGTACTATGACAGGAGATCGCCAATGCTAAAAGTCATTTTTATTTTCCTTTACATCCGTCTTTTTGATTAAGGTAATATGTCAAATATTTTTAAACTGTTTCATTACACCTTTGATTATTATAACTTCTTTTATAATAAATGTAAAAACCACTGAGTATCACTGATGCTCACAGAAAAACAAAGTCACATAGATAATAGAAAAGGGTTTTAAAAGCATGAAATTTTACTTCTTGTCTTAGTCTACAATTTTAATCCTTAGTGCTCTTTCTGGTTCAGATATGCCCGCTGTATTCCTGAGAGGAGCAGCAACCTGTTCGTGTCTCTGCAGGTCACTTCCTAGCTATTTAGTGAGGTTGAAAAGAATTCTCCTGGGGCTGGAGAGATGGTTCAAAGGTTAAGAGCCCTGACTGCTCTTCCAGAGACCCTGAGTTCAATTCCCAGCAACCTGGCTGCTCTTCAAAAGGCTCTGAGTTCAATTCACAGCAACTACATGGTGGCTCACAACTGTCTATAATGGGATTTGGATCTGGTGCTCCCTTCTGGTGTGCAGGCAGAACACTGTATCTGTAATGAATAAATTAATTAATTAAAAAAAAAAAGAGAGAGAGCCGGGTATGGTGGCGCAGGCCTTTAATGCCAGCACTTGGGAGGCAGAGGCAGGCAGATCACTGTGAGTTTGAGGCTGGCCTAGTCCACTAAGTGAATCCAGGACAGGCTAGGCTACACAGAAAAACCTTTTCTTGAAAAACAAACAAACAAACAAACAAACAAAAAACAAAAAAGAAAGAAAGAAAGAAAGAAAGAAAGGAAAGAAAGGAAAAGGAAAGAAGAAAAGTATGTTCCCATTGCCTCACAGCAAACTGGAAATGGCTGGTTTCAGGCAAAGTCTCCAGCTACAAGACTTCTTTTCCTTCCATAAAAGTAAAATGGCACCAGAGGGCTGTTTTCCCCTTGAATCCTTGCTTACCATTAAAGGCCTAGTCATAACCAAATCTTTAACCCCATGTAAATGACTACATCGGAGACAACTGTTTCAGTTTGTTTTTTGTTTTTTATAATTTATTCAGATTACATTCCAATTATTATCCCACTTGTATCTTTCTGTTCCTACCCTCCCTCCCTCTTTTGCCCTCTACTCCTCCCCTAGACCTCTGACAGAAGGGAACCTCCTCCCCAACCATATGACCACAGCCTATCAGGTCTCATCTGGAGAGCCTGCGTCTGCATAGGCCTGCCCACCAAGGGGAAGTGATCAAAATTGGGGGCATCAGCGTTCACATCAGAGGTAGTCCCCCAAACTGTTTCAGTTTTATATCCTACCTCATAGCTATTACCTCCTTCATTTTAGTGTTATCTGAAGTTTGCAGATACTGGAAGTTCTGACGTAACAGCACAAGTAGCCTATCGTCTTGACTGCCTGGTCACGACAAGGTTGGTCACGGCTCGTCATCAGCCTCTATGCATTGTTTTAGATTTGTCTTTTGAACTTTTCAGTATTGTTGCAAAAGATGTGAAAATTATTATACCTGTAATTTCATTTAATTTTTTTTTTTATCACTTAACCCCAAACTGTCACCTCTTGGAATCTCATTCCTTTTTATTGATCTATAGCTTGACTCGAATTGTTAAATTCATCACAGCTGAAATTTCTGTGTGGTTCTTCTCCTGATCCAACTATACCACATCTCTAGCTGTATTTCTTTATGAAGACATAGCTACAGTTTGCTGACTATGCATACGTCTGGCACATGGCTTTCATGACTTTTGCCCTATCAGTATTAGTACATTCCTTTTCTGAGTGAAGAGCTTGTCTACTGCACGCTTACTTCCTGCATAAGTTAAAATAGATGTGTATGTCTTCAATACTATTTTTGACAAATTAATAGCTATTTTTTTTTCTGAGGGAACAGAAAAATAGACTATGGGTGCTCTGAATGTCTAAGATGCTACCTGAGTAGTGAATAATGAACACGATGTTATTTTGTGAGATTCTCTCATCTATTACAAAGGCAGTATTGTAAATTCACTAACTACACATACTGCACTATACCCTATTGAGAAATTTCATGTCGCATTTACATATTAACAACAAGGACTACTGCCTAATACCACTGAGAAGATATATTAAGTGAAATGAGCATACAAAAATGACTTTGAAATTAAGGAATCGGTGGTTTTTTTCTTCACAAGAGAGTTGAATGAACGCTTTGCAGGTAGATTCTTTATTCTACACTATAGACACAGTAACAGAGACAAGCTTCCTTGTCACTGTATGAAGGTCATGTAGATACACAAATCTAGTTGGCTTTTCTTCTCTTGGTTACCCTCCACTTTCCTTCACGCTGCTGTAACACTTACCCATCTTCTCATTTTCACACAGATGCAATGTTCAGACTATTTGGTGTTCTAGTGATAAAACAACGGCAAGACTTTTTATTTTGTCTTGTTCCACTTTCACTTCTCTATAAAACACCATGGGTTTTTTTTGTTGTTGTTTATTTGTTTGTTTGTTTTTGTTTTTACTGCCTCATCAATTAAACTGTACTCTATCAAATCCACAAAATTAAATAGTTTTGAAGGGTGAATGATGTATTTTTGTAAGCATCCTTCATATGGGGAAGAACCTATCTGAAGTTAACAGCAATTGGCCTAAATGGACAGTTTATTTCATGTACTAACTAACATTGACTAACAGTAAGATTACGCCCTGGTAAATCCATTTAAAACTTTTTTAATATACCTGCCCTGTGGACCACTGTTGTAGGCATAAGGTTATTAGGTGACTCACATGCTGATTTCTGTGTCTGCCCTCCATGAGTGGTTGCAATCCTTGTTCTAGGCATCGCCTGTCTCAGTGTTGTGTAAACATTGCTCCCCAATTGTCCCTGATATGTCAATAAAGTAGTCTACAGCCACTCACTGAGTATGGGAAAGAATAAGGCTGGACTTCCTGCTAGCCAGGGGAGAAAGGCTTAGAGGAGGAAGTAGGGGATTGAGCCATGGGCAGAAGTCCAAGAAACATCAGGAGAGAGGAGCTGGAGCAAGGAAAGATATAAAATGCATGTATCTCTGGCATGTACACTGGGGAAAAAAAAACAGATTAAAGGTTTAAGAATAGAGTAATAACTGCTCAATTATTGTGCTGTGAAGTTTATTATTCAACAAATATAAAATAATCTCAGTTATTTGTGTGATAGCCAGGTTAAGAGAGAAACTGGGTAACAAACACACTATCATAAAAATAATTTTGCCAGGCAGTGTTGGCGCATGCCTTTAATCCCAGCACCCAGGAGGCAGAGACAGGTGGATTGCCGTGAGTTTGAGGCCATGCTGGTCTACAAAGTTAGTTCAGGACTGCCAAGGTGACCCAGCCTGCCAGAATTCTCCTGTATATGGACAGAACATAAGACACGAAGAAGAGCAAGTCTTTGATCAAGCTCTCAAACTTTATTGTTCAGATAGAAGGTTTTATAAGGCAGGGGGCAGGGAAGCATATTGCTATGGCAACCCAGCTGCAGGCTATCTCAAGACTAGAGGAATTCCAAGCAGGTCACAACGTTCTGCCACACCGAATATTTTGCTATCTTTATCTAACCTAACTGCTAAACTACAAGAGGGTGGCTCCGTCTAAATCTTATCTTTAGTCTAACTGCTGAGCCACAACAGAGTCAGCTGGTTTCTGGTAAATATCAGCCTGCTGGAGAAATAGGAGCCTAGGCTCTGACAAGATGGCAGAACATTGGTCATATGGCCTGTCCCCAACACCAAGGCTATACAGAGAAGCCCTGTCTTGAAAACAAAACAAAACAAAACAAAACAAAAAAAGTAATAATTTTAACACACTGTAGCTTAATAAATCCAAGCACTGCAGACTGATAATTCCATGAGGCCAAGATAATGGAATGCTATGCATATGTAGCCTGGGGGGAAATATATATATAGTACTACTGAATGTTCATTCCTTTTACACAATCATAAAATAGAAAAGTTGTAAGTCAAACTTTAGAAGTGAAATCTTATTTCAAAGTGAGGGATGGATTTGCTAAGTAGCTTATGGCAGTTGATGGAATACGTCCCTTAGCCCTTGAATTCATCTATATATGTTTTCTCCCATTTTTTGAAAATCTTTCAGTATGTAAATATTTAATTTTAAGAAATGTTTCATATCTACTCTCATATTAATATCATGGCCCACTTGTTATAAACTATAACCTCAAGCCATATCTTCTGTCAGATTTATCAGATACTTTTATTTCTCTCTAATAAAAAACACAATTACTTTTATCAAATTGTATTTGGTCGGTGCTTTATTCTTTATGTAATAATAGTTTATTTCAAACTTGCAAACCTGATTCCCTCTTCCTGGACCACAGTTTTCTCACTTGGACATAAGGGAATTTGAGTGAGTTTACTCCTGCCGTCCTCTATCCAACAACACAGTATTTTCCAAGGGACGACTGTGCCAGTCTCTGGCACCTCAATGGCACTTATAGGCGTGAAGAATGGGCTCTACATTGTCATAGTTTGACACCTGACTACAAGATGACCATCACCAAGCTCAGGTGACTAATCCGTACCAGTGTTCCTCATATTTTCCAAACTGACACTCACACATTAATTATGTCTTTACCATTTAATGTTTCAGAAAATATTTTCAGTTTGGGAAAGATTTGTTAATTTTTTTTTCAGATATTCTTGAATGCACTTATTTCACTGCATGTTATTATTAAAAACTCGTTTTGTTTTCCTAGTGACTGGTATAGGATATATTCCCGTGTATTGTTGTCCAGAAAGGTCCCTTGGAGAATACTGGCTATTGCTATTGCTCTTGGGTGCTTGCCAGAACTAGATAGTCAGAACCTGTGCCTGAACACTTCGGTTACAGCATTTCCAGAAGCTGCCGGGGAGGCTTGTGGGGAAGGAAATCCAGCAACTCAACTGTTGACCGTATTTAACCCAACCTGTTAAGAAATATAAGTGTGTTGCTATGTATAATAGTGTCATGACTATGTTGGGGTAACCAACTGCTTTGTGACTGGACTGGAGGCTTATTCCATGAGAGGGGTTATACAAGGCAGAACACACTGCTATTGCATTCTCAAATGGACATATCATATTATTTTTGAGATATTTGTATTTATACTTATAGGTTAGTGTGATTCTCAGCTTAGGGCAGCGAAACATGGGCTACTGTTTACTGCCATTCTCCAAAGGCCAGGGGACATCACAGAAGAGGGGATTCAGAAAAAATGAAAGAGCCAAGGGATGGAGAAGAGTGTCCTAGACAGGAAATAGCTACTGTAGTCACAAGCGTACTGCAGTGGTAAATACCTGTATGCTCCGAATCAGGCCCTCAGCATCCCGTCATGGACAGAAGTAGCTCCCAGACTCACCACTTCCTAAAGAGATAACTGACTATTAGTGCTTCTTGCAGGAGTGAGTGTCATTCACTGACATAGCCTCTGAGAGGCTAGGTAGAAAGAAGAAATTGAAAAGAAATGAAGGTGGATAGCAGGAGACAATGAAAGGACTACATATAACCATACACAGGTATACACGCAAGAAAATATCAAATTTTTCAAAAATAAAAAATCTTGTTTCTTTAAATGTATCAGGATACAAAAACGTATTTCCTAAGATTGCTACAAATACTGATCAGATTAAATCAGTTCAGTATAAAGTAACATCATCCTAATGATCCTAGGCACACTAACGTTCTTTAGCATTTAATATTCAGAGAGAATTATCATATAATTATTGTCAAAAACTTGCAAGGCTTGAATATGATAAGATAATCTAGCTTAGAACCTTACTAGAATAAACCAAGCTACATAGTCAAGTTTTGTTTTTTAAACAAATTGATACAAGAATGTAAAGAACAAACTAACATTGGTTTTTCTTTTCTTTTCTTTTTTCTTTTTTTGTAACCTTTTTCAGCTTTACTATAAGTCACAACACTTCATTTATGGGAGGTCCTTTCAAGGTAATTAAGTAGTTAATTTAAGCCTGTTTCCTTGGTTCTATAAGATGTCTTTGAATATGTGGCTGTACTCTGGCTTCGGAATCGTGTTTCTATTGTCTCTAAGACTGTCACTGTGATCTCCATTTTGCCAGCAGAGGGCGCATACACATACTCCTGCTCCTTGTGATCTATGACTAGAGCATCTGCTGCTCCAGAGCCCACACCTCTTTCAAACCAAGTCTCACTGACAAAGAAAACACCACAACATTCGTCTTTTTCAGACTGAAATAAAAAAGACATCCATACTTCTGGTGCTGAGCGGAAACCTATTTCAATATAGATTTTTGCTCCACAAATTGAGCTGTGAATTTTATCCATTATTTTATTCCATGTTTTATTCTAGTCATTTCTCTTTGGGCTTCCGTTATGGACCCGTAGCAGAGAAATGGTGACCTGAATTGCATTTGTTTATTTAGAAAAAAACAAAACAAAACAACTAAGCTACTAATCTCGTTTTAGTTAGTATTAACAAATACACAGGATTCCAAAGCTAATTGGAAATCAATTAAAGATTTGGAGGGAACATTATTAATGAAATGAGTTAAAGTGAAGCAACAAAAAAGGGCCCATTAATCATATTGGTTAGTGACTTAAGAACACACACTGCAGCCCATTGCATGTTCTGGTACTTCCAGTGATTTGGCACATGGTGGATTTCACATTACAGAAAGCAGCTGTCATTTCAACATTTTGCACAGCCCCCCGCCCCCGACAGCTTTCTGTTGCTGTAATAAGCACCAACTTTGGGAGAAAAATGGTTCTTTGGTTTGCACTTCTACATCACACTTTATCATCAAGGGAATTCAGGACAGGGGTGCACGGGAACTTGGAGCTGAGCAATTGAATTGAAGCTGAGACCATGTAGGAACACTGCTTATTAGCTTGTTCCTCGTGGCTTGATCATCTTTCTTTCTTATACAACCCAGGGTCACCTGCTCAGGAATACTACCACCACTGTAAGCCATCTCACATCAATTATTAGTTTAAAAAAAACAAAACTTCAAAGTCATGCCCAGGCCAATCAGATGGAGAGATGGAGATAATTCCTAAGTTGTATTTCTTTTTTCCCAATGATCCTAGTTTGTGTCAAGTTAACAAAAACTAACCAGTACATGCAAGACAATTATAACTCAGTTACAGTGAATCTATACACATTAAAACGTTATAATTTTAAAATGGAAAAATATGAGCAAGTGAGATGGTTCAGGTGGTAAAGGCTACTGCCATTGAGCCCGATGACCTAGTTCCATCCTCAGGACCCACATGGTAAAAGGAGAGACCCAAATTCACAAAATTCTCTCTGAAATGCACACACCTGCACAATGAATTAGTTGATGATAAAATGGAAAAGCAGTGTTAAAAGACAAAAGCCCTAGGTTCCCAGATTGACGACACTCGTCTCCAGCAGTATCAGCCTTAACTGTTTTGTATAAACCTCTGTCCAGCTTATCTCTCACCCAACTTAGTGCAAAGATCTCACAAGTGGGAGCTTTGGTGTCCCATCAGCTTTGGAGGTCCTAAAGGATTAGCAGCCTTGGAGGGTAATCTGTCTGGATTACTCTGAATTTTAGAATACATGCAATTAGAGCCACCGAGTTCGCACATTACTGAGCTAGCAGGGGGAAAGGCACACTGGAAACTTAAACTTTTAAAAAATAAGCTATTTGAATGTTAAAGGATGAAGAACAGTAATAAAAATGTAAACAGAAAATCCTGGACTTAGACTTTTTCTATTTTACTTAATTCAAGCACAACATGGTCACGTGACTCTATTGGGAGCAAGGGCAGGCTTTCTGGCAAAAGAAACAGAATGATGGTCCCACACAAAGCTGCGTGCCCTTGCTTCCCAAGTATTCTACTGTCAGGAACTCCAGCCCCATTCCCTTCAATGTTAGTGTATAAAAGTCTGCTGAGCTCTTGATGAGAGCATCAGCTACCATCAGCACCAAGTGTCTTAAAGTTTACACTGTTTCAAAAGTCACATACTTATACAGGCATATATGTAGATCTTCAGCTTCTAAGCATATATAACTATAAATAATATATATGTAATTTTTAAAACATCTTTTTTCTTTTCCCCATGAAATAAAGACTGGGAGTTGAAAGCATCAGATCTTTGACATCCTAGAGCTGGAAATAGAGGCTGAGAGTGAGTGTGAGAGAGAAATAGTGCAGAACAAACAGGGGACCTTGGAGGCAGGGACACAGGTCACATCCCCTGAGGATGCCCAAGACCAAGCCAGCCACGCCACTGTTCCTTACTGACAACCACAAGTTCCACATGTGCTTTTGTGAGACCACAGCTGGTTTTTCTATATTTGCCCTTTATTTCTGCATTTTCCAAACTGGGATATAATATTATAATTAACTATATATGTGCAACTAAAAAAGGCAAATATTTAAGTTTCAATTTACCTGCTTTCTTAAGATAATAACAGACAACAAAATTCCATATTTTAGTCACTGCTTTTTAAATGGTTACATATACACATGTATATTTGCTTAAATCCCTATGATTTTACCTTATACCCACATGTTAGATGTGTGGTGATAGCCTTCCTTAGTAACAAGGAAGTGAAGAGAAACTTGTGGTTCTCCAAGATCAGGCCTCATGGGGCTTTCCAGACTATGATTCATTCTGAAATGAAGAACTAGCAAGGACTTACCACTGCATTTGGAGAATAAGTAAATGTGTAGTTTAGTCTTCAGAATGGCTTTTATGGTTATTATCGGTCATATTTTCATTTCACATCAGTCTGTAGGAACAAAGCAGATAACCTTCATGTCCGAAGCTACCTGGGCAACCTCTCTATGAAGGTGAGTAGTTCAAAAATGTGTGACTGCAGCCATGCCTATGAACTATGGGCTTATTTCCATTCTGTCTCCAATTTTGCTGCCTTGATACAGACTCAGCCTGCTCTATGAAGCCATTGCCAAGTAGCTTGTATGGGGATGATTTTGTATTAATGGCTATACGATACCATTAGAGTGTGATTAAAAATCTTTACAGAAAATGACATACATAAATGAGGTTAGTTTATATTACTTTTCTTCCTAAACAATGGCCGGATTAAAAAATTAGAGATAATTTGTGATGAATATGTAAATAAATACTTCAGCCTCTGATTAATCAGTTTCATGGATGCACTGCTTACTTGTGGAACAGGGAGCGCTGAACACGTAGACCGGTGTTTTTGTTTTTGTTTTTGTTTTCTTAAGCTAATATGGTTTATAGTTTAAAAAGTAAATAAACCTGGCAGAAGGCATAGGGAAAAAAACCACTGAAACACAGTCAAGGCACCTGGACATAAACACTACAAGGGCACAGGATCCTGAAAGCCTATGGTTTAAGAGATGGAGAGTATATATTAAGGTGTACAGAAGGTCACTGCTGGGCGTGGTGATGCATTGGGAGGCATAGTGATAGAATCTAATTAGATGGCTGCTAGCATGTAGGAAACGAAAAGAAGGTCACATCTATTCAGCAGCTAAAATGTGCCAATGCCAAATTAGATGCTTAGTCAGTATAACCCCCTCTGCATGTGGTAAGTGCTTAAACCTCAGAGAAGCAGCTAATTATGCGTCCTCAATTTGCCAGCCTCCACTTCAAACCCAACCTTAGCTATATAGTTAATGTCATATCTGAGGAAAATGTACCCCCGCCCCCTTTATGAAACAGAGTCCATGCAGCTCTCCCCTAGAGAGCAACATTTAATCACTCCTGTATTGTCGGGGTTATAATTGGAATTGTGATCATTGCCTTTGCTCGCCTTGGGGGCTGTGTGTTTTCAAAGCCTTCATAGGAAACCCCAGACCTGCACACAAAGGTTCACTAGTGACCAACTTGCCAGCACCTTGATCAAATGGGCCCAGAAGAAACTTTCCATGTCCTTCAACCCTCGAATGGTGTTGTTTTCGTTCTGCAGTGGCCCCACATAAATATATTTTATGTTCTGATTAAATATCTATTAATTTTGTAAATTTGACACCTATTTTGTATCTTCTTGGTTTTTTTGTTTTACAAACAGATGAAAATAATTCTAAAAGATTTATACCATTGCCTGCTATATAAGAATTTATGTGTACTTGTTTTACAGGAAATCCAAGGGCTTTATAGGCAATAAAAATGACAGCATTTTAATGGCCATGATGTTTTGGTCATGACTAAAAGAATCATGTGTCAAATAAAGTGCACTTGGCCCCCTCAGGACCACATGCACTACATCTACAGATGCAAACGATCACACAGGCATCGTGAGTAATCCTGTCAGACCCAGAAGAGCCCAAGGAAAATGAAGTTACAGAGAAATTGATTTACAGACCTTACACATTACTTATTCTATGTGTGATGGAAATTTCAACATTTTTCTTTATAAGGTTTGAATATGCACTCTTTGCTTATTGATATGTCTTTTTAGATTCAGTGGAATTCTCTTCCTAATTTTATTTTTCTTTATTTTTTTAATAAAAACGATGTAGAATTAAATAGATGAAGATCAAAAGAAAGCATATACAATGCTGTTGTGATTTAATTCTCTGTTACACTTTCTATAATAAGAGATCTAAAATTGTTTACTTACTCTATAAGCAAACAAAAGAATACAACACCAATATATGTGCCCTCCCTGTTGTTGGGAGACACAGTGCGGAACAGCTAGAACTGGGAGTAGCTGCATTTGTATGTGCTCAGTGCAAACTGAAACTATGAAATCTCTTTTTAAAATGTGCTAATAATTCGTAGGCAGAGGAAGGAGGGGTAGAGTTTGGAGGGAGGAAAAGCAATAGGGGAATAATGTAATTATATTATATTCTCAAAAATAAACTATAATTTAATAATAAAAGTAAAGAACGGTTAGGAAGAAGCAGCTGGCAGTTGACCTGTAGCACTCCCCCCACCCTCCAACTACAGCATAACTGACACCATGATGGAACTACCATCTTGGCCTTAAAACCCAATACATCGGCAGTAGCACCCGCCAGAACAAGAAGACTGAATCCATCAACATCTACAGTTCTGGCAAAGTCCTTAAATGTACTAACCTTTCTTTTTGGCTTCTGTACTTTCACTTAGGCTATCTGCTCTTGTTAACCGAGCTTAGGACTGCACTCAGATTGCAAATACCCAGTGTATGTATGGGTTGGATAATAAACACTTTCTATTGGCTCAAACCCATGTCCAAGTGGTCTTTTCTGGTGGATAACAGAATCACTGCGCAACTGAGCCAAATGCAGTTGTACAAGTCATACTCATAAGGTCCTGGAAAACACCTGTGCTGGGTCCTATAAGACAGTGGTTCTCAAGCTAGGGGTTGTGATCCCTTTGGTTTCAAATGACCCTTTCACAGGGGTCACCTAAGGCAATCAGAAAACAGAGATATTTACATTATGGTTCATAAAAGCAGCAAAGTTGCAGTTATGAAGTAGCAACAAAGATAATTTCATGGTTTGCAGTCGCCACAACACGAGGAGCTTTACTAAAGGGTCATAGCATTAGGAAGGCTGAGAACCACTGCTACAGCAGCCGCATGTGAGCCCAAACATTCTAGCAACACTAAAGGCCATGAATTCAAGCCACTGCCTTCCTTGTGTTCTCTCTCTCCCCCTCCTCCCTCTCTCCCTTCCCCTCTCTCTCTCTCTCTCTCTCTCTCTCTCTCTCTCTCTCTCTCTCTCATGTGCATGTGTGTGCTTTCACCCAAATGTTTAAATGTTTATTTGAATAAACAGGGATTTCATAATCATGATTTCAACAAAAAGTAAAATCCGTCCCAGTACTAATGTTCACAGACACAGGTATATAGAAATTGGGTTCTAATCACACAGTTGGGGTATTGCACATGTATTTATCAGAATTTTTTGAAGTTCCAAGGGCAATTGTGGCTGTGGTTGGAATGCATTCCTTTCAACCTTCAGGGCTTGCCAATGTGACAGTATGCAGAGGTGGCCTTTCAAAAATGTTTTGAGGACAGAGAGATGGTTCACTGTTTAAGCACTTGTGGCGGTGGCTCACACCTTCATCCCAGCATTGAGGAAATGGAGGCAGGCAGATCTCTGAGTTCAAGGCTAACTTTGTTTACAGAGCAAATTCTAGGACAGCCAGAGCTGCACAGAGAAACTCTGACTTGAAAATCCAAAATAATAATAATAATAATAATAATAATAATAATAATAATAATAATGCTTTTGCTGCTCTAGCAGAAGACCAGGCTTAGGTCTCAGCACACACAACAGATGCCTCACAATGGCTTGCAAATCCAGTTCTCCAGTTCCAAGAGATCCATCTGATGTTCTCTTCTGGCTGCCAGGATTATCCCCACACATATGCTCTTCAAGCATACACGCAGGCACACACACATACACATATAATAAAGATCTTGTAAAATAAGCAATTTAGAGAGGAGGCATCTTCAGTCAGACTAGGACCCTATTCCCTTGTGAAAGGGCTAAGGGAGGTTTACCTCTCTTCCTTGAATGCTGTGGAAGGACACTCCATTCACATAGCCACCTAGAAGCAGAACTTAGTCAGAGCCGCAGCTGACAACCACCAGCCAACCCATGAACATGGGCTTCTCTGCCTCCAGCACTCTGCAAAATAAATTCCCGTACTCTGCTACTCATCCTTAGATAGCTGTTACAGCTGCACAAAGTAGGCCAATTGGCTTCTTAAAAAGAGCAGATGTGCAGAGCTTTCCTACCATGAGACCATTTTATGTACGCAGCACCTTAGTTTGATAAGATGGTATTGTGGAGTTACACATTTCAAGAGCCATCATTACAGTCAAAATTCTATGCCTGTAGGAGAAGAAAATCTTCCACAAGAACTGAAGATAGCACTCCAAAGGAAAAAACATGCTGAACGTGTGGCAAGGTCAAGGGGATAGACAATCCAGTTTCCTCCTGTTAGAGAGAAAAGATGGAGGGAAAAAAATAGCCTATGTATTGCGGACAACCAACGTAGTGAATGTGACTGAACTATTATTTCAATTTCCCTCCCCAGTTAAACAGACATCTCTAGTTGCACTCAGAGCAGGGAGCAAAGGCTGTTTCTACAGAGAGCTTTAAGGAAAGAGCATGTTACTACAGATAATATTTTTATTTATTCTTTAAACATTTTTACACATGTATATTTTGATCATATCCATCCACTCTTACCTCCCTTCAACTCCTCTAATGTTCCCAACCCTGCCTCCTTGAAATGTCTTTTCTTATTTCATGTTGTTGTAACTAATAGCCCCTGAGTACAATTAATGCTGCCTACATGTTAACAGATGAGGGACCATCCACTAGGCCAGCAGCCCTGTTACCAAAAGAGAGTTACTCTCCTCTCAGCAACTATAACTGATAATGGCTTCTCTACCAAGCTGGGGCCTCAGGGGCCTCTCCCCAATCCATGCCAGGAATTTGATGCACTTAACCCTTCAGGTCGTAGGAAGGTCCTCACAGGTGCTGTGAGTTTTCAGGTTGTAGGAAGCTCCTCACAGGTGCTGTGAGTTGATGATGGAGTAGCTCTCTCATGGCTAGAAGTCTGCATTTCACAGCTCTTATCTTCATCCATCAGCTGCCGCAGTCTTTCTACCCATTCTTACATACTCATAGCTGAGTGCCCATACTTGTACCTGGCAATTTGATCATATATTATTTTCTGCATTAATCACTACCCACCGTGGGGAAAAAGTGCTTCACTAGCCAATGTGAGAGCAACACAAACATGTGGGCATAAATGTAAATACTTAGAAGACAGTCTGGAGGCACAACCACTCCAGGACCTAAGATCTCCCCAGTTACGGGTTTTTGACCAGGTTTACAGTACCAGACATGAAATTACTCCTGTGGAGTCTGCAGGGACTGGGCCTCATATCCAATGAGAAGCTGTCATGTTATCACGCCAAAGCCATCCTGTCACTGTGTAGGTACATCTTGGCAGGCAGGACAGTGTTATAGCATGCAGGACCCTGTGCTGGTTAAGGTCATTGATGAGAAGACAAGTTTTTAAAAATGGATAAAAACATTTTCCTCACAACAGTAAAATGGTTAATGATTTTGTTTGCCATTTGGCTAAAAAATTACTTGGATGCTGATGAATGGACCTGGCTCTGTTCTAATAAAACTTTATATATCAATACCATGCCCAGTGACCGATAGCCTAGGTGCTAAGCAAATTAAAAAAATAAGATATAACATTAGTTGTTCTAAACTACAAGAAGCAACCAAGATTTTGTTTGTTTGTTTTTTGGGTTTTTTTGCTGTTGTTTTGTTTTGTTTTTAACTATTTTTTCACCTAAGATGATGCTTCTGCGAATAAATTTGTGGCGTCTCCCCTACACTTTTACCATTTCCTTCTTGAGACCAGCAGGGGTCCAATAATTCGGTTCTGACCTTGTCTTACTGGATGGCTCGTCAGACCACAGATGGCAAGGGCTAGCTTCCAAGACAGTCTTGCACACCAGGTGCCAATTGCAAACCCTTGGCTGTAGCCTGTAAGTTCCAGCCAACTGGCTATGGACAGGGATTCCCAGGACACTCTGCACAAGTATGAGAAATTTGTTACAGGTTCACTCGACTCTCCGGCACTTCACTCTGAGTAGCAGAATATTTCAGGAGCACATGGAAGAAAGGCACGGGGCAGGGCAAATGGAATGAGTAGGGGCTTCTGTGCATTGTGTAGACTTCTGTGTCTTAACACCAAGTGTTCATCTTTCCATATTTATTCATCTGGTTCTACGTAGGCTTCACTGCAGAGTTGTGAATGATTACTTATTGGCCATTTGCAATTGAACTTAGTCTCTCAGCCCTACTCCTCATCCCCAGAAGCCCAGGAATGGGGATCAAAGTTCTAACTTTGCTGTATTATGTGGCTAATATCTGCTTGTAAGCGTCTTTCTGGGTCTAGGTTACCTCACTCAGGATGATAGTTTCTAGTTCCAACCATTTGCCTGCAAATTTCAAGATTTCCTTGCTTTTAATAGCTGAGTAGTATTCCATTATGTAAATGTACCACAGTTTCTTTATCTATTCTTCAGTTAAAGGACATCTAGGTTGTTTACAGATTCTGGCTATTATGAATAAAGCTATCAACATATTTGAGTAAATGTCCTTATTGTGTGGTGGAGCATCTTTTGGGTGTATGCCAAGGAGGGAGTATAGCTGGATCTTGAGGTACCCCTATTCCCAATTTTCTGAGAAAGCACCAGATTGATTTCCAAAGTGGCTGTACAAGTTTGCATTCCCACCAGCAATGGAGGAGAATTACTCTTTCTCCATGTCCTTATCAGCATGTGCTGTCACTTGAGTTTTGATCTTAGCCATTCTGATAGGTATGAGATGGAATCTCAGAGTCCTTTTGATTTGCATTTCCCTGATGACCAGGGATGTTGAACATTTCTTTAAATGTTTCTTGGCCATTCCATATTCCTATGTTGAAAATCCTCTGTTTATTTCTGTACCCCATTTTTAATTGGATTATTTGGTTTAGTGGTGTTTAATTTCTTTAGTTCTTTATATATGTTGGATATTAGCTCTCTGTCAGATGTAGGCTTGATAAAGATCTTTTCCCAATTTTTACCATACACAGATCTAAAGAAGCTAAATAACAAAGAAGACCCTAGGAAGAATGCTCAATTCTCATTTAGAAGGGCATAGGAAACAATTGAAGAGAAGAAACAGAGCCAGGCATGGTGGTGCATGTCTTTAATCCCAGCACTCGGGAGGCAGAGGCAGGTGGATTGCTGTGAGTTCGAAGTCAGCGTAGTCTAGAAAATGAGTCCAGGACAGCCAGGATGTTACACAGAGAAATGCTGTCTTGAAAAACAGAAAAAGAAGAAGAAGAAGAAAAAGAAGAAGAAGAGGAGGAGGAGGAGGAGGAGGAGGAGGAGGAGAGGCTATCATAGAGGTCCTCTGAAAGACTACACCCAGCAAGGAATTGAAGCAGATGCTGAGACTCACAGCCAAACTTCAGACCAATGAAGCCAACAAATCCCAGTGGGGATGGGGAGTGCTGCAGAGACTAGTCTACCAAAAGGATCATGCATGGCGAGAAGCTAGACCCTCTGCTCAGATGTAGTAGAAAGACAGCATAGTCTCCTTGTGGGTTCCAAAGACTGACATAGACTCAGGCGCCCACTCATTGAACACCTTCTCCTGGAGGGGCAACCTTGCCAGGCCACAGAGGAAGAGGATACAGGCAGTCTAGATGAGATTTGATAATCTGAGGTCAAATGACAGAGGAGCGATCTCCTTTTCTGAGGACTAGGGGTGGAGGTGAGATGAGGGAGGAAAGGAGGGAGGGACCAACTGGGAGGCAAGGAGGGAGGGAGCTAGAATCAGGATGTAAAGTGAATAAATAAAAAATTTAAGATTAAAATTAAAAATTTTAAAAAGAAAGTCCTCTCTGTTACCAAGATTTCTTCAATGTCCAGCCCTTATCTTGAAAGTAAATAGGGCCCAACCACTAAGGTGCTCATTAGAATATAAAACCCATGCATTGCTTTCAAGCAATTAGGGTCTATTTCAGGATACAGAAGTAGCCTGCACAGGCAGAGATGTTTAACACTGGATCTGCCTCCCTCACCCCTGCTTGGCTAAACTAGAGGAGAGTGTATTGAGGAGGTACAGCGGAGTGAAGGCATTTTCTCTGGTTCATGCCCTCCTTCATGTAGAGTTGTACTAATTACACAAGTGGATAATAAATCAATGGTTTCTTCTTTGCTTTTTTATGTTTGTTTGAGACAAGTCTCACTTTGTAGCCCTGCTTGGTCTCAAACTCACAGAGAGCCTCCCGCCTCTGTCGTGTGTCTTTACGCACACCTTACCTGCTCTCTGAATTTATCATCAGATGCTTGGTTCTTCAGTGAAAGCCCTGCTTTTACAGTTAGGTTGTGGCAAGCAGGCTTAAGTGTCTTCACTAGTAAGTCTTCAGGATTCGAGTGAAGTTACCTGCTGTGCAAACAAGCACAGAACAAGGAAGGAAGGAAGCCCTGCTGTGGACAGCCCTGCTGAGTGTCCAGAGTTTAAGCAGAGTTCTTATACTCTACTCCCATAGCAGGAGCTAAATTTGACAGGAAAATTTGAAATTATTATCACCTAAGTTTATCTGCTGGTTCGTAAGGCTTCGAATGAAGTAATGAGAGAGCTGCAATAAGCATCAGGGGAAGCCCTCTGCAGACTGAGCCAAATGTTCTGGTTGCTGCTTGTCCTTTGCTCTGTCCTGTTTAGCTTCTGAAGAGTCAATGTGAAGATGGGTGGTCAGGGAAAGATGGGAACACACTCTCTCCCCCCTGTGCGTACCTCACCAACTTTCCCTGATGTTTGGAAATGATGATTTTTTCCTCTGTGTCTTCCACAGCAGGTCTGTCTTCCTGCTATCCTAACTAGGACGCCCCCTCCCCCCCAAAAGAAACTATTCCCTGTCTTACCAAGGATCCAGATGACATCTTTGTGAGTAAGAATGCAAACACATCATTTTTCTAATAAACTATCTCTGCATATGAAAGGAGAAGTTTGTACCAGGAGAAACTGGAAACCCACTGCATTTTTGGCATCACAAACTTGGAGCTGTCCATTTTATATAAAACACAATAAAGTAGGAATTTCTAAACACTTGAATCTATTTAGAAAATTTTATTATGGAATTAGTTTCAGAGTGAGGTGAATAATGTGATAAGGCAACGAGAGGCGAACAAATTTATGGAAAAGTCTAAGGAAAAAAATAAGACTTTGCAAACAAATGCAATTAAAAATTTTAAGCTTTCAGCTGGCCGTGGTGGCACACACCTTTAATACCAGCACCAGGGAGGCAGAGGCAGGAGGATCAATGTGAGTTTCAGGCCAGTCTGGTCTACAGAGTGAGTCCAAGACAGCAAAGGCTATACAGAGAAACCTTGTCTCAAAAAAGCAATAAATAAACAAATAAATAAGTTTTCAATATAGTCAGGCATATAATTGTGAGTAATCAGGATATGTTGCAAATATGATGACAGAAAAATAGATATCGCATCATGGTCAGTTGTAACTAAAAACCATGCAATGAGAAAACAGTGTAGGGATTTGAATATGAATAAGATGACATTATGTATTGCATTCACTTATCTTCTTGATGACCTACAAAATAGCTTTTGAGGAAATCAACACTAATTTGTAATACTTGTAAAATGGCAACTGGCATGAACATCTCACTGAAATAGAAATCCTTGACTTGTAACAATGAACAAATTACTAGCACGTTTTCCATAGAGGTGCCTCATTACAAAACTTGTTTAAATTTGGCTTTCTTGCAGAAATAGTAGAAATAGATGAAATAACCTCTGCTCAAAAATACAGATAGAATTCATGAAAACAAGACCATATCTGCTCTATTGAGGCACACCATGCTATTTCTGAAAAGAAAATAAAATTGCTTTTGCTCAGTTGAATGCAAGACCCCAGGCTTATCATCCGATATCTCACCTCATCTATACAGTTGTGGAATTATTATGTTTTAACAAAAATTCCTTCTGTAACTTATTGTATTTTTTTATGAAATTGGGAGAAATAGAAGCAAAGTATATACAAATCCATTTAATGACTAACAATCACATGTCTTCAACTGTGTATCCTTATCAAGCAGAGCCATTATTATTTCAAATTTTGTGTGTGCCTGCTTACTCAACCATGTTGATACTCTACTGTCAGAGACTATTGACAAGTAAATGACCAGGGCCATTTGGAATAAATGGTAATTGCAAACTTCCACAGGCCCCCACCAACTGAGCACCTTCAAAGCCAGGTACTGTTTGAAGGTTTCACACATAACCTCTCTTTGCACAGAGTGATTACCTTGTAGAGGAATTGTTGTTAGACATATTTTACAGATGCACAAACTAAGCAGAGGTGAACACACTTGACCATGATTACCCAAATAATGGTAGGAGTCAACATAGGCATTTGCCATTTAACTTCTGTAGGACACACATTACTGACATTAAGGGGCATGGGCCCTCACCTTCCATGATGCTTGGTGAATACAGCTTGTAATTTGATATAGTACCTTAGTATTATTACAGAAACCAACAAAAGTAAGAGACAGACCAACCAAATACTGAAAACTAGCAAGTTAGAAACACTTAATGACTTATAAAGTATCTAATATTTTCAGAAAGTAAGCTCAAGTGTTGATGTTCACAAAATATGTAAACATGTTATTAAATGGTTACTAAGTGTTTACAAATAATTCAGTTAGTTTTTTTCCCACAGGAAAATGATTTAGAAAATATTTAAAGTGTAATTTTTTCCTGGACATGTGACTTCCATGATTGGATTAAAGACTAGAATTAAATCTTTTCTTATGAACTTTTCTGTCGCTGTTGCCTACATAAATATCCTTGGGAGAGCCTTTGGCAGTGTAAAGGCACAGCTTGGTGAATCCATACACCGTCATCTAGTAGTATCCCCTCTCTAGCCTGTAGTGCAGATAAACTACTTCACATTATGTAGGTAGACATTTGAGTGGATAACAGGTTATCGGTAGGTATACCTCTGAGAGTAAGTTTGAGAGTTTTTACAAACTGTAACAATTATGTTTTATGTGGTAGGTTCCAGATAACCCCCCTCCTTTTGGAGATGGGGGTCCCATTATACACCTTAAAAGACCTTGACTTTGCTTTGGAGCCCAGAGTATTCTAGAACTATGGATTCTTTAGCCTACCTCCTGAGTATTGTGATGATGGGAGTGTGATACTACCCCCCCCCAATTTCTTCCTTTCTGTTATCAATAGTGGTGGAGTACAAATATGTTTGTTAGATTAGGCTTGATAGAGATAATGTAGCAAGAGAAGAGAAAACTTACCTGTACAGAAGCAGAATTCTTCTTCTTCTTCTTCTTCTTCTTCTTCTTCTTCTTCTTCTTCTTCTTCTTCTTCTTCTTCTTCTTCTTCTTGGTTTTTCAAGACAGGGTTTCTCTATGTAGACTTGGCTATCTTGGACTGGCTTTGTAGACCAGTGCTGGGATTACAGGTGTATACCACCGCCTGCAGCTAGCAGAATTGTTCTTTAATCAGAACAGTTGATGGGCAGCAATCTATACTGGGGAGTGGAGACTGTGCCAGGGTGCAGGGGGTCTGGGACTCATGCTGTGGGAGGATACTAGACTCTAGAGGGCTTCTCCACCCTGGTTAGTTGCCAAATAATCAAGACAGAGGCCGCTGAGACTTATAAAAGCTTCAAAGTAACTGGGCAGTTACTGGGTAGTAACTGGGCAGGTATCACCCCTCTAAGCTACTTTGCTAATTTTCCAGCTACACACCCCATTATCTTTGCCATCATTGTTCCCATCTGGGCTACTTCTGCTCTGTCAGGCCAGCCCTCATGGCTACACTGCCCCATGGTGATTTCCTTTTCTCTGGCTTCCTCTCCTCCTGCTACTCTTTGCTGCTTCTTTCCTCTCCTCCTTCTAGTAAGTCTGGGCAGAAAACGTGGGCATAAGTGGAAGAAGATTTTAAAAAGTTACGAAAACTTTGTCTGTTGCTTATATCTCAAAAATGGCTAAGGTCTGGTCATTCACTGAACATTTATTAAACAGCCACAAAATGTCTTTGCACAAGCCTGTGTGCCTTCATGGGCATAAAACTGTAATCGTTTTCCTTGAGACATACTACCTGACAGGTAGTTTAAACTTAAAATTATTAACCCAGTTTTACTATATTTCCATGATAAATCCTTTCTTCCTATCCCAGCCCAATCATTAGGTTTCTAATAGTCCAGCACTTAGCAAAACATCCCAAGTTTTCTATCACTTATTCCTAATTGTCCTGGCTCTATTTAATGTCAAAGGTTCTTGACAGTTTGTCATTATTTTCTTTTGAATAAATAATAATAATGATAGCTAAGGATGAAGTGCCTGCCCACAGAACTATGAACTTGAATGAGTGAAGTAACCTGCATCTCAAGGAAGTATCTGATAATATAAACATCTCCTGGCTAGTCTTAGAATTAGAAAAAAAAAGTGTAGGCACAATAAATAAATATCAGACCCCCCCCTCCAAATGATTTTGCAGAATTCACGATGGGTGGAGAATTTGTATACTTCTGCAATAAAATTGAGGAAAAATGCAGAGAAAGCTGGGCAAATGAAAGCTGTCAGCTCTGCGTCAGGATCGGTGAAGGAAAGGCAGGCATTGACAGTCTCCCCTGCATTGTGATTTTGCTGAAGAAATACTCTGCATAAAAATTGTCCCCTAGGTTGCTCCTAGGCAGAACTATCAGAGGGACTTGGGGGCCCCAAATTCACAGCCATTAATCCCGTGGAAATATCCTGAGTCAACGTAGCTATCTCCTTGAATCCAGCAAGGACAAACTGACCACAGTAAAGCAAGGGGGTTCTCTCTCTCTCTCTCTCTCTCTCTCTCTCTCTCTCTCTCTCTGTGTGTGTGTGTGTGTGTGTGTGTGTGTGTGTGTGTGTTTGTGACATTATTTTTTTTCCCAGTTTTACTTGAATTTGACTTACAAGCAAAATGACAATCAGGAGGACTATCCAAGGGGTTCTCAGTCCAGGAAGAAAAATGTAAAAGCTTAAAGGCCTGTGGGAGAGCACTTGAGGCTGACCTGGGGAGCAGCAGCATTCTGACAGCTAACTTGTTTGTGTCTCAAAGGCTCCTAACACCAGCATCCTCTGCAAGAGCATCTATAACAGCCAAGAGAACTCATCTTACCCCCCTGCCTCAAAGGTAAGTCTTCCTCAAGATGGAAGGGGAAGTGTTTATGCCTCACCATCTGCAATTGTTTTGGCCTGAAGGCCCCCGACTGCCTCCCAGCTTTCTCATAAACAAAGGGAGATTTTATTGACCAATTCATTTTCAAAGAGACTTTAAAAGGCATTAAACAATCAATTTTCACATAGTGTCCAATTTGGGCTTCTCATTCTCTCGTGCCAGAAAAGAACCTGAAAGCAATATACACCAATCACTCATCCAGCAAACACACGGCCTCCTTTATTTGCTCAGAATTACCAAGACAGGCATTATTAACTGAGGATGCTTTGTCCTCCCATCCCCACCTTTGCCTCTTTCATTTCAATATTTAAAATTTTGAGATGATTAAGATTTTATTTACTCCTATGAGTATTATGACAAATTCTTCAGATTAAAAAAAAAAAAAGGATTCAAATCACACAAGCAATTCACACACTTGCTGTGGCAGTGATAAAGGCAAACCGAAACCCCTCAGGTGCCTCTGCTTCCTTCCTAGGATAAGGACATTTTTGACAGCCAAGGTCTTTCATTGTGAGCACCTGCATGTGACTTCAGTGCAGATGAATTTCATTTCTCGTTGGTGTGAAATAGTTCGCTTGAGGAAAACAGTGGCTCTCGCCTCTCATTTCTATTGTGGTTTAGAATCTAACACACTCACCTCAAGGCAGCTGTGTAGTGGAAGATAAACACTGATTAAAATTTCAACTCAAATTCTCATTGCTATGTTTCCACAAAATACAGTTTTCTGAATTTTCTTATTTTTTTAATTTACTCTGAAACCTTAGTTTAAAAAAAAAAACGTAAATAGAAGGTATCACCAGCTCATTTAAAATTATGTTTTTATTTGGGACATAATAATTGTTTTGTCTTGTCTTTTATTTTCTTTCTTTCTTTCGTTTGTTTTTTGAGATAGGATTTTTCTCTGTGTAGCCTTAGTTGTACTGGACTCCCTTTGTAGACCAGGCTGGCCTTGAATTCACAGAGATCCACCTGCCTCTACCTCCCAAGTGCTGGCATTAAAGGTGTACGCCACCACACCTAGCTCGGTGTATAATAATTGAAAAGCCAGGCACAGCACCCATTTGATTAGTTATACAATACTTTTCAATTCTTTATTTAACATGCTCTATATGTATTTTTTCACGAAAATTAATACATTTTAAAAGGCCAACAATTTTCAAAGTCTAATTATTATCTGTAAGGAAGCTATATCCAGAAAAGCACAAATAATTTATATTAAATAGAACTGAGCATGTCTACTTGAACAGATGATAACAATTTTCCATATGTCATGTGCTTAGATCAAAAATAATCAAATTTAGTACTCTGCACTTGGTCACAAATGGCAGAAAGGACTGTGAGGAGGAGCTAAGGTGATTTCAGGACAGGGCATGCATGTGGAACCGAGACCAGAGCTCACACACAGCCTGCTGTAACACAGCAAAAGCCAGAATGGAAAACCAACAAAGAATGCGGCCCAAGCCAGGCACACCTTTCAGCTGAAACTGGACCAGGCAGTCTGCTCTGAAGCAGTGTTTGGAATCTTTACGTTTGGGTTTTCATTGTCTACAGGATTTGATGTGTTTTTAGATACACTGCAGAAAAAGAAAAACAAGCCCCATGATGAACAAAGGAGTGGTAGGATGGTGGGATGGGTGGCAATTAAAGCACTAGGTCATCTCAGGAACAATAAATAATCTTTGAAAAGTAACAAAACATGTCAGAAACACTTTATTGTAGCGGTGCCAAAGATGACAAAACACTCCTCAGGATGGTGCCCTATCCTTCTCAGACCTTGACGCTGGGGCCTTCCACAGGTGAAGGGCCACCTTACACACACCGGTCTCTGATTCTCCACGCTTGCACTCCCAAGCTTCTGTTCTTCCTACTTACCTCCACATCCACTCCCACCCCGCTCCCCGCCCACCCCCACCCCGCTGCCCGCCCACCCCGCAGAAATGGCTCTTTCAGATAGCTATCTCTAAGACTGGGAGCAGATTCGAGAATCCAAGGAACACAAAGAGCTTCTCCGGATTCATACTTTATACTATCATCTCTCTCATCTCACAGATGTGATTGTCAAATGTGTCTCCTACTACTTCGTGAAACAGCCTAAGTGGTGATGGCAGCAGATTCTTTGCTGTGTTCTCACGGTTTAAAGAGCTATTCTGTGAGCCATTTGTGAGTGTATCTTTATGTGGGAAATGCTTTTCACAACTGGAAAATCCTATTAAACCCCTACATTTAGAGATACGTTTCCTATTATTACTTTTTTTCTTCCCTAACAGAAGTAGGTTTTAATTAAGCTTCTTCCTCACCCAAGTTTTAGAGGATGAAAACACAGTCAATGTCCTTTCTGATCAGAATCAAAGGCTAGAGCAGCCAGGAAGAGAAACACCATGTTAGAGTTGGCGGTTGTTTTTATTGTCATAAATAACCACCAACATTTACATTGCATTTTACAGTGGGAGTGTGCTGGCACAGGAATCACCTCATTAAATAAGACAAATGAGGGATTCACAGTTAATAATTTCAGTTCAAGAATAAGACAGTTTAAACTTGTTTTCCTTCTCATTACCAAACTTAAGGAGCATATCTTTGAGTCTCACTCAAAATCATTCTTTATCAGTGGGGTTTCTAAATAGAGCTGTGTGGGACGATGAGGACAAGAAGAAGGATGCCATCAAAGCACGGGATTAGAAAGCAGGAAATAACTTTGGTATCAGTATAACCCATGAGAGACTGTGGATTGCTAGGTACATGAAACAAGAGGTAAGACACAGCTTTAGAACGCCGAAGCACACGAAAACAGTACGACAGTGTTCATAACTCTTGAGAAATTGTATCTACAAACAAATCATGAAAACAGTATTCTAGAAAATTAAAGGAACTGATTGGAGCTTTTTTGGGGGATAAGGTCATGATGGAAGAAGCTGCTCTTTGTCAACCAAGGCCAGCTAAAGGTCACTGGTGTCCGTAACAAACGGCCTGCGGTTTCACCTTTGCTCCTAACTCTCTAACCTGAAGTATGTTACTTCTCTATACACTTAAGATGTATATAGTCTATTGCAATATTAGGAACAGTGTGGATCCTCACATAGCTGGGGAATGAGAGCCTTTGAATCACTCCATGTGGTAGCTTCCTCTCCCCTTTATAGCCTCTAGCATAGAAGACACAACGGAACAGAAGGCAGAGTTCTCATAATATGCAAAGCCTTGCTGAACTTCGTAACAGAATCTTAGGAGGAATGAATGCAGGGGTCTCCATCCAAGGATTCTGCATCTGTTGGGTCATCCCAGGCACAGCTGAACATCTGGTTATGTGTTGTGTAATTGGACCTACAATGGTTGTCTCTAAACTGCTCCCTCACATTGTTTTACGCACAGCGTACTACACAACTGCCTACACTGTGTTTGTATGAGGATTTGAGAAGAACTCAAAGTTGTGGGAAGATGTCGTGGGCTATATGCAACACTAAACCCCCTTTTTCCTAAAGGGCTTGAGATCCACAGATCTCACTATCTGTAAGGTGGGGTGGGGCATGTGGGGTCCTGGATCCAATTGCCTTTGTACGTGGAGGGAAAGCTGTTATAAGAAAACAGAGCAAGTTTATATACTTTGCTTCTGAGGGGGCAGAGAAAAAAAAGCAAGCAACATTGTGAAGAGGGAGAAAGATGTCCACCAGGATGAGACACAAAGAAAGATGGTAGGACCAGAACATAGCTGGGACACCACCTGAGCAGAGTGGATGTGGGGGCAAAGTCTGTGTTTTAGAAATATCTAAGAGACTCTGAGAGCATTTTCTATTCGGTTCAATTTTCATTGAAATATTTCTAAGCTTCAGTCCTGTAGTGGTCTAAAGACTGATATCTCCATACACATGTCTAAAAAGAAAAGGGTGCAGTTAGAACCAAAAAGATATTTGTATTTTAAGTGAATAGTGTCAAATATTATTAAAACAAAGAAGAAGAAACACTGCAAAAGAGGAGAGTTAAACATTATAGACCTTTTAACATATATTATTACATATCATATATTTTTGTTTTATGTAAAATATTAATTAGCTTTGAGTTTGATTTATTCTATATTAAAAAATCAATACCAACACGTGTTCTTTTCACTATTATTTAGTTTTAATTGCTTACCCTATCGATAAAAGTTCTGTTATAGATGACAAATGCTACTGTAGATAGTTCGAATATGAGGAGATTTATTCTTGGCTATTAAGTAGGTTACAGAATTTGGAGAAAAGCTATAACAACTGACCTAAGACTGAATATTGTTTTTAGAGGGACAGAGATCCACAGCCATACAGTGAAGTAGGTTTGTGCCGGAGTCTGCTGATACAAATGGTGGGAACTAGTGGAATCAGGAAATTGGCTAGTAAATTAGGAAGTGATTGCCTCCAGACCACAACTGTCAGTACGATTTGCATGAAGAAAGTGAATGCTTCTTTGTCAGTTGTTCTTCATGTGGCTGCCTTCTAATTTTAGGTCGTGATGGGCCACCTCACGGTGGGAACTACATCAGGTAGGGGACCTCCGGGAGCCTGACCGGGCAGCCTTTGCACACTTGAAAGAGGATAGTACGCATTTTTAAGTGATCCAGTTCCTGGTATCAGCTACACAGTCTTCCTGATTGTGGCCTTGGGGAGTTTAATTCAGTAATATATTCTATTAATTAAAATATTTAGAATAAGTGTCACTTATGAATAAAACATGAGAACAAAATTTGAAAATCTTTACTAATATAGGGGGAAATCACATGGAAATTTGAATAACAGAGCTTGATAGTTCTTCATTAGTGTGACTCCCTTTACTGAGACACCTGAAAAAAAGAGAGGGGATTGTTGGTTATCACATATTCCAAGAAGGCATTCGTGGAATAGCAGAGACGGGCTAGAGACAGTAAAGTCCTCAGTACGCCAGCTCTCTTGTGCTAGGGACACCAGGTCTAGCTTTCCCATTTTGCCCAGATGAGGGGCAGGACTAGTTCTCCTGCATTCATGACCTCAATCTGGATCTCCTGGGCCCAGGACACCAAGGCCGGCTCTACTGGGGGATGAGTGGGATTGAGGTGAATGATGTGAAATTCACTAGGATTCAATAAAACGTTTTAATTTTAAAAATTCCTCGGTAGATAAGGCACAAGAAAAGTGGCCTCACTACCTGTAGCAGCTCTTCCCTGTTGAGAAACACTGATGGAGGTAATCTCCACATACCTTCAGCATCTCCACAAAGCTTCAGTAACCTTCATTAACGTGACAAAAATCCACTAAAGGTTCACTGTTTTCTGTTATCCTTTTCTTCAAGGAAGGGTGTGCATCTAGATGAATCTTACTGTGCCACTAGATTTAAATAAATAAATAAATACATAAATAAATCGAACAAAGAATTATTTAACTTTAGTAAATGCTAAATATCAAAGTAAGTTCATCTGACCAGCACAATTTGCATCCCTGAGAAACTCATTAGAACTGCAGAATCTCTAGCCCTACATTGACTTCCTAAATTAGTCAGTTTTCTGTTTCTAGAATTAAGGACTCCAATCTGAGAGCTTTATTTAAAAAAAAAAAAAGGAGGTTTATTTAACTATCAGGTTTGAGGGATGATCCAGCATTTTGCATTTTGTCAGCTCTGATGGAGGTCAGCACACTCTTAGAAGAATTTAGAATTTCAGAAGAACTACCTTAACTACTCCCACATATCACTTCCACCTTATCACACTGGGGACCAAGGTTCTGGCATCTGAAGTCCTGGAGGATCACACTCAAGCTAGAGACGAACCATAGCATCCACCCAAACAAACACTGGGTGGATTCCAGGGATGTGCTGGATACTGTCCCTCCAAATGGCTTTCATACAGGTCTTGACATTTTGATAGTAGAATCATCATCATCAGTGAATATCATAAAAACATTTAGTGTAATGAGGGCTTTTACATTAGAATGTGCAGAGTATGTATGCTAACGGGAAAGCTACTGTTGTGTGTGTATTATCCTGCACTGGGAAAAGCTTTGGGACTTGGATGACATTGTCTTGAAGACATGCTTCCAGGTAGTTTTCCATAAGAACAGATTCAAGACAACCCACACTGGGGACCTGTGCCACAGACAACCAGAAGTGCAAGGCTTATTATGTTTTTGTGGTTGCTCTACAAAATAAACAGATGCTTAATGGCCCACCTTAATTATTTTATGGTTTCTGAAGGTATGCAGTCTGACCCATGTCTCTGCAAATGGAGGCACCAGCTTCCCGCACTTCTCTCTAGAGATGATACAGAGTACCTCACACTGCTGACTCGGTTCAGTTCCTTGAAATGGCAAGACTGAGCTTTCTATTTTCTCACCAGCCATCAACAGAAGGCCCTTTTTCACTATTAGAAGCCTTTCTAATACATGCCAATGAGCCCCACCCATAAAATTCTTCTACACTTGCAACCTCTGCTATCCCCTATTTCTGTTTCTATTTCGTCTTCCTTGTTCACAGTTTCCATCTGGATTCAGCCACAGGTTCTCTGCTAATATAAGAGGTGATGTAATGAAATTAGGCCTTTCTGAATGTGATGGCTGCTGTTACCTGTCAACTTGGCAGACTCTGGAATCATTTTGGAGATGGATAGGCCTGAGGATGCCCATGGTGGGGATGAGGGCTGGGGGCTGGAGTGATATAATAATTGTGTTAACTAGAGTAGGAAGAACTACCTACTATAGGAGGGACCATTCCCCAGCTAGAAGTATGGTGATATAAAATAATTTTTGAGACAGGGTTTCTCTGTGTAATAGCCCTCGCTGTTCTGGAACTTTCTTTATAGACCAGGCTGGCCTCGAACTCACCTCCTGCCTCTGTCTCCCAAGTGCTGAGAATAAAGGAGTAAGCTACCACCACCCGGCTGTGTACAACGTTTTTAAGCTAGGATCCTAGAGTGTATAGAATTCACTTTAAGATTTACAACACTCCCTAACTAGACTAGAGTATGAAATTTTCCCTACCTAAGACCCTACAGTGGATAAACATTCCCTAGGTAGTAGTCCAGAGTGCATTACATTCCCTAGCTAGCTCCCTAAAATGTATAACATTCCTTAGCTGGAACCCTAGAGTATATATATGGAAAGGAGGATCTGAGCAGAAATTCACTGCTCTGTGTCTTGACTATGGACGCAATGTTACCAGCTGCCTTAAGCTCCTGGTATTACTACTTCCCCACACTGAAGGACTATAACATCTACCTGTGAACTAGAACAAATCCTTCTCCTTTACATTGCTTCTATCAGAGAATTTTGCCTCAGCAGCAGGAAAATTAACTAAGAGCCTGAATAATCATGATTAATGTTCACATTTTAAAAATGCATACCTTTCATCACATCTACAAAGACCCCCCCCCTTTTTTTTTTTTTTTGCTTTTGTTTCTCTTTTTATTTTTCAAGGCAGGGATTCTCTGTGTGGTTTTGGCTGTCCAGGACACACTTTGTAGACCAGGCTGGCCTCAAACTCACAGAGATCCACCTGCTTCTGCCTCCCAAGTCCTAGGATTAAAGGTGTGTGCTTACCACTGCCTGGCTACAAAGACCCTATTCATCCCAAAGATTTGAAGAGAAATATCACTGACCCAATTCATGACCAAATTAATTAAAGCAGGATTTTTAAATTTGTGCACATGAGCTGTCTCTCCATAAGGTAGAATTCAAGAGCTCAGCACTGGACATGGGTGAGATGAGGGGTTTTATAGCCAGGAGCAGGAGGTTTCCAGTTGAAGGAATTGGTGGCAAGTAGATAGGGTTACAGAAGCAGCATTTGATTTCCATTTTGGCTCCACACCATCTCGGTGCTCTTGGTCTCTTGTCTTCATCCTAGCCTCTTGTCCTCTCTTCACCCTTTCTGTTTTTTTCTTCTCTTGCTCCCCCCTGAGCCTCTCGTCACACACTTCAGTCTGTTGTTCTAGTTTAATCTAGACCCTTACAGATGACGCTGGCTGTTTTCACCTTCATATCTGCAATAAACCTTCTTCGCAACCATACCTTGGAGAAGTCATGTCCTTTCTTTTCCCCCCATTCAATCAGGATGCCAGAAAGGGCACTCTGTAGTACTTTAGGTTTCAGCCAGGTGGGAGCAGACACAGGAATTCCATCACTCAATCAAGATAGAAGGCTACTCCTTCAAAGGGGATCACTGTATTTATAAGTGCAGGTAGCCTAACACCAAAGTGGAGAACAGTGTATCAAAAGCCAACAAACTTTATCAGAAACAGAAGAATAAGCTTTAGGGATTTAGGGTGCCATACATATGTGTTCTCTTGGTAGTTCTTGCTGGGTCTGCAGCCAGGATTACAATGGCTCCCAAGACCCATGTAGGGAAAGTTATGGCTGTCAAGCCAAAAGAATGGACTGTACTTCTGGATAGAAACATATCATTTTCTCCTTCCTTAAGAGTTAATCCAGGCTGGCAGGTCAACCCTCTTGTTAAAGGACCAACCCACAGCAGGGTGGATTCACCTAAAGATATGGGAGGAATTTTTATCTTTGTAATAAGATAATGTACATTTTCTAGAATTTGACAGATGTGCCCCCCCACCCAGTTGCTAGGAAACCACAATTATACAGTTTTCCAGGTCTTCCCAATTTCCTGACTAAAAAAATATAACTTCTCTCAGCCCTCAATGAGATGTTTCCACCAAATCTCTCCCTTCAAGGCATAGAGACCCCCCCCCACCCCACCCCCAGTACACAAAGAATGGGAAGCAGAGAAAGTGTAAGAGCCAGAGTGGATTGTGGATACAGAGAAAATAAGATATTCTAAATCAGCATAATTAAAGCTCAAATGAACTCGCAGAGACTGAGTCAGCATGCACAGGGCCTGCTCAGATCTGTGCTTATATTATGGCTTCCTAGTTTAGCATGTTTACAGTCTCTGACTCTTGTTCCTTCTCTTAGGCTCTTTTCCTTCCATTTGTCCTGTCCAACTTCAATGTGATCGCATTTCTTTTATCTTATATTTTATTTTGTTATATTTTTATTATACTCTCTTGGAAGATTATTCTTTTCTAATGAGAGACAGAAAGAAAGTAGATTTGGATGGAAGGACAAGTGGGGAGGAGCTAGGAGGAGTAAAGAGTGGGGAAAGTGTTATGATTTTTCAGCAGAAGTGTTGCAAAGAGGTCATACCATGCAACAGATCTCACATGAGAGGTTTATTGGGGGAGGGGGTATGCAGAGGCTGTCTTTGATTGAGGGTGAAAAGGAAAGAGGGCAGCAAGAGAAGGCACTGGATTTTTCTAAGGGGCCATAGCACCTGTGCATAGAGAGAATATGACACTTGTGGCAACAATGGAAATGTGTCATATTTTGGTGGCTGATGATGACATGCTACTGTCACTGGGTTATTGAAGGTGGGCTTAGGGGTGAATTTTTCAACAGAAACTAGAATGCATTATATAAAATAATCTATTTTCAATAAGAGGAAAAATAATTTCTAAAACTGTAACTTCCTTTTCTTCTTTCTCTTTCCTAAACATGCTTTCCCAACAGTTTAGGCTTTGGCAGTCTTTCTCTGAACCCTCTCTTCATTTTGCTATGTGAAACGTCAGGCTGCCCTACTTGCTAGACATCCACACCTAACTGCAGAACTCGATGGCTTTCTTTCTTCCTCTTTATCTCCTTTCTTGGAGCAGCTGCTGAGGCTTACATCTAGACTGCCCTGGATCTTTCTTTAAAACTCTAATAAAATTATTCTTGAGATTTTCCCTTAAAGTTCATTTTTAAATGTTTTTATAGTGATACTAAGAACCCAAAAGGAAACTTCAGTTTTCGTGGTAACATGCAGCAAAGGCAGGACTCTCATAATTTCTTCTGGTAAGAGTTAGCAAGCCACAGACTAGAGCCAATCAAGCCTGTGCTCCTCACTGTTGAGAAACACACTGCAATGTGTTCAGCATCTGCTGCTATGGTACCTCTGGAAGAAGAGAAGATGTTACTGAAGAGGGTCTTCAGCACTTTTTGCATGATTTCACTCTCTCTCTCTCTCTCTCTCTCTCTCTCTCTCTCTCTCTCTCTCTTTCTCTCTCTCTCTCTCTCTCTCTCTCTCTCTCTCTCTCTCTCTCTCTCTCTCACACACACACACACACACACACACACACACAGAAGAAGTTATTCTCCATATTTCAGAAAAAGCATGGCCAGTTGGCTCCAACAGTATACTGGGAAAATGGAAACAATGTAATATATGGGATATAGAAGATATTTGGGGACATAGGATTCTTATCCATGAGACAAGATTTGAATTGCTTTCAATTCATATTTCTTAAGAAACTATGGATTGAATGTATCTGCTTATTTCCCTCCCATTTATGTTTGTTTGTTTGCTTGCTTGCAGCAGTCCATCAGAGAGAAAACTATGAGAATAAGATTCTGGCAATGTTTTAATTTTTAGTGAATGAAACAAAAGATGAGTATTGGTCTAGGCCAAGGCCTGATGTCCCCTAATGTGAAATACTATGTATAAAACACATTTTCCAAAAAGTTTTAGTTTGTCTGTTTTTAAGCAGTAGCTGTTAGATGTACAGTCTGCCTTGGTCACCAAAGTTTCCTCTCTTACTAAAGGAAGAACACAGAAGAAAAAGATAAAAGGTTTGTCACAGTTATATGGGGACATCTTAATATCGATAAGAAGTAAAAGGGGGAAAATGAGTTGAAGTTGATCTTTGGAGAAAGCCTTCGCTAGTGGAGATGCGGCACCCAGAGCTTAAAAAAAAAGTATATAGAAAACCAGAGGAGGCAAGTCCAGAAATCCCAGAAGAATGGACTTCAGTGCTTTCTAAATGTTATATTTGTCAGTTTTGATCCCTTTTTCTAATGAATAAACTTGACTTTTAAGGAGTCCTTGGTATGCATCGATGTTGATTATTGCTTCACTGTTAATTTAGTAGAAACGATCAGAAGAGGATCTTGTAGCAGTCCAACCTGACCCAGGTAGGCAGAAGTCGGTCCCAAGTGTGCATTATCCAACCCTGGGGCCAAGGCTCCAATGCCCTATAACATCAGGTCTCATCTCCACTTCTATTCACCATTAGCATACATCATGCAAGCTGGCAATGCCTGGCTCTTCTGATGATATAGCTATTGACAATTGAATTGTGGGCCAGTATAAGATATTATGGGAAGTCGGCATAAGACCTTTGAGAAAATAGAGTTTTGTGCCTAGGTCTCTGGCTCATTCTACATATGACCTTGCATAAATTACTCATCTTTCCTTTGATTTAGCTTTAACTGCAATCCATATCGGCTGTGACAAAGCTGATTGCATGTTATTTTAACATAGACTGTAGGAACCATGTAGTAATTGCTTTTATTTTCTTGCAAATTTTATGTAAATTAATGTTACCTTATAAGACCACAGAGCAGAGCAACTTATAAAAATCATTGCGAAGCACTTGTGTTAAAAGTGCATATTGTTATGGAAATGCTAACTAATGATAATAACTATTGGAGCAGAGCTTAATTGAGGGACTAAAATTAGCACACTGCTGGCGAAATCCAGCACGTTCTTTTAGTTGCATCAATATTATACAGAAGAAATACTCAAAAAAAATTTAAGATGATAATGTTTTATTCAACAGCTTCCTGGCGTCACTCTCCTGGGTCTTTGCTTCTGAGATTGCTTCTGCTAATTGCTCTAACACTTTCCAACAAGTGAATTATTGAGCCAAGAATGCCCAGCGTCCAAATCACTGATGCCTGGGGCAGGTGGGCCACAGCTGCATGAGACAAACTCACAGCTGGAAAGCTGCTCTTCTTTGTCTAGTTCAGGATATTTGAGCTGAAAATATAGTGCTGAATCTGAAAAGACAACACACTAATCTGTAAAAAAAAAAAAAAAAGGTTTAATGTTTCCAAATGTTCTACTCTTTCAGATGAAAACTTGAAAAGTTATGCTATATTAAGCCTGATTATGACTTCTGAAACATACAGAATATTAAAATATTATATCTTTTCATTTTAGTTTGCTTAATTTATTATATCTCAAATATTTACCATTTTACAGTTCAATTTACTATAATATTAACAAAGTAAAGCCAGAGGATACTTTTATGTAGCCAAGTCACACTTGAGTAGAATTTTTCCTAGATTTGAAAAAATAAAATGCCACTAGAAGTTACAATAAAATATCACATTTAAAAAAGGGGGATTATGCACCTTTTCCTTCTTTCTTTCCCTTTCTTTCTTTCTTTCTTTCTTTCTTTCTTTCTTCTTTTGGCTTCAAGAAGAATTACACATAAAAGCAGAAAATTGAGTAATTTTATTAAATTATAACTTAATTTGTAATAAATTTTGTTGAATACTCCAAAGATGTATTCAGACTTTTATTTTCTGAGGAATTAAAACAAAGACTCCAAACTGTCACAGTTCTTTTCTTCAGCTTTCAGACAAGCTTGAATTCAATTCACAGGATCCTTTTCTTTTCGCGCTCTCCGACCCCTTGTTTATTCCCACTTGTTCTCTCCTTTCTGGAGCTCTTCCTTCACTGCCTTACTTATTTTTCTCTTTCTTTAACAAGAAAAGGCTCCTGGAAATAACAATTAGCATGTTCCCATTGCTGAAAAGCAACGGTTTTCTCCTACTTGAACACAGGTATTTCAGTTACAGATTTCTTTGTAGAAATGCCTCTAAACTTATTTTCACTTGATTCAAAGGCTGAAATAGAAAAAAGCCAAACACTTGGCTAAAACTGTCACTGGAAGTAATCTCTGGGGTAGATAAAAACACATGGAAGAACTGTATAAGGATGTGGAAAATAAGTATTAATATTAATAATGCCCTTTACATTGTATGGCTGAGGTAAATGTGTGAGTCCCCTTTTGACAGAGTCTTCTTCTCACCTCTATCATGCCTCACACCGGACCCCAACACCTGCAGCCTTCCTGGTGCTAGTGAGGAAAAAGGTCTCTGTCTCTGTCTCTGTCTCTGTCTCTCTCTCTCTCTCTCCCTCTCTCTGTGTCTCTCTCTCTTTCTCTCTTCCTCCTTCCCTCCCTCCCTCCCCCTACAATGGCATGTATTTTGCTTACTAGATTTATTTGAAATATAACTTAATTTTTCCATGGTTGAATGGTCGTGTCTAGCAAATTTCACATGTTGTGTACTGGTATTTGGGGACTGTGCCTGTGGGAGGTAATTGGGGTCAGATGAGGTCATGGGTGAAGCAGCTCAAGACAGGATTAGTGCACTTCTTAGAAAAAAAAACCATGAAAATCCCGTGTGCTCTCTCTCTCTACCATGCAATGACATGGAGGGAAGGCAGGGGTCTGCAACCCAGAGATACAGTGATCATCACAACTGCCCATGCTGGCCCTGATCTTGGACTTTCTAGACTCTAGAATTAAGAGAAAATACATTTCCATGGTTTAAGCCACACAGTCTATGGTCTTTTGTGATGGCAGCGTGGCTGATGAATACAATCATAATGTCTGTTTTGTATGTGTGTGTTTGATATGAATTGATCCTAAACGCATATGACAAGAGCATATTAAATCCAAGCAGCCTTTGTTCCCACCTCTCATCCTGAGGCATACAAACAACCTTGACTCGAAGACTCAGAGCTTCAGTTTCCTGCGCATTCACCTCACATTAGCATGTCCCCGCAAGTCAATGGCACTTGCAAATGTTATTCCAAAGGAGGCACACTCTTACATGTGAAATTTGAAAGGACATAGTCAAAATTTCTAAAGATGTTATTCAGAAAAAAACGCCAGAACTTTAAGCTTGCTGCCTTTGCTAGATTACAAAGGCTACCATGCAAGACTTCAAGATCTCAAGTTTTTAAGAAATTGTGCCTGCATTCTTTCATTAGTACTGTGAAGCTGTTCATTATTTTGTAAATTGCCCATAGTATTTATTACTAAATGAAGTAATAAATAGAAACAATGAAAAGAACAAGTTCCTTAATAAGGATAATTTATTTGCCTCTGGAGGATGTATTACACTTCCAAGCACTGCTATTCTTAAGCTGAGCAGAATTTCCTTCATCAGAGCTGAGACAAGCCAACAATTGTTTCATCAGACAAAGCCAGTAATTTTACAATTTCACATGGGTTATAATATGCAGTGTTGATTTTCTGTGCGTGTGCTGCAGAGCTTGAGCCCCTGATCAGCGGTACTATCACCGGAAGGAGCACAGTACGACAAAAGGCATCATGTTTTCACATGTGTGAAATTCTACCTGCCCTGTTAGTATTTTAGGAAGAATGTCACATTATTTTCTAAAGAAATTTAACCTAATTAAATTGATTATGTCTAATAGATTGGTAAAAGCCACATTAGTTTGATAGAGTCACAAGAAATTGAGAATGTCTTTTTAAGGGAGAAAACACATTACCAGGGAATGTTTATTAAGGTATATAACACATCAATATTCTAATCATTATTAGACCTGTGTGTCATATTTATTATAAACTAACACATATTAACATAGAATGCTAGCTAGTAACAAATGTTATAAAATTAAGTGCCAGTTTGTTAAATATGATGCAATGAAAATAATTTAATTATTATTTAAAAACTATTTTTATGTGTGTGTGTATGTGTTTATGTGTTGGTTTATGAATTTAGGTGCTCAGAGGAGTCAGAAGAGGGCATCAGATTCCTTAGAGCTGGCGTGACAGACAGCTGTGAGCCACCCTACATAGGTCCTTTATAGGAACAATGGCCACCGTTATCTACTGTGCCATTTTCAAACAATTGAATTATAAAGCCTAAATATATTTTGTTTGTTTTTTGAGACAGGATTTCTTTGTGAAGCCTACATGTCCTAAAACATGCTCTGTAGACCAGGCTAGCCTCAGAGATACCTCTGCCTCTGGGACTAAAGTACTAGGATTAAAGGTGTGTGCTGCCACTATCTACTGTTTATCCAAAATACTTTGACAGAAATTCCTTTCTTAGTATGAAGAAGTGTACCAATTGACACATAATTTTTCTATCAGTTCATTGTGAAAAATAAAATTTTCTCATTTCTTAATGTTGCTTATCATAATAACATAATCTAATAAATAAAAAAAATCAAATAACCATAATTGTGTTGTCCTTAATTAAAATTATTATATACAATTATTATATATTTTTATATATAATAAAATATATTATTTTATTGTATATAATAATATACAATTATTATAAAATATTCTAATAATTTAGACTCATTGGAATTCTATATCACAAGAAATAGTTTACAGAATTTTATTATGTTCATACAGATATCAAAAGTAGGTTGACATAGTGCTATCCACTAAATTGCCTAACAAGAATTTATTAAATAGATAAAAGAGATTGATTTATACAGTTTCCCACTCATCATTGCTTGTTAATTATTAAAGATACCTTTGCATTTTTTTCTTTTAACTAGTGTGGACAGGCTCCTTACAGACACTGTTATCATAGTGGGTTTTGTTTTGTTTTGTTTTGTTTTTTTGGTTTTTTTCCTTAACCCAGCTGCATTGCCAGGGGTTAGAAATACATAGCAGAGAAGAAAATAGACTCTTTAACTGCTACCCTCACAACTGCTTCCTTCTGACAGCACAAATGAGCTCATAATATCCCTGAGTCCCTCAAATAAAAGGCTTTTCTAGTAACTGAAGGCAGACGCTTGTAAGGTATACACTTGATTTAGGTAAAAGCTGTAATTCAGGCAATTCCAGTAAAGACCTGGGGACTCTCTGTGTCTAATCTAAATATTGCACGGAAGAGATAAGTGGCACCTGACTTAATACCACCTTTTATCCTTTCTTCAGATTTGAGGTTGATACAAAGAGGCTTGTGTAAGCTTTAACACTGGCTCCTGTGTGCTTTCTCCCTCGGGCTTGGGTGAAAGGTGCCTTCATCCATTCTCCACTCTGACAAAGACATGATGAAAGCTAATTCTAGCCAGGTACTGGGCTCTATACTCGGCTCGCAGTTCAAAAGTAAAAGAACCCAGACTCGGAAGACAAATGATTTTACTCCTATGCAGAAACTCAGTTTAAAGATATAGAAGTAAGTGTGTGTGTGTGTGTGTGTGTGTGTGTGTGTGTGTGTGTGTCTGTGTGTGTATCCATATGCATGTGTGTAGGCATATATATAAATATATATGTATGTGTGTGCACATGTGTGCATGTGTATGTGTACATTGGACATAAAAGTGGAAGAGGCTATGAAAGGGAAAAAAAAGGTGTAAATGTATGGGAAAGGCAAACAAGGAGCAAAGAGGGTACTTAATGGATGAAGAGAAAGACAAAATAGTGTGTTTCCTCTTACAAGAGTTAATACATATTTAAACATACATGTATATGACAAGAATCAGAAAGAAGATGTTTTCAGGTCAGGAAGGTGACCATCAAAACCAGGAGGATAGAAAGGAAGGGAGGTAGAAAGAGAAAACGTGAACAAGGTAAAATACTACGTGTGAAAAATCTCATAATGAACCCTACTAGTTGGTAAGCTAACACAAGTTAATATTTACTAAATATATACTAAAAAGTAAAACTTTCTTCAGCCTAGGACAGTGCCTTGGCCTAAATTCCAACAACATGCCTGACCCCCTTGCATGCTTTTTGAACTATGTTTTGGTTTTGCTTTTGGCTTGAGTGTAGGCTTAGGCACTGCAGAAAGGAATCAACCCAAGTGTATCATAAAGTGTCACTGCTCCACAACCATGTAAACCCAGGATTTGGAAGACGGAGCAGGAGGATTTCTATAAGATAAAAACCAGTCTGGGCTAAATGGCAAGACTTTATATCAAAACCCAATATAAACAAACATTTTAAAAGCAAACCAAAGTATTTTTTAAGTACCTGAAGGACCCTGTAAACTTGAATCTGAGCAATACAACATGTAGCAGTACAATTGATACAGAGGGTAGCTTTTCTTTCTAATTAAAGTTGTACTTTTTACTAAATAAATACTTTCCTATTTTGTTAAACTTAGGAAGGTTCTCATTAGGTTTGAAACTTGTTTATAATAAAACCAAATGTGTCTTGATTAAAAAAGAAAATTTTATTAAATATTTTATATTTTATTTTTTGCTTATTAAAATATACATAGATAAACTATTGATTATATATCATCTAGGAGTTAATAAGGAAGGTAGAATTAAATTGGTTATTTATTAATTTATAGAGCTTGGATTGTATTATGTTTTTCAGGCTAGTCTTGAACTCCTAGTCTTGAATACCTAGGATAAGCGTAGGTGTTGGGTTGTAGGAGTATGCCACCACTGCAGGATATGGCTTTATCCTGATTATCCTCCAAGGCTCCTGTGCTAAAGGCTTGATCACAAGCCTGGGGCTTGGCCAGTAGGTGATTGACCTTTTAGAAAGGGAAACTTGTTGGAAGAAAGCAATGCCACTGCAGGTGAATCCTTGAGAGTGATATTGGGACCCCGGCCCCTTTCTTCCTGTCGTTGCTTCCTTTCCACTATAAGGTGAGCTGCTTTGCAACGGGCCCCAAAGCCCGAAACAAGTGGGTGAAAATTGAAACCTCAAAAACCATGATCATGACTAAATCTTTGCTGTTTCAACTCTTTACCAACAGTAGTCTGTGTAGAGCACAGGCTGAGGAACATGGAGATACATGCTCACTTCCTGACTCAGACACAGAGACGATGCCTCTGCATCTCACCTTTCTACATCTTTCTCATATTTGTTCACTTAGCTATCACATTGGTTGCACACACCCAACTCTCTACATTTTAGGCATCTTTATTTAATAATGTGTTACCTTTTCCCTTTCCCTGGATTAAGGCCTTATATCTCTGTGGGACTCTTAATAACTACTTGTTGTGTTTCAAGAGTATGAGGTCCAGTTGGCCAGCCAGAGATTCATGGCTACCGGCTTCAGGAGAAAAAGGGGCCTTGCCATCGAATGTACTCCCCGAGGAAAAGAAGCCTTGTTGTCACAAAGGTTATCTTTGTTTGATTTGGGTTGCTTTATGTTGCTATTTGGAAAAACAACAACAACATAGTTTATAACCTATGACAGGCCATTATTATGTATAGATCAGATTGCTGTGATCTGTCTAAGAAAAAGGGAAAGTTTAACACAGAAAAAAACATTTTGTATAAACATCTGGTTAAATAGTAGCAGTGGCGATGGTGAGACGGTGACACCTTCAATCCATTTTGTATTTTCATTCCTTTGTTAGCGTTTGCACGGATCAGCTCTGACTTTGAGAGGTGGCTTCTCAGAGCACTGCACTTATCCTGCAGTGGCCCTATTCAGCCATCTCACTGAGGTGGGAGAATACTGCCTCCTGTTTTCTGTTTGCTGTGAGTGAGCTGTGAAAGAAAGACCCACCCGCCTAGAGATCTCTCTCCTGAGGAAAGGAAAGCGGAACCACATGAACAAAGATCTCTTCTTCACATTTCTGAAGGTTTAGTTATTATTGTAGCAGTCATTTAAGAATCCTTTGGTAAGCCAGGCTTGCTAGGACACTGCTGTAATTCCTGAGCTGCGGCAGCTGAAGCAGAAGGAGTTTGTTCCCGGCTAGCCTGGGCTACATAATGAGACACTGTCTTAAACATAAACACACACGTAAAACAGATGGCCTTTCAGAAAATAGACTGCTACCTTACTCTTTCGTTGTTCTGCATGGCAGCAGTGCTGGATTCTATGAACAAATCTGTCTATTGCTACAGGGATAAGCCGGGGAGATTTCAATTTCTGAAAGGGGAGGGTTTGGAATACAGCTTCTGCATGCTGGAGACTTTGCTGAACACTATTGATACAATTACTAGAGGTGCATATTTCCTGCTCTAGACCTCCAGGTACCTTGTAGCACCGAGCTTTGGGATCAAAAGAAACAGCTCACACCTCAAAGGAATATGACACACAGTTTACTCTAGCGCATACATGAGTGACGATGGTCCAAGATTATCTCAAATTCCGTGTCCCTTGTGAAAGCAGTATAATGAGGTTTTATTGTTTTACGGAACAAATAAAGTTGTAAATCGAGGGAAGTTCAAAATGTATGGGGTGGTTCCATCAGAGGCAAGCCCAGAGAGTTGGCGGAACCTTTGCTATCAGCCAAAGCTGCTATCTGATGACATTCTTAGCTTTGGGTAGGTGCAGGCTAGTGAAATAATGTTTTGTGAGGTATTTGGCTGGCCCTTCAGACACCTATAGATATGTAACATGTAGAAGCAATAAAGTCTTTTATAAAATTATTAGTATTCATTGATTTTGTGTGAGAGAAATAATAATAATATTGTTATTAAATAAAAATAGGAAACAACCAGTAATATTGTTTAATTGTTCACTGAAAATTGAGCTGTAATTTTCTTGAAATTTGGAGTACAGAAATCTGCCTATTGACACAGGGTGCCAATGGTTCTATAATTTTTGTTGACAGGCTCATTGGAAGTATAAGTACTCATAAAAGTCTCTGTCTCCTAGGACAGAATTTTAGGAGTCTTAAGAATCTGTCAATAATTGTTACGATCCACTAAGTGATAGTTTGTCAAAATGGATAGTAGAAAAAAGGGGTTGTAGCTAACCAATATAAGTATTATTTTTATTTTCCTTAAGCAAAAATATAAGTATAATAAATCCCAGGAATTCCTTACAACTTACCGCTATTATGTACATCTTGCTTACATGCATATTTAAGATTGGCTTTCATAGAAAATTCTCCCTAGACCAAAGAAACAATTCCAGTCTCCTGTCTTAAGAATGAATATGCTAAGTGTAGAATACAGGAGCAGATTTGCAAGCCACCTTGCTTCTGTCATCACTTCTAGCCAGGTGTGATTCATTAGTCCTGCATGCGAGAAGTTCAATTCAAAATGAGTTTATTTCATGTAAAGTGCTTTAAATGTTCCACTTTCCCACTCTCATCTGCAAAGACCATTTGTCATAACCACACTTAGTTTTAAATATGTTTTCTTTGAATGTCTTAATTTGAATATCATTAAGATTCTATATATACTAGCATCTCATTCATCATATTTTATAATAAATATGAATTATGCACATAAGTCTTTTAAATACTTGTTATTTACAGGGTTTAGAATAGTGTTGTACAAAATAGTCAATCAAAAATGTCAATGGCCATGACCGTGCCATCAGAAACATTGCTTAGGTGTATGTGAAGGTAGAGCAAGAAGCCTCCCACCCAAGGGGATTTAGAAGGTTTCATTCATACCAGAAATCTACAGAGGGGAAAAATACCTAGTCTCTTATGGAATGGCTTCCCCACTGACACAATAAATCAAAGTGAGAAGAAAAGAGTAAAAAGGCAGGTGTATGCTGGGTGGGTTCACTGACCTCACAGGAGAGTGTCAGTGAAGTCTGGTCTCAGGAAGTGGATTTTTAGAGGCAAGTGGAGGAAGGGAAGTTGTGTCCTGGTGATGGTGAGGTGCTGGGGCTAGAGCCTTATTTGGTGAGTTTAGAACCCTGTAGGTGGGTTTCTGGTCCAGTGGTCACTTCAGAATCTGCAACTAGAGGCTGGCATTAGCCAGTGATTTGCACCGGCTTTTAAAAGCACGAGTTCCAGTCAAAAGAGAAAGATGGGACCTCTTGGCCTAGGCCAGCTTGACTCTGACCCCAAACCTTCAGCCTAACACTTATCTGGTCCTGTTTTTGGGGATCGCAAAAAGAAACAACACGTGTTTTTAAGTTTTAGAGAATTTTTTTCTATCGTAACAGAAGTAAGCTACAAAGATGTACAGTATCAGTGTTACCTTTTTTCCTGTTTCTTATCCATTAATGTCTCAGACAGCAAATATTTTGTTTACAGCAGCTGAAGTTCTTGAGATAATAGTGATTCTGAAGTAGGAGGAGGAGGGAACACAGTCTATACCCCATTGTCTCAGCTGCACTTTCTAGATAATCTTAGAGTTAATTTAAATGTTCCACTAAAGGTGATGGGCTGAGGCTCAAGAGTCTGTGATGCGGGCTGGAGAGATGGCTCAGAGGTTAAGAGAACTGGCTGTTCTTCCAAAGGTCCTGAGTTCAGTTCCCAGCAACCACATGGTGGCTCAAAACCATCTATAATGAGATCTGGGGCCATCCTCTGGTGTACATGCAGGCAAAACACTGTATATATGATAAATAAATACATATTAAAAAAAAAAAAAGAGTCCGTGATGGCCAGAAGCTTGGAATGTGGCTTCAAAAGACAATGTTGAAAGCTTTCTTTTAAAGATTCATCAGCTGTGTGGAGCTTTAGTGTATCTTGTGATATAACTCACGAATATAGTAAGAAAAGGATACAAGCGAATGTTAGCCTGCAGCCACATGGAATGAGAAACAGACTGAAGCCGCTCATAATCCAGCAGGAAGTCAGTATATTTCACCTCCTCTGCACAGTGTAGAGGAGACTGGGGAGGTCATCATGCTGATGAAGCTTTGGGGAGTATGTGAATTTTGGGTAACGAGAGTCATGTAAAATAGGTATGCTTACATTTAAAAAATGCCAGTAGAAAAGTATATTTGCAAGGTTAAAAAGTCCATTTCCTTCACATAACTCAGCACACTCATTCAGGAGATCCAAATCACTTACTTTCAGGGTTTGCTGGGGGTGGGGGGGTGGGGAAAGGCAGTGGAGAGCTTAAAATCTAAACAAAGGCTCCAGAAGTCACTGTTTGTATCTCTGATACACAAAGAAAGAATCTGAAGTAAAGTGATGAATTATTTATGAGGCGTCTTTCTTTCTGGGAGGTAAGACCTTACACAAGTGATGGAATAGCACGCATTCTTAGTTTGTCTTTTGTTCACAATTCATGTATGGTTTATCTGGCTTCTAATTATTAAAAATCCCATCAAGCCTTTCCTACCCCATCCCACCTCACCCCACGGCAATTGCTGGCAAAGCTATCATAACCGTTGCCTCGATAAAGATCTGCTAACTCAGTTTTCTGCATCAGAGAACAAGTGCACAAAATTACATTTTATCTATCCTTACAGATCAGATGATCTCCCAGTCCCAAGGGCAGTACAGAATTTTGGGGCAAGAATGAAGATAATCAGGGTTTCAGCTTTCTCTGTTATTTACTATAGGACCTCTGAAAAACAACAACAACAACAATAACAACAACAACAACAAAAACAGCAGCAACAACAACAACCCATCACATCCAAGACCTTTGTCCATGCCTATGCTGGAGGTCAGGGTTTTTTGTGGAATGTATGAAGGCCGCAGAACACATCTTGACCCAGCAGGTGAAGCTCACGTGCTCATACCTCTTGGTTGGCCCCTTTTGCAGACCATCGCTTGAATTGAGCAGGAAACAACGGGACTGATAAGAAGGCTGCTCCCCTCACTCATCACTGGGTACCAATTCCTGCTCAGAGATGCTCTCAAAGGAAAGCCATTATTCACTGATTTAGCCAATTATCCAACACGTCTCCCTTTGTAATTATTTTTGTGGTGCTATTAGACACAGATTATACTGAAGAGTTTCTTGCTGTCACACACCTTGCTCCATGTCAAATGCTATTATACTTCACAGCAAGGGTCTTTTTGGACAAAATATTAAGTGTCTTCAAAGAGAAGAGCAGATGAATTGACAAGTCCTGATGGAAGATGTGGATGTGAGACTTACCAACAATCTAAATTAGATGATATTATGTTGTTTATAAAAATGAACCATTGATGTGGATATGAGATTTACCAATAATTTAAATTAGATGATATTATGTTGTTTATCAAAATGAACCATTGGCTACTTAATGATCTCACTTTGTGAGACCAGAGAGACCTCACTCCACCATGTTTATACTACGTAAGCCATTTACCTTTGTTTTATCTTTTCTCCAGCCAGGTTTTGCAATCCTTTCATCTTTTCCTGAGATTCTGATCCCTCAAACATCCATTGACAGAAAGCTCTGAGGAATATACTCCCAGTAAGACACTGGGAGAGTTGAGTACTTTTAATGGTGATTGTGAATTTTAGAGAAGAAATAGAGAAAGGCCATGCTTAACAAATGACATCTGTTTGCAGGAAGACAGGCCTATGGGGGAGCTGTATGTGAACAATCACAGCCCTGTTTTCTCCATATCTTAATCCTCAATTTATTCATGCAGCAGGTATCTGTTCTCTTTGTGAAGCAGTGGTGAATCACACACACACACACACACACACACACACACACACACACACACACAGGCACTCTCACAGACACAATTCTGGTGGAGTATGTAGTGAGAGTCAGAATTGCAATTTACCATTACTTTCTCCCCATCATCACTTACCTACAAGGATATTTAACAAGGGTAGATAAGCCCACTACAGGATGGACTGTAGTCAGCCAGTATCACCACTTCAAGAGGAATAGAAGAAAGAATGGGCTATATACTTTTAGAATTTATAATTGAATGTTAAATTCCTTTGAATTAGTGCCTGCACAGCTGCACATTGTGCCTGATGGGGACCTTAACTGCCCTGTTTCTGGTCTATCCTAGGGCTTAATTCATTATTTTTTCTCATCATCCCTAGACAAATACTGGTATTTAGAAGAAATTCCTTTTTATTAAAAAAAAAAAACCCAAACTTTAGCAGGTTGAATAAGACTGAAACACTAACCAAATGACAATGGAAGCTCTGATCCAATTTGTGGAACAGAAATCATAGAGTTATAAATAGAGAGGTAGCTGTCAGGATGATCAACAGCAGGCAACCTTAAGGTATGGCACTGGGTGTGTTGCATTCCACTATGTTCCAGACAGATGAAAGTATAAGGCTATAAAAAAAAGATGATGTGATGATCCTTTGTTCACATTTCATGTATTTACTTTGTGGTATGTACACATGTACATGCCTACATGTGTGTGCCGGTGAGCATGAGTGTGGGTGTTGGTGAGTATGCAGCGGAGGCAGCCAGAGGTTTCCAGGAGGAGTCTTTCCCAGTTGTTCCTTGGCTTGTATTTGAAATAGGATCTCTCACTGAATGTAGAGCTTGCCAATTAGGCTACACTGGCAAGCAAGCTTTGAGGATCATCAGGTCTCTGCCTCACCAGTGCTGGGATTATGGATACATAGCATTAAGCTCCAATTTTCATGAGAGTGCTGACATCCAAACTCAGGTTCTAGGGCTGGCATGATAAGCACTTAATCAACAGGACCGTCTCACTTCCCCTCTTCTCTCTTTATTAATTTAGAGCTGGAATGTAGCCTTGAGACAATAGGCAGCACCATCTTCTTGAAAGAAAAGAAAAAAGAAGCAAAGAAAAAGAAAAGAAAGGAGAAGGGAAGAAGCAAGGGAGGGGGGCGAGAGGAGGAGGAGAGAGAGACACAGAGAGAGACAGAGAGAGACAGAGAGACAAAGAGAGACAGAGACAGAGAGACAAAGAGAGACAGAGACAGGGACAGGGACAGAGACAGAGACAGAGACAGAGAGAAGGAAAGAAAGAAACTTCTAGGTTGCTAAGTTTCAAATACTGAGCAATTTAGAATTCAGACTCTGAGCTGCAGAAGCAAAGCCCAGGACAGGATGGCACTTAAATTGGCCCTACTGTATGTCTCCTGTCTCCTGGGAAATAATTTGGACCCTGGAGTCAGGAGTGCAAAGCAACCTCTGTCTATGTTCTACCACTTTGCTCCATGTCTGTGCTGACTCATCAGAATCTGGTAATGGAACAGACAGTTCAGAAGGCACCAGCTTTAGGAAGCAGCAGCAGCAGCAGGTAGTAGCATCACCTGAGAGTGGCTGGGAGAACAGGAAATGTTCTTTGCAGTGTCTTGAGCAAGGATGGTAATGAACCTTTGCTGGTGTCCAACTTGGTAATATCCAACCTAGATGGACAGAAAGGGCAACCAAACCATGAGTTGGCCTGAAAGTTTGAAGAAAGAGAGAGAATTGCAATCTGTTAGACACCCGTTACTTCTGGATAAAAGGCTATTTCAAAGGAATGAAACAAATTTGAATCTTATCCTTTGTTGAAGAAGCTATCAAGCCTATAAAACAACAGAAAACAAGAAATGAGAATAAAACACTTCCATCGATGTCTAATGCCATAGGAATAGTTTCCCTTTCTTCTTTCAAACAACAAACTTCCCCCCTCTACACGTAGGCACATGCAAAGGCTTGAGCTGTAATACCCCACTTATGTCTAATTAGGAATGGCTACTATCTACCCAACATTTATTTCATTTTATGTTAACAGTTTCACTCATTCTTCATAACAGTTCTATGAGATAGTTTGCAACTTATAATTCTTTATGATGAATAGAATATGGCCACGTGACAAAGGTCACAGAGTTCAAACACACTTGAATTGATTTTTAAAATCTCCACTAGACACGAGAGCCTCAAGCCCCATGGCTGCAGCCTGACTTCCAGGGGCTGCTGAATAACTCATAAGACTAGCTTATGTGCTGATTTATTTCCACACCTATGTTGACAATTGCAAATAAGGAAAATTATCTTCTGTGGATTCTTGTCACTATTAGGATGACAGGGGCCATGGTGGGTCACTCTCAACATCTCAGATAGGTAAGACTGCTCCAGATTAAGTTATTGACCTAAAGAGGGGGAGCTAATGAAATGAATACAACAAATCTGAGAATCAATTTAGACATTTTATTTGTGTGTATAATTTACCACATAGAGACAAAATTGGCTCTACCTATTTGGACAGTCAAACACCTATCTCCACTCTCTCCCTTTTATCTCATTTTTAATATTTTAAGATGTCTATAATTTGTATACATAATAATAGCATCATCATGTATTGATTAAGAAAGTAGAAATATACATGTTTTTATATGTATTAATGTTTCTAAGTAGAATGTACATGGAAGACAATGCAAAACTGAGAAAAACACTAAATCAATTTGTGTTTCTTAAACTTGTCATAGAATTTTTCACTATTAATGATTATACTTTAAATGTATGTCTCTTTGAAATTTGTACATTATAATTTAGTCCATACTGCAACAGTACTAGGATGGGAGCCCTATGGAGGGTGGTCACAGATTAGTGATTTTTAAAAATGGGATTAAATGAGCTGGTGTGTCCCTTCTGCTATGTAAAAACACAAAAAGCTGCTACCCATGTATAACGTGGCCCCCAGATTCAGAATCTGCAGGCACTTGCAGTTCAGACTTTCTGATCTCCAGATCTGTGAGAAATAAATTTGTATTATTCCTAAAGACTCAGCCCAGCCTGAAGGGCTTAAAAATAGTGGGTAGCACTTTTGAAATAATGGAACATCTCCAGCTTTGGGGACAAGCCCACACATCTTCACATTGTCATTCTGTAAACACAATCTTCTTGAAGAAGCTACGAAAATCCAGGTAAACTGAGGGCTTTAGGTCTAAGACCAGAGCAGATATGTCCTCTGAACGTAAGTATGCTATCTTGACTTTCCTGGTATGGCTCTCTTTCTGCTGGCCTCCATCTCTCCTTCTCATTTTCTCGCCTTCCTCAGATAGATCACAGATTGAAACAAAATGGCTCTCCTGGGCTCTGCTGTCACTATGTCAGGTCTGCACATCAAAGGGGATTGTTCATCCTGCTCTGCTCTGTAAAGACTATTCTAGTCCAGTCAGTAAATGTGCTTGAGATCTTTGTCACCAAACCTGTGGACCTGATTTGATCGTTGGAATCCACACGGTGGGAGGAAAGAGCTAACTCTTGCCGGTTGGCCTCTGACCTCAACACATGAGCCATAGGCATGAGAATGCTCCCGTTAAACATGCGCGCGCGCGCACACACACACACACACACACACACACACACTGAATATTTTAAAAAATTCAAAGCACTACTATGATTTGGGTAGCATGTAGGCACATTTTCCCATCCCCAGCTCCCTGCCGTGCACATGGTCAGGCAACTCAACCTAGTTGTCAAAGTGCTAGTATAAGTACAGAATGTGTCCCTGCTAATCAACACATGTAGAGGAAGTGAGGCAGGAGCTCTGGACAGGAAGTGAAATATTAGTTCTACCAAAGCAGGAGGAAGGAAGTGCTCTCTCATAGCACCTGAAAGCCTTTCAGACCTCAAGTCAGCTTGGGGTTTTCTGACTAGGAAGGAAAATGAGTGACTATTGATGCAGTGGATTTGACTGGAAAAGAATCCTAAGAATATTTGGAGTAGAAAACGTTCCCTCAATGTAACCCCTCCCTATTCCCTTGTGTTTGCTTTGCTGGCTTCCTGAGTTCTGTCATAGTTAGGTTTCTATTCCTGGGATAAAACCATCATGAAAAGGAAATTGGAGAGGAAAGGCTTAGTTCATTTTACAGCTCTCAGCTCATGGTACATTACTGAGGGAACTCGGGGCAGGACTCTGGAGGTAAGAACTGATGCAGAAGCCATGGAGGGGTACTACTTACTGGCTTGCTCAGCCATCTTTCTTTATAGCACCCAGGACCATCTGCCCAGGATTGGCAATGCTTACAATGGGCTGGACCTTCTCACTCCAATCACTAATTAGAAAATGCAGAGGAAGGACAGCAGGTTACCAAGAAGAGACTTGATACCCTATGAACATATACAGGGGGAGGTAATCCCCCTCAGGAACAGTCATAGGGGAGGGGAATAAGGGGAAAATGGGAGGGAGGGAAGAATGGGAGGATACAAGGGATGGGATAACCATTGAGATGTAACAAGAATAAATTAATAAAGGAAAAAAAAAAGAAAAAAAAAGAAAAAAAAAAAAAAGAAAATGCCCCACAGGCTTGCCAGCAGGTGGACCTGATGGGAACATTTTCTCCACAGAGGTTCCATCTTCCCAAATGACTGTACCTTGTATTAAGATGACATAAAACTAGCCAGCCACGTAGATTGTTGAGATGTAATTCCTCATCATAAAAATGTTATTTGACAAGTATCAGGGATTAGTGAAACCAAAGAGGCATAACAGATATTTATCAGACGAAAGACAGATAAGGCATTTTTCTACTATCAAAATTCTGTTTGGACAACAAATTGAAAAACACTTGTATCTCAAAACCGTTCTACTTCCAAATAGTCCTGGTGTGGTATCTGATGTGTAGCCCCCTTGGCATTTTTCTTCTCTCATTTCTGTCACTGAATCTGACTTGCTTTTGCATGTCTCAAGAAGCTAAACACGCAGGATGAGGAAGTGAGGATGTTTCAAAGATAATTCAGACATATTTTAACCCACCTTGTCTTTGTAACAATGAAAAGGAAAGAAACATTGCTGTAGTCTGGAACTCTAGATTTAAAATACTCTTATTTGTTAATTTTAACCCCCCTGTAATATATGCATTTATCATTCATTGTGCACATGACAAAACCAAGATAGGAAAACAAACAATCCAGGCCACTGCCACATGGGAAGCAGCTCCCAAGAGAAGCCATATTCTTGCCATGCAAGTAGAATCATTATTTTTTCTTTTCTTCTTCCTCAGACACAGAAAATCTGTGATTCTGGTAGCCGCGTATAAAACTGATGGAGGTAAGTTTACATAAGATGTTTCCTGAGTAAATACAGATGTGTGTTCACATCCCTGAAGATGAAGCTTTAGGGAGAAAGCAAGGTCTAAGTCTTTTAATGCTACCCAGAGGTTCAGATTAATTATCCTTTCAGTCAAGGTCACTGACAGTGTAAAGAATTTTCAGGCCCCCCTAGAGCTAAGTGTTATCTTTCTTATACAGCATCCATGGATGCTTAAATAAATCAATACATGGCAATTAGCAGGTAACAGGCAGGGCTATTAAGTAGAAACGGGGTATGATGACCTGGCTGGAGATAAGTCTGACCAACCAGGAGGGAGCAACTGCTGCTGATATCTTACATTGTAATGAAGTATCCACTTAACAGAAAGAATAAAAATGCTATAATTATGATAAACAAAGCAGAAACTGAGCATTTCAAAATTTTGCTGGTCTGGGAACTACTGGTAGACGGTAATATATATTCTTGGGGCAGCATACATCTAGAAAGAACTGGTTCTGCACTTTGTATTTTAATTTTCTCAATGGGTTTTAGTTTAGAGGAGTTTATGTTCATCATTTCAAGCTGTTTCTCCCTTCCTGGCTTAAAGCTCACTGAGCAACTCATTTCTGTGGGCTCTGACTAATGTCAAATGGCCTGTGTCCATTTCTACTCCCACACACAGTGTCCTTAGTCCTCCACAAGTCTCTGTGTTCTCTACCCTGTGCCTCTGTAAAGAGTGATTTTATATGCTTTTGTTTTGTTTGTTTGTTTTGTTTTTAATGTGTGAAGCTCTAATGTGATTTCATTTTGGTCATAAGATTTTATTTCCAGGCCACATCAAGATTGCTTTGGAAGTGAAGTTAGATGGTTCTTCTTCTTCTTCTTCTTCTTCTTCTTCTTCTTCTTCTTCTTCTTCTTCTTCTTTTCTTCTTCTTCTTCTTCTTCTTCTTCTTCTTCTTTTCTTCTTCTTCTTCTTCTTCTTCTTCTTCTTCTTCTTCTTCTTCTTCTTCTATATTTATTTATTGTATATGAGTGCTTTATCTGCAGAAGAGGGCATTAGAACACATTACAGATGGTTGTGAACCACCATGTGGTTGCTGGGAATTGAACTCAGGACCTCTGGAAGAACAGCCAGTGCTCTTAACCTCTGAGCCATCTCTCCAGCCCTGGATGATTCTTCTTAACATTGGTTTGGTTACTTAGCACTTCATTTAAGTGCTTCCTGCACAATATTATAACAAAGAACCTAAGCTATGTCTTGAAGCCAACTGTGGAACGACAAGTGGTTAATCCCAGCATTCAGGAGGCAGAGGAGGAACATCTATGAATTCTAGGCCCGTCTGATCTACACTGCAAGTTCCAGGACACCCAGCGCTACACAGAGAAACTCTGTCTCGAAAATAACAACAATAAAACCCAAAGCAAACAACAATAAAAGATCATGTTTAGAAATTCACAAAATATTGTATGTAAATTAATAAATGACTGAAATAAACTTTAAATTTTTTAATTAATTTATTCATATTACATCTCAATTGTTATCCCCTCCCTTTTATCCTCCCATTCCTCCCTCCCTCCCATTTTCCCCTTACTCCCCTCCCTTATTACTGTGACTGAGGGGGACTGCCTCCCCCTGTATATGCTCATAGGGTATCAAGTCTTTTCTTGATAGTCTGCTATCCTTCCTCTGAGTGCCATCAGGTCTCCCCATTCAGGGGACATGGTCAAATATGAGGCACCAGAGTACATATGAAAGTCAGACCCTACTCTCCACTCAACTGTGGAGAATGTCCTGTCCATTGACTAGATCTGGGTAGGGGCTTGAAGTTTACGGCCTGTTTTGTCCTTGGCTGGTGCCATAGTTTGAGCGAGACCCCTGGGCCCAAATCTGCCTATCATAATAACTTTTAAGTAATTAAGCATCTGACAGATGACTAAAGGGCCATGGACTTAAGTGCTACATCAGTGACATTGACCAAATTGGGGAGCTGATCAAAGTGGGGGACCACACCCAAGAGGTTAGGGCTTAAGAAAAAGGATTAAAGAACGGGGGGGGGGGGGGCTTGAGAAATGGATGTGTTGAGGGGAGGGAGGCCTTGGAGGTAGAAGCAGAGCTTGTCCAAGCTGTCTCCAGCAGGGAGACTCTGTGTGCAAGACCCGCTTGCCACCCTCAGAGCACAGGTACTATGTGAGGTTGAGCATGTGTGGAAAAACTTTGTCCAGGCTTCTCGATGGCTGGTGGGCTCCACTGCAGAGCGGCCCTGTGTGCTCCCTTCCTCCCTCCGTCCCTCCCAGGGGCTACAGCCCTAGCTTTCTCCACTGCTCTCATCGTGGCAGCCCAGGAAAACGTCCTTTCACTTTAGACAAAGCCTTTTAAACTTTCTACAGCTTCCTCGGGAATTCTGTAAGAAGGACTTGATTTTTCAAAGGAAGGAACAAAGAAACATGATAAGCAAAGGATGTTTTCTTCTTGCCCCCCAGCCTACTTCACATGCTGTTGTGTCTTTCCTGGGGGGATTTGAACAAATGCCTACTGAACTCAGATAGGGTACAAGAGGTAAGCTGTTGTGGGGTGTGCCGGAGGAACAGCAAAACAGCTTTAGAACTCATGGAATGCAGCCCACGGGTTAGCATACCCATGATGGGTGTGTCTCAGCGAGGCGTAACCCAGAGAACTGAGTCCTGAGGACTTCCTGCCGTTTATGGAGCATAGCTCTGCTTCTTACCTTAGCAGTCTGCATAATGCTCCTAATATATGACTTGTGTAGTGTACGGCGTGGGGGTGGGGCTTCCAGCCCCTCATTGGGCAATATCATTGGCACTCACAATAACAGTGCTTGATTTCTTTCAGGCATTGCTGCTAGAGGAGATTAATGATTCAACAACAAACCTTGAAAAGAATCTACAGATGTAGATTGTTAACAGTGACCACCACCCTTAGAAAGAATTTGGAAAAATAGATTGTTCAACAAGGTTAGGTAAAGATGGTTTTGTCTTTGTTTTGTTTTGTTTTGTTTTGTTTGCTAATGCCTCTGGTGCAGAAAATCTTAGGGAACAAAATGAAGTTAAGAAAAAGTACAACTTTAATAGAAAAGCTAGGGACTTTTTGAGGTTAGCGAGCAATTAGCACTACTTGACTCTCACTGAAGCTGGACTTTATAATGACTAATTTTTTAATACTTATTTTTGCCTTCAGGTTCCTGATATGATTGAATAGAAATTAGTAATGAGTAGATGAACATCTTTACAATTTAAAGTAGAAATAGCTGATTTTTTTTAAATAGAGAAGCTTAGATTTGTGATTGTTTTAAGATTTTTATAAATGTATATGTTAAGAAATTGGTTCTTTGTAACCACAGATTGCAGCCTGTCAGTAAAGAAAAGTTGGCTGAGAAACTGCCTTGCTTGCTTAACTCTGTTAATATATAATAAGTTGCTTAGTTACAAATGTATATGGGTTCTTGCAAATAATGTGTTTTTCATGTTTTTTTCTTCTCACTCATAATACATAAAACATTTGATCATTTGAGGTATTGAGGAACATGTTTTGCTTACGCACATTCATTATAATCATTATAAAATCATTTAAATGTGATTTTTGCACTGCTTGGAAGATCTTATAGGAGACATAATAAAGTTATTGAAACTCCAGTTTGTTCCATCCACCAGCATATGTATATGTATATATATGTGTGTGTGTAAGGTTGTTGGAATCCATTTCCATCCATCCAACACATGTGTGTGTGTGTGCGCGCGTGCGTGTGTGTGTGTGTGTGTGTGTGTGTGTGCGTGTACATGTCTATGTATGTATATGACTGTATAAAGTAAGAGAAACTTGAAAGAAAAGCTTATTTGGAACCTACCTGCTGGAGTCTGTCTTATTTCATCATCAAATGTAAGTGTGTGTGTGTGTGTGTGTGTGTGTGTGTGTTTCTCCTCTCTCCTTTTTTCCTTTTCTTTTTAGACCCTTGCCACTTGTACAGGAAGCCCTTGCCAGGAGCCATCAGCCCTAGCCGGCCCCCTCCCCCTTACATGGTAGCTGTATGCCCACCCCTGCCAGGAAGCTATCAGCACTGGCCTGTGGCCAGCAATTTAATTCTGGCCCTCCAGTTCGCCACTGTCAGTGGAGGCCATTGCCGGTAACAATCAGTTCCAGCCTTGAAAATTGCCCTCAGAGCAAGTCTGTAGGATCACTAGCAGGCTGCCAGATTTACGCCCTGCCTCAGTTTCTCCAAGTTGATGTTGAAGCTGGACATCAATAGTAAACCAAAAAAAACAATTTCACCCAAGTCAGCTTTAGTGAAGCAGTGAGTTCTTGCTGTTTCTTACAGAACAGGGAAGGACTGAAAAGCCCAAGACAGCCAGTGCGAAGAGTCATGAAAAGTCCATTCCTGGAGCTTCCAGCACAACTCATAGGCAGCTTGACAGTTTGGAGGGGCTCTTAGCCCAGAAATTGTTTGCCATGTTTAAAAACTTGGTAAAGGGCTTGGTGTGGCTGGTAGTATTTAGAAACTCTCTGAGCTTTCTAAGATTTACTTCCTATAGCTTAAGAGTCTCCTTGTTTTCCAGGAGGAGTGGTTTTAAGAAGGAGAAAATAGCCAGGAGAGATGGTGCTCACTTTTAATCCCAGCACTCGGGAGGCGGAGACATGTGGAATTCCTTAGTGTATATCTGTGTCTTAATGTTCTATTATTGTGAAGAGACACCATGACCACGGAATTCTTTCTTATACAGGAAAACATTTCATAGGGGTTGGCTTACAGAGTTTTAGTCCATTACCATCATGGTGGGGAACCGTGGCAGCATGCAGGCAGACATGGTGCTGGAGAGGTAGCTGAGAGCTCTACATCTGCAGAAGCAGGAAGTGGGAAGGGACATATATGCCTAAGGGGGCCATTCTTATTCAAACCACCACAATCTGATTAAATTAGTCCCACCCAGACTGATTCCACCCCCCCCCCTCCAGCCCCCCTTCCCCCCCCCCCCCCCCCCCCCGTCACAGTAAATTGACTTGAGACCATAATTATATCTGTAAAACACCTTTACTTTTGCATATACTCATCAAAGCAATTTAAAGCTCAGACTGCAATTAGAAAAAAAAATCAGTTGCTTAATGTTTGTCTCTCATACAGCTTGCAAGAACATTGCAATATCCAAGAAGAGACTTCACAGACATAAAATATTTATAAACTATCATCATGGAATCACTGAATCATCGAACATTAGAGACTAAGCAAAAATACATTAGCTTTAGTCTCTTTTATCTTTCCACTAATATGATCTGTTCATGGTAAAAGAAAAAGTGTTTTCACGTAAGTTCTCAGAAATATTAGCATTCAATATCAAATAGAATAGAAATTAATAGAAATTTTATTGTTTACTATATTGAAAGCACTCAAAAGAAAAGGCAACTACAAACTTTTATCATTTTAAAATTATTTTTAATTTATGTATTCACTTTACAGCCTCATCATGGCACCTTCCCTCTTCTCCTTCAGCTCTTTATCACAATCACCCTTTCAGCTCTGTGTGACAGATGAGTGCAGCATCAGTTGTGGCATAGACACGTATGGCTTTCAACAGACACCATTGCTACTGAACATTTTGATCTGTGAAAATACCAGGTGAGTGCCCTACCTTATTTATTTATTTATTTATTTATTTATTTATTTATTTATTTATGAGTTCACACATTAGACATAATGTATTTCCTTTTAAACTGTTTTTTGGTGTATGTAAAGAGTAACAGAGGTGATTTATAGTAGTTTCAGCACTGTCTCTTTTAATTCTCACAGTCTCAACCTACGAAAAATGAATATCCAGAAAATGAAAGTATGACTGTGAGGAAGTATGTAGTGAGGGTTAAGCAAATGCAAAGTGCCCAGCAGGCTTAGGAAGTATACTGGAAAAGCCTAGGAAAGTATGAGGGTGAAAAAAAAAACCCTCTTTTCTCTAACCAACTGATGGCCTTGCCAGTGCCACACATTCGGGCAGAAGTGAGGGTACACCTGCCCCTACTTCTCCAACAACTGAATTGGAGCCTTCTGTTTCAGTCCCTCCTGCTTATGTTAATAACATAAGGACACTGCTTATGTTAATAACAAGATAAGGACATGTAACCCAAGGGTTTGGCCACTGCCTGTCCACCTTGCCAACAAGAGTTTCAACCCTGTCAGGAAGCTCTCTTTATTGTGAATGAATTAACACAGAAAGGCCCATCAAGGCGCTAAATGACTCCTGGTGATCTGTACTGGATGAAACATCCATATGATCCCTTCCAAGGCTCTGGGAGACATCATCAAAGAGGAGGCAGCAAAAGTGTAAAGCCACAGGGTAGGAAGGAGGGCCAAGAGCTGCTGTTTTCTAGGTGTTACATGGCAGCGACACTCATAAAGTCACAGCAGCTGCAGTTACCTGCACAGGATCTGCACATGACCAGGCCCCACAAACATTCACTTATAAATGGGAGTGGGGTAAGGGTGAGATGGGGCTCAAGAGGGCTATGTCTTCCTGGAGAGGTATTGGCATTTGAGCTCTGCTGGCAAGTGAGAGGAGGAGCCACTGGTGAGCTATCCATGCTCCAGTGGGCTGACCTGGTTAAATTCAATGGACTACAAAGCAAAAATGAAAACAAAACCAAGCAACAACAAAACTCCTAAGTAAGTCAAAGTGGGAAAGGGACTTGGTAGAACTGGATGGTGTTGAGTATGACTGTACGTTTGTCATATACATGTATGAAATTGTCAAAACATAAACTAATTTTTTTTTTTTGATGAAGAGGTTCTCAGCAACCTGTACATCTGCCTGGTGGGTTTCTTACTGAGGCTTTAAGAAGACATTGTTTATTCTTGTGCTTTGTAAACATTAGCATTCCTGTTTCTTCATTGTGCTTGCAAGTTTGTTGACTGGATCTTCATTCATTGTGTGTCTCCCACTAGAACAAAAGGCTTAATACTTGGAGATTTTACCTAGCTGACTACAGCCCCTGGAAGCACTCTTGGCTGTAACTTAATTAAATTATCCATTAAATGTTTGTTAAACAAAGAGAAGGTGATTTCTAAGGGGAAGCATGCAACAAATTCAATGGTGATGTGTTGGAATTATCATCTGAGCAAGATTTGAATTGTGAGTCAAATAATGAATGAAGTTTTACAAGAACAGAGGGGGAACAGTACATGTGTGTATTGGGAAAGGAGCATCAGTGAGGTCTAGCTAGGGGGTGGCAAGTGTACACAGGCCTATGAGGGAACCAAAGGCCCCAAACACAGAAAGCCTCAGAGGTTAGAGTGACAGGTGGCAACACAAGGAAAGTAGACTACAACCTATATAAGTTTGAATTTTCAGAGGAACAAGCAGGCAGCATTGAAATGGTTCAACAAAGAAGAAATTATAACACCGTATGCTCAGGAAGATTTTTTGTTAATGTCTCAAGAAAAGAGATACAGGACAGAGATTTTGCCTAGCTTGCAGTTTAAAGCTGTGGCAGCATTTCACAATTGAGTCCAAAGAACTTAGGTGAGCTTTAAAGACTTGGGAGCTCCTTAGAATTTAAAACTGCTCATTTTGTGTGTGCTCCAGGAGGAGCAAGGAAAAGAGGAAGAGAGCAGGAAGGGACTTCTGGGGGTTTAGCCACTGAGGCAGAATATGCAGTCTCTGAGGCAAGCATGGCTGAAGGACACAAAGGGCAGTGTCACATGCTGCCGACCCACTCTGGGTTATCTCATTGGTCTGGAAAGGTTTGTAGAGCACCGACATCCATTAATAGTACAAAGCCTGAGGTTTGCCACAATTAGATGTCAGCAACAAAACAAAGCAGCCTTCAGTTGGGCTGCCTGTATATTGACCACAGTATTGTTTATATTAAGCAATTTTTATGTGTCAAAAGAGAAAGCATTATATCCATAGGATAACAAACTTTGAAATAACCTGAATCCTTTTTCTTGTTGTTATTAAAGAAACTACCAGATCACTCATTCTAGAAGGTTCCTTTAACTATATTAATCCTATAGATAAATATCTTCTTGGATTTTTTTTTCTTTTTAGGCTCAAGAGGAACACCCTTAAAAATATAGTAGCTTTTCAGGGCCAGGCATGGTGGCACATGTCTTTAATCCCAGCACTCCGGAGGCAGAGGCAGGAGGATCGCTGTGAGTTCAGGGTCATCCTGGTCTACAAAGTGAGTCCAGGACAGCCAAGGCTACACAGAGAAACCCTGTCTCGAAAACCCAAAAACAAACAAACAATCAAATAAAAAAAAACAACTAAAAACAAACAAACAAACAAAACCATTGTAGCTTTTCACACCAATACATGCATCTGAACGGTCCAAAGAGCGTCAAGGAATGCAGGGAAGCTAACAATAGGCACATAGCGGAATAAGAAGACTTGGTAACTTAAATATGAAAGTAAAATTGGATTTCATTATACAACATGGCTTTGTAATCCACAGTGCAAAGTCAGTCTGCTTGCTTCCTTTTGATGTGGTTGAGCAGTGGAACTGCAATTAGTGGTAATAAGACTTGCATGTGCAGCTCAAAGGGGCTTGGTGGAAGATTGCATCAGGGCTCAAAATGCTACAAGTACAATCCAGTCTCATTACAACATATAATTTTATTGTCTCCTTAGATAGTATAATTTTTTTGTTATCAGAGTTTCCCCAACCCATTACTTCACAAATGCAATTATAAATGCATTATAAATTCACCCAAGCTGATAAAAAAAAATCAAAGAAGCAAATTGATTTGAGGTGAAGAGTGGGGTTAGGGAGGGAATGGTGGTCAAGTTGTAAATGGAATGTTTTCCACTCTTATAGGTCAGAGAGAACCTGCTTACACTTGGTAAGAATACTGTTGACAAGAAAGCATCTTTTCGCAAAGCAGTGCTGGTGAAAGGATTCAACCAGGTGCTTGCTTCCAAGTTTGGTGAACTGAGTTTGATGAGCTCCCCCTCTGAGCTCCACATCCACATTGTTTCATGTGGAAAACCAACTAAAAAAAATAACTGTAATAAAATAAACAAATACATTCTTGTTTTACCATGCTATATATTTTTCTTGGCCAATAGACAATCTTTTTTATTAGCACACATTAATCAAACATAACAATATATTTCAATTCTTTTCATACATGTACATAAAACATGTTGATCATATTTATTCCCCAGTACACTTTCCTATTCCCCCCTTACTTCTGTTGATCCACTTTCTGGCTTCCCAGACTTCTTGGCCACTTTCTGTTTTTATCTTCTCTCTCTCTCTCTCTCTCTCTCTCTCTCTCTCTCTCTCTCTCTCTCTCTCTGTCTGTCTAAATGGATTTAGTAGAGTTGCTCACAGGTATACAGGCAACTTAGCAGTACCTACAGCACTGTAGAAAATGCTTCTTCTTCTCCCAGAAACTATGAATTACTAATCAATACTCAGAAAGGGATGGGATCTCAAGAACTCCACCCTAATCCATGAGGGAAGGTTGATGGGCCAGATTTGGGTGGGTCTTGTGCAGATTAACACAGTTACTGTTAGTTCATGAGTGCAAAGGCCACGCCATCCCTAGAAGACAGCTTCCTACAACCCTTGTGTTCTCCAGGCTCTTGTATTCCTTCTGCTGCCTTCCTGTGGTGTTTCCTGGGTCTTGGAGAGGATGATATAGATGTCCTATTTAGGGCTGAGATCCAAACAGACTTGTCTCATCAGCCCCTTGATCAGTGATGAGTCCTCAAAAAGAGGCTTCCGCAAGCAAAGCTGAGATAACACTACTTGGGCATAAACAAGTATTTCCATTTAGTAAAACAATAGTAGTAGCTTCCCCACTATGGCTTATAACCATGCTAGCAACAGGTTTTTGAACAGGTTCATCATATTGGGCTGGAATTTCCTCCTGTTGGGTGGGCCTCAGATCTACTCAGATGGTTACTCCCAGTGTACCCATGCCACGAGATTGTGTCAGTGTGAACATCTGGCCTGGCAGGTTGGCACTTTTATTACTTTGCTTTCTGTTGCTCTAACAAACACATGACCAAAAGCATCTTAGAGGAAGGCAGATTTATTTAGCATACACTTTCAGATCATAGTCTACCGCTGAGGAAAGTCAGGGAAGGAATCCAAGCACAGTTCCTTGATGGCTCCCACCCAGACTCATGCTTCACAAGCCTTCTCATATAGCCGAGGACCACCTGTCCAGGGAATGGTGTGGTCCACAATTGGCTGGGTTCTCCTACATCATTTGGCAGTTAATATACACCTCCCCCCATTCCTAGCCTCTATGTCCCCTGAGACACTCCCACAGGCTAATCTGGTCCAAGTAATCCCTCAATTGAGACTTCCGTTTTAGGTGACAACTTGACAGTTAAAGCTAACTAGGACAGTGTTATAGCTCAAAAAGTCCAGCACTGAGTCTGATCATTGATGGCTTCACTCTACCGGCAGCCTGCATAGCATTCTCTGGAGCTATAAAAGTTACCCAGCAGGGAGGAACCCTTCATTCAGCTCCGTTCCATTTAGTTTCTTTTTGTCCTTTCACTAAAACATGGAGTTTTCTTCAGCAATAGGGCTTTTCCTAGAGCCATGGTAATGTCCTGTAATTTGGGCAGGAGGGAAACCTTACAGCCATCCCTTAGCAATAGCTGATAGGGAGTTATCTCACCCCAGGCATTGGGGATTATATTGAATGCCACCTGGGAGCTTTAGCCACCCATGAAGTATGACCCCATTCAAACTTGATCTCTGTTCCATTTTTAAATCAGCTCACAGAGTAGCAGGTTTCCCTGTGGCTTCTTCACACAAATTTAGTTTCGGTTGATCCTCACCCACTCCTTAAGAATAAAAATGATCATCCAGAGTGAAATAACCCAGAATCAGAAAAACATACATGGCATATAATCACGTATAATTGGATATTAGCCCAACATGGGAGATCAGGATAGATGCTGGGACATGCTATTGGACTCCAACATGGGAGATCAGGATAGATGCTGGGACATGCTATTGGACTCCAGGTGAGAGTGGTATGGAATAATGGGGCAACAGAAGGACCCAGAGAGGTCCAGGAACCCCACAAGAAGACCATCAAGGCCAGCTGATCTGGACCCAGGTGGTCCTGCACGAGCTGCTGTAACAATCAAGGACAATGAATGCAGTAAACCTAGACCCCCTGTTTAGATCTAGCCAGTAGACAGCTCATTCTCTACAGCTGTGTGGAGAGCAGGGACTGCCTCTGACATGAATTCTGGTGCCCCATATTTAACCACTTCCCCTTGGTGGGGGAGGCCTGGTGGCACTCAGAGAAAGAGGAAGCAGGCTGTCTGGATGAGATCTGACAGGCTGTGATCACATAGTGGTGGAGGAGGATCCCTTCTGTCAGAGGCCTAGGGGAGAGGAATAGGGCAAAAGAGGGAGAGAAGAAAGGGAAGATCCAAGTGAGGAGATAACAATTGGGATGTAATCTGAATAAATTATTTAAAAAAGAAAAAAGAATTGTATTTGGCATTCATGTCTTGTAGTGATTTCTGCAGCATTTTCCAAGAGTTAAACTATTGTTCTTGTTATTATTATTACTAACATTGGTTAATTATTAATGTTGGTTGGTTAGTTCTGTATTATACCTGCATAGATGTTGAAATTTGTTATAGACATTTAAAAATGCATAGCCATTAAACTGATATATAAAGTATGTGTGCAATTTACTTATTAAGTGGCAAATATGTTGCTAAGTTTGCCCAAAGCTACATAAATTGATGGGAGCAAGCCAGATTTAGAATCTATTTCCCTGTAAGATCTCACTTGGTTTGTACTCCCTCATATTCAGGAAGGTATGTGACCTGTAGCAGTATGCCCAATGACTTCACACACACTTCTAAAGATGCACTTCACCACTTTAAGGTATAAAACACCTAAACTAACTTCTGTAGGTGATACACATACATGTGCGTACATGTAGTATATTCATATGTCTAATAAAGATCAGTCAAGTGAGTGACTTCACATGAGAGTCAGTGTCCCCACGTGTTTTTCATGCCTGTCATGTCTGCCTTAATAGCATCCGAAGGTGCAAATCTGGCCTAACATTTCTGACTCTTTACATTCATTTATGTGAGAATTAGAAGCCATCTAAGTTTTCCATCCCACATTCTTTTTATCCAATAGACAGAACATTGTAGTGTTTTAAGGGCATTTCCTAGAATATTATCTTAAAATGCCATGCCTCTCAGAAACAAAAATCTATTTTCAGATATTTATACATTGGAAACTTATTTTAAATCAAAATAAATATAAAATCAACTGAAACTTGATATTATTACCATTATTTAAAACTGATGTTTTGTCTGAAGTTATAAGTATAACATGTAGCTAATAAAATGAAGTTTTTTCCTCCTCTAATGACAAATTTATAGTGAAAGAAGCATATATATATATATATATATATATATATATATATATATATATTCAGTAAAACAAGATGATCTTCAGAAAAAGTCTAAACTGTAGTTAAAAATACACTCTGAAAGGCAAGTAAAGTGTCACAGTGATAGTTATGTTTCCATGTTACTGGCTTTTAGATTTTAAAAAGAGTTGTAGGCAGTGGCACAGCTACCTGTTTGAAGGGACCAAATCAGACCAGGCCTGATTTTCTACACCCGATTGCTTTCACGCTGTACAAATTTGGTCAGAAAGCTGCTTTTTGTCATCAGTGTATTTCTTAATAAAGTGTTCTTGTTATATTAGGTATTCTCTTTCAGAGCTGTTACGTTTCTTCCACATTGTGGTTTCCTGTATGAGAGTCAAAAGAGGTAGCTGCAGTTGGCATTTCCCAAGAATTTATCAGTTCCCAAACTGTAAGGAACAGGCATGGCAACTTAAAATGGCATTGAGAAGATCTGTAATCTAAGAGGACACAGTTCCTAACCACACCCTCCCTGGAAATCAATGGGTAAACTTTAATCTCATGACTAAATGTCTCATGCTAGATTGCTGATCTCCTATCAGCTTGAAGCCGTAGAGTGGGGTTTTCTAAAACATGTGGTTTTTTTTCTAACTTGTTTGCTTAGATGTCTCCTCAAAAAGTTAGAGAAATCACACACAATCACCTTCCTCTGGAGCAGCACCACGTACCAGCTGACGAACTAGGTAGCAACTAATGTGATTAATGTACTTACTTTAAACACTGAAACTCTGATTTAGCAATCATACATGCTGGGTATAGGCGCTATGGATTCCATCTTTGCAGGAGATGCCTCCCGTACTGGTATATAGGAGGTATTAAATCCCTAGTGAGACACTTTAGTTATGAGGTGTCTAAATTAACTTCTTCAAGTTATTACATGCCATGAAAACAAATAAAGTAATAAACCACAGTGCTTAAATAAGTTACAGGTTACTATATTCAGGATTCAAAATAAGACACAATTCAGAAAACAAGATAATTGTTGTATTGGGGTGAGAGTTTAAGAATGTAAGTTAAAGTGTTCATATTTCAATCCTAATCTTGGTAACCAACAGGTAAAATTTAAACCAGTAATATTTTATAGGAATAAATAACCAACTTGTATCAAATGCTTATTTTAAATGGTTTGTTTAGCTGCCCACCAAAATAAAATATTTTAAAAAGGCTTTATGCAAAATAAGAGATTGTATGAAGCGATATCGTGGGCAGATGCTGAAAAGATGTCATTATAACGTTCTTCAGGCAATGTGTCATTTCTACACAAACCAGATGTACCTATCGTATGTAAAGTTTCCCTACATGATTTTAATATTAAGTTCTACTGAAAAGGTGCATTTTCATTTAAAAAAGTATCATGTATTCGCATCAAACATGCTAGGCATCTAGAATCTGATACTGTTCCAACTCAAAACCTTATTCGTGTTAGGTAAATTTAGTAAAACTGAAATACCACCACTACTAGCCCTTTGTTTAAATTTGTAGGTGTTTGTAATCCATTAACTGAAACGACCTTGTCTCTTTGCTTTGTTCCCTAAATGCTAGAATGACTACAGTGCTTTTGTTTTGCAACTCTAGTACAACAAATTAAACTTACGACGAGACTACTGGGTATTCATTTAATTCCATCGTCTCTGATGGGGTCTTTCACATGCTGGTGACATGTGAAAGTCATGACAGGGTGACAGTCAGAATTAATTCTATTGCACATTAACTGTTCTTAAAATAGTGATGGCTTTGGGTCTTCAACACAATTTCAGTGAGTTAAAGATCCTCTGAACCAATACTCTCTTACTATTTACCATCTGTATCTTCCCACTTGAAGCTTCTCTATGCTGTCCTTATGGGTGTGTGCATGGTGCAGATGTTGTAGAAAGCAGTGTGGCCATTCCTCAGAGGGAAAGCAGAGTTCCTGTATGACAAGCAGCCACATCCTGGCATGAGGAATGAAAGCAGAGGCTCAACTCCATTTGTACATTCATGTTTGTGGCAGCTTTATTCAGAGCAGCAGAAATGTGGAATCAACCAAGTGTTAATTATATATGAATATAGTTGGAAAATGCAGTGGTGTGTGTGTGTGTGTGTGTGTGTGTGTGTGTGTGTGTGTGTGCTGAAATATTGAAATAGTATTCAGTATTGAAGAGGAATGATATTATAATACAAGCTGCAACATAAATGAACCATAAAAACATTGTTTAAGCGAAGTAATGCAGAACTATTGTGTGACTCCATTTACCTCAGTGACCAAACTCAGGCCAGATAGAATATAGCTCTCTCAGGCTGGCATGACAGAAGTGCAGAGGGGTTACTCTCTAATGATCCACTCTTCGGATGATGAACATGTTCTGGTAATGGGCAGTGGGCACAGTTTCAGAACTGTAAAAACAGGCTCGGTGGCACAGATTGCATAATGAAAATGATTGAATGGTAAATTTTTATTTCTAGCAAATTTCAACACAGTATCCCCCCAGCAAAGTCATTTGTAAAGAGTAGGCTGAACAGTCCTTTCAATTTCCTGTGTGGCAAATCTTTTAAGAAGAGGGTTGGATTGTAGTATTTTGGCTCAAGGAATTAGTTCTCTTCTGTGAAAGTCTATTGTTTATGCGTGTTTTTGTAATGTTTAGTTCCTATTTGGTTTTGAGCCTAGAGTATTGCAGATTTTGGCCTCTACATTTTAGTAGCTCCTACTAGACTAGGAGCATATATGGGCTTTGGCTTCCATCCTACATATGAATCCAATTAGATTGCTGATTCTATGACATCCTTCCTAGGTACTCACAATATGAAACCAATAATGAGATATTACCACCTAGTGACATGACCTAGATAACAGAGTTTGGTTTCTCACTGCTATCTTTTTCTTTCTGGAATGATCTGTTTATATTTTCTTTTCATAAGACTCAGCGGGAGAGGCACTCTCACTCATCTTTTTATATGTAGTGCTTGACACAGTGCTCAGTAACAGTTGGTTGTCTGGAGCATTTAGAGCATAGTAAACAGTGTTTCTATGATCTAGAAATGATCTATGCCCTACTTAAACCTTACAGTTTAAATAACTGAGAGCTTGGGCAGATATCCAAGATGGACTGCATCTTGGAAATCTGAGCTCTTAGAGGTAAACAGTAGCACACAACCCCTAAGTTTGATCTCTTGACTCAATAAACCAAAACATGTTCAAAACTGTCACAATTATTTCTGAATTTTCTTCATTAATGTTAGCAGAGAAAACTACTTCATATGTTAGTAGTGTATTTCAGTTGATTAGCAAGGACTATGAGCTCTTTGATTAGACCTTCAATACTCCATAAAACAGGTCTCTCCTCTCTCTCTCTCTCTCTCTCTCTCTCTCTCTCTCTCTCTCTCTCTCTCTCTCTCTCTGACACACACACACACACACATACACAAACATACACAAACACACACACATACACACACACACACACACACACACACACGCCATATTTTCTAACCACGTTCACGTGTGGTCAACATTTAGTTGATTCCATCTTTTTGCTGCCAAGCAGAGCACATCAGGACAGGAGTGCTAATGCCAGGCCATTCACATTACAATGAGAGCAAAGCATGGAGAGACTGGAAGGAGCTTCTGTCCCTTTACATCACCTGCAATGACTTGCTATCATAACCTAACCTCCTCAAATAGACATCACCCTTTCAAGTTTCTAAGCCTCGAATCAAAGAATAGACTCACAGTCAGAGAGCTGACATTTTAATGCAAAGGCCTTCGTAGGACATTTCAGGTGTAAACTCTAGTGAGTAGTATAGGGTTGGGTTGTCCTAAAAGGTAATGTCAGACATTGGTTCTCTGTGCTTACTGGTTATAGGCATGTCACTTGCCTAGTTTTGGATTGGATTGCGTAGTTCACTTCCTTGATTAATTGTAGTTTGCTCATGTATTCTGAGTAGCAGATCTTCATCAGATAGAGTATTTGTAAAGACTTATTTCATTTTGTGGACGAATTTTCATTGACATGGCCATGCCTTTGATCTACAAATATTTCAGTTTGATGGACTCCAATTTAATTTTCTTTTGTTGACTGTGTTTTTAGTGTCATATACAAGCAACCACTGCCAGTTTTGCATGTTTAAAACAATGAATAAATATTGGAAAAATGCCCAATTAGCTTTTGCAGTATTATTAATACTATTTTCATTTTCTGCTTCAGTAAACAAAATAAAACACAGTGGTTAAAGGACAGAGACTTAGCTAAAAATAATTTTGATATAATTCTTGCTAAAATATTTAAAACACTAATAAAAGATATCTAATGTTGTCATATGTTTATTGTCCCAGGTAAAGTAATGTGTCTTTGCGCATTGAAAGTCTAAAACAAATGACATTCTCATATCCATGAGAGTTTGTAACATCTCTATTTATGTTTGTTTTGTTGTTGTTGGTTTTCTTTTTTATATTGAGAGTGGAAAGGACTGATTTTGTTACTGATGAAGGAAATATTCAAATTTCTGTCTTCTCATATTTAAGTATAATTTATAGGTTAATAATCCCTCACACACCCACAAAGTATTTAGTCACTTTCCCTACATTGCTATTGATCTAAATTCATATAAAGAAAAGCACATTAAATTGCAGGCAAAGACATGTCAGCACTGATTTACAGCTTGTGTGTTATGAGGACAAAGACACCACTGTCTGGTAGCATGTAAGAATGGAATTCTGCCGGTATAAAGACTGAATGAAAAATCACCATCCCACACACTCAAAGCGTTATAAAACCAATGTATCTTACTCTTAAACCAATACCATTCATTGGAAATAAATCTCGAAAGTTATCTAGCATCCTTATTGGAAACATGATCATCTTTCCAGTGGTAGTAAAATCCCTGTGCTCCCCAAACACTGAATTTCTGAAGCAAGAAACCAAAGAAGCTGGACTTGCCCTCACCAACAGAATGCAAAAGTCGCCCATCTGTTAGGGATGAATGACCTCTGCATTTATGTGCCCAAAATTACCTGCTTGGAAAGCCATCTGGAAAAGATTCTACTGTCTGCTTGCCAGGGTTTGTATTAAGAGGGCTAGATGCCACTGACAAAAAAGAAATCACTGAATAAGAGTGAGTGCAGGGAGAGAATGCAGCTTCTCATGCCCTCACCAAAATATCAGAGAGAGAGATGACTGTTTCAACTCAAGAGAGAATTTGGGCTATTATTGGCTGTAATAATGATGGAACAAGAAGTTTGAAGGCACAATATTGGGGAGGGAGGTGTGCTACATGTGTCTGTATGTCTGTGTGTGTCTAACAAGCATCCATTTCAAGGTACATTTATAGTTAGAATAAATCCCAGAGTATGTGTCACCCTAGTGAAAATCTGATTAAAACCAAATATGTGGTTTTATTTATCTCTTTAAAAAAATTATGTATTTATTCACTTTACATCCTGATTGCTGTCTCCTCTCTCCTTCTAGTCACCCCTCCCCCACACATCCTTCCTCCCCATTCTCCTCTCTCTTCCTCAGAGAAGGGGGAGGTGCCCCATGGGTTCCAACCAACTCTGGCACATTAAGTCATTTCAGAACTAGGCACATCTTCTCCTCCTGAGGCCAGACAAAGCAGCCAGGTTGGGGAACAGAATACAAGGGGAGGCATCAGAGTCGGAAAGGCTGCTGATCCATTTGTTGGGAGATCCATATGAGGACCAAGCTGAGCATCTGCTACATCTTTGTAGGGGCCTAGGACCAGTCCATGCATGCTCTTGTTTCCTCCATCTATGGTGAGTTAAAGTTTTGCTGATATAGTAGCCTGGGCTGACATCTGTGGTCTCTTATGGTCTGCAGGACATGAGAGCAGGCCTTTCTGACTTTTAGAATATCTGTTGAAAAGTCAGGTGCAATTCTGATAGGTCTGCCTATATATGTTAATTGGCCTTTTTCCCTTGCAGCTTTTAATATTCTTTCTTTATTCTATAGACTTGGTATTTTGGATATTTTTGTGGCAGGAGGATTTTCTTTTCTGGTCCAACTTATTTTGTGTTCTAAGCCTCTTATATGTTTATAGACATCTTTTTTCTTTTGGTTGGGGAAATTTTCTTCGATGATTTTGTTGAAAATATTTTCTGGTCCTTGGAGCCTAAAAATCTTCTGTTTCTTCTACTCCTATTGTTCTTAGGTTTCATGTTTCCATATTGTTCCTTATTTTTTGGATGTTTTGTGTCACGAGCTTTTTGGGTTTAACATTTTCTTTTACCAATATATCAATATCTTCAATTGTATCTTCTATGCCAGAAAGTCTCTTCCATCTCTTGTATTCTTTTGGTGATGCTTGCACCCGTAGTTTTTGTATTCTTTCCTAAGTTTTCCATCTCCGGGATTCCCTCAGTTTGTCTTTCATTTATAGTTTCTATTTCTGGGTCTTGTTTCCAGATTCAAGTCTTGAACCATTTTTATTAATTTCCTTCACCTGTTTGATTGTATTTTCTTGTATTTCTTTAATGGATTCATTCATTTCTCCTTTAAAGGCCTCTATCATCTTCATAAGAATAGATTTAAGGTCATTTTCTTAGTTGTGCTTCAATATCCAGGCCTTACTGTAGTAGGATAGCTTGGTTCTGGTGGTTCCAAATTGCCCCAGCTTTTGTTGGTTGTCCACTGGCCTTTACGTGTCTGGTTGTCCTTTGTGTTGTCTGTTTTTCTGGTTCTTTCACGTCTCTGTAGTAAGTCTGGTAGGACCAAAGGTCAGAGGCTGGAACCATGTGTCCCTGGGACCCCTGTAGGATTCCTTGGGAAGGCTGATAGAGCTGTGGGCCTGAGGCTAGAGCTCAGGTGAAAGCCTGAAGCTCTCCTCTGCTGTCTGTGTCCCAGATGGACCCCCCAGACAGGTAATTGGGGTAGAGATGTTCTAACCTATATGATCCTGGGGTCTGGCAGCAGGTTGAGGCCTAGGCCAGAGGCCAGACTTTCCTGGGGTTTGGTGGCTCTCACAGATAGGCGAGTAAGGGCCATGGGCTAGGGACTGGAACCATGTGTCCCTGGTTACTCCTTATGCGCTCTCTCTCTCTCTCTCTCTCTCTCTCTCTCTCTCTCTCTCTCTCTCATCTTAAATAAAGGACACACAGTCTCTCTCAACATACCATTTCTTTTTTCCACTCCATCAATCAGTACAAGCCTAGAAGTTGATCTATCCTTGCTACTTTACAAATGTCCAGGAATTCATTAAAATGATTGGTAGTTCATTTCTGAGCACACAGCTTACAGCTATATTCCTAGTACAGTAATTAAAAGAATATTTCAGGCACCTTAGCAGGGTAATGCATTTTATTTTGTTCTAACCCCTGCTCCTTGTCCTGGTCTGAACATGATATCCAAGTAGGTGATGGGTGTTGTATGAAAATGCTTACTGTTCTTAACTGATGTGCATAAAAATAGGACATATGTGTTTTTCAGCAATTAAAACATAATAGTGTCTTAGCAGGAAGTGATTTTCATATTTTAGAAATGTTTTCTCCTTGTAGGCTTCTAGGACCCTCTGGATCCTTCTACTTTGCCATTCTCCCATGATTCTCTCATCTAGAGTCCCACTAGAATTTCCTCCCTTCTGTCTCAGTTTCCTGGTAAGTGAAGGCTTTCGTGGGACATGCCCCTTGGGCTAATCTGCAGATATAACTGAGTATATACCATTTGAGTCTTTCTGCTTCTGGGTTAACTCACTCATTATGATCATTTCTAGCTCAATCCATTTATCCACAAATTTTGGGAATTCCTTGTTTTTAATAGCTGAATAGTATGGAGACCTGGTGGCACTCAGAGGAAGGACAGCAGGTACCAAGAAGAGACTTGATACCCTATGAACATACACAGGGGGAGGTAATCCCCCTCAGGAACAGTCATAGGGGAGGGGAATAAGGGGAAAATGGGAGGGAGGGAAGAATGGGAGGATACAAGGGATGGGATAACCATTGAGATGTAACAAGAATAAATTAATAAAGAAGAAAAAAAAAGAAAAAAAGACAAACACCACAGACAAAAAAAAAAAAAAAGAAAGAAATGTTTTCTCTATATAATTATTATTTTCTGGTGGTTCATCAAACTTTCAGCTTCTGCCTTGCTTCTAAAACCCATATGGAGGAATAGATGATCAGATTAAAGGTTTATATTTGAAGAAAAAGAAATACATAAAAATTAAATACAACAATAGCTTAAAGGATCAATTTTAAAGAAAAAAAACATTCTCTTTTGATATAAGAACAGTAAAAAAGTCTCCCATGAGATATTGTTATAGCTAATGAGAAAGTATAATAATGACTATATATTCCTCTGAAATGATTTCACTGCAGTTTAGCACACCACTATATAGATTCAAATATTGTTCTATTTTCTGATAGGTGTCATCTCTAAGTTTGAAGAATGAACAATATCTACAGCATACACTCCAAGCAATTTTCTGACTGTCAGGAGATGAGGAGTTGAGGGTGAGCTGAGCCATGATTCATATTAAAATGTCAGAGCAGAAATTTAGGATTTTAAGAACAACTTTAAATGCCATATTCTGTGTGTCTCTAAGGCTTTTGAAGACCTTATTCAACTATTTTGCCACATGTATCAATAGAGTCATATGTATCTGTTAGGCTTAGGATATGTATTCTTGTGTTAAAATCTGCCAAGTATTTGGCATGCCCATGTTTTGTATCAATATACTAAATTCTATAGCCATGACTTAGACATAACCTTCATTATAAGTAACAATTAAGGCCTTGAGTTAAGAAGTAGGTTCAATCATCTAGCTTTTGTTCTGTCCTCCCTCTATGTTTCTAAATCTCCTTTTCTTTCTTTTCAGCTCCCATCTCCTTATCTACATATGCAAGATAAAGGCAAAGAGAGATGTTCCTGCATTTCTCCTAATTTTTTTCTCTGTATAAGACCAATAATGACTTATGACCATCACCCGATGAGAATAAGCATTTGTAGACCAAGTGAGCAAACAGCAACCTATACAACGCCTCCCCACTCCCAATTAGAGGGAATGGTGCATTCTTCTCTTAAGGTTTCTTCAGGTTGAATTGGGGCAAATAATACCTTGGAATGGGCCTCCCAAAATTGGAGAGAATGGTTAAACAATCTAGTGATTGCGTTCGTGGTTCGGTTTCTAAATGGTGAGAGATTCCGGGCTTAGTAGGAGATTGAAATGTTGGTCCAAATTGGATCAGAAGTTTTCTAACCTGTCCAAATCTGATTGGTAACAACAACAGAATCATCCAGGGGCTGGAACTAGGAGGATGCAGGATGTCAGTGTCCATTGTCCTGGGAGGAGGGATTCCTGTCAGGTCTGATCCAGCTGGTTATTTTGTTCTGAAAACGTAATTTCTCACAAGCATTATACAATTCTAATATTACAAGACAAGTTAACTCATGACAACATCCACCCGACCTCAAAGAAGATGATGAGCATCAAAGAGCCTCCTTATAGACATGGCTTCAAAAGTGGCAAACCAGCCCCTGGCCAAAATGTCCTGCCACAAACAGAATCTGCCTAAAAATGGGCAACTTAGATGCAGGCAGAGTCGACAGCTGCACTCTGCCAAGTCAGCGTAAGCAAGTCCTCAATAGTTCCTGCCCTGCAAACAAGTCTGGCAGAGATAATAAGCCAGAAAGCTGAAGATGAGGCCAATGTTATAAAGTGTATTGGTCAGGCAGTAAACTGTCTGAAGTCACTTTGTACGTGTTGGAAGCTGCTAACCAGCACTGTTGGTCCACTCAGGAATTTAAGTTTTATTCCTTCTCAAGTCTCTGTGCGGCACTGAAGACAAGATAGTATAGTTTTACAACCAAGTTTAGTTGGTTAGGGGATAAGGTCATTTTAGATCAAGATAAAGAAGTTAAGCTATTAGAGTTGAGATAGGATAGATATTGAATTTCATTCGGAAATTTAGACCGAACAAGACAAGAAAGATACTTACTTCAAACTGGATGAATGCAGATGGCCAAGTCACTATGAATGTAACATATATAGAACTCATTATTCTCATGATTGTCACATGGTTCTCCCTGCTGTATGCAGTTTGTTTTATACATGTGTAATAAAATAAATGTATAATAAATAAATAAAATAAAATGGCAGAGCAAATTATATCAACACAGCTGCCATATGAATGAGCAGGACTCACCTGGCTCATCTACTGCATTGGTGACTAATATATAGTTGTATAGGCATTAGGTGTTATCACCATGTTTTGTTCAGGGTCTTCTTGGCTCAAAGACATTTGTTTTTAAAGCTGTGAGCTTATTTGGTTGAGAACCAAGGATTTGCTCATTGACCAAGTTGAGGTCATAGGGTGAGATTAGGCATGTGAATGGAAAGCACATTTGATTTCTTATTAGCATTTTCAGAAGCACTAAATAGTCATGAATTCTTGCAAACTGTGCAAACCAGTCTGACCTTAACACTGCTATGGAAATGTTAAAGTCCTTATCCTTTCTTATGTCTAAGCCAAAACACTGTATCTGGGGCCTATTTTACGAACCATAATCTGCTTTTCCTCTTCACTCTCTGGCCAAAGAGATGCTTGTACCCACTCTGAGTTTCTTTCTTTTTTGGTTGTTTGGAAGTCATCCAAATTTGTTTGCCATCTGTTAGTTTATGTCCCTTTATCTAATGATGTGGTGGTCACAGCTGATTCTCATGCTGCCTGTGAAATCTACATGAACAAGAAAGGCATCTCGGGAAATGGTTGACATTTGCAGTCATGTGTTATTGGCTTGGCATTGATTTACATTTTAGTGTTTTTGCACAATATACTGTCAGTTAACAAAAATAGTATTTGACATTACAGTGCTCCTTTTGGATAGGTCTTTGGAGAAATTCATGTAGTAGATTAGAAGCAGAGATTTCACTATTATAGCCCTCTGGTGATTTGCACTAAAATCACCCTCCATGAAATGAGTCTTCTTATGTGCCAGACACTCTCTGTATTAACACTATTTTGACAAGTAGTTGTTTTAAAGTTCACTTAGCTGTCAAGTCTATAAAATATGTTATAGTCCTCCTCAAAGCAAGTATTTTATTCCTGTTGGTATGAGAAGGAAAACCTGCCTGGGAAATTTTAGATTTGGGATTTAAGTTTAAGATATATCAGAAGCTTCCCTTCTAGATAAAATATGAATATAATATTTATTTTAATGCATATTCTAATATAAAATCAATAGATAGTAGAAAATGTAGTATCTCAAGAAGAAAATATCTGCTTCAAACAACTTACACTTTTAAATTAAACACATTTTGTGTTCTCGCTCTTTCTATCTCTGTGTTTGTGTGTGTGTGTGATTTATGTGTGCTTGATGTATGAATGTGTACATACAATTATATGTAACATATAAAGAGGCCAGAATAAGATATCAGTTGCTTTTCCTTACTGTTAGAAACATTAGTTCCTTGAGGAAGGGTTCTCACTGAACTGGGACTCCCTTTGAGCAAGACTGTCTGAGCAGTGAGTTTCAGGGATTCCCACCCCCAACTATGCCCTCAAGTTCAAGGCTTATAGGCACTCATTGCCAATCCCCTCTTTCTACACAAATAATGGGAATTGGAACTCTGGTCCTCATGCCTACAGAGAATGTGCTCTCACCCACTGAGCTATGAATCTACTCCAAATTCCACAAGGTTTAATAATGATCTGTATCGTGATATTTTATAGAAACAGAACCAATTACATATACATATATATGCACACACTTATACACACACCAAAAGAAAAGAGATATTATATGGCATTGCCTTAGTGATTATGGAAGCTGAGAAATCCCAGTCTGCCTTCTGCACACTGAAAACCAAGGAGAGATGACAGTGTGTTTCAAAGTCCTGCGGACAGAAAGTGTGAGTTTCAGTCCAAGTCTGATGGTCTGAGACTCAACAGCATGAGAATACTGGTCCCCAGCTCAGTGGTCTAGAGGGCAAATGCAACTGCTTCCAACTTTTTGTTCTATTCTGGCCCTGCATAAATTTTAGGACATCCACCCATATAGGAGAGGCCAGTCTGTTTCTCCAGGCCCGGTCAAGTTGACAACCTGAGGTTAATTGTTGCGCTTAGTGGGTTGTAGACATCATTCCATGTGTTGTAATTTACACTATTGAAAAATAAGAGAGGAAAGACAAACAAATGAAACCCTTGGAATCTGTGTATCTATGCTAAAATGGAAGAAAAAAACATGATAGACTTTGTATTAGATGGTGGGAGAGCACAGGGAAAAACAAATGTCACATAGCATGACTGTCCTTGTTCATGTGGGCTTGAAAGATATCCACTCTGAAAAGCACAGGGTTTCTAGGCAAGGAGGGTTCCAGAGCAAAAGTCACGTGACTGACAAATGGCTGAGGCAGGGGTGTACCTGGCATAGCATGGCAGAGCACAGTGGAGAGAAGTTCATGGACAGTCATGGTGTATTGTGGTTTGAATGGACCCCATAGGCTAATATGTTTGACTACTTGTTCTCCAGATGGTAGAGCTATATGGAAAGGTTTAGGAAGTGTGACTTTGTTGGAGGAAGTGCGTCGCTGGGAGTGAGCTTTGAGGTTCCAAAAAGGCTTTCATACCACCTCTTGTTCTCATGATATTGCTGTGACTTCTAAAAATAGAAAGTTTGTTCCCAGGTTTGTAGACATCTACCCTACAATCCAGCTCTGTAATCATCCATGTGGCTTTATGATGCTTATTTGAAGCTTCCAAATGATATGATGGTAACAGCCAATTCTCTTATCTCTCATGAAAATAGATGAGAGACTCCAAATCATGAATATGGGGAAAACAAATATTTGGCAAGGCAATCATTAGTTGATGGTGTGATACATTCACCCAAAAGTAGAGACATGATAAGTGACACAGACATTTTGGGCTTGATTCAGCCTTCTGTTTGACCGGTATGATAAGCTGATTTAGCAACTGTGTTTGTATTGTGTAATGGCAATTTAAGGGATAGTCTTAATTGTATGCTTCAAACTTCTAAATGTGGCCTTATTTGTCTTTTTATATAGAGTATTTATTGTAAACAGAAATTGTTTAGTAGCAAAACACGAAGAAATTCTTAACAGCAAGAGGATGTTCAAGGAGGAGCCTCTTGGACTGAGCCACACATAGTGTCCCACAGTGTAGATATAGAAAGGTGGAAATGATGGATAACTATGGAGATGAGTCTGGGCAGGCAGACCAAGAAAAACTGATAGATTAGGAGTTAATGTTGATCTGGGTTCCTACTAGTGAGAGAGGTCGATGTAATCAGTACGACAGAAGAGAGAGGATGGACTAAGACATAGGTATAAAGTATCATTTACTATGAGTAAATTAATGTATGCAAAGCCCCTAGAATAGTGCGTGAACCATACAGGGTTCTCAATAAATGGTATCAAATGCTGCTGGCCACTTAAATAAATGTTATGAAAATTTCACCCAATATCACCAATCTGTCAGAATAAATAGAGAGATTGTTTTGGTTTGTTTGTGCTTCAGGCATCAAATACCTGAGACTGGGTGGCTGGGACTCTCAAGATTTTGTTGCCAGTGTTCAATGTCTCCTGGGGGCTTTGTCTCATTTAGTAGAAGGGGTGGAAGGCAAGGCAAGTCTACTGTAGTTCCCCTCAAGCCTTTCATAATCCACTCATAAAGATAAAGCCCTTGTAGCTTAATTATTTTCCCCAAAGACCTTGTGATGCCATTACAAAAGGGATTATGTCTCACCGTGATGCTGGTGGTGTACATTTCAACCACAGCAGCACATGAGCAACAACAATGTCATATTACTTGTTCTTTGTTTAGGAGTGCTTAGGGTCAGATCTTGGGATGTCTGGGTCAGAGTTTACATCTGTGATGTTTCCTGATCAATAAGACCAATGTGTTAAAGAACATAATCTCAGAGAAGCCTATGTTGCTAAAACTCCTTCCCAGGGTAGGGGACATGTCAACATCAACCCTCTTCATAAGGTCCTAAGGACAAACCGAGATAGGATTCTACTAAAGTATACTCTGGAGAAACAGTAAGTTTCTTGGTCTGCCTTACAAAGCACAGAGGAAGGGTGGGTACTCCCTGCCAAAATTCAGCATAGAAAATCTTTACCCAGTAGAGAGGATGGCTTTCCTATAGCTACATCAATGGAAATTCCTCCCTAGTCCTTCCCCATCTTTCCTCTAGCCCCTTCTCCAGGATGCCCCACCCAAGCTATGTGAAATTAGGGCAGAATGTCATACAGTTTGTTGGGAGTGGTGGCTGGATATTCAGGTGAAGGACCTGTGGGGAAAGGTAAAGAATCATCAGGACCAAATGTGACGATCATCCTCAAGAAGGTAGTAGAGATTTTTAAAGAGGAAAAGCCCACTGTAGTATGTTTAGGTCACTAGGATCATGCATTGAAAAGGAGGTGAGACGCTGGGCCCTTTCTTTCTTTCTTTCTTTCTTTCTTTCTTTCTTTCTTTCTTTCTTCCTTCCTTCCTTCCTTCCTTCCTTCCTTCCTTCCTTTCTGACTTCTGGATCATGAGATGAACAGTTTTTATTTACTACATGTTCCTGACCAGTTATGCCTCCTAATGTTGACCACATTGCAATAAGGCCAAGAATCAGGAACAGAAGCTTCCTACACTGTGAGCTAAAGCAAACCTTTTTTCCTTTTAAGCTGTCTCAGCTGTTTTCATGGTGAGAGGAAGATGAATGATAGTGTCCTTTATATAGGAAAGGCCCTCACTATCCTAGCTCCCAAGTGGGCCTCTCTGTGAGTCTAATATTCTGTTGTTTCCGACTGTGCAATAGCATGGTAGTTCTTGAGATGGTAATGTGCCCTATTTATCTCCCAGAGAATGATTCCAGGACATTGCTGAAAGAAGCTGGGGTTGAGGTGGAGAAACCTGTAAATAAGACTGAGTGACTAGGGTCTGGCAGACAATGGTACCAAGAGACACAGGGTCACAAGGTGGGAGCACAGCAACGTCACAGCCATAGAGAATGTCCCACAAGGGAGACAGAGGTCATAAGAAGCCACGGTGGGACTGATACATAGGCTGAAATGATTTTCACTAATAATGCTGAGGTTGTTGAGTTTCAGACTCATTACAAGCAGCTGAAGTGCCTTTTGAAGCAAGGTGGGCCTGACCTCCAGGTTCTCCCAGCATCCCTTGGTCCCTACCTGCTGCAGGGCATGGCTGGCATACCCTGGCCTCTACCTTGAATTCTCCAGCCTAGGAGTGGGGCTTCCCCTCCCCCCAGAGGCTCTTCACTATATAATCCAACATTTTGGTTCCCCTACTTCTCTTCTTCTTTTTGTGCCACCCTCTCCCTGCACGGGCACTTTTCTGTCTCCCCTGCATGGCAATGTCTGTGGCCCCATTCTTTGGGACCACTGAACTCACTGAGAGCTGCTTCCAATAAACCTGCACTCACAGGCTTTACCTTGTGTTGAATTAGCTCATTTCATCATAGAATGCTTCTTATTAGAGGTGTGTAGACATGCCAAAAGATTTTTTAGTGGAGATATCTAGAGAGAAGGTTAAACGAAGTTTTAAAAGTAGTGGTTAAAAGCACCAACTACTCTTCCAGAGGAACCAGATTTGATTCCAAATACCCACATGGTGGCTCACAACCTAACTCCAGTTTCAGGGGGTCTGATACTGCATACTCTTATGGCCAGGTAGAACCAGGCATGCATGTCTTTGTGCACAGACATACATGCTGGTAAAATATGAATACACATAAATAAAGAACCAAAAATTATTAAAGATTATCTGTAGATACAGAACCTTCATAGCAGGTGGAACCTGTTAATCTCGATATTGATGTGAGAAAAACCAGTTCCACAATTTTGAGCCAAATGTGAAGCAAGCTATAATTAAACACTGGCTAGGATTGACTTTGCTCAGGTGACTCTGTGAAGAACCTATGCTGTAAAGAGACTGAGAAATCTGCTTCCTGGGCTAAAATTCAGAGCACACAGAAAGGGGAGTCATATTGCAGGGAGAGGAGGGAAGCAAGAGATGGGCTGGGAAAAGAACAAGGCCCTGTGGGTAGAAATTAAGGGGAAGGGTGCCAGTGTGCAAATGCACACTCTAAAGGAACAGGCTGTTCTCTCCCCAAAGAATACTAAACTATCTGGTCTTCAACCCCATCAGAGATGTGAGAAGGAATAAAATTAGTTACCTGAGTATACAGGAGTGCAGGTTAGCATCTTACCAAATGAGATGATGACAGAGATAGTTTGCTGCCGGAACAGTCAAACAAAATATAATTCCTTGTTGTTTAGTGATTTTTCTTGCTGTAAGTAGTTTATGGTATACATGTGTAATAATAATAATAATAATAATAATAAACAAATAAACGAATAAATGAATAAATAAATACATGTAGCTTCTGAGGTGAAAATGACCCAATGGATGCAGCATTGTAGATGTTGTCAGAGACAGTCTTCTCTCTCTGAACCTATCAGGGCCTGTGGAGATGAAGTGCCTGTGTTGTTCATCAACAATTGTAACCAGGTAAAGGACTGCTAAGGGGTTCTCAAACAGGTAAGTGCAACATTACTTGAGTTTCTGTTTTGTTTTGTTTGTTTGTTTAGAAACCAGCCCATCTTGTCCCGTAGGTTAGCATCATGGACTATGCAGATGACTTGGTAACTTCAATACAATTAGGGACCCTAAATTGAATAAAGTTAGGGGCTCTGGTGTGAATAAAGTTCAGAACCCTAATCTCCTTCCTTTCCCCTGGATTGGGCTTCCTGTGTATTCTAGGCACTCCATCCCTAGGGGAAATGCAACCTGTTATTAACTTCCTTTCTAATTTTGTCTCTTCTGTTTTACAAGAGCATTTTTTAGCAACTACGGAATCCATAAGGAGGATGATTCTGATAGCTCTTCATTCATTTTCAAATAAGTGAGTTTATTAAGCAAGCAAAAGCACAAAACAAGTCGTTAGTAGCAGAAAGAGAACATCATGAATGCAGGGGCTTCCAGTTAGCAGAAACAACTGGGGAGCCCTTGCAAAGCAGACCCTGGAGTCCCAGAGCGAGAGATCTCTGTGCAGACTGAGCATCTGGCTCCTTGCTTCCTTGTTCCCACCACAGGCATGTTTTAAATTGTAGTATAAGCAATGATAATTGCCCTTGAAATTGGTTTTCTCTCTAGCTGTTCTAGAGACACAATGCTTTTATTAGCTGCTGCTCTTCTTAGTCCCTGTTGCTGGGGCTCAGCCCAACCTAGAGCAAGTGTGTTTGAGTCTGGCATAAGGGGCTTCTCCTCACTTCCAGAGTCCACTTAGCAGCACGTGACAACTTGACACTTAATGTCACACTTTACACAGTTCACATCTGGGGCCAGATGGTTTGTTGTGGGGAGCTGCCCTGTGTGATCTATGGTGTTAATATGATCTCTGACTTCTACCGAAGATCCTAGGGGTGTGTATTAAATGTGATCACCCAACATGTTCTCCGACATTATCACACCTCCCCTATTGAACAAGCCTGTCTCACCTGAGGAGTACTGCCCCTGAATCCCATGAGCACTAGGATGTGTAAAACTAAACTTAGCAAACCAACAGCCATTTAAAAAACCAAACACTCTAACACCACATAATACACAGAAATACTCCTTGAAGAACAGTGGGGAAGTGTTAAAAGCCTTTGCTTTCTGTAATTAAACTGTTACGTTTTTTTAAGAGTGGAAAACTTTGCTTACACAGTCAATACCTTGCAGCTCATAAGAGCAGTTTATCTTCAGCATAAGCTGAGCTGTTTCAGCCTATGTGGATTGGACAGCGTGGATGTGTGTGCATGGCAAAGTGTGTGTCCTCTGAGCTCAGCCTGCAGCGAAGCCATACAATGTGAGACAGGCCAGAGGCACCTCAGAGGCACTACAGTTTGATTTTGAGTTGATTTTGTGCTTACATGTTCAGAAACTTTTTACTATTGTCAAATTTCTCATGACCTACATATCTTCTCAGTTGGTCCAAATCTAATCTTTACTTAGACTAACAAATAATCAGAAGATTATGAATTGCCTTATTTATAAGGAGGCACTTCAGAGTTTAATATTCTTTACAGATATCTTAGCAGGCTAAGTTCATTAACGTAGTACACAAATAAAAAGCCATTGATCTAGCACAATCTATAATGGAAGGTAAATTTAATTCCACTTGGAAACATATAAGCAAGAGGTTATAATTAATGTAATTGACTCCTCATTATGAACTTCAATGAACCGTATATCAGTATGACATATTACATAGGAAAATGGAAAGAATTATTACAAACAATGCTAGCCTTCCTTGCAAGCAAAAGTCAACTAAACCGACATCATAACATACTCATAAAATGAAATCCACATTATTGAATGGAATCATACTTATTTTAATATATCCAAAAATTAGGTTGTCACAAGTATGATTTTTTGTATGTACACTTTATAGCTTGAATCATTTAATTATACCTATTTAGAGATTCCAACAGCTCTTCTATGTCATAAAGTAAAATCTAAAGAAGGAATATGAAAATAAGTGTAATATTTATTGGCAAAAGACGGTGTAGATGCAGAAATAGAACTTGTCTTTTGAAGTCAGCCGTGGATGTTTTACCATTCTTGCTTCATAATGTTGCTGGATACGATGTGGGTCAAAGGGGAAGCACCCGGGGATTCTGGGTAGACGGGCTGAATGGGCCTAGCCCGGGCCTGTGTTCTCAGGAGAGAAGCAGGTTTCTTCCACTCAAGAACTGCACTTCCACTACTGCAGAATCTGAAATGGACAAGGTGGCATTTCTCCTTTTGGTAGTGCCATTCTGCTGAAGAAATTGCAAACAGTGGAATCTGTGCATGGTGCCGAATCTTTGGCTAGAGACTTAGGCACTGAAGTCACCCAGAACTGGGGTCAAGTGATGGGCAGGGCAGGCAGGCCAGGGAACTGGTCCATCACCGGTAATCACAGCACAGTGGCACTTCTGTCCTCTTCAGCAAGGAGCTGCATATGGACAGTTATAAAAAATTTTTCTATGAAAGGAAAAACCCACCACCTTTGAAATATCACTCAACTTCTGAAACCATGCATTCATTTCATTTACTTGTTCATCAGTATCTCAAGCAGCTGCTGAATAACAGCTTCGTGTCTTTCAAACATCCTTACTGCCAAACGTTGACACTCCGTGGAACACATCCTCCTGGCTAGCTGAAGTCCACTGGAGTCACAACTGTTCTGGCAGCCTGGGTGGCAAACGGAGTTGACCCTGAAGATATTCTTCAGGTTTTGAATTTCCTAGAAGGGAACTGTTTTGGCTCAAAACTTCTGGGGTTTTCCTAAATGAGTTTGACTCTAGGCAGAATTTAGTAAGGGAGATCTGGAATGTTCATTGGAACAGGGAGCTCAAGAGAACCTCTCCTGAGACCTGACTCTGCCCACATTGTAGGTCTTCATCCACAGATGATCCCTCAGAGTTCTAATTAGAAGAGCTACCTGGGAGAGCCGGGTTAACAAGCCAGCTGGCCCGTGGCTTTCCCGCCCTGAGTAGGGCAGTACACAGCGATGAGGAATGTGCTGCACATTCTAGGGCCTTTTATGAGATGAGATCACCGGAAAACAACTAGCTAAAATGTGCCTGCTCCTTTAGCTAGAATCCTTGTTTTGTAATGTGCTCCAATCCCATGGGTAATCCTAAATCCATAGCTGAGTTAAGGTGATTGCTGGTGCGTGGCTTGTGGTGGCATTTGTGTTTATGAGTCTGCTCCATTAGCTGGGATGCTGATAACAGAGTGGGTTGAAGGATTCCACAATTACTGTTGTTTGTTTGCTTGTTTGTTTTTACTAACAAAGCCTTAGTTTATAGATGTTCACACTGGTGAAAAAGGAGGGTGTCTTTAAATTTATCCTGTTTTAATCCAAGGAGGGCTGTGGGGTAGAATGGAAAGTGGGCTTCCTTTGTCTCTGCAGGACTTGTGTTTGGATGGATGCCTCACTTACTAATCTGTGCCCTATGTGTATCTTTCATAAAGCAAAACACTAATGAATCAAAAGCATCTTGTTTTTAATTCTCCCTTAACATCAAACTGGAAAAGCAAAAACACAAATGGTATTCTGAGTTGGTTGCTCATAGTTTTCTGTAAGTAGCTTCATGACTTTAGGGAAACGTGGTTCAAAAATAAAATTACTATTCTTTGAAATAGACCTTTCCACGTTGCTTCTACAAAGACTGATGAAATAACTACACCAGGTCCTTTTTCTGCATAAAATACCATTTTAATTATCACGTGTCTTCAAGCTATTGTTTTTCACTTCTTAGCTTTAGTAATTTCCACAAGTCTCTGTCGAGAGAAATGAGGGTCAGAAACCTTCTAGAAGAAGGTCTTAGAGTATTTATGTTTGCTAATAAATTCTATAAAGCAACTTGCATCAATATAAAAAATAAAGCCATCCTACTCAGAAAGAAACAAATGCAGAAATAGATACTTATGTGAACATAGCAATACTGTTTCTATCCATAGCTGAATTTATCCTCCTCAGAAGGTAAAGAATGAGTTAAATATACATAGCTGGCTCCTGTCCCATTCATGCACCCTAAGTCCCTCCCACTCCACCCCAGCTGGCTGTTAAATAGGTCTTCCTCAGGCCCAGCCGGACCCAGCTTTAATGCAAAATAGCTTTGGAAATGCCTGTATTTAAAAGGTGTGTACTTGCTTATATGAGACCAGGAGAAGATGAAATGACATTGTCTACATATTGCAAAACTGATCTGTAAAACCACTTAAAATTCCACTTGTACTCGCAGGGATATAATTTATTCTCACATGGTTCAGTGCTGCACGTTTATTGTGATGGCCATGGATTCCCTTTATGTTTTCATCGTGAGTTCCTCTTCGTTAGACTTTCATGTTTTTAAATGTATTTTAATATTTTGCCTCTAATTGTGATGGAGTTTCAAACCAAAACTGTATTAATGTCAAGGTCTTTTGAAAGGTGGATGCTGGCTTGTCTTAAACCTCCACAGTGAGCTTTGAAATGCATAATTATGCAGGATAAAAAAAAATCATTCGTAATAATCATCCTTCTATTTTGTGCTTCAGAATGGGTGTAGTAACATCCACACTACAACACTAACATTATTTGGAGTGAATTTCAAATGCCCAAATTGCCAGTGAACCTTTTACTTAAAATAGTCACTATACTGATCACACAAAAGATTTCCTGTGCTGGAGGCCAGTCTCTACATCCAATAGGAAACAGTATTATTAAAAGGAGGTAAGGTGGTGGCCTGGATATGCAGGGAATATAGGATTAAACCCAAACTCTAGCAGAGAGAAAAAGACCTCCTCCGTGTCACTAATAATCCTAGCCACCAAAAGCTTCAGCTGAATAAAGGAATAAAAGGGGGTGGGGATGGGGGAGGCTTAAACTGCATCCCTGGAAGCCCATGTGGCCACTTTATTTATTGCTATTTCACTAGAGATATATTTATGTGTTTATATAATTAAAATAGTTATTAATGCTTTGTGCTGGTATGAGGAAAGACAGCTGCCGCGTAAGATAGGGAGTTGTAATAAGCATAGGGATACAGGAGGAATTATTATTTTCTTCTATGGTTTCAACTCCAGTCATAAGACGTCATCTCTGATAAGCTGATTTTTAATCAAAAGGTTATGAACATGAAGGTGTATGTAGGAAGCTGTGTTTTCTTTTCAGATCTCTAGCCACAGTTTCAAATTAGCTGTTACTGCTCCATCACTTCTGTGATATTTACATTCCAGGAGCTGAGTCAGCAGAGGAGTTATTAGAACCAACCAGGAAAGGGAACGAATTGCTCAGAGGCCCTGCAAAGACCTCAGGCATGGGCTGCTAAATGCTTTGCTTGATTGTGGGTCCAGAACGCAGTGGTTCTGTTTTCTCCAGGTTTCCTACCTCCCACTCCATTCCTGAAGATAGAAATAGAGAGAAACTCACGACGAGTCTAGAGAATGAATTGTTTACAGGTAAGACCTTTACCCTCCTGTGGATACTATTTCCAGTCTCAAACAAACAAACAACAAAAATAACCAGGCACAGTCCCTACCTGCCTCTGACATGTGCCTGAAGCAGTCTCCACCTGCCTCTGAGATGTAAAATTTTGTCGAATTTTTAGCATGGGTGGACAATGAAGCACTTTAAAGTGAGTAACATATACACTTCTTAAATAGACAGTGGTGGGTAAGTGGTACAAAAGAGAAAACAGATGTACACATGAAAGAAATGGCTTGATTATGTTACCTCTCCTGGAACACTGGCTTCCAGGTGTGTGAACCTGGTGGCAGGTTCTCCTGTGCAGGGAGAGTGTAGATTGTTCCCAGGAGCCTTTGTGTTAGCTCTAGATAATGAGTCTTTTAAACCTAGGCCTCATAAAAAAAAAAAAAAAAGAGTGGTCTTCTGCTGTAGGCATACCCTTATCTCTCCTGAGCATCACTGTCATTTTTTTGTTTTTCAGCCTTTATCACTTCATGAATGGATATTATGTATTTGTTTAACTCTGTTGTCTCTCTCCATCTCTGCTCTGTCCCTTCAGGTAGTTTCCCCAGTCTAAGCTCCTGGAGAACAAGAACCCCACTTGCCTGTCCCACAGCTCTTTTATCGTTTATCCTCAGTATTCAGTAAATATTTGTGGAATTTCGGGAAGCACATGACATCCTAACAAATGTCATACTCAGAAAATAAAGCTAGCAGTATTTAAAAAAAAAGTTGAATTTATATTTTTGCCACTCATTTTTTATTAAAGAAGGGAACAGATTTATGGCTTGTGTATTTAGTTGTTTAGTGGTTAGGCTAGGCTTATATTTTCAATAATTTAGTAGATTGATTTTGCTGCCTATTAATATGCATAGAGCAGGCACTTTGCTAAGTATTTTCATGCCATCTCATTTACTCCCCTCAAATATCCACTAAGTGGCAAATATTGCTTGACTATTATTAATTTTTATATTTGGAAATTGAAAATTACTGACATTAGCTTACCCAAAGTTGCTATGCTAATCAAATGTGGAGTGTGAATCTGAGACCAGCTCTGTGTAACTCGAAAAGCCAGTAGCTTCGTTCTCCATTTCTTGAGACAGGGTTTCACTGTAGATAGCTCAGCATACTGAGAGCCTCTAACTCGCAGCCTCTTTGGTGCTGAGACTGTGTGTACACACTGCCACACTTGCTACCCCTGATCTGAATCACTTCACACTAAAGCCTCTTGCTGGAGCAGGTGCTGTTGCTATGTGTTTTCTTGTTTACACATCTTATTAAAGCAGGTGTCTGTTTCTATGCATGTCCTGTTTATATAGGAGAGCTCTGGCACTGCTTTTCACTAATTGTGCCCCCTGTTTACCCAGAAAGCAAGCATATGGCTTCCCTCCACTACTTTTGCTTTGGTTTTATTTTATTGAAGTGGAGATGCACACCTCTAGTCACACTTTTTCTTCCTTTAAGATGTATTTATTTTATGTGAGTGAATGTTTTGCCCGAATGTATGCATATGGACCACATGCATCAGAAGAGAAGAAGGTTCTACCTTTGAGAACTTAAATTATGAACGGCAGTGAGTCACCATGTGGGTGCTGGGCACTGAGTACAGGCCTTCTTAAGAGCAACAAGTGCTCTTAACCACTGAGCATCTCTCTAGACAACACATTAAAAACATACTGACTTTTTCTGTCAAATGGTTCCACCAGGACTCAGAGGAATGCGAAGGGAAAGAATTTGAATGATATCTTACTTCTAAGACATGAACTCATATCTGCCCAGTGTATGTTCAGTCTCTGAAATCCACCCAGGTCTATTATAGTGCCCTATGGAAAATCTGCTGTAATAATTTGAAGGCAGTGTCAGAAACATATGAAGCAATGTGTTAATAAGGTTACTTTCCACTTCTATATATATTATTTTTACATTATATAATATTTTATGGATGCTTTTCCCCAAAATTCAAAACTGAAACCACCTAAAATCTAGCAGTCCTATTCCAGGATTTGTATCCTAAGGAAGAGAAACTATTGTCTTGAAGAGATGTCTACACTTCCCTTCTTAATGAGACTGAATACCAGGCAAGAAATAGCAACGACCTCAGTATCCATCAAGTGGTGTATGGATTAAAAAAAAATGAGCTCATAAACAGAAGTAAACTCTGTAGCCATGCCCAGGGTAAAATGTTGTCATTTGTGGCTATATTAATAATAAGTGAATCAAGTCAGACACAAGCCAGGTAAACACCTCATGGTCTCACTCCTATGTGGAATGTTAAGTATTGATCTCACACAAATTGAGATCATTGTGTTTACCAGGGACTATAGAGAATAGTAAAGATATGAAAAGCCAGATCAACTGGTACAAAGTTACAGTTAGATTGCAGAAGTAAGTTTTTGGTTCTATGATATAAAATCCAGAGGAGGACAACATTATACATAAGAAAGTAGAACAAGGAATGTTCCAGGTTTTAATTTTTTTATTACAGTTAATTCATTTTTTTTTGTTATTTAAAAATAAAATATAATTACATCAAGCCAGACACTGGAAATAGTCACATGTCTACCAACAAATGAACTGATTAAAAAAATAGGTATATTTACACAATGAAATATTATTTAGCTGTCAAGAAAAATAAAAGTGGCAGATAAATTAATGGAAAAAATCATTCTGAATGAGGCAATCTAGATCTCAGAAAACAAATATTGTATGTTTTCTCTCATACGTAGATGTTAGGGTTTAAGATTTCTATATGTATGCTATAGTATGTATAAACATAAAGGTTGGGTACATAGTGAAATAGGAAAGAGGTAAGGATCTCTCAAGGAAGGGAAAATGAGGTTTATAGTGATGGAGAGATGGGAAGGATACTGCAGTGGGAGGATAAGAGAGGAAAGAAACACAGGCAAGGGCAACTAACACAACACGCCATTTGACAGAAGAGGCTGTGTGTGTGTGCTTGTTGGGGGAAGTGTGTACTAGGTGTGTGTAGGGTGGTGGGGTGGGCGGTGTTGAGGTTTCAGAAGCTCAAGTGACGACTAGTGGTTCATGCCTCTTCCTGCTGATCCAGATGTAGATGGAGGCTTTGATTTTTTTTAAAAACATGATTGATTAAAATGGGATGATCTAATGGGGATATGGAGCTATATTATTTAAATGCAGGTTATTGGAGCAGTGTGGGAGGGGGAAGGAGAGAGAGGCACATGCTGGAAGGGAAGAGAAGGGAAGGGAAGGAGGGGGGGAGAAGGGTGGGGGAAGGAGTAAAGGCCTGGCTGAACCAAAATGTCAGGATTCTATAGTGAAGGGACTCTGGGAGAGGGGAAGACTGGCTCCTAGGTAGAGGGCAGGGCATGCAGCAGGACTTATCAAAATCTACTTTATTTGGGGTTTCCTAACACCTCTACCTCCCTTCCAACCCACTGACCCTAGGTAGGCAAGACTTTTAAATACAACCCAATACATTTGTTCAGTGTTGCCTGCATATATATGTTTTCATGGCTGGCCACTTGGCTTTCAATAACCAGTCTTGGGGTTCATCCCTGGTGAATACTAATTCTCCCTCTCTCATCAGTTGTGAGTTGCCTGTAACTCTTCATTTAAGGGTACAACCCAATACGATTTCACTCACCTGCGTTGGGTTAACAACTTGTGTTGTAACTTTTCAGGTCTTGTTTAGATCAGAGAAGCCTATGGGGTACACTGAATAGTCATATGTTGAAATATTACAAAATAGCCGAAAACTCTATCGTTTTAATGGCCACTTAAAATATTCAAGAAAACATTTATTTTGATTAAGACATTTGAAAAGCCAACACACGGAGGCATGTGAGGAAGGCCTCCCTTGAGAGTAGCCATGATTATAGTAATAGGATGAAAAGGCGCTGGGGATAATGGGAAACAAATGAAAGAGACACCAGCAGGAGGAGGAAGAGTTAGTAACACACAGAAGGAGAAATCTCTTCACCTTTTGTCACACCTGTTAACCTTTTAAAAGCAAGCGCTCCTTTCCTCTCAGGAGAATTACATGAAGGTCTTTAGACACTGCTCTCTAAGTTGCAGTAAACCTTAAATTCCTTTCATTGCCCTTCAACCCTCTGAGCACTGTAGGTGGAAGTAACCCGGTGGAAGTATCTCCCCAGAATGTGCATGCACTAAGGTAACTGGGCTTGAGCGAGAACTAAGACCACTTAAGAAGATAAATCCATGCATATTGTGGAGATACAACCTTTTATTGCCTTGGACATGTGAAATAGTCTTATTTCTAAATTTATTTTTTATTTTACTTTGTTTTATTACTATTACTACTATTATTGTTGTTGTTATTTGGCTTTTGATTTTTCTTTTTCTTTTCTTTTCTTTTCTTTTTTTTTTTTTTTTTTTTTTTGAGACAGGGTTTCTCTGGGTAGCCTTTGCTGTCCTGGATTCAGTTGGTAGACCAGGCTGGCTATCTCTTGTCACAGAGATCTGCCTGCCTGCCTCTGCCTCCCCGAGCGCTGGAATTATAGGTGTGCATCCTGTGCCTGGCTTTTTTTTTTTTTTTTTTGGTTAATGAACACACTTTGAACATAATTGCACCTTCTATATACTTCAGCACTTTTATCCTCCTCTTAAGAAATGTAGAGAGAAGCAGTTAGTCAACCTACCCTAAGCAGATGTTCCCTAGGAGCATATAACATTAGTTCCAAAGGCTCCCACATATCTTCAGCGGGTAAAAGAGTACTGCATTGATAGGATAGCATACAAAAACGGTCTCATGCCCTGATTTCAAAGAATTGGGAATCATGTTACTTCAAATAGATTGCTAAATTTAGGTATCTTATTCTATAGAGTTGTAATCTTTCACTAAGCCTTAGCAGGTTTTAAAGATCCAAGTTAGTTTATTAGCCTCAAAAATCATATGTAAGTTATTTGTAAGCAAACCCTACTTATCATCAGTGTGTATGTGTGAGCTCATATATAAAGATCTCCCAGCTTTAGAGAACGTACTGATGACTAATTCTTATAGCTGTGATAATAAACCTGACAGAAGCACCTTGGGAGAAAGGACTCATTGTCTTACAATTCTGGGACAATGAAAGCACAAAGGTGGTGTTTATGACACTAGGACACAGGCTGGTTGCTCACATTGCAGCCGATCAGGAGACAGAGAACAACAGCCTGACCAGGACTGGACAGTAAACCCTAAGAACTACCCTACCTGACCCACTTCCTCAGTGAGGCCCTGCCCCCTAAAGGCTCTGTAACCTCCCAAAGAAGGACTATAGAGACCAAGTGTGGAGGAGTTTTAATTCAGAACATGGCTGCTCTGGCAAAAGATCACATCCAAAGACTTTCTAGGTCTGTGTGACCCAGCTGGAACACAAACACGCCTGTGATCCAGGAGACAGAGGCAAGCAGATCTGAGTTCAAGGCCAGCCTGATATAGTGCAAGCTGTAGGTAAAGAAAAGCTTAGGTCCAGGTGTGGTGGTACACACCTTCAATCACAAACAATGAAGGTAAAGTTAGTTGTTGGAAGGAAGCACCCACGTTTGAGAGTGATGTCTAATTGAGTGGCAAACTAAGTGACTAATGGGGAAAGATTCGACAGAGTAGGATAAGCTAACTTCCAGAAGAATGAGGAAAGGGAAGCTACTTAAAAGGGGCAATGCAGAGAGAGAGAGAGAGGAGACGGTTTTACCAGGAGAGTTTCACAGAGAGAGCTTGAATGAGAGAACAAGCTAGACGCAGGTGAAGTCGGAACGAGTCAGATAACGAAGAGCCAGGAGATTAGAGCAGACAGGTGGAGTTAGCTTGAGAAGAACAAGAAAGGGTGAGCTTATTCAGCAGTAAGTCTCAGAGGCTGAAAACAATGTAGGCCTAGGGTAGGTTGTATGTAGGCCAGCGGCCTCCAGGACTAGGCCTAGCTTAGCAGACAGAGGCGGTAAGCCTCCCAGACAACAACTGAAACAAACTAATAAAAGTTCCTTTTACACTTAGGCAAGACACTGAGGATCCAAACCACAACAATCTGCCCTTGGCTCCCAAGGGCTCAAGATCATCTCATAATGCAGATACATTCAGTTTAAGTACAAAACTCTCTATAGGTTAACAATGATAGCATTTTTAAAAAGAGATCAATGTTCAAAGTCTCTTCTGAGACTCCAGGAATCTCTTAGCTGGCAAACCTCATAAAGCCAAAAAAAGCTAGTGACATACAGTTCCAATATACAGAGTCATAGAGGAAACCTAATAGTTTGCCCCCCAAAGGAAGGAATGGGAGGAGAGTAAAGTTAAATCAGACCAAAGAAACACCAAAGCCCAGCAAGGGAAGCACCAAGCCCTAGAGCTCCACATCTGGCATTCATTGCTCATGCTGTCATCATCTGGGTGTGAATGGCCTTGGGTAAGACTACATTCCCAGTGCTTGTGCCTGCCACAGGAATGAATGTGCTGCTGCTTGGGCTGGCTTCAGTCAATACTCGCAACTTCCTGGCATCTCCCTCATTGTGGGGTGCTTCACTGTAACTTACATGCCGTCTTCACAGCTGTAGTCATTGACTACTTAGTAGCTACATGCAGAAAATAAGGACCTTGTCACATACTGTCTGGCCTCAGCAGCCTTCTGGACCTTCGGTGGAAGCCTTCCTAATTCGGAAGCGTTCATATCCTGTATGCCTGACAGCCAGCACTACAGTGATGCTGCTGCCAGGCTCTGCTAGCAGCTCAGGATGTAGCCCTGCCTCCTCTTCCCACAGCTGCCACAGACTCTAAGTGTCTTGGCAGTACCTAGAAAATATATTTGGCAAGGCACTCTGGATGCTCTATATTTGTAGGTACTCTTTTTCATTCAAATGCAAATTTTCAAAAGAATTTGCATTTGTTGGGTAAGATCTTGCTCTCAGATCACCTCTCTTATCACCACACTAGAAGATGCCAAGTTTCACTTTCACTCAGTAGTCCTTCTTATAGACCTTGGGGGACTCACAACCAATGTTTTAAATCAGAACTGGCCACCAGTCTTCAGAAAGCCAGTTAAAACAGCAAATAAAAAGTGAAAAAGCAAAGGGAGATTTACTCAATGTGGCCACATTGGGAAGCAGGACAAAGAGATTCCAGGGAAGCCAAATCCTTCTTCCTCAGCGTCCACGAGTGAAATCAAGATTTAACTAGAGGATAGTTGTAAGCAGTCCTGGTCAAGGTGTGGTCCTCCCAACCACTGGCCTATAATTATGTGGGCTTCAGTCGCCAGCGGTAAAACTGGTCTGACAAGTTGTTAGAACTGTGCGAAATCTCTGTCAGGGAGACAAATTCATCCAATGGCTGCCACCCTCTCCTTCACCCAGCATTAGATTCCACAAACTCTCAGTTGTCTACGTTCCTTTCCTCACCAAAGCACCTGTCTTGATGTCTTTCTACCAATGAGCACAAGTCAGGCCACAGCCAGAGTGATATGCTATTCTGAACATTTTTCACAAGATAAATTAGCCTGTTATTTTGAACTCATCCTCACTTGAATTTTCAGATCACAGAAAATACTGGGAATTTTTTTGTTAGAATGTGTCATGGGTCACTTGCAGCCCAACTTCAATAGAGGGTCTTGTCCCCTCTGAAAAGTCTTATGCACGTTTTCCACTGTCTACCTTTCTGTTAGCATACTGGTCAACTGGGTTCACACTAGAATTCGGTCTGATTACAGCATTTTAGGACTTCACCAACTGGGATCCAGCTGTTCAAAATAAGGGACTATGGGGTCATTCTGCATCTAAACCATAACAAAGATTGCACAGCCTTTTAGCTAAATAACAGGAAGTGCACACACCTATCCCTATTTAGGAAAAATAATTTTTCTCAGTGTGCACTTTCTGTAAGCTTTTAGCAGCCATCTGACCTACATTTCAGGGCTGTATACGGATAAAAATAGAATCCTTTTAAATATTTATGACATATAAAATATTGTTTGAAGTATGCATATCAGCAGAGCCTTTTGAATTTAGGAAGACCAATGACAGAAATGAAATAATCTCACTGTTCTTCTAATTGGTGTCTCCTCTAAATAATGGCTACAGAGTTTGCAGTAAACACATTATAAGTGGTTCCAGTATACTGTGGCTCTCCACAGAAGCTCACTATTTTCTTTAGGAATTTTGCTTCAACATATACTTTATTATCCTTAAAATTATTGATTTTCATGTCAACAACTAACTATGAAGTTAAATAAATTGAATGATATAAAAATTGAGTACTTTTCTCCCTCTCTATTATATCACCAGAAAAAAGAAAGTGCAGAACTTACTTCTTTTCAATTTGTATGTGTCCTCTGTGTTACTTTCTCTAAATAGATTCTAAATACACAGGTAATATAAATATTTTCCAGTTTCACACATGGATATGTAAGTCATTTAAGTATTCTGGGTGAGGTCACATGTGGTAGTATATACCTTTAATACCAGCATTTTGGAAACACAGGTAGGCAGATCTCTGTAGTTCAAGGTCAACTTGGTCAGTATAATGAGTTCCAGGCCAGCCAAGGCTACATAGTGTGACCATGTCTCAAAACACAAAATATCAAGAAACAAACAAAAAGGCTTCTGGGTGATCAATTTAATATTATTTTAGCTTAGTAAGAAAAGTAAAAACTAAAATTTACAGATTAAATTTGATTTCATAATTGTATTTATTAAAATAATACTATTGAACAGAAGAAACTACATTACTTGGAAATGAAAACATTAATACAATTTATGAAATTCAAAAAATGAGTAAACATGACAGTGTACTTACTTGTTTATCAAAATATATGTAGTCAAGCCATTTTCTTTTTATGACTCAGGCCATAGATGTGTGTATGTGTGTGTGTGTGTGTGTGTGTGTGTGTGTGTGTGTGTGTGTGTGTGTGTGTTTCATTCACCTATTTATTAATGCTTATATGTATTTTAGTAATTTTTAGTAATGAATTTACTTTTCTATCTTTTGATTTTCAATTCTCTCATTTTTTAAGTCTATATAAATATATATGTATATATATATTGTTTTTTTATCCCCGTGCTTTAGTGAGTGTCCTGCATAGTCTCCCCCACACACATACACACTTCCTAGACCTGTGGATTATGATGGCTATTTTACTTTTTACCTACACTGGGCAAAAGGCTTGCACAAATAGTTGGCAAAATATCATCATGGATATATCTATAAAGTTATCTGTGGAAGAGTTTAACTTTTTATGTCAGTACAATAAATAATGAAATTACACTCATGTGTGCATGATGTTTGCTATTTTGGGTCCTGAGAATAATAAAAAAAAAAACACTAAAGAAAGACACGCATCTTCCCTCCCTTCAATAAGAGCACCACAGACTCTCAGACCGACTAGTGCCACGCCTACCCATTCCCGGCTACCCCTGACCTCCCCTCTCCCCGCTGCAGCCTCTGGATTTGGGCTGAGTCACTCTACTCATTCTCCTTACTCTCAGGATCATTGAGGGAAGATTATGAATACTCCCATAGCAGCTAGAAAGTTCTGTAAAAAAGCTTTCTCTTGAGTTCTCTGTGTGTACACCTGTAAGCAAATTCATAGATAGTCTATTCATTTACATTATATTTCATCAAATATCATTCATATATAATGCTATATATTCCTATATAAAATGCTGTATATTCCAGTATTTTCTATAATAGTTACATTATATATATATATATATATATATATATATATATATATACATATATAAAGTGTCTATACTATACATACACACGCACATACATATACATACATATCCATTTTGTTTGGAGAATTCTAATACAGATTTTTGTACGGAACATGGCTCTAAATGAATATAATTTTAAGAGTGGCTTTTCTGAATTGATTCTGAGACTTCTGAGATTTTTCTCTCTAATCTGATTATATTTAATGCTGTAAATGAATATTTCCATTGATAAAGAATGTGAAAAATCTTGGGCATGCAGTGTTTATAGAGCTACTCAAATTGACTACTCCTATCCAGCCACTTACCAGAAATAAGAAATTTCATGAGTCTCTTATGTTATTGTTTGCATTCTTTTCCATCCAGTGAAGACAGTACCATTGAGTACTTCTTAGAGGAAGTCCACGAGTCTCAGAAGAAGAAAGGAAGGAGCATTATCTCTCACTCAAGAACTCATATAGACAGCATGAGTTTGCAGGTGTGCCAGGAGGGAAACCCTCACTTCTGTAGACACAGATCCTGCTGAAAATAACACACAGCCTCACCTTGCGGTAACTGAAGTACAATACAAGCAGAACTTCCAGTTTCACCAAGTGCCACTGACAAAGTAAGGACAGGGAAACAATGAAGACAAAGTGAATTGAGACATGGCTATGCAGAAAGGCCTCCAGGAAGTGAGACCTCTGAGCCCTGAATTCTAATGAATTTCTTACACGTGGAAAAGCACTCCCCGCTCCTTACAGAATCGCCTCCTCTGCAACAAAGTAAAAGTGACCCCCCCTACTACCAATGGAGCCCTGCTGCCTTAACCCAAGCAAGAGTGACTTCCCAAACCCCTTGTGTTTTCTCCAATGCCAATGGCAATGGAACCACCGCACATGGTAGTAACAACTGGATTGACCTCATCGTGATAACGGGCCCCTTGAGGCAGTTGCTGCCTCAGGATAACGCTGACTACTTTTAGTCACTCTAGTCAATGCTTTTCTTCTAGATCTGCAATTTGACTCTATGGCAACAGGCCTGTGAACGTGAAGTAAAGAGCTTAGGCCATGAGGAAATATAAGTGTAACAAACAAGAACTGCTTCCGTTTTCCAATCCGTGCGTTTGTAACATGTATGGAAGTGGATATGCAAAGTGTGGGATGGTGGTGGAAGAGACATAAACTTGGATCAGGCCAAATATATTTTTATGGACTCTCTAAACAGGTCTTACACGGTATCTTGAGGAGCTAGCAAGCACTCCAGATCTGAGGCTTGGCTGTTCAGCTGACACAGATCAGAAGGTGATCCCTTATTGTGGTATGAATCTGGTTTTGGAAGTGTTTTCCAATCCTCAGGTTGGAATTGTGGTCCAACTGAAGTTGTGTAGAGTCTGTCGTCAAGCCTTTTAGATGGTATACCAGGTGAAAGATATTTAGGGCATTGGCAGATCTACCACCAGAAATGGCTTAAGTTTGGTCTCAAAGAGTGGTATGGGTTTTGAAGGACTTCATCCCCCGCCCCCACACACAGAATGGGTTGTTATGAGAGTCTGGCATCCCCTTGAGTTGTTGTTTCATGTTTTGTTGTATGACCTCTGTCTTCCCTACATATTCCCACCATGTGAAATCCAAACAGGTGACAGACAGTACAACACTTTTGCATATCTAAAACTTTGAAGTAAGTTATCCCTTTTTATTTATAAGATATCCATCCATTGGTATTTTGTTACAGAATTTACAAAATAGACTAGGATACCTACTGTGAATAAAATAGAAATAGCCAACCTCCTCTGATTTAATGGGAAGGTCAAAGAATAAGGGGTATTGAAATGCTAAAGTGGGTTTGATATTTAGCATCTACACATTCATATGGGTAAAGTCCAGATAACATATTTTTCATTAATAATCTGAAAAATAGATTTGTGATAAGATTCCCAGCATCCTTGATAGGTTGCAATTGTACATCCCTGTAGGCCACTTCTTATGGTAGGAACTGCAGTCACTCAGTTGGAAAATCTAAACACAATAGAGTAAATGGAATCCCTGGATGGTAGTAGCCAGGAGTCAGCCCACAACTTATAATAAGGCCAACACTGTTACTGTGAAGAACAGCAAAGCAGCCATCAGAAAAATTTGGTTCAGTCAGAACTATGATATTAATTACTTGATAAAAAGAGAAATGGCCCAAAAGAGAAAGAAATGAAATTGTCTAAATCCTTATCTGATTGATATGAGCACAAAAGTCAGAGTGAGCAAATCAAATCATAAAAAGGGCCACCGCCCTTTATCACTTCCCAGATATGAGTCAGTTTCCAAATCCAGAACTTTTGCCTGGGAACAATGCAGAATTTCCTCAAAGAAATATTCCAGTACATTCCCAAAATATTGTAAGTAATATTTTCATTTCAGCTTTCTCCAAACATGTTCCACTGTCTTCTATCAGAGCAAATGTGTCTTGGGAGGAGGAAAATAAGATGCTCTGCAAGTGACTAGACTCTGATTCCAAGTGGCTCTGTGTGCCCCTGTGCTTCTTCAGTTATGGATGTTACATACTGTATGGACTTTCAACCCAAGAACATCTCCCAGTTGGTCCAGTGGGGCACTAAAGGCATCCTGTAGTTTCCCCCCTCTGTTCTGATATATGTTACTGGATAAACATGAGCAGCTGATGAAAGAGCTCTCAGTTTGGTTCTAGCCCTGGAAAGTGACAGCTATTTACTAAGAAAAGACAACAAAGGAAGCTGTCAGCACTTCCAAGGGCATCAGTAAACCAAAAGTAATGCTTCATCTCTGTAGGGATTGCAAAGATGCTTCTACCATAAAGGCTTGTAAGATGTCAGGGATGCCAATTACCATCTCCACCTACTTAACTCTCATGTTTGTCTCAAGTGGATGACGGATGGGTCTTGGACAAAACCAGCAGATTATTTAACAAGCACAAGGTCAAGCACATAGAGATTCCAACAGAAGCCATCACACTGATGGAGCTTGACTGTTTTAACCCAGTCCTCTGGCAATTGGGTATGCAGCTATTGTTCTTGTGAATCCTCAATTTCAGCAACAATCATTTGCTTTCTGCTGGCAAAACTGGCTTAGATTTTTATTTTTTTATTTAGGGTTCTTAAACACTTCAACCTCACTTCTAACCCATTAACCAGAAGAAGGGGAGAAAGACTGTTAGTAGGGAAAAGGGGTTCTGGACCTATTTACACATAGTTCCGTGGCCCAGTTCTACTCTGTGTTATCAGAATACCAGCAGTTCAGTCCAATAGCCAACACTAAAGAGCACACAGGTCCCTAGAGGAGGCACAATCCAGCATAAACCAACCATAAGGCTCCACCAAATCGGAATGAATCTGTAGAAGCAGCTAGAACCAGCCGGAGCACCACAAAAAGTTCTCTGGAATGTTTCTCTCTGCAAAGCGAAGACCAGCAAAGCCCAAGGAAGACCAAAAAAGTGTTGCATGGTGTAGAAATGCCAAAAACCTCATCCTACTATCTGTGGTACCCACCATCATTCACCCTCTCTTATGTCTATCCATAGCAAAACATCACAAGCCCTCTCTTCCAGAAAACATCATGTGACCTCTCACAAGACAGCTTTCAGCAAAACACCACATGACACAACTGAGTCTTCAAAGAAACCAGAAACTTCCACTTCACCAGTATCTTAGTATTTCTATTACTGTGATGAAACACCATGACTAAAAGCAACACCTAAAGGAAAGAATGTATTTCATTTTACAGTTTATAGTCCATTATCCATGGACATCAGAGCAGGAACTCAGACAGGCCTGCGACCTAGAAGTGGGAACTGAAGCAGAAACCATGGAGGAATGCTGTTTACTGGCTTGCTACCCATAGTTGTCTCTGCTTGCTTTTTTATATTCTCTGGGACTGAGCATAGGAATGGCACATCTCACAATGTGCTAGGCCTTCTCTCATTAATCACTATAATAATGCACTACAGACTTACCTCTAAGCAAACCCTTCAGAGGCATTTTCTCCACTGAGAGCCCCTCTTCTCAAATGACTCTACCAAGTTGATATAAAACTGTCTAGGACAGCTGATGATACACCTTAAAAATCTCCATTAGGTGTATCAGTTCTTCAGCCTTATGTCACAACTTGGGTCAAAGGAATATGATCATATTTCCCTTCCACAAGTCCATTATATTAGTGACTTTATGTTGATTGCACCTGGTGAGCAAGAGATAATCTATTTGTATTGATAAGAGATTTCACTAATATTCATAGGCCTTCTATTTAGTACAATTTACACAAACACAACAGTATGGGGAATATTGAAAAATTCTGTGAAAAATATGAAGTATGTTGTACAAGGTTGCTCCTGTGTTGAAGAAGAACCACAGCATATAGTAGACATATTTGCATTGTGAGGTAACATATTCCTTACTTCTTTGTATTACTCCAGCTTATTTCCTATATGGCCTGAAAAGTTTCTAGTATTCAGTAGAATCCAAAGTAAGAGAAGGCCCTGTAATAACTCCAGTGTGTTGTGCAAACGGTGCTCTTGTTGGACTGTATGACTCAGAAGTTCTGATGGTACTAGCAATGTCTAGGCTTGTGGTTTCTATCCCTTGGCAGACAGTTTAGATGAGTTACAGTGAAGGCGTTATGTATTTGTGAGCAAGTCCCTGCCATCATTCATAGATAACTGTTTCCTCACAACACTCAATTCTTGGCCTGCTTCTGAGTCTTAGGACAAAGTGAATAATCGCCCCTGAATTTGTAAGCTAAGTTGAAATTTATGCTATGCATAAAAAATTTAGGCATACATGCAACTCTTCATTATAAAATATGAGTGGTGCATGCATATGTAATTGGGCCCAAGCCAGGCCCTGATGGCCCAGGATGACATGGTCCAAATGCCTATGGTTCTCATTCTTGTATAATCTTTTCTTTCCTACGTTCCATATGGAATCATGGAAACTTCTCTATGATAAACTGATGGAGGAAAAAGAACTGGAGTCTTGATTATAGGTGGTTCTGTATGATGCGCCAGCAGCACTCAAACGTTGACATCTCAGGCACTCTCTCTACGACCCTGAAGCCCAATATTGAACTGAAATCCATCAAGAGGCCATGACTTGATAATAATACTTTGATGTGCATTTTATTTATAAGAAAAATAGTTACATGTGTAGGTCTTACTGATCTGTGGGCCACAGCCAACATGGTCTAGGAATGAGAGGAACATGCTTGACACATAATTGATCAAAACTTAAAGAAGTTTATGGTAAGAGCTCTTAAAATTTTCTATTTATATGATTTAAGAAAAATCATACAAACAAAAAATCTTTGTAACTCTGTGTGTATGTATGCAGAGGTCAGAGGAACTAGATACCCCTAGAGCTATGAGCTGCCTGAGGTGGATACTAGGGGGTGAGTTCCCTTTATGTAAAACAAACATGAAAACTGAAGAAACAATCATGAAGTCCCTCATATAGATGATGCCCTTAGCAAAGGACTGTTATCCAGTGTTTATAATGACCTGTTTTATAGATATTAGTCAAGTCTTTCCTTCTGCACCCCTTTCACTGCCCAATGGATTCATGAAAACAAAGTGGGGGGCAAAAACTTGCATGGTAGAAGTGAGATAAGGGTTCAGCAGCATGACTGACAGGGGTATGGCCACCCCCAAGTGTCTAGTCTGCCATCAGTAGCAGAGACCCAGACCAAGACCTCAATACAGTATGTTTTTTCTGCTACCTAGTACAATGGATTGCTTCATTGTCGAAGAATCAGTGATTTATTCGTCAATAGAAGCTTATTTTGGATAAACATTGGCCTTCTTCTGCCAAAATTATCATATGTGGACCTATAGAAGACTACATACACTTGTGGTAATTACTTTTCCATTGCCTCAGTAAAATACCTGGTAAAAATGACTTACATGAAGAAGGATTTAATTTGCTTATGCTTTGATAGGGTTCAGTGGCCATGGGAAGAATGTTGTGAAAGTAGGACTATGTGTCATAGGACATCTGTCCACATCACAGCTTACCAGGAAGTAGAGAAGAAGACAGGAAATGGCAGGGACAGTATCCCTAAGTACTTGCTGTCAGTAATCTCCAGGCCCCGACCTTTTAAGGTTTTTGAACTTCCCAAAGGGGCATCACCAAGTGGGGATCAAGCATTCTGATATGAGCCTGTGGTGACGTTTTACCTTTAAATCATGATCCTCATCAGTGCTCCACAGTGTTGCTTCTGATTCAGAAACATGTGTCATAGCAAAAGACCTATGGCCGGGAAATGATGTTTTCAGAATTTCCTGTTCCTTCCGTCTTTCTCATAATCCTGAAGCTGTTTGCAAAGAGAAAAGTGGGGTGACCTTGGGAGCAATTCACAATGCTGAAGTAAAGCTCTACCAAAAAAAATCACATTTCGGATTATCCCTTAATATTCGGTGCTGCCTCCTCAATGGCTGGGATTCAGGGGTGTCACGTCAGGACAAAACGGGGTAGCTTCACTTAACACCAGCTTTCTAACACACTGGAACAGGTCTGGCTTCCGTCCACATGATTCACGCTGTATTGGCCCACAGGTCTTAGCTCATAAGTAAACGTGCTTCTGCCCTGAGTGAGACACAAAGATGACTCCATGCAACTGGGAGGTCAGCTGCTGGGATGCTTTTGACTTCTATTGATTCTGAGTCACCAAGCCAAAAAGACTTAGAGCGTTCTGTGTTTGGTCTGGACTATCAAAGGGAACTGGAGGAGATCCTTAGTCTCTGGGAGTCTCACTGTAGTCACCCATCATCTCGTGATAAGGGATGTGCCCTGAGAGCTGTCATTAGGCAATCCCATCCTATGTAAACACCACGTAACATAGTTCCATAGGCTTACATCATGTAGGCGTGTCTCTGGATGCAGCTTAGCGTAATCAGCTGATGTAGAGTTTGCCGAATGAGACTGCTGCCAGCATAGAATGGCTGCTGCTCCTGCTGCTGCTGTTATTTTTTTTAAGTGAAAGGATTCCATCTATAATAATAATAATAATGAAAAAAATACAGTATAGTAAATATATAAGCCAGCAGCATAGACTTATAGTATCACTATCAAGTATCAGGTATTATACTCAAGTGCTGTTATTTGATTAGGAACATGAGATGCCTGTCCGTACCAGAATTTGCCTCCCTGCAAGAGCCATGGTCGTGGTAGAATTGTCATGGCTCAGATGTGACTCCATACATACAAATTTCCAGCTGCATTACTATCTCATGGGACCATAGTTCTATGTGCTGCCTGTAGAGGGGATATTATGATGTACTTCACTATATTTTCATATTTTGTGTTTAAAGTCACCTGAAAACTACAACACCTGATTCAGGCAGGACTGCTAAAAGCCCAGAATGTTTGGTTTTTTCTGGCCTTGTCTATGGAGGTGTTTCTGGTCGTTTTTACTCATGTGACAGGCATTATACAAATTGCTTAGGACTTAAATGGAAGAGAAAAGCAGAAGGGAGAGAACGCCTGTTAAAGCTTGGCTGTTTGTCTTTCCTCCACTCATAGCTCACTGTCCTTCATGTCTTCAGATTTGCACTGAAGTATACCATCAGTTTTTCTGGCACTCTAACAGGCAGCTTGTAGGTTGAGAGACCTTGGGTCCATGATGATCTTGTGAAAAAAAATACATATGATAAATCTCTTCATATGTTCTGGTGGCTTATATGTCATGAAGTGGGTAAAAAAATTTTCAAGCCCCTCTTAGTCACGTGGGACTACATGCAATCCTGTATGCTATCCTTAGTAGTGCTATGTAATTTATGAGACTGAATTATCATGTCCTGTAATTAAGATCACTGGAAAACTGCAGTACCCAGTATAGAGTGGGCCTGTGTGTATTTTTCTACATCCTGTTGGTCTGTTTCTCTAGAGAGCTCTGCCTAGTACACTGACTGAGATAATGAATGAGTGAATGAGCATTTGGCATCATTTTGAGGATACACATTTCAGTTAATGCGTGCCTTATAAGATAGAGATTTATTAGGAAATTATTCACAACAAAGAATTTAAAGACGTGTTCAAAATGACAAGAACTTGTTTTTTAAAGTCTCATTTCCTCATATAAACTTTCATAATTAAGTTGGGTTTTGTGGGTATTTTCATCAGTGACTTAGTCTTTATTTTTAAAATACGCATTGAGGGTCACTGTGTGCAAGACACTTTAGCAGGCAGAGAGAAAAACCCGAATATACATGCCTTCAGTGCCTTTTACATTAGTGGAAAATAGATAATACAATTATGCAGAACATAGTCTGTTTTGGATAATGATAAAATAACCAAAGAGGTAGGGACGTGAGGTATGTTGAGGGATAAAGTCCCTATTTAAGATACAAGGGCCAGAGATAGCTTCCATAGAGACATATAAACAAAGTCTGAAGAAATATAGGGCCTCTTCTTAGACCCAGAGAAAGAACTTAAAGAGCACTCCAACAATACTACATGATGCTACAGTGATAGTATCATGGTACATGTGGTACTACAACAATACCACATCCTGATACTACAGAAATTATACATGATGAATAGAGTGGCGGTGGTGGTTGGAGTAGGTGTGCTGGAATATTATTAAGTCTATAGATCATTCGGATTAGTCAGGTAGGGTACCATCTGTGGATTTTGAGGAGAACTATGACATAAAATGACTCAGATTTCCCATAATAATTCAGACAACTGAGTATATATAGTGAGAGCAATGGAAGAAGCAGAAATCAATTACACATTCAGTGGAAACCTAAGTGGAGGACAATAATGGTTTAGAGCAGGCAATGGCAATAGAACTTTCAAGAGGTTGTTAGCTATTGTATATGATGTAAGGATGAAGATGAGATTTGCAGACATATTGCACATGCATCATACAAAAAAAAAAAAAAGAAAGAAAGAAGAAGAAGAAAAAAAGAAAAGAAAAAGTTACAGGAAGAATGAAGTCACCATGGACTAAGAAGGGGAAGACCACTGTATATAAAGAGTGGGAACATGGCTAGTCCTAGGTATTTCTAGAAAATGCTTAGTGTCCCGCTAGATCAATGTAGTAGAAAGCCACAAAAGTACAGGGTTCCCCAAAAGGAAAGGAGGACCAAGAGTTAATCGCTGAGACAGCTGTTTTGTGCATCTGTGGACTGTGATTTCCATCAATGGACAAGCGCCCTTTGCATTGGACTTCACTCTGTATTCAAATTATTTTAATAACTATCTCACTTTTAAAATATTGGTTTCTGCATGCTTTTTGTTTTGTTTTTGTTTTCTTGAGACAAGGTCTCGGTATGTAGCCTTGGCTAGACTGGAACTCACTACATAGGCCTTGAACTCCTCAGAGGTCATCTTGCCTCAGTCTCCTGAGTCCTGGGATGAAAAGGCATGCACTACTTTACCCGGATTTCCTATAATTTGTTTTGATCATACTAACATCCCCAATTCTTCTACAATTGACAACCCCCCTTCCTTGCCTCCCTAAGCATGTGCCCTTTTCGTTTGTTTTAATCCTTTATGACCAGTCTGTGCTGTCCAAATATTCTTGTATGTGGTCCTTTCTGGAAAGCAGTTGGCTTCATAGGGGTACACTCCCAGAGAAAAAGTCTCTTCCTTTCCCGGCAGCTAGCAATTGCCAGTATCCCCACTGCTTCAACTAAGGTCCAACTCCTGTTGCCTTACAGAGACCTAGTTGGCTTGGTTTGCACATGCTTTGTGCTGGGGCAGCTGTGAGTTTGTATGTGCAGCTGCTCTGCTGTCTGGAGATAATACTTCCTCACATCCATTCAGTGCCTCAGGCTTTTCCACACCTTCCACTTCCTCTTCCTCAACGATCCTTGCTCCTATGAAGAAGGTTGCAATATGTATGCTCCCCTTAGGGTTAAGTGTTCTTTCTTCACTCTCTTATTCTTTGCACCTTGGCCAGTTGTGGAAAACATTTTTTTCCTGTCCCTGGTATTGGACTTATTTAGTGTATTTAATAGCAAATTTGTTGGACAGCTAGAGTCCCTTCAAGTTTTACTTTGCTGATATTCTAAATGAGAATGAAGATGTTTTATGGATATTAACCAACATAACAGTGATTAGAAAGCAATACAGTTAATATAAATTTGAATGAATTCTTACAAGCTTATATTACTTGAGTTATTCCATCGATAACTGCAGCTCTCATTTTTAAACTAACCCAGACAGAAAAGAGAATTTATAAAAGATGACATGAACAAATAGTTTAAAGGGAAACTAGAGTCTTACAGATAGACAATGAATAATACTACAATATTTTATGTAAATTGTGACTACAAGAGTGAATCTACAATGACAAAACCACCCAGAGCCCCAATATAGTGTCGTAGAAAATAAAATCTATTAATGTTTACTATTAATTCATAGAATTATTTTGATGGCTATTACTCAACTGCTATCATTTCAATAAAAGACAAAAACACCTGATAGATTTTTAATGTGCCTATACAGTAGAAATGGGCAAAAGCTAACGTCCTAAACTACCTTGCTATCTTCCAGTCCCACATCCCATGCCATTTGACCTATTCATTCCTGTATGTGCTATTTCCCATCCGGTATCCCACAAATACTTGCACATGTTTCTCATCTGGGCTGTTTCTCTTCATCACCGGTCTTCAGAGCAAATTCCATCCATCCATGTTGTTCTTTTTTATGCTTTATGGTAGTCTCTTGTTCTTCCTTGCCTCCATCTCTCTCATCTCCCCTCGGATCCTCCTGTTCTCCAAATCCATGAAACTTGGCCCCACCTACCTCACGTCTGCTCTGCCCAGGTGTAGGCATTTATTCAGCCAATCAGGGATCATGTGGAGGCAAGGTTATATAGCTTCAGTTTGGTATACGTGAACGAATCTTGTAGAACAGTAAGAATCTTGGGATGTGGGGAAAGCAATTAACATCTGAATACAGCACACCAGATTATGCCTTACAATACAGTGCTTCTGGGATACAATGGTGAGCACATGTTTCATGAACCTACTCTTATAGTCCAGTGCTGTATGTGGACAGTATTGAAGAAGAGTGGCAAAACTGTGTGATAACCCCTAAGAGCTCTTATGTTCACTCTCACTTTCATTGTAGATAGAGGCTGTGCATATAATGATTTTACTCAGGTGATTAGTAATATTGTATTTGCAGTCAACCGAAGATAAGAAGATTTTCTCAATCTGCCTAACATAATCAAAGGACTCCTTTAAAGGCAGAGTTTTCTCAAGTTGGTGAAATTAAGAGGAAGTTAATGATGTAAGTCGTGGTTTTGAAGCTTCTCTTGCCAGATGAAGAGCCACATACTCAGGAAACAAAGGTCTCAGTATCTGGAAACCAAGGAGCTGGATTCTTCCAGGGAGAATGAGCTTGGGTAAGGCTGGGTTACCTCAGGGGCTCAGTAGGAGAACCTGTTTGTACAGTGGTTTGCTTTCAGGCTTGTGATGCAGCACAGAGATGTGGCTAAGCCTTACTAGATTTCCAACTTTCAGAATTGTGATTCAACCAGCTGATGTCACTTTAAAATATTGTGTGCATTTTAAGGGTTTGTTATACAGAGTAGGAACCTAATACAGTTTATTTCTACTTCATGTGGCTGACTGGAAGGCACAGATAGGACACCGAGGCTCGCTCTCATAGATGGCTCGCAAATTGGCACATGTGGCACCTGCCAGATGGTGCTGAATACTGGGGACATGAGGTTTTCTTCACTTACTTTGTTACATCACAAGAGCAGATGTCTCAAGAGCAGAATGAGAAATGTGTATGGTGATGATAGAGCTAGGAGATCACACACCATTGTCACCAGCTTTCCTTGGCTGAGGTCTTCATAAAAGTCCACTAAAGTTCACGTAGGGGAAAGCTACCCCTTAGCACTCAGTCCTCTCACGACATTGTAAGAAGTACATGGTACGTAGATTGGGTTTAGTGATTTTGTGACAAACTCCTATCCCAAGTTAAGATTATTTTATTTTGTTTTATTTATTTATTTTTGAGACAGGGTTTCTCTGTGTAGACTTGACTATCCTAGACTCACTTGGTAGAGCAGGCTAGCCTCGAACTCACAGCGATCCACTTGCCTCTGCCTCCTGAGTGCTGGGATTAAAGGTGTGCATTCTGTACATGAGTGTATACATACGAGTGCAGGTGTTCACAGAGGAGGCTCAAAGAAGGCACTGGATCCCCAGGACTGGCATATTGGCAGTTTTGAGCTGCCTGACATGGGTCGTGGAGACTCAGTTCTGGTCCTCTGTAAGAACAGTATGCACTCTTAACAGCTGAACTATGACTCCAATCCCAATCTTGTTTTATTAATGTTAATTTTGGAGGAAAGTTGGAAGCAATGTACTAGAAAGAAAGTATTGTCGAACTCCAAGGGCAGGTTATAGGTATCAAGGTGTTTGAACATAAAATGTAAATGCATACAATACACTTCATAATGGTAAATGCCAAGAATATTGACCAACTTATAATTTAACCTTAATTTCTATAAATGCTCATACATTAAAATGTAGGTTAAATGCTTTTAAATATAAACATGATATATTAACCTCGGTTAATGTGTTATCAATTTGGGACACATACATTATTCCTGCTTTTGAACATTTATTCAATGTGTGTACCAAAACATTTATATATCATGACCTGTGAACTTGTTTTCCTGGATATGGAAAAGCTAAGGAACTAGAATATTCTTACTCTTTCAGATATAACAGTGAGGCAGAATGTTTATTAGAGGGATAAAAATATGTTTTGGTTTTATATTTTTTCAGGGAATATAATTGTTTTTTATTATAAAAATTATTTTTATTGTAGGAAACACTGTTATATAAATGTAAAGCAATGACATTTGTCCTCAGCAGATCTGTACTGGCTACATAAAATATGAAAATCACTTTTGCTCGTCTCCTGTACTTGAATGATTAGGAAACAATTGCCCCTCATTACAGAGTGAACCAGACCTGAAGAAAATACACTTCACTTGTAAAGACCAAAAATTCTGATGAAATAGTGTAAAGACTTGGAAGAGTAAAATGGCTTACATTTAATATAATTGTTTAAATCTAAATTTCACAGTATGTTTTTTACAAATGACAAAAACTAGGAAAAGCATTTTCACATTTTAATTACAATTCACATGTCTGTAGCTCCTGCTGTGATGTTTTGTTCAAAAGAAATCTCATCTGTGAAGTTGCCAGTATAGAGGCTGACAGATGGTAAAGCCAGTTCCCAGCTTCCCATAGTACTGGTTTCATGTGGCTTAGACTATTTTATTAGTGCTTTTTTGCCTATTATATATTTAAGTAGTACAAATGTGTTCTCGTTGCACTTTTATTCTTGCTACTGGTATAATTATATCTATATACATGTTTAGGTTAGTTTCAAATTTTATCAAGATACTGTTCTTACGGGTGATTTAGATGATGCTTTCAGTGTGTCAAGAACTATCTGCTTGGATGGAATGCATATTATCATGTAGGAGCTAGGACAATGCAGAATAGCAAAACACAAAGGCCAGGCTGTTGGACATAGATAACATTAACATTTTTTTAATATTGCCATCAGACAAACTAAATTATTCAAAACACGGTAATTACATCGGGTGGAGGCTAGGAATCTTGAACTTAGTTTCTTAAATACGTTATCAGGAGAATAGTTTGTCTTATTCATGTGCAGTAATATAAATGTATATGTTAAAAAAGAAACGCAATAAAATGATTAAAAACAAACAACCAACCAACCAGACAAAAGAAATCAGAAACAAATGTAAGAAGATAACATAAAAAAAAACAGTTTCTAACAGGGAATCTACTTGCAAAGATTTTTCAAATAACCTGATAAATATTATCTGGGAACAAAAGAAAACAAAACAAAATAGAGGTATATAAAGAGTATTAGTGCTTTCAGATTTCAAATCCTGGGTAATTTGGCTGATGGGAGGCTAGGCAGGCAGAAGAGTCTTGTTCCTCAGTTCCCTTGCCGGATGAATTCTTGGTGTCGATGTCAGGGACAGCAAAGACAACTCATGAGGGGTTTTAATTGGTAAACTGAGTTCTGTCCAGCTTTCTGGATGAAGAGATCCTGCTGTCCAACAACTGAGTATCCCCCACCCTGTCTCTTCTCTCTCTTCCCCCATCCCTCCTTCCTTTCCTCCCCCACCTCTCTGTCTCTGCCTCTCTCTCTCTCACACACACACAAACACAGAGACAGACAATTTACTAAGCAATAGTTACCACTACAATGCTTAAGAAAATAATTTTCTTGTCTACTGTACATTATTATCTGGCTAATTATCTCAATTAGTGTTTCCACTTTAATATTACAATTTTGATGCTCTCTGGACCTAGAACTGCAGATGAATCAATCTCATGTTTCACCCATTTAAGTCTTGAGCCAATTTCTACTCCAGTCCTACTTTGCATAAATTGCCAATCTTCTCCTCGGGTATCCATAGGCAACGTTCATGGAATAATAGTCATGATAGAGAACAATACCTGAGAAAGAGAAAAAGAGATGCAAAATTATTTTCCTTTTGTGGATGGGTGTGTATGTGGGTGTGTATGTGTGCCTGTGGAGGCCAGAGGTCAATGCCAGGTGCCTCTCTCATTTGCTTTCCATCATATCTTTTGAGACAGGGTCCTTCATTGAATCTGGATCTCAAAGATTTCCCTAGACAGGCTGGTCAGCAAAACCCAAGATCCCTTTGTCTCACCTCTCCAGTCCTGAGATTACAGGTGCACACTGCTGCCTGTCCCTGGCTATTATTATTAATATTGTGGATGCTTCGGATCAATCTCAGGTTCTCACGCTAGGTGGCACGCACTTGGCTACTGATCTATATCACCAATTCATTTTTCAAAGTCTTCAGCTACATTGCTTTGCAAATATGTTAAAGATAATTCATGTTCTAAATTATTTTTATGACTACTAATACAATTTGAAAGAAAGAAAAATATCTATCATCTTTCCTAGGTTTTAGTGGCTCTACTTAGGTATTCCTAATTTGGCTTGTCACTGTCATGGGAATGCAGTGCACATGAGGGGCACATATGTAATTGGCAACCTAATTTTTCTGCTTTCATCAAACACCGCAATGCCAAGTCTTCGTTCAGCGTGCCAGTTAGATACACTTGGGAACCCAACAGCAGCACGCACACATGAGATGAAAATGAACAAACTGGAACGAGTCATTAGCTTTCTGTTTTTCTATCACAACAAAAATTATAGCACTGAACATGTTTGAAAGAGAAATTCTACTTGAAAGATGAAGCAATCTTAAAAGAGAATAATTCATTTACTAACCTTCTCAAGTGTCCATTAGAATTCATAAATGAGGTTTCTAGCATAGACTTTTTTTTTCCCCAAGAAAAATAAAAAAATAGTGAAAATGAATCAACTGTTTAGAAGTGTGTATTAGGACACATATTTCTAGTGCACATGAATTAGAATTTCTTTATCTGGGAAAAATTAATGAAATAAGAAAATGTTGGCTTTAATGGCTTAATGCAAAAGGACACCGACAGATTGTCATGGCTCTCACCAATTATGAATGCAACTTGTGAGTGTGAAAACTGTAGTCAGCTGTGGTTACCAAACTGCTCTTGAAATATCTCGTATAATTTCAAAGGATGCATCATAGAGTAATAATTACTACTGATAATAATGAGATAAACAGAGCCAAGTCAATAAAATGGTCCAAACTTGCCCAATACTATCAAGCACTGTCTTTCAAAAGTGGACAGAACTTTTAAAAATGTCTATTTACAGGTCGTAACTCACCTGCTGAAAACGTTTAGAAATAAATGTTCCATAACAATTTTGCTTTTCAGCAAACACAGATTTCTTCTACCGGAGATGGCAGTGAAAACATTCCTAACCTTTCCATCTAAAACTGCAAGGGTTTTCGGAGTTTTAAAGTCCTTGCTTATTCCTAAAAGTGAGCACATTTTAAAGCTCTCTTACATGGTAAAGAGAAAAGGGCTGTGGGACACCATGGGGTTTTAGGTCAGTTTATTACTAATATTCTAAAGCTCTGAGGAAATATGTAAGATTTGTGACTGGTGTAGTTTTGGGCGGACAGTGGACTGAGAGTCCTGGCTGTGTCCTTTCTTTGTTGGGTCTTGATGATATGCCTGAACCGTTCTCAGTAGACTCGACTCGTTGCATGAGATGTGGTAGAGCTGGGCACGGCGACATCAACTTAAGAAAGGTAAAATATAAAAGGCTTGGGGCTGGGGAGAGGGCTCAGTGACTGAAATCTTGCTTGTGCAAGCAAGCAAGGACCTGAGCCAGCATCCCCAGAACCTTCCGTGTTTGGTAGCATACGTGCATAGTCCTGGGCCTCTCATCACAGAGAATCCCTAGAAGCTTCCATTCGCTCTGGCCCAAGTACCCAGCAGTGCTTCAACAACCATGTTTCAACAATGTGGGCAGAGAGGACTCACAAGCATGTCATGAAACGCACATACCTGCAGACACGCACACGCACACGCACACACACATGCATGCACATGCATTGACAAAAATGTTAAATATGCAACTGGCATAAACCTCACAAGAAGAAAAATACAGCATCAACCTTGCAATCACTTTCCTTCCCTATGAGTTTCTAGTTTTGTCATTACTACGAATACTATTAAATATATAGCAGTTATTCTCATAGAAGAATATATAACAATCACACTCACATTCATTCAAAAGGTACACTTCTTGTACCCTCCCCCTATCTCCACAGCCACATTCACATTGCAGAAGTCAGACAGACTAAACAGAACATGCGCACAAATATGCACTCGCACTTGAAAGAAGTGCAGGTTATTTGAATTTCGCACGCTGCCTGCTTCCAAATAAAGTAGTACACCAGACCACGAAGAACTTAGCCATTGAGCCAGAAGCTTATAAAGGTGCCGATAGTTGTACGGCGTTAGTAGTGTATTATGTACCTCGGAATGGTCCCATATTCGAGCAGAATGGGTTAAATGTTTTTGAGAGAGTTAAATGGTTTCCATGTGTGGCACTGTCTGCTATAGGCATAAATATTAAGAGTGGAGATGAAGAAGAGAATGAATGGAAAACCGCCCAGGTCTCAGTACAACCTTAAAGGAAATGATGCAGTGCAAGGGTAGATGGGATCACCGGAAAATAAACGAGGTAAACAACTGCACCATGCATCAGAAATCTTTTCATTTCTAAAGAGACAGGATTTCGTCAAGGGGTCATCAGTCAAAAGGTGTCAAGCCGGTCACTGACTCTGGAATGCTACCAAGGACTGCATGTGTAGGAAGAGGAGTCCACTCCCAGCCAGTCCTAGGGCTTCTGTTCTTACAATTGACTGCCACAAACAGTTACTGGGAGGCGTGACCTGTTTAAAGCAAAGGAGGCCGGCTCCTTGTTACCTTGTTAGCTACAGAGTTGTCAGGACGATCGTGGGGAGGGTGATTCGGGGAAACCAGCATAGACCATTGCAATTGCCCCTATTTCTACGAGGTGAAAGACAATATCCCCTTCTCAGAGAACCCTGCCTTCCGGCGTGTCTCCTCACCCCACCCCACCCCACCCAGCGCACCCCGACCTGCCCTGGGCACTCGCAGAACCCGGGGATCCGGCGCTCGGCGGGCTCTGCTCCCTCCCCCCGATTCGGCCGCGGGTGTGCGCGTGTCGCCGCGCCAGGCTGCGTGCGCGGAAGCCAGCGACGCGGTTGGCCAGCGCCGCCCTCGGGCTGCCCCCGCCCGGCCCGACACTGTCACCCGCTCGGAGGCCGCGGCGCCGCCTCCTGCCGCCGGGAGCGCGGCCTGCCCGGGAGGCGCTCGCTGCAGCCGCCCCGCGGCCCCGCTGCGCACACCGCCGCCCACCCGCGGCTGTCGCGCGCCCCGCCCGCTCGCTCCCTTTCTCGCACATCATGACTGACTGCGAAGCTCTTGCGGAGCAGCTACGGTGGCGCAGGCGGGAGCGGCGGGAGGAGTGCTGAAGACGTCCGCCGACCCGGAGTGGACGCCGCGTCGGGACCAGCCCGAAGCTCCAGGTAGCGTCTCGGTGCGCCCGGCTCGCGTGGGCCCCAGCTGAGCGCGGGCAGGTGACTCGCCCCGGCTCGGCCGCGGGCCCTGTGGAGGACTCGCCGGGCGGGCGTGGGCACTGAGCGGCGTCCCGGCCCCCTGCAACCCTGGGGGTCTCCCGTCGCAGAGTTGGCATGGACTCCAGCTGGGGGACTGGGGCGGGGACGCTGCGGTGGGGCAGGCGGGAGCCCGACGTCGCGCGCCGACCGCGGCTCGCCCCTGCCTCCGGAGCCCGCCACGCAGAGTGGACAGATTGCTTTGTGGCGCACCGGGGGCTCGCGGAGTGCGAGCGTGTGGGGCTCCAGCGTGTGTTCTCGGGCCGGGTCACCGGGGCGGAAAGTGAGCCCCGCGCTGACAGCAGGTGGCTGCCAGGCCCCTCACCTTTTGGCTAGCTTCTTAGGGACTCCCGCACACAGTGCCAGTGCCTAGAGAGCGTGCGCGGAGGGACAACTGAGGGATTTGTGAATGGCGCTTCTGCTAGGAGGCTGCGCCTTGCTGATGCAAAGGGGCTAGTATCCCGAGTGAGAAGAAAGGCTATTTATGGCAGAGTTGTGGGGTTCCCTTCTGTGTATGCTGAGCTTCTCCTGCCAGTAACTAGAAGCAATTCTGTTTTTTTTTTTTTTTTCCCACCTTCTTGTGGAACTTGCTATGTAAAACGAAAGAAGGAAGTCTGGAATCCACTCCGGTCTGTACAGGTAGAAGTGCTCCTTGGAGGTCATGGATTACTCCTCTGGTGTGTCTGTGTCTCAGTTGCCTGCTCCTCTTACCTTGTCAGAAGCCACCCAAACCACAAGATTGAAAACATGCTTGCTTTCAGCAGCTTTCATTGGTGCAGAGATCGCAGTTGAGCACTTTGCTCCTGAAATGCATCCCATAACCACCCTCCATTCTTCCCTTCCCATAAGGGCTGTTCAAAGAATGTTCACCTATTTTGCAGGAAGAGATGTTACTAAAAGCCCCAGGAGGAGTGAGTTTATGTTCATTACAACCAACTCTTTAAAAATCTAGTTACTGGGGGACTCTTCATCTAGGCTATAGAATAATTTGTTTTGGTTTCTCTTTGTATTTGGTTTAAACAGGTGGCAACGACAGGGTCATAATTTGAAGCTTAGATGTGAGTTGGGACAGTGCCTATCAGTGTACCCTAGCGAATTTATTATGTCCTTTGAAGTAGCAACCTATGTTTAGTACGGCTGACTGGACTGTGATAGTGGAGCACATGTAAGCTGCATTCTTCTTAAGACTACTATATATAATGATTTTAAAAAACCAGATTGAAATTCCATATTACAGTCACACCTTCACTAGGTACACAAAATAGAAAGCAGTCCACCTAATGTCAGAGTGATTTGTCTTCACCTGGTTTAATTAAAGAGACTGATCGGAACTGTTGTGTTTTTTTTTTTTTTTAAAGTTTGTGTGGGTGAGTCCCAGTGTGAGCAGCCTTCCCTAACACCCCTGTTTATTTGAACAGAGTTAAGGATTTACATTTGATATATATCAATATACATCATTATGTCTGTATCTACCTGTCCTTCTATTGATCGATAGATAGAATGATAGAATATATATATATATATATATATATATTAATTTAAGGAGGATTGCAGTGCTGGGGTTCTTGATGTCAGTCGACTCTGACCACACCACATCCTAGCCAGGCTGTATTACACAGGGGCACCCTTGGGTCTGTTGGGACATAGATGTAATTCCATTACTGTGACACTAGAAGTCATGCTTATGGAATATTTTCAATGTCTTTGGAGTTAGTGACTGTTTCTTATTTTAAAGCTATTCTATTACTGTTAGTTGAAATCAAATGCCTGAAGTAGAAAATGAAACATTTATGACCTTATAGTTAGTTATTTGTCTTCTTACTGTACTTTATTACTCATTATAATATTCATATAAAAGGCCTGTCTTGAGCAGTGGGTGGTCTAGACAGTTTTGAGACACACAGGGTTTTCCTTGGAGACATCATCCTACCCTTCGGCATAGAGCATGGGCAATTTGAAAGCGTCTGATGTGCATATTTAAGCACAGAGTTGATAGCCCACAACAGCATGAGAATACAGGTCTCACGAAGAACTTGGGGGTTCGGAGGATGACAGTAGCATTTCATGCTGGATTTTGTCTGAAAAGGCTTCCATGGGTAGGTCCAGTGTACTCTGTCATTGTATTAAAGGGGTATTAGGATTAGTTAGCTGTGGATGGCAAGGTCTACAAGGTCTACGATGCAAACCTCCTGGAGTAGAGAACGGTAAAGACAGCAAAGAGAACTTTGCTTTGAAATAGATGTAGATATTGTAAATATTGGATCAGTTGGGCTTGTTAACATCAAAAGGTTTCGTGACGATTCTTCTGGCAGCTTATGGTCAGTATTTCTCTACTTGAGAGGATAAATCTGTGTGTCTTTTAATAAGCAGGTTATCCTTGGACTTCCACAGTAGTAGAAGTACTTGTAGGGAAATAGTACTTACAGTATTTAATTCTCTCCACATCACATTAAATCACTAGATTTGGAAGCAGCACCCCATCTCTTTATGTGGGGGTGATAAGTACTTCTTCACGGAGCCATTCTTGGGCCTCCTCCCCCTAAAGAGGTCTGATAAGGTGTAAGAGAGCAGTGCTGATACACACGGACAGAATGTAGACGTCTTTATTGGCCTGTAAATGCATATCCACTAAACAACGGACCCACTCTCATTTTCATTTGCATGTTGGTAGATTTGATGGGAAGATTAGATTTTATCTCAAGTTCTTACATGTATCCAAATGACACTTTGGCTACCCTCACATCACCACTTGCCATCAATAAAGTGCAATGATACTGTGCCTGTGGGGAAGTTTTCAGAATAGTAGTAGCAGCCCTTTTAAAGATCCTTATGCTAGTTCCTGGCACACGAAACTGTATTAATAATAGTAGCATGACCTATCTGTACTCTAAACATGTGTGTGTGTGTGCACACACACATGCATGTACAATGTAATTTGTGCTTTGATACAAAATAAATTATGACTTTTTAAAAAAAAATATGCAGCCTATATGTAATGGCTACATTTAAAGTGAGTGAGAGTTTTTAGAGAAACACTGAATGTTTAAAATGCATTTCTTCATTTTACACACATGAAGGAAAACAGTAGAGTTAGCATTGAGCCTATCTATTCAACATGACAGCACAGACGTATACTGCAGTGACAGTAAAGAAGCTGTACAAACACTACATATAACCTTTAATAACCAAATGGAATTACCTTCAGATTAATTAAATTAAAAGATTTTCATGTATCTATATGTTGTTAATAGTGCATGGGTAAGTCACCACAGAGAGAAAGCCTAATAAGTCAGACTTCATATTCATGTGTGATGGGGTTATTTCCAGCACAGCCAGGCACAGATCAGCCTGTCTCGCTGTCAGTTGGTCTCTTTGCAGTTTGGTTTTGGATTAGAGGTCGCAGGTGTATCATTTTGATAATGTATCTTTAGCTACTATAAGACCGACAGCTTCTGCATGATTTCCCTGTTGGGTATTGACAAAACCTACTAGCTTTATATAAAGGGCATGAGCTTCTATCAGCAATATGATCTTCACTATGCAGGAGTGTCAGTTAACAATAAATAATGAAATATGGGGTGGAAGAAGCGGTGGGAACGAGGAGAGGCTGAGTGAAAACATTAGTGGAGGAAACTGGCTTCATTTTGGAGCTAAAGGTAATTATGAATATGTAAAACTGGCCATTTGCAGCTCCAGGAAACTACAAAATATTCTTGTTTGCTTTTCATTTTAACTGTCTCCCTGTGTAATACATTAAAAGGGAAAATAATAGTGGGCATTTAGGTTTGCAAATACCATCTATATGATATTAAAAACCGTTAAGATATTTATTCTTTGTCATTGAAAAATGAAGCTCTTGGGCCAAATTAGTTAGAACTCTGAATATGGCTTTAGGTCTTAGATTGTTTATATTACATTCATAACTTTGAATGTTTTACAGAACTAGACTGGTTATTTATTTTAGGAACATAACCACAAAATCACACACATGGAGCAGTCCCAAAGCCTTTCACCGGCAGTGACTTCAGATAAAAATCTACACATCTTTCCTGAGTCACATCCCTGTGTCCGTGTGTTTACTTCCTGTATCTCATTTAGGGCAATCCCTGACCTTCCTCTGCTGTCCTTTTCCCTCCTTCTCTAACTCAGGTATTCAGATGTCACTTCTCCTGGTTTCCTTTGTTATGTTATTCATTGTCTTAGTTCTGGGGTCTTCTATTGTGTGTCATATACTACAGTTTTTAATTGTACCTGTATTTTGGAATTGGCTCAGTATTGAATTACCAGAAATTACTAATGCCTAGCTCATAGATATTCAGTAAACACTGGCTGACTAAATGAATTAATGAATAACTGGATGCCTAGTGGCTAGTGAGGTGGCTGAGGGGTTAAAAGCGCTTGCTCCTCATATAGAGGACTTGGGTCTGGTTCCCAGCATCCACAGTGTATCTCATAACTTCCATTCCAGGGTATTTAACACAGTCTTCTGACCTCTGCAGATTTCTGCATGCATGCAGTACACATACATACACTGGGGCACACATACAATAAAGTAAATACATGTTTAAAAGGAATAATCCAGGGCCTATACTCTCATGCCAATGACTTCTTCCTCCAAAGAAATCCATTCTAATAAAGATTTAAAAATGATGGAGTCTCTGGAACTTTGGTAAATACAGGCACTTCTCTCTTATATTGTGAAAACAGTGAGGTATAATTTTATCAGCAATAATTATATTTATGATGAGCTGGATACTTCTATGTGATAAGCAATTTATATCTTATGTCATATATTTCCCCTAACATTGCAAAGTTGATTTCATGCAAATAGTAATGATGAGGAAGTTTGTGTTTCTCCACTATAGCCTATGAGACTATCTAGACCAGACTGAGGTTTTCATTCCACAATGCAAAGATATTAATTAGCACCCAGAGAAAGTTTTGAAAGAGCATATATTCTGTTCCTTTCTTTAAAAATTATATGTATGTAATAGGTTTATGTATACTTTAAACTATTATATCAATTAATAATGTATGCACTTGTGTAGAGGCAAGAGAAGCCTGGGAAACAGTTTTCTCCTTCCTCACGACTTTACCTTCTGAGCTGTCTCACTGCCCAGGAGTGATTTTTCTTTTGGTGTCTGATTGACTGGGCACAGTATGATCAGTGTATACTCATCTTGTTTCCACATCTCCAATGCTGCTGCTCTTGATTCCTTGTCAGGTAGAAGATGTGACAGAGGATGTGCGAGACTGATATTCCCATCATCCCATTGTTCTTCTTCACCCATGTAAACCTTCCGTACCATTCCCTATCAATTGTCTCACTCTCTCTACTGTGAGTTTGAATTTGTTATCGAAGATGCAAGCTATGACACATATAGTTTTGAGAGTTGAGTGCATTTTTGCATACACTGTTCAACCATACACTCTATTTTATTTTGGGGGAAGTGTAGCTTATCTTCTACAAAGTTTTACACAATGCTTTGAGTGACTCGGTCAAGAAAAGCTGACTTCAGATGCGGTTATGAATCATGTTCTTGCCTCATGCAAAGGAGGACGTGTAGTTTGTTTTAACTTTTATCTGACTGTTCATCTATTTAAATGATGAGTTAATCAACAACAATGTGTGTGTAGTGGAAAATACACTTGAAGGTGGATAGGGTAGAACTCTGGGAGCAGTGTTGAACTTGGCTATCCTGAAACCTTTTAGTAGACTCACTGAAAACATGCATATCGTTTATGTTTAAGTCAGTGAGTAAATTTAGATTAATAAAATCTCAAAGAGGGAAAAAAAAAAACAGTTGGTTGCTTAACTGGATATTTCTCTTGAGCCTATTTTGTAACATTTGTCAAAGTCTGTTTTCTATTACCAGGATTGTTTAATTCATAACTTGTGCCTCAGCCCAGCCCTGACTGAGGGGCATTTCTCTTATGTAGTAGGAAATATAACTGCTTTCCAGCCCAGCATTCTGGGGTGTTATAATAAAAAAACCTTTGATATCTAACATTTGATTTCTTTCTTATACTGAAATTCATTCGTCCCTTAATTATTTTCTCTGCGTCTCAGTAAATTACTTGGTCTCCACATCCTATCATTGAAGCAAGCTCTCCTTTCAGCTATCTCTGATATATCCATAAAGCCTGGGTCTCTTTTGACGTCATTTCCTGAGACTTTTTGTCTGCCAGCGCACTGCTGAAAGTAGAGCCTGCTTCCTGACTTTCTGTGCATCTCCGGCCCCTTGAGGTACGCCTCATTCTAGTAGTCACCGCAGGACTTCTTGATGCCAGCTGCTTGTGGCACATTGCCATACCCCAGGTTCCAGACTTGCTGGGCTTCTTGCAGGTATTTATAGCTGGGTTTCTACAGTGCTTTCCAGACCACAGTGCAAAGTTTACTGCCAGTTTATCGCATTAACCGGAGTGGTTTATTTTGCTATACATAAACTTTCCTTACCGGAGTCTTTTACTGTTGAACTACATCTGGAAATGTCCCTTAGGTAGAGTAAATTTCAAGGAGAGTGACTTTCCTATGGCACGACTTGAAAAGGGGGTATTGGCCAGTAACTTATCATTGCCCAACAAGTTAATCCACACTTCGTGAAGCTAAAGCTCTTCTGTGTCTAGTGTGATGCTCTAATACATGTCTAGACCAACATGTGCAGTGGCTTCTTTAGAATTTGCTGGCTCTCTGCTTCCAGGAAGTCATTTATTCAAGATCCGTCGTCTTTTGTGAATATGGTCTGTTTAGAATGTACAGAACATCATAAAGAAGTGGGTTCCAGATGTGTTGCTTTCCTTTATGGTACTCTTCACTGATGAAACTTAGTATCCTCTTTGTGCTCAAGAAGTGTTTTAAGCTAGATCTACTACCCTGATTTAACATGGGAAAGCCAGCAACAAACCTTCCTCATTAACCCAATAGGAGATGGCTTGTTGCCACGGAGCACCTGTCCTTTGATGTAAGCCCTTTGTTGGAATTAGTTAGGTACTGAGACTCTGTTGATGAGTCTGTATTGCTGTGTCTAAGTGTTTGCGTGTTTGTGTAGTTGGGTGGCTTTGTTTGTTTTGGCGGTACTGGCAAATAGTGTAACACAAACTTACAGAAAGATTTCAAGTAAAATCAAACCAAACAAGAATGGCAGGAATAAGCTGTCTCGTAATTCTCTGCGCTATCTTTCATTTGGAAGACTATTCTTATGGCTGTTTCTTCGAGTGTTGTTTATTTTCATGAAGATACTTATTACCAGATTATTAAGTCCGGATATACAAAATGTGGCAGTGATTATTCCTTCTTAAGTGCAACACTTTTCAAAGACATCAAGAAAAAACAACAAGGAAATAAGTATCCTCGTATCAGGAGCAGGTGAGGAAAGGAAGAAAACACTCACTCTCCAAACTCAGTGGACCCTAGAAATGACAGTCTAGAGTAGCTTACTTCTGGTAACAAAGCCAACAAGTTTGTACACTAAATTTTAAATTTGAATTCTAAATGGATTCTAAATTAAAAAAAAATAATATTGCTGGGCTGGAGAGATGGCTCAGCAGTTATGAACACTTACCACTCTTGCAAAGGACTGGCTTTGGTTCTCAGCACCCGTATGTCACAGCCACATACCCATAATACAGTTCTACATGATCCAGCACACTCTGCTTATCTGTGGGCAATAAGCATTTAATGTGGTGCAAATATATGTGCGTGCGCGCTCAAACACACACACACACATACACACACACACACACACACACACACACACACACAAACACACACACACCCCTAAATAAGGATTATTATGTACTGCACAAGTAACTCAATAATATTTATCTGATTTAAAAATGTAAAATATTGTATTATATACAAACACTAAGGAATATTAAAAGTAATTGCTAATGAATGAATTTCCCAAAAGTTAAAATGTTTGTTATATAGAATAAATAGAATAATGAGTTACATTTTAATTCACGATTAATTAAAAAAATAAACATTACTAAATTGAGTCATTAAAGGAAGCATTACAGATCTGTACACTAGAAGTATATAAGCTTTAAGCAATATTAAGATTTAAAAAACGACTTTGAGCTGTTTTCTTTTCTCTTCTCTTTGTGTTTGTGTATGTGTTTGTACGTGTGTCTGAATTCCAGAGGACAACCTTAAATATTGTTCTCAAGGTTCTACCATCGTTTTTGTAGGCAGGGTGTCTCTCTGGCTTAGAACTTGCCAAGGAAGGTTGTCACCACTCATCACCTGCTTCCATCTCTCCAGTACTGAGGTGATAATTGCGCACCATCACACTTGGCTCTTCTTGGTGTTGTTCAGTGTGGGTCCTGGAGCTTGAACTTAGGTCTTGTGCTCACTAGGCAAGCACTCTACTAACTGAGCTGTCCCTCCAGCCCTCTGGGTTGCATTTCTTACACTGTGCCCCAGTGTGTAAATATGGTGGCATTGGAGAGACAGCTTCCCCAGTCAGCAGCAGTGTAGTTTCGGATGGAGTGTCTCAGGGTGGGAAGAATGGACTGGGAGAGTGGAGGTCAAAGGAAAGTCACTTTGTTACTTCCTTAAACCAGGACAAACCTGTTTTCCTTTAACTACTAAGGGCTTCTGGAATGTGGCACCTCACGTTTCCCAGCACAGAATCAAATTTTGAAATGTCCATATATCAGAGGGTGTGTAAAGCAGGAGTTGCTTGACGGTTTACCATTACAGCGAGAGGACAGTATGAGCTGCAAGGCTTGCTACACTAATAACATAAAGACCACAGGATCCTGGCTCTCCGCTAAAGATAGGAACTGAGAGGTGCCACCACATGTCTGAAGAGTCAAATCCAGGGTGTGATGACACAGAAAATATCTAAGTGTAATACAAGAAATGAATAGAAGAGAAGAGATTTTTTAAAAAAAAAAAGTAGCAACAGAATTTTAAGTGGACTATAGGACAGAGAATTACAGGAGATCCTCTGGGCCTCTCCAGGGTACCTGCATTTTGAAGCCTTCTGTTGCAATGTGCAAATGTCATTGTTTTTATGATACCAATTCTAGAAGCCATTGTGTTAGCTGCTGCATCCCTGCTTGAAGTGGCTAGCTTTCCATTGCTTGGTTTATTGTAGCAGGTCCTTCAAAGTTGATTGCAAGTGTGAACTCATGGCAGCATCTTAATCTCATGTTAGGAGCATGTGAGTTCCAGTAACCGCCCATGTCTCTCTACTAAATCCCCACTTGAAGTTTTATAATTCACTGTTTGCTTGTACTAAATGCCCTGTCAGGGCAAGGGATTTAGTTTTTATTATTTTTCCATCTGCATCTGGTCTAAAACAGCGATGGGAAGACTCTCAGTGAAATTGGTTGAATAAATTTACTGCTGCCTAAGAGTGACTTGAATTTGGGGGCCTGGGGAGATGGCTCAGTCACTAAAGTGTTTGCTATATAACACGAGGACCTGAGTTCAGATCCATAGCAGCCACACAAAAGCCAGGAGCTGCTGTATGCACCTGGGATTGCAGCACGAAGAATCAAAAGAGAAAGATCCCTGAAGTCTGCGACCAGCAAGCCTAGATAGATCTCAAATCAGTTAGCCCCACTTTCAGTGAAACCCTGTCTCAACCAAGCAAGCATCAGCCAACCAGTCAACCAACTAACCAATCAGTTCAACTAATGAGTTATTCAGTCAGTCAATAGTAAAATAAAGGTGGAAAACAACTGAAAAAGCCATCCAATGTTAACTTCTGGCCTTCACATACCCAGGCATACAAGTGCACTTGAAACTGCATGCATATGAACATACACAGACACACACACATACACACACACACACACACACACACACACACACACACACACACACACACACGAACACACATACCACAACCACACACATTAAAACGATGACTTAACTATCCATTCATTTTATGTGAACTACTTTGCATACATGCAACTGCCCTGATTTCAGCCTCTAGTTTCTTTAAATGCTGTTCTACTTGGCTATTTTATAGACTGAAAACTTATTCCTAATTTGGAAGTCACTCACCGGACATACCTAAAATTCTCAAGGAGAGTACAGGGACAAAGGAACCTGGCATCTGTACAGCGTGTGCTCAGAGTTGGCAGGGGTGAGAAGTAAGAGCAAAGTAGGCGTATTTGGAAAATGGAGGTCAAAGCACAGTCATTTAATTACTTCCTTAAAGCAAACAGAGCATATTCCACCTTCCCATCTTCTGGAATGTGGCATCTCCTGTTTCTCTGCACAGGTTCACTTTTTTGGAATGTCCGTGTTGGTGATGGTATGCAAGGCTGACTGTCTTTTATCACACTTCTGTCTTCTGTTACAGAGTGTGTGTTTGCTTCCAGGAATCTTTACGGGACTATCTAGAGTATAGTTTGGGAAGAGTTTCCCTTTTGGTTAGAGTTTCCTGTATTTCCAGCTCCTGAAACACAGCACCCCACTGTGCAGTCATTACGTGGGGGTATTTCCACCTTATTATTTCGCCTTTCAAGTTATTCTTATTTTTATTCTTCCTCTTCTTTCTTGAATTGTTAACAGGAAGATTTCAATAATAAAGCAGGGGGAAAAAAACCCCTGAATTTCTTAGTAATTTCTTCCCTTGGGAAGCCACTTGTATAACTATGATAAATAATGTGAATTCAAAGTAAATTAGGCATAAGGGAAAAGACTTCTAAAGCACAAAGAAAGTAAAGCAGAAATATTTTGTCATCATCCCAAATCAACTCACGAGTTTGGAAAGCAAGTGAATTCTTTGCTAAAATTCTGAACTTATGGCAAATATATGACTACCATTAATTGTATGGGTTAATAGTCTCAAGTCTCAAGTGCCATTTTGTAATGATCCTAAGACTGAAACACTCATAAAAACAGTCGCCGACATATGTGAAGGAAAAGATCTTTTAAAACTGTGTCAAGACTGAGTGTACATACATACACACACCTTCGTGGGATGTTTCTAGCAGAAGTGCCAGGAGAAAGGGAAGCGTTTAACAAGCCCATGAATCATTTATGCTGTGCAAACAGAATGTTGTGATAGGAACACTGGGGATCCTGAGCACACAGAAAGGTCAAGATTCTGGGGATGAAGAGTGGGCATTTGCTCTGACTTAAAGTGTGTGCCTGGAAAGATGGGGTCTTGCTTAGATTATGTTCTTTGACACAGCAAAGTATGCACTGAAAACACATCAAAACCCAGTACAAATGTTTTCAAGACTGACATACTTTGAAAATAATTTGAACCTAGATCCATCTTGGTGGTCTATGTGTTGCAGGTACAGACTTACACAGGCAAATCTCAGTGATTTATTACATTGACTCCTGCCTTGCGTCACCTTCTCTAGTGATTCCGGATACTTTCAGTCCAATTTATGGGACGAGTATATGAGCCAGTGTTTTCAAGCGAACACATACAACAGGATCATATATCTGTCTTTTTAATCTATCGAGGGGTCTATTTTAAGAAACTGATTCGCCTGGATGGTCAATAGAACTCTGGCAACTTGGAACCCACGCAGGATCTGTGTGTTTTGGTGTGGAGCAGAGTTCCTCATTCTCCAGACAACCTCTGCTTCTGCTCTGAGACCTTTGATCAGAATCACTCACTTTACTGAAAGTGACCTACTTTGCCTGAAGCAAAAAGACTGCGGATGACTAATGCATCTGCCCTGACAGCCAAACAGTGTAGTTGGGCAGAGTTGACGCACAGCTGTAACCACCACAAAGGGCAAAGGAAGTGTGCCTCCGAGACCTCTCTAGCTCACAGACAAGTTTGTGGATGTGCCTTTTCACTTGATTAGGGATATTTTTAGCCATGGTCAGCTGCTGGAATGCTTAGCCACATATTTGCTCCTTTTTCTATTTTGTGTTTCCTTTTATTAAGCGCATGTCATGTGCAACAGACAACAGGATGAGACCACATAAGAAGAGGGATTAGGCAGTATCTTCTGGGATTTTATCTTCAGTGAGAGAGCAATACATTGATGCCTGCATTGTAAATACATCTGAAGGGTAAAGATGTGCATGTTTCAACTTTGACAGCTAGAAGTCATTTTTTCCCCCACATGCAACCTAAGGAAACCCAAACACTTTTTGTCCCAATGTTAATTTAATAAACTGTTACCCTTATTGCTTTAAGCATCATAGGCTGCTTCATATCTGAAATTGGATTATGAAAGGTATGCTTTACCAATATAGGTCAAACTCATTCACACAATGTTGGCTATGCCTGTTTATTTTAGCATATGAAAGGATAGCTCTGGGTTCTACTTATGCAAAGTTCCTCAATGCATTATACTTTAAGAAGCTCTGCCATGTTATTTTAATAGTCTTGCTTTTCATGTGGCGTATAGTAAACAAATCTTTGCTGTAACAAAATGATATTTCTGAAGGTCATTTTTATGTCCTGTGTCTATATTTTCTTTCTAATTCCTTATGAGGTATGGACTTGTCTGCCTGGCCTTTGAGGCCCTTTGTAAGCCTATAACACTGTTAATTCAAGCAAGGCCTTTCACGTTGGTGAGATCTTGTAGCCTGCCAACCTCACACACATGTAGCATATGCATTCTATCCTTCTTGTTTATACAAATCTCAGCTGTCATTACTAGTCCAATTCCATGAACCTTCCCGTGTGGCTTCAGTGTACCCGGGAAACTGCTTTTATTGCCACTACTGGGTTGTGACACCCCATAGTTGGCATCAGACAGATGAGGACAGTCTGTTCTGCTAAAAGGTGTTTTTTTTCCTGTGATGTGAATTATCTTGTACATAAAGATTAAATAAGGGATTTGTGTGAGTGAAAATGTTAGTGAAACATGAAGGCTGTTTCCTCTGTGACTCCCCCTCAGCAAAGCACTATATCGTAGCTTCATCCGGATGGCTACAGCAGGATGCAAAGTTAACCAATGCTGGCAAGTCAAGTGCCACAGAGGGATGCAATACTATGTGTACTGCTGTGGATGGCCCACAGGTTTGCCCTTACAAGTGTTCATTACATGGTCTTCCTTGACCTGAATAGCCCCAGCCTTGCCTTATAATCCCTTTAAGATATAATCCCTTTAAGACTGTTTCTCATTACTTTGGACATGTAGGGTTTAGTTTTGAACTATGGCTAATGTTGGCTGTATGCGTAGTGAGCGAGGCTTACGCTTTAGTATACAGAAGCTCTTAGGCAAAATTGTTGTTGATAATTCTGTTACTCAGCTCGGTTGAAGGGGAGAAGAGATAAGTAAGAAGTACCTGTGGCTTTCCAGCTTGTCCCACCCCCAGGCAGAAGTACCTCAGGGTGGTGGTTAAATGAGAATTGACTCCCAAAGGCTCCTATGTTGAACACTTAGTCCCCAGCGGTGAAACTGTTTGAGAAAGGCTAAGGAGCTTTGACCTTGATGGAGGAGGTGTGTTATGAGGGGTAGGCTCTGAGGTTTTAAAAGCTCATTCTCTTCCCACTTAGCTCTCTCTTTCTCTGTTTTGTATTTGTGGATCACATGTAAGCTATCGGCTACCTTCCCAGTGTCATGCCTGTCAGCTCCCATGCTCCTTACCATGAAGGTCATGGACGCTAACCCTCTGGAACCGTGAGCCCCAAGTTAAGCACCCATGACTTTCATGCCTGCTTCCTGCAAGTTAGAAGTACCTGTGGATTTAATGCATGTTCCCCACGGTGGCTGGTATGTCCTCATAGCCCCGCCTCATGCAGCCAATTGCTTCTCACACTGCATCTCTGCACTGAGACACCATTCATCACAGTGTTCTGTACTTTAAGAGCACCACACACATTTCTCTCACAGGAAGGAGGAGATGAACATTTATAATTTTGGTGGGCATAATATAATATAATGTAATGTAATGTAATATAATATAATATAATATATTTTGTTTTCTTCCATTATAAGTTCTTTAATAATGGAAGGCATGTTCACTTTTTTCCCTCATGTTTATATTCCCATTTCCAAGCAAGCACTCCAGGTACTAGAATTAATATTCATTGTAAATGATACACCTATGTTCATATAAATCATAGTTTAGTTGTATTAATGGATTGCTAAGTTCATTTTCCTTTCTTTTATCTATTTCTAACAACCAAGCTATAACTAATCTTTTTTTCTGCCTGTATCACTTTCATCAGACCACATTTTCATATGCATTGTGCATCTGCATCTCAAGCGTATTCTATATAATAGCTTCTTAAAACTGAGAGATATAGACTATTTATAATTTGTTCCATTTCTGGCCTTTGCTTCCAGAACTCGGATGGAAATTCTGTTAGGTTATTTCTTAAGTTTTACTTTTGTGTATGTACATACCTTTCTTGAATGCCTTCATATCTTAATTGGCTAAGCAGTAACTTTGGGATGTCCATACTCTTGATAGGGTAACTGGATTTTTGAAGAAAAAGTTTATTCTTTGGATAAACTATTATTCAAATGTTGTGGATGAAGTCTTTGCTTATTCTGACTTTGTTTTCTCTGTGCGTGTGTGTATGTGTGTATGTGGGTGTCTGATCCTCTGGAACCTGAGTTGGAGGTGACGGTTAGCTGTTACCTGGGTGCTGGGAACTGCACATTTTGATCAGTTGTGTAATTATTGTGCACTCTCTTAATCAAACTGTTATTCTCTAAAGTTTCAAAAGCCAAAAGTGATAAGGCCTGATCCCATACATTTATCACCACTGTGTAATATGTTTACACAATTTTAGGCTCACTGTCATTTTTTTTTCAGCCTGTTAGTTTTGATAAGAAATGTATAGCTTGGAAAATTTCATATATGAAACTATAAAAAAATTAACAAACATGTGCTTTTGTTTACCTTATTAATGCCATCTGAAGTGCGAATCCTAGTTTTTTGTTACCACCTATATCTAAAATAATCCAGTCTCCTTTGCTAGATTTAATATGAATCAGCTCAGAGGAGGACATCATTCTAGACCATTAGACAAAAAATATATAATTTTCTGTCATAGGATAACTATACAATTTTAATATTATATAAGAAAAGTTACATTTAAATAGGTAAAGAGTGTCACTAGTGACAAATGTTAATATAAGACCACAAACCTCATACTATGCTATCATGAACTGTGGGTTTTGCCTTAAGATGCCTTTTTTTTTTCTCCTGTGACACTGGACAAGAAGGGAACAATAGATTTTTTTGGAAGTATCTGCAAACTGATAGTATATAGAATAATAATTTACATTTTTATTTTAAAAATGTTAATTTATTTTCATGTATATGAATGTTTCCCTGTATGTGTATATATGTGCACCATATGTGTGCTTGGTGACATCAGAAGCCAGAAGTGGGTGTCTCATCCCCTGGAACCTGAGTTGGAGATGACAGTTAGCTGTCGCCTGGGTGCTGGGAACTGCATCTAGGTCCTCTACAAGAACAAGTGCACTTAACACCTGGGCTATTATCCCTAGCTATTAACTGGCTTTTCACAAGGTTGCTAGAAATATAAAGATGACTTGGTTTCCTTTATGTAAAGGGGACAGGCACTGCATCAGTTGTGTCATGATGTATTTCACTTTTGTTCAGTGAGAGTAAGGTGCTGTTATTAGTCCTTGAAAACACAAAATTATTGGCCTTTTATAACACGGTTATGTCCTTATAATAACCATTAACATATTGGACTAAATATTCATCTTTATGACCTCAATAATAAATCAATTAAGCTATAATGTTTCCTTTGTCTTCGGGTTTCTACTAGTGCTTTGGTTATTTTATTTATTTGTTTAGTTGTTTGATTCATTTATTCAGTAATTTATTCATTTGTTACTGTATATTTTTTAAAACTTGAAGACAGAAATGTTTTCTGTGTGTAAGTGATTTTCCCAATCGCCTTTCCTAATCTCATATTCTCTGAGTCACTTTTGATCTCTATTTTTATGAAGTGATTCAGTTTTTTAGAGCTTATGCCAGTGTGTGTAGTAAAATAAGTAATTATTTTAGTCTGTCTACTATAACTACTTATTATATCAAATAAAGTGTTCCATTACAAATAGGCATTTATGAACCATGAATTATTTGTGGATCATTAAAGTATGCACTTACAAACATAAAAACAATATTGCAAATGTTCAAGCAGCTAATAGGCTTCTAAGGATTATTTTCAATTATAATTTTACAAAATATAAAATAATTTGGTCTCAAAATTACCAACAGTTGCACTAAATCATTGTTGGAAGTAACTGGTTTAAAATTCTAGGAAATGTTCATGTTACAGTATTTTATAGGCACATTTTAGGAGGTGGGGAAATTAATAGTTTCCATATGCAAAAATAATAGCATTTGCAAATCTTGATCTTTCTGATTCCCTTTATGGTATCCAGTGCTTTTTTTAATTTAATTTTTTAAAATTAATTTATTCAGGTTACTTCTCAATTGTTCTCCCATCCCTTGTACCCTCTTGTTCCTCCCTCCCTCCAGCTTTCACCCTAGTAATATGTTCTTGAAAATATTCAGTGAGAAAAATAATGTATTTGAATATTTGTCAATTATGGTTGACAACTCCGTTAAAACCAGGTCAGGCAGAGAATACTGGTTTTGAGGGAAACCTGGCTATCATAGTGCATAGTTCCTGCGGATGTCATTGAAAAAGGAGGCCTTAGGGTGAGAGGAGCCCAGAGGCCTACTTACCTGTGCTGTTGACCACACAGCTCTCTGTAATTTGTTTAAAATGAAAGCAAATTTATATAGTAAGGAGTTAGATGTGCTTGTTAGGTCTTTACACGAAAGTTACAACTTGCATGGGCAGTTGGTACTGAAGAACATCTCCAATATTTTTCAGAGTTGATCAGTATTTTGATTTTATGTTTTGATTATTCTTCTAATGCTTTCTTCTACAAGCAGATCACAGCTTTATTAATGAAAATGCGATTGACGAGATCCATTTTAGAGAGTGAAGGTATTTCAACTTTTTTTGAACCATGTCCATACTCCTATGGCTTCTGTTTTTCAGAACCACAATGATAAAATAAAATTGCATGTAATGGTCCCAACTGATGTGACTTAGTATTGACCATATGCAGCCCTGACAGTGGTGGGCATGCTGAGTCATTGGATCCTATTTGTGACCTGATGGTGTTTCCCTAATTTTGTAGGTTAAGATATTAAAAGTAATATGTTTAGGAAATAGCCCAGGGTCCCACATTAGAGTAGGGGGCAGTCCATATAATAGAACCCAGTGTCCTGCTCTCAACCACATCACTAACAAACATGGAAAATAACCAACATTTTCACAAGGAATATTTCTTTTTAAAATATATTTTATTAGTTTATTCATATTACATCTCAATTGTTATCCCATCTCTTGTATCCTCCCATTCCTCCCTCCCTCCCATTTCCCCTTATTCCCCTCCCCTATGACTGTGACTGAAGGGGACTTTCTCCCCCTGTATATGCTCACAGGGTATCAAGTCTTTTCTTGGTGGCCTGCTATCCTTCCTCTGAGTGCCACCAGGCCTCCCCATCCAGGAGTCGTGGTCAAATATGGGGCACCAGAGATCATGTGAAAGTCAGACCCCATTTTCTGCTCAGTTGTGGATAATGTCCTGTCTATTGGCTAGATCTGTGTAGGGGTTTGAAGTTTACTGCACGTGTTATCCTTGGCTGGTGCCATAGTTTGAGCAGGACCCCTGGGCCCAGATCTGCCCATCATAATGTTCTTCTTGTAAGTTTCTAGGATCCTCTGGATCCTTCTATTTCCCCATTCTCTCATGCTTCTCTCACCTAGAGTCCCAATAGGATGTCCTCCCCTCTGACCCACTTTCCTGGCAAGTGAAGACTTTCATGGGACATATCCCTTGGGCTAATATACAGATATAAGTGAATATATACCATTTGACTCTTTCTACTTCTGAGTTAGCTTACTAATTATGATCATTTCTAGTTCAACCCATTTGTCCACAAATTTCAGGAATTCCTTGTTTTTAATAGCTGAGTAGTATTCCATAGTGTATATGTACCACAGTTTCTTACTCCATTCTTCTACTGAGGGACACTTAGGCTGTTTCCATGTTCTGGCTATTATGAATAAGGCTGCTATGAACATGGTTGAGCAAATTTTCTTGTTGTGTGCTGGAGCATCTTCTGGGTATATTCCAAGGAGTGGAATAGCTGAGTCTTGAGGAAGCCCTATTCCCAGTTTCCTGATATAGCACCAGATAGATTTCCAAAGTGGCTGTACTAGTTTGCATTCCCATCAGCAATGAATGAGCGTTCCTCTCTCTCCACATCCTCGCCAGCATGTGATGTCACTTGAATTTTTGATCTTAGCCATTCTGATGTGTGTAAGATGGAATCTCAGAGTTGTTTTGATTTGCATTTACAAGGAACATTTATGTACTTTGCTTTTGTAGTTGTTGAGGCAAGCCATTTGATTGTCCTTTAAAAATCAATGTGGTTAGACTATATGCCAGTGTGTCCACTGGCTTCATTGAGAAGTCTAGAATTTATTATGGCTTTCATGTTGGAGGCAGCTTGTCAATTGCCCTTGTTGAACTACTATGAAGGTCCTTTTAGTCAGTTCCAGAATTCAATTATTCTTTAAAAAGTGTCTATCTTTGAAAGAAGGAAAGTCACTATATGAAATTAGAAACAAACATATTGTTTTTGGCCTCAATGTGACAATACTGGGAAATAAATTGATTACAGTGAACTACAGTATGAAACTTGCTTTAGATAATTTTTGCTTCTTTTAATTTTTTGTTACGTCATTTACTTTTTGTGTTTGCATCTGTGTTGATGATCACGTGTGTCACAGTGCATGTGAGATGTTGAAGGACAACTTTCAGTACTCAGAGCCTTTTCTTCTCACCATGCGTATCTTAGGGGGGTAAACTCAGGTTTTCAGGCTCTGCAGCAAACACTTTAACAGATGAGCCATTTCACTAGCCTTCCTTAGGTAATCTTTGAAAATCAGGGGGGAAAAGCTTATTTTCAGCTGGTATTGTTGATTCCTATGCAGTACTTTAAGGTACTGTTGCAGCCAATAGAAGAATGTCCAGCATTTCACTTAATCAAGTGGCATTTACTTAGAAGTCATTTTTTAAAAAAGAAAGTCATAACCAGGGGTCTGCTAACTCTGTAAGACAGTCATAAATAACTAGTGTTTATGCTGACTTTTAAAACTGTTTTCCAAGAGAATATAAATCAATATGAACTTGTTTTCCAAATGAATATAATTCAGTATGAATTTGCTATTATTTTTCAGTTCTCTTTGAATGGGAACCTCTTACTGATATATTAGTAACAGTTGGAGTTGTTATGTGAAATTCTGTGGAGAGTTCTTGCTAGCCCAGTGGAGACACATGTCAGCATCTGTGTGTCTTACCATTTTAAACCAGTCATGTTGTTTGTGACTGCTTGCATATGTGTGGAAAGAACTGTTGTTAAGGTTATTTCTTGTTCTTGAAACATTCTGAGCATAAAATCACTTATTCTCATAGCTTGTTCATTGCTGCCACCCCTGTCAGCATCCTGAATATAATAAGCTGTGTGTTAAGACCAGTGTTAACCACTGTGACCTTCTTGTGTGCAAGACTATGTAATTTATAAAGATTTCCCAGTAACTTACCAAGCAAGCCAGCTTCACTTAACCTACATATCTTTAAAACACATGTATGGCTGGAGATCTGGGTCAATGGGATAGCATTTGCCTAGCACAACTGAGGCCCTAGGTTCAAACCCTAGTACTGGAAAAAAAAAAAAGACAGTGAGGCAATGTATCAGGGTTAGTATTTGTTGACAGGTGACTTTAATAGTCAACATCTGTTTAAAGATCCAAGTTATTATATTTAACTTAATGATTCTAGATAGAGACACAAAACACTTTTGATATTTTGTTTATTATTTTATGGCTAGAGTTTATGTAAAATATCATTATCCAAGCAGTTGTAAATATGCTGTTATCTTCTCTACCTCTCCAGAATAAAGCATTTGATTCAGTCAAAGCTTGAACAACCCTACCCTAGTTTGACAAAAACTTTCTTAGTTGATTAGTGTGAGTGATGATATGAAAAATTTAAAAAACAACTAGAGCCAGAGTTTTCCTATTGCTGAATAATAAAAACTCATGTCTGAAACACTTTCAAATAAAGCTTGTAAAAAGTCCCACTTAAGCAAAGTGAAATGATAGTGAATAGAAGAAAAGACAGTGGAAGTCTGCTGATTCGATAGCATCTCATACAGCCTCATGACGTGTTATACATTTAGATTTAAAAGACCACATATTGTTGTTTCAAACCATCAAAGTTATAAACTTTCATTTATCCAGTTGTTTGAGAAGAGTTAACTGAAGATATTTCTACAAAATATACTACTTCAGTTTATTGTAATTTCATTTTAAAGCTATTCTTTCAATAGAATATAGATGTAAAAGCTACAAAAGATTAGTAGATATTTAGTAATTACTACATATTTTCCCATTAAGCTTTTAAATCTAAAAATTTATAATGTAATTATAGATTCTCAGATTTTATGTAATTTAGAAGACTTCAAGGTGTGTAAAATATTACTAGAAAGCAAATGTAGGGACTGTTTTATCATTTCATGAAATGTGGCCAATTTTATTGTATAATTTATTAGCAAATGCTTTTTCATTTTTACTTATTCAGTTTCTAGTATTCAACATTTTCTTATGTATTCTTTATCATGTGCGTTTGTATCATACTTACACTTTGCAAAATACTAAGATGTTTTAGCTGTGGATCTGATATTAAAGGGCTTTTATTTAAGAAAAAAAAAGTCTGAGGAGTATACTTGACACTCTGCTGCACCAAGGAGATAGAATGTGAATGTTGTAAAATGCCTATGAAAGATTGTATAGTCATAAAGGAGAGATTATTTCCAGCTGTAGTATGGAAAAGAATCACCATCAAAGAATTATATTCGGATTTGGCTCTGCTATGTCCTAATACGTATCAGTTTGAATTGCTTTTGACGTCACGTAGTCAAGATAAACAGCACATGATTTCTTGGGTCACATGACTGGAAGGTTTCTTGTGGTGAATGCTGAGCAGACGCACTTCTCTGCCAGCTGCAGCCCTACTCTCTCTGATGCAACCAGCTCCTCTCTTCTGGACATATTGCGATGGATCCTATGACTCGCTGCTGTGCTACAGTAGCCACCAGATGAAAAAATCTTCTATGATGTACCTGGAGTCAAAGTTCCTAGGTTGGAAGTTGTACCTCAGTGTTTTGGATAAAAGAATGTGTACAATGGACGCAGCAAACCAATTCTGTTTCCTCAACTTGATTTACCCTGAGCACTGAGGAGTGGTTGGAAATGCTATAGTCAGCATAGCATGGCATGGGGATGAGGAGAGAGTGCATCTCCGCATCCCAAGGCAGCTGCCCATCACTGGGTGCCCTGGGCATTCACTTATCCAGGAAGATAGTCAAGCGTAGTGGATTACACAGACATTTAAAGGTGAGCGGGGTGTGAACAGGAAGCAGGAAATGGTGACCTTCTAGTGAGACTGACTTGGGAGTATAATAGCAAAGAAGTAACCTTGGGCCAGGTAGGTGGTGGGATACCTTGAGAGTAAGTGCTAAAATTTGGGGGTTATTTAGAAAATGATGGGAGGTCCTCCGTGCTGGGCAATAGACCAACATGCTCATAGCTCTAGCAGTGTTTGAATTTGCCCGTGACAAGTTTTCAAAGAACAATTTGCAAGTGAATCATAAATTTTGGCTCCCGCAAGTGGTTGAATGGTGCCAGGTTTAATAAGAGACAATGGCAAGCGGTCTATGAATGTGGATCTTGGGTTTCTAGGAAGATGACTATTTCTTACCATGAAGAAGAAACAGGAACGGGAGCTAAGGTAGAGGAGAGATAGGAAGTTCTATAAAGTCTGTGTGATTCAGTTTTTCATGCATTATATCATATTGGTGTATAATTCAGTAATGGCCATTGTAATGACTTTCTATGGCTTTGAGTTTGGGAGCTAGTTTTCACGTCCAGTTGCTTTGGTTCTCTGGTCTATTATAATTTTACACATCTTCTTTCATACATGCATACATACAGATTGTATTTTACCACAATAGAAATAAATAATTCCTAACATTAGGGAGGCCCACCTTATTTTAGGCAGTGGGCCAAGCCATTTTTATTCTTATTAATAAAATTTAAAATCATATATGATAATGAAAAGTCATACTATCTAACATCAGCCAATAGTCACAGCCTGACTTCTCACTGTGTCAAGCACTTTGTGTTTCTTATGTACTTTTCACGACTACGCTACATTAGGGGCAGTTCTACTTGAAGAGGTTGCCTTATATGCCTGAGATCATGCAGCCTAATGGGGCAGGGCAAGATCTGGTTTATAATAGTTGTAGTTCAGCAGCACATATATAGCTACATCACCTTTGGAGGACTAGTGAGTACTAAAAAGCGTGTTTTGCTTTGGTGGAGGAGAGGGAAGACTGGAGCCAACTGCACTGGGAAACGGCTTCTTGGCTGGTGATATGAACGTCGTTCATGCACATGAGTCTGGGATCTGACACAGGTGGGGTTGGGCTTATAATGGAGATATTAGAGAACAGGATGAGAGGAGGCTCAGGCTTAGAGTCAGGGGTCAAAAAGTAAGAGTGGACAACCGGAAGTGGAGGTCTGTGGGGAGAGTTCAGTGAAAAAGACTGCAGTGGAGCCGAGATGTTCAGAAGGGAGAAAAGCCCAAGTTCTATAGTACCGGAACATCCCCCTGGGCTTTGTGACTAGGAGGTCACTGGAGGCCTCTGTTGACACTTTTTTTTTTTAAATCAGGTAATGATTACAGAGGGCACTGGAAATAGGGTTAATGAGTGAATGCCGTGACTATTTATAGTTGAAAGGGATCCCAGTTAAGAGAGAAGCCTGTGAACCATCGCTCAGGATATGAAACACGCAATCAAGCTGGGTTTCAGAGGCCCTGGGAAGAGAATGGAAGGCCCTAGTGGGACAATTAACTCTCCAAAACCTAAAGAAGGAAGTGAAGACCAGTAAAGGTTTTCAAAATGAATGATCACCATTAAACGGTAATGTATATGAGGGTGATGGCAGGTAGTCAAGCCAGTGCAGGACTACACCAATACACTTTCCTGTGCTGTTTGGCCCTGTCTTTAATTGGAAGTTCGTTGTGACTTTTTTTTTTTTCTATCTCACAGAATACTCTGCTAAGAAACGGTTTGTCCTAAGGATCCAGTTTTGTCTCTTCCTCCATGTCAAAAGTTCAGGAGAATATTCCAGTACCACTAGGGAATGTGGCCACTTCTCTGTTTTGAAGCATCTCAACTCAACTGTAGTCTCTGTCAGTGACCTCCCCCGACAGATTTACATGTACATTTTACACTTGTTGACTCATTCTTTCTGGATCTCAACTCCATCCCTGGGCTGTTTTCTAATATTGTCACTGTAAACATGCCCTATCTAGTTCACCTTTCCATGAAAATTAAGAGCAGATTAATTATCAGTGTACATTAATCATTGACATTTGTTTGGCACCCTGTCCAAGTGACAAATAATAACAGATTGCTTATGCCATTCAACCCTATGAATCAGACATCATAACTAAATTTTTTTTGCAAATGAAATAAATGTAAAATTTTATGCTTGCTTAATATATTAACTATTTTCATTTTACTATACTTAATTCAGGCATCAGTCATTAGTATAACCACTTAAAATCCTTTAACGTGAAATTTAAAGGGCTACCATTTGTAAAGCAGCGCTCATTAGAATCAGTAGAAAGATGGTGAACTGAAAAGTAATGGGTCAAGAGATGAAAATTCAACAATAAAACTTCAGGTTGCCAGTCCTCGAGAGGTGGAGCGCACACGGGTTGTCAGCAGGGTCAACAGAAAGCCACGGCCAGCAGCGCACACGGGTTGGCAGCAGGGGTAGCCACAGAAAGCCGTGGCCAGCAGCGCACACGGGTTGGCGGCAGGGGTAGCCACAGAAAGCCGTGGCCAGCAGCGCACACGGGTTGGCGGCAGGGATAGCCACAGAAAGCCTCGGCCAGCATTCCTCAGGCTGGCCCTCATGTTGACCTTCATTCTGTCACTGAACCACCTGTGGACAGATTCTCTTTACTCTTTCTCAGGAGCACAGAGCAAAGGTTGTTCCCTCATCACCTTGCTTTAAATATGTTTTCCCATGAAGAACTGACACATTTTATGTGTTTATATGTTTCTATCCCCTTGCTTAATTCATAATTATAAGAGTAAAGCCTATATATATATTTCTCCTGCAGCAGATCTGCATCTAAAAATGACATTGAAAATTTTGGCAGTCATGTACTTAATTAAAATTAATCATGATGCTTATATTTAACTCACCGAACTTAGAAGATAATACTAACATGTTAAGTGTATGTCATCAAGAAAATTCTTCCCAGAACATTTATTTAAATTACATTACCTATACCATAAATGATCTTATAAATTTTTTAAAAAATCATTAAAACTTCAAAATTCTACAGTGGTAAAAAGTTATGGAAAGTTAAGACATCAAATCCTGACACTGGTGTGGGATGATTTGAGCAGGACAAGCAGGGTTATAGGTAATTATATTAATCCAGAAGCCACAGGTGCTATAAAGGTGCACTTGCTTCTGCTTGATCTGGGACTAATGAGCTTCTTTAGTTCTTGTCTGGCATAAAGAAATACAAATCTTAAAATTTTTATCAATGTATTTACTTACTGTTTTAGTGCAAAACCAAGAAGAATCGTCACATTCTTAAACAGCGATGGATTGGAGTATATAAGAAAATGGGTTAGATTGGTGTGCTGCTATTTTAGGTCACTAAAGATCTACTTAATTGAGCAATTTGAAATAATTTGTGTTTTAGTTCGGCCATGAAAATTACTCTGATGTGTCGCAGCTCTGAGATCACCTTTTTAAATAAAGGTTATTTATTGATGTTTACATGAAATTGCCTTTAAATTTCCTTGTTTTCTCATATATCAACATCTTGATTTTTCTGATGTTTTTTTTAAAAGCTTGGAGTGCAACATTTAATGATTTTGTTGTTGTGAGCAGAGGTCTAAGTTTACTTTGTGTTGTTATAGTATTTAAGACTTGGAACTTTACAAACAATGGATGATGTGGTTCACAGCATTAAGTGGAGGGAAGCCCAAGAATATGGCCCCAGCATCTGCTGAGTATTTCTAGGGTGGAGGATGAATGGGCCAGAAGAGAAAGATCCAGAGAGCAAGAGGGACTTGATTGACTTTTGCCACCCAAACTCGCTTGTAATAACTAACCCATATCTGAGAGAGCATCATTCATTTACTAGGCCTCACCTCCTGATACTGCTGCATAGGGAAATTAATCTTCCCACAAGGATATGGGAGGACACATTCAAACCTGAGCAGCACATATTATATAATATTTACATATAATAATAATATGTTATACAATATTTTAAATGTGACAAATAGGGATAATACTGAGACAGTTCTCTGTAATTATGCTTGGCAACCTATGTAGGAAAAGAAACTCAGTATTTTATTTTAACAGGGTTTTGGGTCTGTAAATCAGACCAGTCTTTACACCACTATAGCTCAGGCTAACGCTAAACTCATTATATTTGCCTTTTCAGAGTAAAGAGAAAACACACACACACACACACACACACACACACACACACACACACACACACAATACATTTTTAGTTTTTCTCAACAACCATGCATTACACCTGCATATGGCAAAATGTGGAGCTCTCTGACTTCAGGTTATCAAACAAACAGCATATCCTCTGCCTACTCCTAACTGATATTGGTTCCATATTTGCTTCATGCCTAAAACTTTCTAAGCATTTATTTTGCATTTACTCTGTGGCGTAATTCACAACAACCACAAGATTATTATTCTCATTTAAAAATGGGAGACACGATGACAACTGAAATTTAAACTATTGTAGAAAAGAAAGCTTGTTACAGAAAACCACAACTGTCATAATGTGGAGATTGCCCAGGCTAAATGAATACGTTTTACAACTCAAGTCCTGACCTAAGGCTCAATGAACCAATGCTGTACAAGTGGAGACAGAATGTAAGAACTAGAGCACTAGGAAATCTATGAAAGCGTGTTTCCTAGAAATCACAGAGATACCACATCCATATTATCTAAACAGTGTGGCTGCCTAAACAATATCTTAACAGTGGCATACCAATAGGCATGATAACACAGGGGGGAACACTCACAGGACCCCATTCCTAGACAGAGACCTACAGGCAACTAAGCACTACTGGCAGGAGAATTCATTGTTGGCAGGGGGTGAGCCCCCCTAATTGCTCATCCAATGTTAAGTGACCAGTCCTGAAATTTACACACAAACTATACCAAATAGAATCAGAATGTTGTATTTATCTTAATATGTATTTATGTATGTGTAACAGTAATAATAAAAAAGGAGCTGTCTTCTTGCTCAGGTCCCTTGTGTCTGTAGTTGTTGGGCTCTACAGGGATGAGTCAGTAGGTTATTCTCTACACTTGTAGAATGATTTTCTCTTGTTTTCTGGTTTCTGAGCTCAAGTCCTTTTATATGATTTTTCCATACAGAACTGTGGTAAGCTGAGTTTCCTGGGCTCCTTCCTCCTCCTCTTGCCTCTTGTCTGCTGTCCTTATGATGTTTTCATAACATCCTTTCTGATTTAGATGACTAAGGATTTCCTATGGCTTTCCTTTGTTTCCTGGTTTTGTAGAGAGTTTCCAGGCTTCCTTATAAAGCTCACCTCTTGGCTCATTCATAAGTGTCTGGCCACTTCCCTCTGTGAAATGTGTCAGATTCTAGTCCAATATGGTCATACCACCTCAACAGTGTGTCTTTTGACATTGTTTCTATTAGAAATTACAATCTGTAGAAATATAGGTCATGACAGGCAGATCTAGACCCAGGGGTGGGGTCTGCTCCAAACACTGCACTAACCAAGGACAATGCATGCAGTAAATATTGAACCCTACTCAGATCTAGCCAATGGACAAGACATTCTCCACAGTTGTGTAGAGAGTGGGAACTGACTCTGACATGAACTCTGGTGCCCCATATTTGACCACTTCTCTATGGTGAGGAGGCCTGGTAGCACTCAAGGAAAAGATAAGCAGGCTACCAAGATGAGACTTGATAGATAGCCTATGACCATATAGTGGGGGAGGAGGTCCCCCTCTGTCATAGACGTAGGGAAGGGGAATAGGATGAAAGCGGGAGGGAGGGAGGAATGGGTAGATACAAGTGAGGGGAACACAATTTAGATGTAATCTGAATAAATTAATTAAATAATAAAAATTTGAAAAAAGAAGTATACCTTTGTCACTTATATGATGTATATTTTTCTCCATAAATTAATTTATTGATGTGTATTAGAGCTAAATGAAAAGAATGTTGGGGTATCTCTCCATGTTTTAACACTACTTGCTCAGACTTAAGAGTTGATGGGTTTATTCTTTACTGCTGTTTACTTTTTGTCTAGCACGAAATTCAACAATGCGAAAATATGGTGAAAAAATTTAAAGGAGAAGAAATTCCTCAGTTACCTTTGAGTATTTATCAACCTAAAAATTCAAAACTGTCATTACAAACATATTTCCACTAAAGTCTAAGCTAAATGTGCTAAGTAGCCTGAATAAATAGAATAATTATTCTTAATTTAGCTGTTGCTCCTACTATCTCTGAGCTTTCATCTGCATGCTGTTTTCTTAAAAGATCTTCAGCTATTGTTCTTAGTGAAGACTGCTCTTTTGAAATTTATCATTTGTAATCTTGAAAAAATAAAGATTTTAAAGTTAAAACACTTAAACATTTTATTTTCATTTAGAATGAGATTCCGCTGTGTAAATCTCTTGAAGTAGGGTGTAATTAGGACGGTCTGCGGGGATTAGTGTCATGGAAGGAGATTACTGGGCTGCTTTTGCTCATGAGAGTACAGAGACAAAGGCTGGCATAGCACAGTAAGAAGGCTCTGCGTTACTTTTCCCACTGGTTTAGCAAAACAGCTTCAAACTAAAAAAAAAAAAAGTATGTTGAGTATGACATTGTTGCTTTCCAGATGATATGATTTCTATCTTAAGTGTCCTAGAGTTTGAAGGAAGACCATGTTTATGTCAGGAGTATGGAATTATATTCAAATTTGTATTTTATTGATTATTATTAATTTATTATTTTAATAATTATGTTAGTTACTTCTTATTGCTGTGACAAAACACTATTACCAAGGCTACTTATAAAAAAATTATTTAATTTGGCTTATGATTTCAGAGGAGGCATGATTGCTGGTGCAGCTGAGAGCTTACATCTTGACCTGCAAATAGGAGTCACAGAGAGATAACTGAGAATGGGCTTTTAAAACCTCAAAGCATGCCTCCAGTGACACACCTCCTCTACCAAGGACGTGTCTTCTAATCCTTCCCAAACAGTTCTACCAACTGGGCCAAGGATTCAATAAGATGAGCCTCTGGCATCCTTTCTCAGGCAAACCATCATAATAATATAGACAGAGAAACCAATGTAAAATCAAGGAGGGCAGGGCTAGAGTCAAAGGAGGAATGTTAGGAGATGTGTGGAGGATCTCCCTTAGGTATTTAACTAAGCGTTAAGCAGCACACATGGGCAAGGACTGGAAAATATACTTCACACCACTAAGGTAGCTGTAACTGATATACAGATCTAGGGATGGTTCTGGTTCCCAGAATGGTACCTGTTAGAAATGTTGGTCATATTTGGTACTGGGAAAGTGAGGCTATCACCTCATCATGCATGGTTCCTAGAAATGTGATTGGGCAGATTCCTTAAGACATAAAACATGTCTCCCTATAACCCAGCTATTCTAATCAGATGTGTTTATAAAGAAAAATGGGAATCTGTATCTATAAAGAGTCATGTCTATATTCATAGCTATTTTATTTATAAGAGCCAGGAATAATTAGACTGTATCAACAAGTTATTGATAAGCATCTTGTGGCATATCAACAAAGAATAGTACAAAAAATATAGGAAATGAACAATGAATAGAAATGGGTGATGTTAAGATAGTTATATTTAGTGAAAGGTACCAGGGAAACGTGAATTCAAAGTTTGCAATTATCCATTTGTAGAAAATTAACCAAGGTATAGGAATAAAAATTCCTAGAAAAAGTCATTCTTGCAAAGATGAATTGGTTGATTACAACTGCATTGCTGTGGAAAGATTGTAATGTTGATGGTCCAGAAAATAATTATCTTATCTTGGGCTACTTCTAGCCCTTCAGAACAGCTATGCTTAGTTCACCTCTGTGTCAGGACTAATATCCCATGACTAATAGATTAAAACATCTTGAAATCTATTAACTTATCATGACCACTGGCTTCTATCTACCCCCAAATTAAAACATCATCAAGTAGCATCTTGTGTCCATAAAAAAGTTTCTTCCGTCTCACTGTAACTGACTCTCTGATGCATACACCAACAATGTATTTTAAACTTGCCTTTGTTTATGACTTTCCTTGTTCTGTAGAACTATACGACTTCATTAATCTGTTTCCATGTTGGAACATGACATTTGGAATAACCTAATTCAGTGTTCCTGGGCCAAGTTCACTCAAAATGGCTCCAGAATAAACTATATCTTTAAACTGAGAGCTCTGGTGTTTGCATCAATAGTATAATGACCCAAAGCATCATGGTTCCTTGGGAAACAGGAGGTTGTGCTGAGAAGTAATGGGGAGGAGAATATGGAGAATTAAGAACCCGAGGGTGTTATTCGAGATGCTTGCATGTCATGGTGATGCTTTCACAGGTATGTTCTTAGATCAATATCTATCAAGTACTACTCACAGTTTACAAATGCATGGTTTATCTATATCACCTACCTTGAATATCTATAATAAAAAGCAGAGGCTAATCATTTTTGCTCACTAAAAGGCAGCCAAAATTGCAACAGTTCTTCAGGAGAAAGACTGATATGGAAAAAATAGAAACTACGGACCATTTCCAACTAATGAAAGTCATAAAAGCGAGCTTTTAAATTTATAGGTGAAGGATGAATGGGTTGGTACAATATAAATAGTTATTGGAGTAGAAAAAGGTGATTGAATTTTCATGAGACAAAGAGTCTGTGTTCTCACATACAGTTTCTAACTAGTAGTATAAAGGAGTGGAACAGAATGGTCAGTTGGATGCTGGGGTTTTGGGTAACAGATTACAGAATTTGATGGCATTCAGGGTGGGCAGCTTGATGCTTGGAGTGATCAGAGTGGATTAGCCCTCCACAGAAATCAGCTTATTGCCAGAACAAATGGGAATAATAAGCTGAGGCTTTGGAGGTTCCTAGATTAAGTGAACCTTGGAAAAAGACTTAATGAAATAGAAAAGGGGTTGAATGCAGAGACTGAGGCCATCAACATAGGCCAATCGGTAGAAATGCTTCAGAAATAAGGCTGGGCCTTGAAAGTTTGTTACTAAAGTCTTGAGAAGAGGAAGGTTGAAAGGGCCATGTTCTGAGTTCATAAATGTAATACAAGGAGCAGTGTTCACTGGACTCAGTTATCAAATAGACTTTAACAAAGTACAGCAGACACACCTAGAAGGAAGACGCCACTGAGGCTTTCTCTGAGCAATATTTCTGGAGGGAAAATTGGTCCTGTTTCTCTTCCCTTAAAACACTGATCTAATTTTACATGAACTGTGGATATTTAGAAGCGCCAAGGACTTCTCATGACCATCCCATTTGCTACCAACACTGTAAGAAAGCCAATGTAAATTAAAAATTCTTGAATGTTAGCATGTGGAATTTCTTGGGGACCTTAGGACTGCAAGTTCTGTTAGCTGGATCTACATTTTCCTTTGTTTCAGTGGGAACAGGGTGAGTCTGAGGAGGTAATATGTCAGGGGTAATTTCTCGCCCTGTGTTATCCCTCGAGTGCAGGTTAGTTAAAGCTTGTCTAAGGCACACATTGCTGATAGCTGAGCTGCTGCACTACCATGAGTGGAACAGAACAAGGCATCAGAAAACTGCCTTGCTTGACAAAGTGCAGGGTAGAGATAAAGTGACAGCCTTCCCCAGCAGCATATAGAAAGCGTCCTCCAGTAACATTCGCCATGCCATTTTCAGATTAGCTGCACATCCAGGATACACGCATGATGACAAGGTCGTCAGCATAATCCCGGGATGCTAGTGGTATCATGTAGGCGTGGCTGCCAATGAGAAGCTCCTTTAAAAATCAGCCATATTTTTCGTGAGTTGCAGGGCAAAAGAGGAGAAAACAGTGTATAAAGGGAAGGAAGATTCCAGTCTCTCACTGCCCTCCTTCTCAACTGGTGTGAAAATGCCAGCTGCTGTAGCAATGGTAACATACTCTCAGATTTCCCTTTCTGCTTGAAAGGTTTCTTAAGCAGAGAAAGGCTTTTACCACAGGACAGTGGGCAGGGGGTTCAACTCCATCTCTGGACTCTTCAGTAGAGGTGGGCAGCTGCTGTTTAAGCAGTCAGCCTTCACCATTTCACACGTGCATACTGCCTGTAGATAAGACTTAACGAAGAGCTATTTCTGAATGCGCAGTGGTCTTGACAAAATGGGTACTTCAGCTCACTGGCTTCGGATTCTTAGTTGTCTCTGCATAAATCTTCTCAAGTGTGATCGCGTCCCCCCAAGTCACCCCCTAAAATCACCCAGTGTTGTAAGCTACATCCATCTTTGCATTCTTGACTCTAACATCGAGACAAACATCAAGGGAAGCATCGATTTTCATCAGAACAGTAGTTCTTTGGTACAATTTTTATTATAAACAAACTGGAAAAGGTGTAAAGTATTCCAGGGCAGGCTGTAAAGTAGGGTGGTTGCATTTCTAGGAAGATGTGCAGATCTGGCTGTAAAGTAGGGTGGTTGCATTTCTAGGAAGATGTGCAGATCTGGCTGTGCCAGCCAAGCTTCGGTCACATGGCTAGGTCAGGCCTGGCCACCTAATGGAAATCCAGTGCTATTATACCTTTGGGAATGCATTAAGTCACTTTGCAAGTAAAAATTGTTGAGTGTGTTCGAGGAGGAATAGCAGTAATTTAATATAAGCCCATGAATTTCATACATAAATCATCAGCCTTGCTAGTACCTTGCAAAACTGTAACTTCTGTGTTGTTTTTTTTTGCCTTTACATGAAATCTTATGAAAATTATAGTAAAAATACATAGCCGCAGAAGCAGCTAGCATTAATGAGTGGGAACAAATTGTCTATGACAGGCTTACACTTTACACCCCACCCCCAACTTTTCTATTCCTCCTACTTTTTAGGGCAGTGTTTTAAGCAAGCTGTTTATATTGGCTTTTTTTTTTTTTTTAAGATAAAATATTTGATGTTCGTCTTTTTGAAGTTGTGAAGGCTTTGCTGGAAAACCATGAGTTTAAAATGTGACATTTATTATAGTATTATCTGTCCTTATTGAAGAAAATTGAATATAAATAAGTGTTAATGAGTATCGCGATTGTTCAGTAAAGAACAATTTATTCATTCTCAATAAATGAGAAAGGCTGGGGAGAGAGGTATGATAAACTAAGCCAGATGAGCATGCTGGACTCAGGAGATGAGAGAACAGTGGGATGTCCCTGAAATACAGCTGTAATTCTACTGAGACACTCAGGTGATAATTTTGGTCCTAAGGAGGGCAGTTTGTGATGATTAAATTATGTGCATAAGGCATGTTTATAGTCTTTCTGTGGAGCTTTGTGTTATATGCTCCCCAGATGTGAAATTATTTGAATAAATATTAATATTTGGAATTTGCTAAAGCTCAAATTCTTTTCTTTCACCACTGATCTGAAAGAGACCATGTGTACATGTATTAATGTGCATGCGTGCCTGTGCGTGCACACATGTGCACGCGCACGTGCACACACACACACATACACACACACACAAGTGTGCGCATGCACACACACACACATTCTGCAGTACAAGTTGGATAACTTGTAGTGGTCTAAGAAGAATCCTCTGAGAGTACATGCAGCTGTGTTATGAAGAACATCACATCATACTGTGGAACTTGAAAGATCAATCAGGTAATCAGTGTTTCTGAAGAGAACATTCAATTGGAAGTTCATGACACAGGGCGTTTAAAAAAAGAACAGAAAATTAGGATGAAAGCAAGTGAAAATAGCTTAGAATAGTGGTTTTCAACCTGTGGGCCATGAGCCCTGTGAGAGTCAAATGACCCTTTCACAATGGTCTCCTAAGACCATCCACTGGAAAATATAGTTATTTACATTATGATTCATAAGAGAAGCAAAATTAAAGTTATGAAGTAGCAACAAAAATACTTTTTTGCTTGGGATTTCACCACACCATGAGGAACTGTATTAAAGGGTCACAGCATTAGGAGGGTGGAAAACCACTAGCATAAAGATTGCTTGGGATGCAAACTTGTGGTAAGTAAGTATAGTGAGAAATAAGTTGTCATTTTCCAGCAAGTGCCAGGGATTTGGTTCCTCAGGTAAACTGTGAGCTTTCCACCATGTCTGCCGAGTGTTCTGGCCATACACGATCCCGTGTGTTTATTACAAATTCTTTTCTGATGTTTAACCTAGGATCCCCCTTTTACCTAATGAAACTGTTGTTTTCCCCTGATATATTATGCACACACCTAAGAGCTTTTTGTGTTTTTGTTTCTCTGCAGACCTGAAAGATTTGTTGTTTAAAGTACCTATGGCTTATAAACTACAAACCACATGGGAAAGGAATAAGCAGAAACTGGAACATTGATGCATTCCTTTTCTCTTTTTTATTAATAAGCTTTGTTCTTGGGCGGTTTCATACATATATATAATAAATTCTGGTTATTCTCCGGTCCTTTCTTCCTGCCAGCCCCTCTTCCCTACAATGACTATCTCACATTCGTGGATGTTTTGTTTTATGTTCTACTGAGTTCAATTTGGACAACCGCGGGTTTCGAACTATTCATTGGAACATGGCAGTGCCACCAGAGGATACATAACTGGACACGTCTAATTTTATTAATTTCATTCATCTATATTGCTATGCCCCTCATGACCTCTAATTTAATTAATTTAGCCTCTTCTCAGTTAATTTGGAAAAGGTTTGCCAATCTTGTTCGTTTTTTCAAAGAACCAACTCCTCATTATTCTTTGCATTTTTGTTTCTATTTCAGTAATATTTGCTCTAATTGTATTAATTTCTTTCCATCCACTCCTTTGGCTTTAGTATATTCTTATTTTTCCAAGGCTGTAAGGTCCATCATTAAATTGTTTATTTGAGATTTCTCTATAAGTTTCCTCTTAGGGCTAATTTCATTGTATTTCATAGATTAGTGTGTTGTGTTTCATTTTCTTCAGCTATTAGAATTTTTGAATTTTACATACTGATTTCATTTATTCAGCAGCCCTTTATAGCCTTCCTTCCTTCATTTCTTCCTTCTTTCCTTCCTTCCTTCCTTTCTTTTTCCTACTATTTGACACAAGCTAGTCATCTGGGCAGAGGGAACCTCATTTGAGGAACTTCCTCCGTCAGACTGGCTGAAAGCAAAATGATGGGACATTTTATTTTTAGTGATTGATGTGGGAGTGCCTAGCATGCTGTGATCTGGGGTTGGGTCCTGGGTTGTATAAGCAAGCAAGTTGAGCAAACCAATAAGCAGTGCCCATGGCTTCTGCTTTAGGTCTGGCTTCTAGGTTCCTGCCGTTACTTCCCTTTGTCATTGACTGTAGTCTCTAGACATAAATAGAATCTTTTCCCCAAGTTAGTTTTGGATATTATGTCCATCACAGTGATAAAAAATCAACCCAGGACACTCAGTTTCCATTCAACAATGTAATATTTCTTCTCCATGAACTTATGTTCTTTGTGCAGTTTCTGTTGGTGTTGATGTATAGCTTTATTCTGTCATGGTCATATAGAATACAGGATATTATCTTAGTTTTCCTGAATTTGTTACAACTTGTTTTGTGCACCAGAATGTGATCTACTACATCAAGTGCAGTGAGAAGTTTTGAGTTCCAGATTTGGAATATAAGTTTTGTCACATTCCCAGCTTTCATTCCATTATCACTGTCATTAAGTTTGAAAATCTGAGGAGTATATGAGAATTCTGTAAATATTTGTTGGCTTTGTTAACAAGTAACAGTGAGGATGAATGTCACCATACAAAACGTAAGCTACAGGTAAAGATCTAGCTGCGTCAGTTTGAGTTTACTATCTCTTCAAGTTACAGCCTCTCTGAATTTCAGCTTCTCTTTCATTTTTTAAAGATTTATTTATTTATTTTTAGGTATACAGTACTGTCTGTATGTACATTTGCAGGCCAGAGAAATGCACCAGATCACATTATAGATGGTTGTGAGCCACCATGTGGTTGCCGGGATTTGAACTCAGGACCTCCGGAAGAAGAGTCAGTGCCCTTAGCTTCTGAGCCATAAAACAATAGCAAGAATATTTCATGTGTGCTGTAAGACAGGCATATTGACAAAGAAGTAATAACAATAGTTAGATAGTTCTCATAAGAGAAACACCTAAAGTTAAATTATTATTATTTTTTGGCAAGGGAAAATATATGCAAGATTGTGCACAAAACTAAAGGAAAATAGGTTTATACTTTTGGGAAAATGGAATTTATTTTCAAATAAGTATGATATAGAAAACATCAGCATCTCTTACTTTTCTATTTTTTATTTTTACTTTCATTTCTTAAATGCAGCCCAACGTAAGAGAAGACAATGGAAGGAAACAAAAATAGAATCTTTACAAAAAATCATGATCTTCTTGTAGGCTTCTAGGACCCTCTAGATCCTTCTGTTTCCCTATTCTCCCATACTTCTCTCACCAGAAGAACATCATGACGTGCGGATCTGGGCCCAGGGGTTCTGCTCCAACTACTGCACCAAAGCTAAGACAATACTTGCAGTAAACAGCAAACCCCTTTTCAGATCTCGCTAATGGACAAGACATTCTCCACAGTTGAGTGGAGAGCGGGGACTGACTCGGACATGAACTCTGGTGCCCCATATTTGAACACTTCCCTGTGGTGGGGAGGCCTGGTGGCACTCAGAGAAAGAATAAGCAGGCTACCAAGATGAGACTTGATAGACCATTTAGTGGGTGAGGAGGTCCCCCTCGGTCACAGTCATAGGGGAGGGGAATAGGGGGAAAGCGGGAGGGAGGGAAAAAGGGATGATACACTGGATGGGATAGCAATTGAGATGTAATCTGAATAAATTAATTAAATAAAAAATCATGGCAGAAGATGTAAATGTAAAACCCACAGTGAGCCAGAGAACATCCATGAAGCCAGGGTGCTCTCAACCCTGGGCTCCGATGAACTCTGTAGTGCTGTTTTCCTTGATTCCAGCCTTCACAGAGAAAGCTTTTGATTAAGAAATTAAACTTCCCGGTAATTGCAAGTCCCATCTTCATATGAATTTGCAGGAACTGTGTCAGCTTCCATATATACTGACAAAAGGATTTTTTCCCCTGGTTCCACAGACCCTGGGAGCTTGGAAGACAGATGCCCAAGTGCCCTGGCTCAGCTATTCTTGAATTTGTTCTGTCCTTGGAGAGTGAGGGAAAGAGGCAAACCCTATAAGAAGGAATTTTATGAATGCGGAAGAGCTGGGTTTGAAAAGAATAGGGGTCAGAGGTTCGCAGGATTAAAGATATAATAAGGTATCATGTGACAATAACTGGTTGGTTGGAAGGAGAGATTGTGTGCTTGATCTGGCTTAAGCACGCTTCTTCATTTGTGTAGTGGAAAAGAAGTATAATATTATGATGTTCAGGTGTTCTGGGGAAAGGGGGGGTTCATGTTATTTGGGGGGAAAGCAATCCCAGATACATCCTTAATTAGGTTGATTTGACCACTGTATTTTTTTCTTTAGTAGAATTGATTTGACTTTCGTTCTTGGGCAATAAGATTATGATATTAGAAAGCTGCAATGTATTTGGCTTTGGTATGGTTTATTTTACTTGACCTGAAAGAACTAGAGATGAGATAACTCTGATTAGGAATGGTATTCTGGGAAGCAAAGTTAGTTCAATCAGAGCAATTGATGTTTTTCAGTAATACTGTCTCAGAATAAGCGAGGCCAACGTATCGGCTGCTGTGTCCTGATGTCTTTCAGGCTGTTGAAGTCACCTCTTTTACATAACTGTGAAAGGAACCTTACACAGCTTTTACACGAAGTCAGACTTACACGTGAATAATAGTGAGAGTCGTTGGTGATTCTCAGTGATTCTTCAGTGATTCTCAACCTGTGGGTCACGACCATTCTGAGAAGTGGAACGCCTCTTTCGGCTA